>NC_045701.1:37265281-37929656 GCF_009834535.1 Camelus ferus | reverse complement strand
ATTTTTTTTCTAATTTTCTTAGGTAGAAGCTGAGATTCAAGACCTTTTCTAATATAGGCATTTAATACTATAAATTTCTCTTTTATACTTTCATTGCTGTTGTATATTCATTTTCATTTAGTTAAAAATATTTTTAAAATTTCTTTGAAACTTTCTTTTTTTACTCTTGGGTTATTTACAAATATGTTGCTTAATTCCCAAGTGTTTCGGGATTTCCCAGGTATTTTTGTGTTACTATTGTGGTCAGAGTACACACTTAATATTATTTCAGTTATTTTAGATTTATTAAGGTTTGTTTTATGGCCCATAATATGGTCTATTTTTGGTGACTGGTCAGTATGCACTTGAGAAGAATGTGTATTCTGTTGTTGAGTAGAATGTTCAACAGGTGTCAAATTAGGTCAAATTGATTGATAGTGTTCTTCAGTCTATATTCTTGTTGATTTTCTATCTGTTGTTAAGGTTACTGAGATGGGGGTGTTGAAGTCTCCAAGTACAATTTTAGTTGTATCTATTTCTCATTAATTCTATCAGTTTTTGCTTCGTGTATTTAGCAACTCTGTTAGGTATCTATAGTACTGTTAGGTTTTCTTGATGAATTGACCCTTCTACCATTATGTAATGTCCCTCTTTATCTCTGGTAATTTTCCTTGTTCTGAAGTGTGCTGACATACATATAGTCACCCAAACTTTTTTTGGGGTAGCGTTTGGTATCTTTTTTTCCATCTTTTTGTCTTAACCAGTCTATATCATTATATATAGTGTGAGTTTCTTGTAGACAGTATGTGGTTGGCTTGTGTTTTTCTTAATTCAGCTTGACAACCTCTTGTTTTTATTTGGTGAGTTTAGACCATTTACATTTAATGTACTTTTTGGTATGGTTACATGTATGTCTAACATTGTATTATTTGGGTTTTGTTGTTCTTTTCTTGTTTGTTTCTGTTTCTCCTTTCCTAATTTTTTTGAATGACTTGAGTTTTTGTGATTTTTTTTGGTAGCATTTTATGTATTGGTTTTTTTACTTTGTTTCTTTGTATTTTTAGTGGTTGCTTTAGGGATTATAGTTAATTTAGAGTTCATGTTTTACCATTTAAAGTGAAATGAAGAAGCCTAAAACCATGCAGATCCCTTTACCCTCTTTTCTTTTTGTGTTATAGTTGCCATATGTGTTAAATCTATAAATGCTGAAGATCTCAAGATAAAATGTTATAATTTTTGCTTTCAACATTTGGTAAGAGGAAAATAATCTATTATATGTACCCAGATATTTATCGTTTCTGCTGTTCCCTTCATTCCTGAAGTTCCATGTATCTCTGTGGTATCATTTTCTTTCATCTTGAAGAACTTTCTTTAGCATTTATTTTAGGGGAAGTCTGTTGGTGATGAATTCTCTTAGTTTTGCTTCATGTGAGAATGTCTTTTTTTTTTTTAACATTTTTTATTGATTTATAATCATTTTACAATGTTGTGTCAAATTCCAGTGTTCAGCACAATTTTTCAGTCATTCATGGACATATACACACTCATTGGCACATTTTTTTCTCTGTGAGTAATCATAACATTTTGTGTATATTTCCCTGTGCTATACAGTGTAATCTTGTTTATCTATTCTACAATTTTGAAATCCCAGTCTATCCCTTCCCACCCTCCACCCCCCTGGCAACCACAAGTCTGTATTCTCTGTCTGTGAGTCTATTTCTGTCCTGTATTTATGCTTTGTTTTTGTTTGTTTGTTTGTTTTTGTTTTTGTTTTTTAGATTCCACATATGAGCGATCTCATATGGTATTTTTCTTTTTCTTTCTGGCTTACTTCACTTAGAATGACATTCTCCAGGAGCATCCATGTTGCTGCAAGTGGCATTATGTTGTCAGTTTTTATGGCTGAGTAGTATTCCATTGTATAAATATACCACATCTTCTTTATCCAGTCACCTGTTGATGGGCATTTAGGCTGTTTCCATATTTTGGCTATTGTAAATAGTGCTGCTATGAACATTGGGGTGCAGGTGTCATCCTGAAGTAGATTTCCTTCTGGATACAAGCCCAGGAGTGGGATTCCTGGGTCATATGGTAAGTCTATTCCTAGTCTTTTGAGGAATCTCCACACTATTTTCCATAGTGGCTGCACCAAACTGCATTCCCACCAGCAGTGTGAGAATGTCTTTATGTTGCTTTCATGCTGTGAAGATATTTTTGCTGGATATAGAATTCTGGGGTGCCAATTCTCTTCAGCATTTTAAAGATGTTCCACTGTCTTCTGGCCTTTATGGTTTCTGATGGGAAATCTGCATTCATCCTTATTTCTTTGTGGTATTTTCCTCCTTGCTGCTGTCAAGATTTTTTTTTCTTTACCTTTGACTTTTTTGCAGTTTGATTATGATTTATCTGTACATGGTTGTCTTTGAATTTGTCTTGTTTGAGGGTTGATGCGCTTCTTGAATCTATGTCTTTCACCAAATTTGGAAAGTTTCTTCAAGTCTATTTTCTGTACCAGTTCTTTTCTCCTTCTGGGGCTCCAGTGGCACACAAATGTTACTGTTAGATATGATTCCCTCAGGTCTCTAAGACTCTGTGTTCCTTCCCCCCCATTTTTTTTTCTCTGTGTTCTTCAGATTGGATAAGCTTTATTGATCTGTCTTCAAGTTCACTGACTCTGTCATCTTCAGTCTCTTCTTTTTTTTTCTAACTGAAGTATTGTCAGTTCATTCTCTTGAGCCCACCCAATGAAGCTGATTTTTCCCCCTACAAATTGTATTTTTCATTTCTAAAATTTTCATTTGATTCTTTTTCATACTTTGTTTTCCTGTTGAAAACTTGCTTTCAGTCATTTCAGAAATGTTCACATTCAAGAATGTTCATGGAGTATAGTTAAAATAGCTGACTTAGAATCCTTTTTGATAATTTTAACACCTAGGTTGTCTCAGGGTTACATCTGTTGACTGTCTTTTTTCTTGGATAGGTCAGATTGTATTGATTTGTGTGTGTGTGTGTGTGTGTGTGTGTGTGTGTGTGTGTGTGTTTTAAGTTGTTTTGGATTTTATTATAAACATTTAGCATATTATATTGTGAGACTCTGGATTTTATAAAAATCCTCTTTAGAATTTTGATTTTGTGGTTTTCTTTTACATGCAGTCAACTTGGTTAAATTTAGATTGCAAGTTCTGTTTTGCTCTCTTTGGGTGGTGGTTCCAGTGTTGGTCTTTGTTATGGTGTTTGGGTCTGCACATGTGTTACTCAGAGTTTAGTCTGGGACTTGGGTTGTGGATTATGGCATAGTGCAGTTGTCAGAGTCTTTGCTGCTGTTCTTTAGCTTTGTCCTCCACTTGTACAGATTTGAGGTGACATCAGGACTTGTGTCAGGGATCATTTTTCTAGTTCTTTCCTTTCTTGAGATTTCCTCTGCATCTTTCAACTACCAGGAGCCCTTTTTCACTAGTAAGAAAGCTAGGGATCTCTTGAGGTTTTTAACCACACTTCACCACTCCTCTACCTCCATCCTTCTACCCTTTGTACTGTCATACACTTACTGGGACTGGGTCTACCCTCAAGGTGAAAGTAGTAAGAGAAAACAGAGAAAAAAAAACGTGATTCCAATGTTTAAAAAAAAACAAAACAAAACATGATTCCTTTCATGCTCTATTGACTAAAGGGACTCCTTTTCTTAGTTCCCAGTTCTTCCGTGGCCTTAGATGCTCATGCTACCTCTACTGTACTGTGCATGTATCATTAGGGTTAGTCTGGGGCTGGCTTTGGGACCGGACTGAGAGGGAAAAACTCCAGGAGTTTCTCCCCACACCCTCTGGCTCATGGAGTCCCCTTTTCTTGGTTTTCTCAGAGTTTTTGTTGTATCCTCCCGCCACATGGTTTGGGAGTTATCTTATCCAGGGTCAAGGCTGGAAAAGAAAGGAGAAAAGGAAAAAAGCCCTTGAAACTCACTTCCATCATGGGTCGTTAAATTTTGACTTTCTTCCCCAATCCGTCTGCTGTTGTCTAGCTTTGTCCAATTGACTAGCCCCAAACTTTAGATTTATTTTTGACAGTTATAAAATATGTTTGTTTCAGAAATTTGGAAAAGTCAGAAAAGTCTGGAGAATGAAAATTATGTATAATTGCACCGTCTAGAAATAAGCAATTGTAACTTTTTGCTCTAGTTTCTTCTTTGCATATTCTTACATGATAAATACCATGATGGACATATTTTTTTCCTTTTCTTTATTTATATTATAAGTTCTTAGTAAGCAGCTTTTAAAAAGCCTGGACTATCATATACTTGATGATGCCCTTGTTATTTGAGATATAGGTTATGTAATAGTGAGCATCTTTATACATACATTTTTGCCTGATGACATTTTTTTGAACTGACTTCAGAATTACATATAAGAAACCAAAGTTTCCTTATCTGTTTGAATTCATAATATTTAGTTATTGTAAGAAGTCTGACAAAATTTTCATATATAACTATCTTCTCATAACTAATTTCAGAATTAAACTGTGCTTGATAGACGACTTTGTGGTTTTTGATTGTTTTGAGATTTAGAGTTGATTGGAGGGGAATCTATTTGAAGATAATGTTACATGTTTTCATTCCTTGGAGGAATGAATGAGTAGGTTAGTGAATTTCGATTTTTATCTTTTAAGAGAAATTGGAGTGGAAGTTTTAAAATGATGTTAATATATACTCAGTTTGGTAGTTTAATTTTTTTTATATCTGCCTTAAAGTACATGTTCATACAGAAAAAAAGTCTGTATTAGAATTACAGAAATAAAATAAGAATGTTGAATTTATTGGGGATTTATTTTATGACTTTTGCTATTCTAATAGAGACTTTGTATATCCTGAAGTATTTCTGTGTATGTGTATATGTATACAACTTGAGATTTTTGTCTGTTTGTCTTCTTGGTGGGAGTTCAAATAGTCTGTATTTAATTTTAAATGTTTGTTAAATTCTGTGATAGCCAGCCAAATTTTATGAAATAATGTTTTAAAATATTTATCAATTTAACAAAAATTTAAAAGTAACGTTATTCTTTGTGGCCTAGGAGTGGGGAAATAGGTACTCCAAAATGCTTCTGGTGGGATTATACAGTGTATAGCCTCTTTAGAAGTCAGTTTGATACCTGTCAAACTAAAGATGCACACGCAGAAATACACATGAGAGTCTTTCCATCATAAATACTGGTTCAAGTGTGCAAAGATATATACCTCCAGTATTGTTAACTGCAGCATCATTTCAAATAGTAAAAAAACTAGAAACTGTCTAAATGGTTAACAGTGTGTGGCCTTTCTTTAGATGGGATATTATGTAGAAAGATTGAGCTATACCTGTTTATATTAATCTGGAAAGGTGGCCACAACACATTAAGGGAGTAAGCAACTTATAGGATAGTCTCTGTAGTATGATCCTACTTGTAAGTAACAAAAGCTTGATGACTAGGCACTAGAATCATCTGATGACTTGTTCTCTCACATGCCCTTGAGTACTGGCTTTTAATTGGGTTTATTACTTGAAACACCTACTGACCTTGCGATATGGCTAACTGGGCTTCCTCACAGCATTGTGGTTACATTCCAAGAGCAAGAGTCCTAAGAGAATGCGGTAGAATTGGCTTAGCGTTAGAAGTCACAAAGTGATAACTTTCACTGTAATCATAAACCTGCCTGGAAACATAGGCCCTCTCAATGGGAAGAGTATTTAAATCACATTGTAAAAAAGAATATATGGATATGTGGGATGGGAGATAATATGGATATTGTTGGAATATACAGTCTACTGTGTCATAAAATTCTTTAAGCCTCTATCCTTTGCACATACTATTCTCCTTACTTACCACACAAGAGCTGGTCTATTTGGCCAACTTCTTCCATGTGGTTTATATGAGCATCTTTTATGTGCTAAGCACTATATTTTATATACTCTCAGATCCTTGCAGTAACTCTTCAAGGCAGAGAATGCCTTGATTTAATTCAAATTTCTTCCTTTTTTTGTGAGGTTTTCCTTTCCCCAAATCCCCTGAGTTGAGCTTTCCCTCTCGGAACTTGTCTTTTTAATTGAAGTATGGTTGATGTACAATATTACATAAGTTATAGATGTACAACATAGTGATTCACAATTTTCAAAGGTTACATTCCATGTATAGTTACTACAAAATACTGGCTATATTCCTGGCATTGTGCAATACATCCTTGCAACTTATTTATTTTATACATAATAGTTTGTGTCTCTTAATCCCCTACCCCTATCTGGCCCCTCACCCCTTCCCTTTCCCCACTGGTAACCACTGGTTTGTTCTATGTATCTGTGAGATTGTTTCTTTTTTGTTGTGTTAACTGGTTTTATTTTTTAGATTCCACATATAAGTGATGTCATACAGTACTTGTCTTTCTCTGTCTTACTTACTTCACTTAGCATAATACCCTCTAAGTCCATCCATGTCTATTTTTTAGTTTTTTGAGACCCCTCCAAACTTTTCCACAGTGGCTGCAACAGTTTACATTCCCACCAACAGTATAGGGGGTTCCCTTTTCTTCACATCCTTGCCTGCATTTCTTATTTGTGTTCTTTTTAATGATAAGTCGTTCTGACAGGTGTGAGGAGATATCTTACTGTACTTTTGACTTGCAATTTTTGTTGTTTTTAAGTTATTTATGGGGGAGTTACTAATTAGGTTCTGGTTTTTTGTTTGTTTTTTTTTTAATGGAAGTGCTGGGGATTGAACCCAGGACCTCATGCATGCTAAGCAGGCCCTCTACCACTGGGCTATATCCCTCCCCCCTGATTTGCATTTTTCTGATGATTAATGATGCTGAGCATCTTTTCAAGTACCTGTTGGCCACCTGCATGTCCTTTTCAGAAAAACGTCTATTAAGGTCTTCTGCCCATTAAAAAAAATTTTTTTTGATGTTGAGTTGTGTGAGCTGTTTATATATTTTGGATAGTAACTCCTCCCTCACAGAGCTCTTTATGAACTTACTTCTTTTAGATTTTTTATTATAGCACTTATTATACTTATTCTTACTTAATTGTATTATATTTCTTTCTATTAAAATGAATATTTTGAGACTGGCATTATTTTCATATATTTATTTATCAAATATTTGAGTGTCCACTAGGTAACAAGTACTGAACTTGGTTGTAGGAAAACAGAGATAGATAGGATACAGATCCTGCTATCACATAGCTCATGTTTTCATGGGTGAGACAGATAAATGGGAAAATATAATACAGTTTGACAGACGGGTTTCACTGAATTCTCTGAAACCACCCAAGAGGAACATAACTGAGGCCATCCTCAAGGTTAGTCTAAGGCAGACTTCCTAGAGGAGGTACTTTCTGACCTAAGCCTTATAAATTTTTTTTTAAATTTTAATTTTAAAAGTCGCTTTGAAAAAGGAACACAAGTGAAAAGGAGGAAGAGAGGATAAATGTTTCTTGCAGAAGAGACGGATGCAAGGGCATGAGGATCTGGAAGTTCTAGTGAGAGATTCTGGTTAGGAAGCCATTGTCCTAATCCAGGTAAGAAATAATGAGAGTTGGAATTCAAGGGGAGGGACAGATATTAAACAGATTTAGAAGCTAGAACCATCAGGATTAGGTTTTGAATTTTGTATTTTAGAAATAAGAGTTTGGAAGAATTTTAGGATTTTTACTTGAGTGACTGTTTCGGTGGTAGATTAGAGAATAAGTAGTATGGGTTTTGGTAGGGAAACTTTGTATGGTTTTGAGCAGGTTGTGTTTGATGGTTCCTGAAACGTCACTCGGTATGATAGATGAGTAGAGGAGGCAGCTGGGTCTGTAATTAATTCTGGGGTTTATGAGAGGAGTTTAGGCTAGAGTCTAGAGTTGGCATTTTGCTCTCTGTGGGAAATGAGAGATGGCAGTGGATTCACTTATTTGTGTTGTGGGAAGGTGTGAAGTATGGGAAGGTGATGGGTGACCTGATGGGGGTTGGGACAGGGTGGAGTCATGTTTGTGGAGGGGTGTGGGCATATTAGTGAGGGTTGGGCTCAAGAATGGAGAAACAGATCTCTAAGGGAGCAAATAGAATTCTTTCTGTTTGGTTTCTCTTTCCTTAAGCAAAAAAAGTTCTTGCTTTTTTCTTGGTATCATTTATTCAACAGACAAAACTTAAATGCCTTCCCGTGTGCAGAGAACCCTGCTGGGTGCTGTATGAAATACATCTCTATTCCTAGGAGAGAGTTAAAATGGACAGAAAATAATAAAAATATAAATAAGTAGTAATATTAAACAATATATATATAAATACATGAATATATAAATTATATAATAGTTATATATTATACTTAATATAATATATAATATAATATAAAGTATATAAAATAAATGTAAAAACAAATTAATAATTTAAAATAAATAAAAATAATAAAAATTGTATGTATAATTTATATTTGCTCTCTATATATCAAGTAAATTATGACAAGAAATAGTCATGTTTTGGGTAGTTAGGAAAGGTAAGCCCCGGAGTTGAGGCAGTGGCATTTAGGCTGACAGGAAGGATGACAAAGAGCCAGCTATGGGAAGAGTTGGGAAAAAGCATTTTTGGTGGAGGGATCAACACACACATTAGCATCTTTATCTTTATCTTTCTGTCTATTAAAAACCATGAGTTCATACCAATATCTCCAGTTCCAATCTAACACCACAGGGTTCATTTTAATTTTCTCTTTATGTGTTTCCAACTCCAGTCTGCAGTGAGAAACCTGGTTCCCGTTATCCTCATTGTATTTATTTGATCACACTTCCCTTCCCCCGTATGTGTCAGTTGCCCATAACTGGGGCATTGCCCTATGCCGATGCCCTCTTTACTTTATGCATGCTCTTGCATCTTATTCCAGATTGACCTCCTCCTTCCTTTAGAAATAGCTTCCTCAACGCTAGTGCTAGACGTCTCTTTCGTGGATGTCAGAGTGACTGTTTCAGTAGTCCAAACATGAGTTTGAAGTTGGCTTAGAGTAGGGTTGTAAACGATGATGTGGAGAGAAGTGGAGAGATTTAGGATATATTTTAGAGAGAAAATTGGTGGGATTTAACTAACGGGTTGGATGTGTAATGTGAGGAAAAAGAGGAAGAAGCTAAGGATGATTCTCAGATTTCTGGCTTTCTGGATGGTTGTGATATTTACAGAGGCAGCAATTTGGAGGTGATAGCACATATCAGGAATTTTGTTTTGAATGTATTCATTTTAATATACCTGTGGTAATTCTAAATGCAGATAGTGGTAGTGAGTTAGTTGGCCTGGGTGGAGATAACATTTTGGAAGTTTTCATAATATGTGAATGTGATTTATAGGTATGGTGTATGAACAAAGGGAATAGAGAGAGAAGAGAACAGAGTTTAGGACTGAGGCTAGAGTGGAAAAAGTCAAAAAGCCGAGAGAAAATTGAGGAAAAGGTGTGAAGTACTCACTGCAGACAGTGGAAGAAATGTAGCAGAATGATTGGACATTGTACTCATTTAATGTTGGTGATCACAAATTTATAATGAGATCAGTTTTCTTGATTATGTAAATTTGTTTCTTAGTTAATCTCTATTGACATGGATTCAGACCCATGGAAAGTGTGATTGTGGTTGTAGCCCAGGAAAACGGCAAGGAACTTGAGGGTCTTATTCATAGGAGGTAGTCAAGAGCTTATTGAATAACCATGAAGCTCAAGTTGAATTTAAAGACTGAGTTGAAGTATCTATCAACGCAGGGTGTCTTTGGAAATTATACTAAGAAATTCCCTAACCAACAAGTGAAAAGATAGTTTTAAGGTCTTATATGTTTATATCACAGTGACTATGTTAAAGCAGTATATCCAGCAGAGTTTATTAAAAAAAAGCACTTGTTAGTAATTTGTTTTGTTGCAAAATGAACTTTTAAGTATCATAACAGCGTTCTTTCAACTATTCTGTACTTTTCAGAATTCATTATTTAATACTGACATGTTTTTCCCTACTTTTTGCTTAATTTATAGTTAACTTGTATTGTTGAGATTTTTGTAATTTGCTTTGGTTCTACATTGAAAGATTAGTGAATATGCCTAAAATACCTTCTCATGGTTGAAAAAGTTAACTCAAGAGCTAGAAAAAAACTTTTTTCTTGTCCAATAGCCAAAAGTTACAATAGATGTTTGTACCATACCTTTAAGAAGTTTACAAAGCAGGTTTCCACTATACTTGACTTAGAAATAAGCTCTTACTTATGCAGACTGTTTTTATTTTCCTCTTAGAAATAAAACTGATAAAAGTTAAAAGCTGAGAACCTATGTTTAAAACTTTCTGTCTGGGATGGGTGTGGCTCAGTGATAGAGCATATGCTTAGCATGTGAGAGGTCCTGGGTTCAAGCCCCAGCACCTCCATTAAAAAAAAAAGAACGGACTTTCTGTTTTTGTTTTTTTAAACTGGCCCTTTAACAATACTTGTTCAGATTTGTCATGTTTTAGGGAACACAGCAGGGAACATAGTTATTCCCCAGATAAGCAAATAACCGCATTTCCCCATGAAACACAGAAAGTTACATTAAACATTTCTCTTCAATTTTGTTTTTTGATTTGCAGTTTTTGTACTGTATAAGGTAGATAAATAATTTTCTCATTTTTAATATAAAGCATATGGTAGATTCATTCTTGTTATTTGGTGTTAGGATTTTCAGCTTCAGCATTTTATTCTTTATTCAAAAGCTACTGTTTTCTAAGGAAAAAAACATTACTTTTTAAAAGACTGTGTTGTTCCTTAATAGTATTAACACTCTTACAGTCTTTTCTTTCAGTTTACTACTTATGCCAATGTAGATAGTGGCAAAAATGCTTTCAGATTCTAATAGCTAGCTAGTCTTCTGATCTTACCTGAGAACTGGTGGAGTATCTCCCATAACCTAGTCTTAAAAGCATTTCTTCCTTAGAAAAGTTACAAGTAAGGGGGGTGGGTATAGCTCAAGTGGTAGAGCACATGCTTAGCATGCACCAGGTCCTGAGTTTAATCCCCAGTACCTCCTCTAAAACTAAATCAACCTAATTACCCCCCAAATAAAATAATTAAATAATACAATAATAAATAAAATGTTTTTTAAAAGAAGTATCTCAATAAAAATATAGAATTTGGATTGAAAAGATACTTACTTGTTACTCCAGATAAATGACTTATGGGTGGGGGAAAAAAAGAATTGGAAGATGAGGAAATAGAAATCCACAGAATAAAATTTTTAAAAAGTCTTTCACAAAATGATGATAGTATGCCATGAACTGAATAGTGTTATTAAAAAGAAAAGAAAAGAAAAATTACAAGTGACTATGTGACATAAGTTGCCAGTGATGCTGGCTAATAAAAACCACCTGTATTTAATCAGTGACTGGTCAATCATTGAATGCAAGAGGTTTTCTAAAATCTTTGATAATATTACGGCTGCTGAACCCCTTAAGTGAACATCATCCAAGCAGACACTGAAGGATACAGGTTCTTTGACATTCATGTAGATTTTTCAGATGATTTTCATTGAAGTATAGTTGATTTATAATTTTGTGTTAGTTTCAGGTGTATAGCAGAGTGGTTCGTATACATATACATATATAATATATTTTTCAGATTCTTTTCCATTATAGGTTACTGTAAGTTATTGAATATAGTTCCCTGTGCTATACAGTAGGTCCTCGTTGTTTATCTATTTTATATATTGTAGTTTGTGTATATGTTAATCTCAAACTCCTAATTTGTCCTTCCTGGCCCCTTTACCCTTTGGTAATCAGAGTTTGTTTTCTGTGAGTCTGTTTCCAGTTTGTAGATAAGTTTATTTGTATCTTTTCTTTATTCCACATATAAGTGGTATCATATGATATTTGTCTTTCTCTAATTTACTTCACTTAATATGATAATCTCTTGGTCCATCCATGTTGCTGCAAATGGCCTTATTTCATTCTTTTTTATGATTGAATAGTATTTATACACACACACACACACACACACACACACACACACTCACACACTCACACACTCTTTCTTTATCTAGTCATCTGGATATTTAGGTTGCTTCCATGTCTTGGCTATTGTAAATAAGTGCTGCTGTGAACATAGGGGTGCGTGTATCTTTTCGAGTTAGAGTTGTCTCTGGATATATGCCCCGGAATGGGATTGCTGGATCATATGATAACTCTGTTTTTAGTTATTTAAGGAACTTCTGTACTATTCTTATAGTGGCTGCACCAATTTGTATTCCCACCAAATGGTGTGGGAGGATTCTTTTATCCTATACCCTCCAGCATTTATTATATGTAGACTTTTTAATGATGGCCATTCTGATTGGTGTGAGATGAAACCTCATTGTAGTTTTAATTTGCATTTCTCTAATAATTTGTTACATTGGACATCTTTTCATATGCCTGCCGGCCACATACAAATATTTTTTAAAAGCTACTAAAGATATACACACTCTAAAAATTGGAGGAAAAATAGTTCCACTGAAATGTTAAAGAGTACAATCAGCCCTCTGTATCCACGTATTCTCTGTATCTGTATTATTTAATATAAGGGACTTGAGCATCTGCAGATTTTTGTATCCATGGTGAGGACAGAGAGGCCTGAACTCAATCCCTCTTGGATACTGAGGGACAACTGTAGTGTCTTTTGTGTTTTCTGTAGCCCTTTTAAAGTTTAGTCTATGCAGAGAAGTTAAAGTATTTGTTGTCATATTACTGAGATTTCTACTAAATGTAATTTATGGTCTTTTATAATATAAGTGTTGATAAAATATTGATAAAAAAGCAAAATCTGCTTTTGATAAAACTGTCTTATGCAAGTTTAAACAGCAGGCGTTAGCTTTGCATAGGAGGAAAGGGCAACTGAAGTTAGTTTAATATGGTGCCAAGGTACTAAGTGTTTAATGTATATAATTTCAACTAACATACATACATATAAACATAACATACATATAAAGTAGGCATTGTTTAGGTATTTGCTTTGCTTTACAAATGAGGAAACAGGACCAGAAAGGTTACACAGGTGTCTTTCTGTGTTTTACTTTGGTCTGTTAAACCTCACATCAGCACTTGTTCCCATAAAATATGAATTGAACGATGTGCTTGGCATTCAGAAACGCTTAATGTAAATAAGGGAATAAAATGATATATTAAACAGCGTGGGCACTGTTTTAATGAGGTTTTAGGAACAAGAAAGTGCCACTTAACTATTTGGGAAGGTTAGAGAAGGTTTTACAGAGCAGTTGATGTTTGAGCTGAGTACTGAATAAGAATTTTTGTACTACATGGTTTCAAGTTAATCCTGCTACTTTAAACTTTACAAGTTGATATTTTCGGCAAGGATGAAATTAGCATGTGAGTATTATTACTATGGTAGCAGAAGCAATGTGAGAAATATTACCTAATACACATGCAAACACAGTATTGAGCATGTATTATATTATAGTTTTTATTATGTTATTTTGTTAATTTTTTGATGTTAAGAATTTAGTAATCCTAGGTGTAATGTGATTTCTTTCACTACAGATGTCCTCCTCGCACTTTCTTGCCAGCCCTCTGCAAAATTTTTCTTGATGAAAGTGCTCCAGACAATGTGTTAGAGGTGACAGCCCGTGCCATAACATACTACCTGGACGTATCTGCAGAATGCACCCGAAGGATTGTTGGAGTAGATGGAGCTATAAAAGCGCTCTGCAATCGTTTGGTTGTGGTTGAACTTAACAACAGAACTAGCAGAGATTTAGCTGAACAATGTGTAAAGGTAAGTCTTAATGATTTGTTGGGCCATTATAAGATCACTTAGAGAATAAAAAGTATATTTTGAAAAAAAATATTGAATTCTTTCCATCATCAGTCTTACTTTTTGAGAGTGGTTAAGAATAGTGGAAGTCACAGTCCTTGTGGTACCAAAGGAGAACTCATAGGACTTGGGAAAAGAAATCTAATCTTTGAAGGAAAATTGTAGGTCACTAATATGCTCTTCTGTGTTGCCTCAATGCTTTTTGGTTTCTGTTAGCCACTAACACTGTAAGATAGGTTATCCCTGTTCTCACCCCAAACAATTTTGTATGCATATAGTAACAACAATAACCATGACAACTAATACTGATGCCAGCAGTGCTGGGCATTATTTTAAACACTTTGCATGTATTAACTCATTTAATCTTCATGACAGTCCTATATAAGGTAGGTGCCACTAATATCATCACTTTTATTTTATAGGTGAAAGAAATTCAAGCATACCAAGTTTAAGTAACTTGCTTGGGGTAATAAAAATAGTGGCAGAGAGCCAAGATTCCAAGAGTAGATTTGTCTGGTTCTAGGGCCCGTGGATTTAACTATTTTGCTGTATATCCTTTAGAGTTGGCTGTTTTGTTTTATTCCTGAGAGGATGAATTATAAATTTTATGTGACTTTAAAAGCATCAGTACTGGTCAGTAGTTTATTGGAACTACTTGAACACATTATTTGATATGATACTCTTTTATGATTTTTGTTTCATTCTTTTTATGATTCTTACTGCTCTAGGTCAGCAGATTTCACAATTTTTTGTCTCAGGATCCCTTTGCAAGTCTTAAATTATTGAGGAGCCCAGGGAGCAATATTTATTTATATTTGCCATATTAGATATTAAAAGTGGAAATTTTAAAATATTTATTAATTTATCATAAAATAACAAACTCATTATGTGTTAACATACATTACATTTTTAATGAAAATGACTATTTCCTGAAGAGAAAATTAGTGAGTAGCATTGTTAAGCATTTTCGCAAGTCTCCTTTAAAATACCTGGCTTAATAGAAGACGGCAGATCCTCATATCTGTTTCTGCATTCAGTCTGTTGCTATATCACACTTCATATAACTTTTGGGAAACTCTGCCCTACACTCCTAAGAAAATAAGAAAGAAAAAGACAATTACTGGTACAGTATTATGAGAAATGTTTTAACTTCAAGGATCCCTGAAAATATCTTCCCTCTGCTTTGAGAGTTGCTTTTTTATGTGTTACTGTTTGACTTTCTGCATCTGTGTTTATAGATTTATTTCTGTCTGTGTCTGGTCTCAAAGGAAGAGGTATTCATTTTTCTGTTCAGAGCTTTTCACCCTCTCAGCCCTCTCTTGATCACATCACTTCAGTTTTCTTCCAGGACTGGGATTTTGCTCTATTGCTTATTCACTGACCTGTATTTTCAACCTCTTTCTTTTCTGTTAACACCTTGCTCTCCCTTTCTCAGGTTTTTTTTGTTTTTTGTTTTTTGGGTTTTTTTTGGCAGATTTTTTAATTCATTCTTTAATTGTATTTCCTAAAATTCTGTTTTACCTTCTTAAAACTATATAAACTTTGCCTTGACAGTCTCAACTCTGAGCATCAATACCATATATATGTATGTATGTGTGTGTGTGTGTGTGTTTATTCTTCACATCTTTATCTCTAGAACTGACCTCTCTCTTGAGTCCATATTCAGAAGCCTGTTGGACGTATCACCTGAATTTGTGAATTCATTATTTTTCATTACAGATAAGCTCTTATCTTGATTAGTGGCATCAACTTGTACCCAATCACTTAAGACAAAAACCAGTGCTTTGTCTTTTATTTCCTTTTTTCTATTCCACACATTTAATTATCAAGTGCTTTTCTAGTTTATTTCTTCCTGTTTGTTCCTGCTCTTTTTTCCTTAGTTAAGCCCTCATCCTCTCTTGAATATTAATGCTTGAATTTTTGCATGTGTGTCTACAGTCTCCCTGTCCCCCATGTGCCACAGTATTAACTGGAAATCTGATCATGTCATTTCCCTGCTTAAAACATTTTCTTGCTTACAGAATAAAGTGTAAATTTCTGATATGCCTGTAAGACCTATGGATCTTGTTAATGCATTCTACCTGAACACGTTAAACATCAATATAATTTAGAAAATAAAAGCTGATTTTTAATGTCTTAATATTCATAGAGTAAGTGTGAGGATGATGAATAATGTAACAGCTGGCATTTGTTGAAATATATATTTTTTTAATGTCTAGGACCTTTAAAATCTTTTGCTAAATTACTTGTATTTCTTACCGTGCCATTCAGGTTTCACCACCTAAACCTGTACTGTCCAATATTGTAGCTATATATGACTGTTGAACACTTCAGATGTGGCTACCCCAAATTAAGATGTGTTGTGAATAAAATATACATGGAAGTTTGAAGACTTATTGCACAAAAGAATGTAAAATATATCAATAATTTCTATATTGATTATATGTTGAAATAATGACACCTAGAATGTATTGGGCTAAATAAAATACAATATTAAAATTAATTTATTCTGTTTTGCTTCACTTTTTTTTTAACAAAAGTTTCTTAAGTGTACAACAGGCTTCAAGTCAGCACTTCATTCTAGCTACAGGTGGCAACAGGTGTTATGGAAAGGAATCCAGATGTTTAAGCAGGAATGGAATTAAGGATCGCCATTGCCTCAGGCACAAGGAACAGCTTTTTGCCAGACTTCTTAATTCCACCTGTGGCCAGGGAACTCTTTACCACAGCTTTTGTTTGTAGCTCCTTTTTTCTACTCTTCTTTCTGTCTCTGAATGCCTTATCTTCCTTGTCCATCTGCTTGGCTGCCTTCTTAGACTGCTTCAGGGGTTTCTTCTTGCTACCTTCACAGCCAGACATGGCACCTGCCACCTCTATCTCAGACCCTGCCCTTTTAAAAATGTGGCTACCAATAAATAAATTCTGTGATTCTAGAAAATTAAAATCGGGCTTTTTTGTTGTTGTTAATTTTGTTTTACTATTGTAGGTGTTAGAACTGATATGCACTCGTGAGTCAGGAGCAGTCTTCGAGGCTGGTGGTTTGAATTGTGTGCTTACCTTCATTCGTGACAGTGGGCACCTGGTTCATAAAGATACCTTGCACTCTGCCATGGCTGTGGTATCAAGACTCTGTGGCAAAATGGAACCTCAAGATTCTTCTTTGGAAATTTGTGTAGAATCTCTGTCTAGTTTATTAAAACATGAAGATCATCAGGTAAATAATCACTGTTGCATACATTGTTTTCAAAAAATGATTTTATAGTGTCCACTATTTATAACTATGATATACAGTTGACCCTTAAACAACATGAGGGTTAGGGGTGCTGACCCTCTGCATAGTTGAAAATCTGCGTATAACTTTGCATCCCTATTTGGGGTATATTCTTTACATCATTAGGTTTCAGATGGAGCTCTGCGATGTTTTGCATCACTAGCTGACCGATTTACCCGTCGTGGTGTTGACCCAGCTCCATTAGCCAAGCATGGATTAACTGAGGAGCTATTGTCTAGAATGGCTGCTGCTGGTGGTACTGTGTCAGGGCCATCATCAGCTTGCAAACCAGGTCGCAGCACCTCAGGAGCGCCTTCCACAGCTGCAGATTCCAAATTGAGTAACCAAGTGTCAACAATTGTCAGTCTCCTCTCAACACTTTGCAGAGGCTCTCCAGTAGTAACACACGTAAGACTATTTTTGAATCTCAGATTTTTAATCTTTCAGAAGAAGTATTTTTGTATAATGCAAATATATTAAACTCATTTCCCCCCATTCTCTTTCCAGGATCTTCTGAGGTCAGAGCTTCCGGATTCAATTGAAAGTGCATTGCAGGGTGATGAAAGATGTGTGCTTGATACCATGCGTTTGGTTGATCTTCTCTTGGTGCTATTATTTGAAGGACGAAAGGCTTTACCAAAGTCTAGTGCTGGATCCACGGGCAGAATCCCAGGACTCCGGAGATTGGATAGTTCTGGAGAGCGGTCACATCGGCAGCTTATAGACTGTATTCGAAGTAAAGACACTGATGCACTTATAGATGCAATTGACACAGGAGGTTGGAAATTTTTTTTTTAATATAAAGAGAAAACTGAGATAAGGAATTATATAGGCAATTTCTAGTTTCTTGTATTTTTAGCAGTTACGTCAGATAACAGAATGGCCAGCCTCTTCCATATCCTCTCCTCTCTCCATGTATATAAATTATCAGCCTGGTGCATAGTAAGACCTGAGTAAATGTTTGTTGAATAAGTAAATGACATTTACCTGTTTGATTGCCAGAAGCAGATCATACCAATTCTAAGGTTAACTACAGATTGAATTTAGGGCTGTTGTTTTCCCAAGATTAATGGAAACTGACACAGTGAATCATCATAATATATAGTAAATGTTTTTAGACTGCTTCATGAAGTGAAGTTGGTGAAAGATGCCTCTGGGTCATCCGACTTGTCTTTTGTTTTCTTTTGATTATAGATGTGGTTTAGTTCTTTTCCATATTTATGTTATGAGGCACATAGTACTCTTGAGTTTTATTACATATTTTGTAAATTTTTTTCTTATTTTATGTTTATTTTTAAGGCTTAAAGCCTTGTGAATCCTTGGGGATTTAAACATTTTAGAATACTTTTTCTTAGGAGAATTTGTTTGCTGATTATTTACTACTTCATAGTTGACCTAAATGTTTAAAATGGGCTCTCTATTTAGTGATTATTAATAACAATTTCTAAATGGTTCCCACTTTAGAAAAGTTTATTATTATTTTGTTGGCTTTCAAACATTAATTTTTTCCCTTCAAACTTTCAGCCTTTGAAGTAAATTTTATGGATGATGTGGGTCAGACTCTATTAAACTGGGCCTCTGCTTTTGGAACTCAAGAAATGGTAAGCTAATAAATAAAAGCTAATGTTTTAAATCAGAGTTAGAAATATTAGTAGGGCAACTTTATGACTCTTCATCATTTTACAGGTAGAATTTCTTTGTGAAAGAGGTGCTGATGTTAATAGGGGTCAAAGGTCGTCATCCTTACATTATGCTGCATGTTTCGGAAGACCTCAAGTAGCAAAGGTAAAATCCAGGCTTTTAAATTATTAATTTATTGTTTACATGGTTCCAAAACTAGAATGAAATAAAAACTTTTATTCTGATAAGATGTGCTTCCATGGTAACTCCATTCTCTCCATTTTCCCTTGCCTGCTATAGGTGTTTTTAATTGGTTTTTTGTTTATCTTTTCATTGTTTCTTAATATAGATACAAGCAAAAATAAATGTGTATGTTTAGACAAAATGTGATATATACACTGATCTATACTTTGCTTTTGTCATTTAACAATATACATGAAGGCCTCTTCCTATTAGTATATAGAGAGCTTTTTTACATCTGTATACTTACCCTGTGTGAATGTACTGCAAGTTTATTCAACCAGTCACCTGTTGCTGAAAACTTTTCTTTTTACTCCAATTTCTTACTCTTGGCAATGAATAACTTTACACATGTTTTTATTGTTTTTCTTTGTCAATATAGTAAATATTCTGTTTGCAGAAGAATCAGTATCCTTGACTCTTACAAAAAACTCTTGGATTCTAACAAAAAAGGCATTAGCAAAGGACTTTGGAGAATTTTTTTTTCCTATTTTATTATATTTATTCCTTTGTTTTGTTTTTTAGATTCTACATATAAGTGAAATCATACAGTATTTGTCTTTCTCTGACGTTTCATTTAGCATAATACCTTCTAGGTCCATTCATGTTGCTGCAAATGGCAAGATTTTATTCTCTTTTATGGCTGAGTAATATTTCAATGTATACATATACCACATATTCTTTATCCATTCATCTATTGATGGGCATTTAGGTTGCTTCCAAATCTTGGCTATTGTAAATAATGCTGCAGTGAACATAGGGGTGCATATATCTTTTCTAATTAGTATCTTCATTTTCTTCATTTTCTTTGGCCCAGGAGTGGAATTCCTGGGTCATATGGTAGTTCTATTTTTAATTTTTTGAGGAATCTCCATACTGTTTTCCATTGTTGCTGTAGCGTTTTTTTCACAGTTAGGAGAAAGTGAGGTCCAGAAAAGTCAAATGATGAAGATTGAACCAAATGTATGATCTAGTCTCTAGAATCTTCATATTGTGAAGTAATTTGTCATAATGCATTGCTAAGAAGACAGGGACACCCGGATTCAAATCTCAACTCATTAACAAAAAAGGCTGTGTGGCTGTGTTCAGTTTCTCAAGTTTGACTTACAGTTTTGTTTTATTTCTCATTTTATTTTTTTTTAATTGAAGTATTGTTGATCTATATAATGCGTTAGTTTCTGATGTACAGCAATGTACCGTTTTATTAGTAAAAAGTATGTATACTCCTAGCATTATTATTGTGATGATTAGAAAAAAAATACATGAAAAGCATTTATATGTATAGTATTTGGCACATTGTAGGTATTTAAATGGCAGTTGCTATTTTCATCTTTACATTGTAAGAAAATTTTTGTTAGTAACTTAGCTTTCTAACCTGAAAAAGGTGGTCTTCTCAAGCCCAAATTCTGTCAGTTTGACGTGTTTAATTTTTAGAGAGAATGATGCCTCTAAGGATGGTAAAATTTTTATTGAGCCTTTGTTTTTGACCTATGCTAGTTTACAGTTATGGGTAGCTGAGTGGGAAAGAATGAGCCAAATGAATTGTAACTAACCTTAACCTATCTTGATTATACATCAGCCCACAGTGAGCTATGGTTGCCATTACTAATAATGATAGAATAGGTAGTACACAGTAAGCATTTATTCCCACACACACCCCCATACACATTTTAACGTCTTTTCTTTTTCTCTTTTATTTTTGGTGGGAGAGGGTAATTAGATTTATTTATTTATTCATTTCATGGAGGTAGTAGGGATGGAACCCAGGACCTTGTGCATACTAGGCATGCACTCTACCACTGAGCTATATCCTCCTCCCTTAACATCTTTTAAATAGGAAAGTCTTATAATTGCTGTTGGCCAGATAGAAATGCAGCATAGTTATCATTACTTGTTCATGCAACAAAACTGTGAAATAGATTTTAGTAACTTGAATGAAAAATCTTGTCTGTTGGAGGAGCACTCTCAGAAATGTTGTGTCACTAAACTCTTTATGGCACAGATGACAGCATTGTGTGTAGATACATAAATATTGATGACTTTGAATCAAAAGTGATTAATTATGAATAGGAAAAGCATGAGATGTGTTCTCTATTCAAAAGAGCTTACAGTCTGCCAGGGAGAGAATCCAGTGTCCATTTAAAATTGGTAAATTAGTATTTAAGACCTAAATTTTGTAGTTCATTCTGGAAGAATAGATTTAACTTGGTAATTCATAGTATATAGGAAATGATGAGGATGATCACAAACTGAATACTAGTACCTCTGGTAAAATAAAGAAATTGGGAAGAGGAGTTTGAGGAAGATGACAGGTTCAGATGTGAACGTACTTAATTTGAGGTGTTAATCCATTAATTTGAAATTAATCCATAGTTTTTTCAAGATACAGATAAACTGCTTTTAAGGTGTTATGTGCAAAGGCAGAGATTTGAATTGGTACTTGCTTGATTAAGTAATTCTGTAAGTCTGCAATCTAAAGTATATGGGTGCGATCTAATGGTTACAGAGTTGGATATTGAAGAAATAAGATGTTAATTGTTTTATCCAAATTAAATGCTTTTGTTTTCTAGACTCTCTTAAGGCATGGTGCCAACCCAGATCTGAGAGATGAAGATGGGAAAACGCCATTAGATAAAGCTCGGGAAAGGGGCCATAGTGAAGTGGTAGCTATTCTTCAATCTCCAGGTGAGTGATAAAAATCTTTCCTTTTAAGCCATCTGCTATTATTTTTCAGCTTCATTTCCATAGAAGTAGATTTTTTAGACATATTAACATTATGTAAACAAACCATTCCTATAAAGTCAAATAATTATGAATGTAATAAAATATAATATAAATAAACACAGAAACCCTGACATTTGATAAGCCTTTAATGGTATACTGTTTTGAGACTATGGCTGCATGATTCTAGAATGACGAAATCAAAAGTTTGAGGAGTATGGGAATGTGATAAATAATATTTGTTTACTGTATAGATCAAGTATTTTGACCAGTAAGTTTTCACAGAATAGATGAATGCAGAGTCTCTGTGAAATATTTTTTGGAATCAAGTAGAGTATCCAGAATTATCTCCTTAAGTTGTGATTCAGCTAATTGGAGGCACTAACGTTCTTTAGTATTTTTACAAACACCTTTGGTAGATACAACATTCTAATATTTGGGCTTTTTTTTTTAATTAAAATTTTTCTTATTTTAAGTTTTATTTATTTACTTTTTTTTAATCAGTCTTTTTTTTTTGGTGGGGGAGGTAGTTAGGTTTTTATTTAATTAATTTTTTAATGGAAGTACTGGGGATTGAACCTAGGACCTCATGCATGGCCTATAAGTACATTCTCTTCCATTGAGCTATACCCTCCCTCTCCTCTAGTTTCTGTTTAATTATTGTTAATTAGGGGTAATTATAGTTGGGTACGTCTTAATATTTTTTCATTGAAAGAAAAATTTTTCAAAGAAGTATTCTATTGAACAATATGTGTCTGCAGGTGATTGGATGTGTCCAGTTAATAAAGGAGATGATAAGAAAAAGAAAGATACAAACAAAGATGAAGAAGAATGTAATGAGCCGAAAGGAGATCCAGAAATGGCACCCATATACTTGAAAAGGTTACTGCCAGTATTTGCACAAACATTTCAGCAGACTATGCTGCCTTCAATAAGGTAGTTATTCATACTATTTGTATTTACTAGCTCAGTTATGCCAATTACATAGTTTTATTTATCTCCCTTTTCCAGAAAGATCTGAGGTTTATTTCAATATTGAAAAGGTATGGTAAGAATGAAAATTAGATTAGAGAGTTAAATCTTTCCTTCTGATGATCTGCCTTAAGAGAAGGAGTTTAGAAATTCAAGAAGACTAGTCTAACACAGTTTTCATAGCTTTCTGCATATCAACCAGAGAAATTTGTGTAAGTACAGCAAACATTTATTGAGCTTTATAGAGGCCTTTTTGGTAGAGTCAGTGTAGGATGGCCATTGGAGGAGTTACCCAGAGAAGTAAAACTTGGCCCTTGTTTACTGTATCCTTGTACGCTAGTGAGGAAGATGCAAGTAATAATATAGAGTGGTAAGTGATAGATTAGACATATATTCCTTGAGAATATGGAGGATTTAACAACTAATTGGGCTGGGTAAATTGGAGATTTTATGCAGAAGTGAGATTTAAATTGGAGTTTAAAGGATACTTGGAGATTTTCTAGGCAGACAGATTTGGAAGGATCCGTGGGCAACAGTATGTACAGACATGGAGGTATGAGTCAGTTCATCTTGGTGCAGATCCTGGTGGCTCTCCATCCATAGTCTGCTGTTTCTATCCATCTGCTGCTAATACTCTGGTCCAAGATACCGTAGTCTGTAGTTGGACTACTGCAGTTGCCTTTAAACTAGTCTTTCTCCTCGCTTTCTCTCTTATCCCTCTACAATTTGCTCCTACATATTAGGCTGAAATATTTTTTTAAATAAAAATTGTCATCACTTTCTGATTTAAACCCTCTGGTAGCTGCCAGTTGGCCTTCACTAAAACCTAATGCCTTAACACTTGGGCTTGCAAGGTCTTGTATAAGTCCCGCCCAGCTCTCTAACCTCATTTAGTATTGTCTAACCCCTAGTCCACTATACTTACACTATGCTGGCACGTACATCTCCTTACCTTAGGGCTTTTGCATATATTTCCCTTATTGGAAGCTTTCTGTCCCCATGTCTTTTGAATGGTTGATTGCTTCATATTTTCAGGTCTCAGTTCAAATGCTACATCCATTGTTTGGCCACCTAATTTATATTGACCTGTAGGACATTTTTTATTACATGGATCATGATGTTTTACTGTCTTTACAGAGTTTACACTGTCTGAAATCTTTCTGTCCTTTTACTTTTTTGTTTGTTTTATTGTCTGTCTCCCCTCTAAAGCTCCTTTAGAGCTGGCCTTGTGTCCTGCTGTATTCCTACAAATATCAGGAGATAGAGAATAGGGCTTGATATTTAGTAGATCCTCAATGGATATTTACTGAATGATTGAATGAGTGTGTTTTGTTAGCAGTTTGGAAGTATTTTGGTATTAATGGAATGTGGGATATGTTTGCATAGCTTAATGAATAATGTTAAAAAAGTAGACAAGAGTGTTTTATGACCTATGAAGACCTTTGTGGTCTAGGTAATGAGTGTGGACTTTACCTCACAGTTAAAGCAGGATCATTAAAGATTTGTGAGGAAATTTGTCACAGTCAAATTTATGATTTATAAAGATCACTTTGGCATCCTGGTGAAGAAAAGGATTGGAGGACAAGAATGAAAACAGACTACTTAAGTGTTAATTGCCAGTGTGAACTCAGACAGTTGCAAAGGGACTGGATTGGTGGGAACAAATTCACCCACCAATAGGGTGGGGTTGATGACCACCAGTTGGATGTGAGTGATAAAGGAAAGGAAGGGGTGAAGAATGAATGCCAAAATTTTGGTTCAGTGGTTGAGAATTTGATTTTGGTCATTTTAAGTTCAAGAGGTCTTATAACATGTAGTTTTGTAGGGTTCAAGTGCCTTAAATACCAGTGTAATGAGTTGACATTAAAGTGAAAGCAGTTTGCTTTAAATAGGAGAAAAGTGACAGTAAAATAATTCACTGTGAACATTTAAGAGCTTAGTTTTTATTCTTCCCCAGATAGCTACAGAGGGGTAAATGTTAGTGGGGTCACTTTGTTTGTTGTTTTATAAAAGATTTAAATCATTTTTAGAAATGAGCAGGTTCAGTTTTGAGCAGGATAATCTTAAGATATATTTGGAGTTAGAATTGCTTCATGATAGGGTCATCAGAAAATTATAAAGTATGCCACCATATAACAAAGTTCCCTTAATGGATAGTTATTTTCTATCATTCTTATAAATGTTTGAAGATTGTCTAAACACAGTTTTAGTTATAGCATACTTGATGCTAGATTTTTCCAGGTAATAATTAGCTAACATTTAATTGTGGTGAGTAAGATAGCATGTCTTAGTTCAAAGCTCAGACTTTGAAGTCAGCTCAAAGTGGGTCCAGATGCCAGTTTTGCCACTTGATACACAGGTAACCATGGGCATTGTACTTAATCTCTTGATCTTAATTGGTTCATCTCTAAGATGGAGATAATTATACTTAATTCTCTTTAGATGTGAGAATAAAAATTAAATATGTGTTAAATGCTTAGCATAGTGCCTAATATTTTAGAGGTATTTGAAAAAAGATAAGCTTATTAAAAATGTTTTATTAGCTAAATTAAAACATATTTGTATGTTGAGGTAATAGTATAATGAACTCCATCATACAGCTTCAATAAGTTTTAACACACATCCCAATCTTACTTTATTTATACCACCCCAACTGTAGTTTTTTGAGGCACATCCAAGACTGAGTTTTATCCATAATTTTTCTGTATATATCCATAAAAAATAAGAGTTCTTTTGTAAAGCTCAGGGAATATAGCCAATATTTTATAACAACTTTAAATGGAGTATAAGTTTTAAAAATACTGAATCAGTATGTTGTGCACCCGAAATTAATATAATATTATAAATCAACTATATGTCAATAAAAAAATTCATAGTTTAAAAAGGGTTTTCTTTTTTAACACAGTTGCAATACCATTATCACACCTAAAATAATTAAGATAGTTCCAAAATATTGCCAAATATCAGATCAACATTCATTTTCCCCAATTTTCTCATAAATGTTTTTCTTAACAATTGGGTTCTTTTGGGGGGGATGTTAATATTTTCCCTGCTTCCTTTATTTTTGTAATATTTTGCAGGAGTATATAGCAAATATATAAATTTATCTGTAAATGATACATTTCAGTATTTTGTAAGTTAAAGAGTTATATAAATGCTATCTATCATATTGTATGATTCTTCTTAACTTTTTTAACTGAAAAGATTTTTTTTTTTGTAAAATTCTTTCTTGTAGTTCATCCATTTCTGCTTCTGAATCATTGTTTTCTTTCTTCTTTTTTCAAAAATGAAGTATAATGACTACAGCACTGTGTTAGTTCCAGGTGTGCAACATAGTGATTCGATATTTCTGTACATTACAAAATGATAACCACAATAATTCTAGTTACCATTTGTCACCGTACATAGTTTTTACACTGTTATTGACTATGTTCCCCATGCTATACATTTCATCCCTGTGATTCATTTATTTTTGTAACTGGAAGTTTGTACTCAATCTCCCTCTCCTATTTAACTCATCCCCAGACTTCCCAAGATGGTTCATTAAAAAAAGTTACTTGGCAATGTTAAAAAACAAGTTGCAGTAGTTACAATCTAAGTTTTTGCCTCTTCAATTTAAAATTTGATCAGAAGAGTAAACATCTGTACTCTGATCAGGCAGTTAAAAGAGGGTCTATATATATGGACTTAAGCTATTATCAGTCAGTATTGGCCTATGCAGTGTCTGTTCAGGAAATAAAAGGCAGATAACAGATCAGAGAAGACTTTAAAACAGAGTTGGATAACAGTTTCACTGATGCTGTATTTTGTAAAAACCTGATTATTCTCTCTAAGATATTTTTCTCCTACTTTTATTGGGATATAATTGACATAGAATATTGTGTTAGTTTTGAAGTATATAACATGATCATTTGATATATATATCTATAATATTAGACTGAGGACATCACACTGATTTTGAAGAAAGGCTACGTAAAATTTTGAAGAGGTGTGGTAAATACACATCTTTGGAGTTAGTGTCAATAACTGGACAAAAATTGAGTTCACTTCTAGCAGCAGAAGTCCTTGAGGATCTTTTTTTTTTTAAATCACAATTTAAGAGAACAGTAGACTTGGTTGGATACAGTGGGAAACTGTTCTAGGATAAGAATATTAATCTAAAGATATAAATTCTTCTAAAATTAATTTATAGATTATGCAGTTTGAAAGAAAATAACTACAGAATTTACTTTAGAACTTGACAAATCTTAAAGTTCTTCTGGAAGAATAGGTGAGATTATTAAAGAAAAATCTTAATAGCTAGTGTAAACTTTAAGTAATTAAATGTTTTTGGTAACCAGCACAATAGTTTATAATTCATTGAAGTAGACGAGCCCTCCAAATATAACCAATTATATGTAGGAATTGAATGTATTATAATGGTAAGTTATATGATATGTTACTATTATATATTAATATAATGTATTAAATGGTATTAGAGTATCTGCTTTGGGGTTTGATTTAAAAAATCAGCTTAGTCCTTAACATTGTATATTTAAACAAATTCTAGACTGGTTTAAAATAAATTAGTAAAAAAAAAAACCTTAGGAAAACAAAAAAAAATCCTTGAATGTTTATAGTACTTAACTTTAAAAGACTTTAAGACTTGACTTTTTTAAGTCTTTAAAAGGTTGTTTGTGTTACTCACATCTGTCATTTTAAATTTACTCTATGTAAAAAACGTAGTTACCCGCAGTATTACCCACAGCCTTCGAAGTGACGAATATGTTTGTTTTCCTCACAATAGTCTAGCAGACTGATATTTGTTAGCACGTATGATCAAGGGGTACTAACTTCATTATACAGAGAACACATACAGATTTTTGGTCAAAATATAACAGCCAATTTAAATAAATTAGCCAATGACATCTAGCCAAGAGGAAACATAGAAAACTAACAGGGAAAAATGTATTCCCTTACTAGTAAAAAGAAATAAAATGTTAAAGAAACTTGATGTCATTTTTACCCATTAGACATTTGAGAAAATTAATAATATTGTAGTGAATTAGCGCATCCATATCTGATGATGATTCAAGCTATTATCAGCCCTTTTGTCCCCCCAGCTTTATTGAGGTATAACTGGCATATAAAATTGTAAGATTTTTAAAGTGTGCTTCTTGGTGATTTGATACATGTATACGTTGTGAAAGGATTCCCCCCATCTAGTTTATTAACACATCCATCACCTCACGTATTTATCTTTTATGTGTGTGTGAGAGAGAACATTTAAGTTCTACTCTCTTAGCAAATTTTAGTTATACAATATGGTTTTATCAACAAAGAACAAGCTGCTTATTATGAAGGTGAGATTAGTTTGTCTGACTTTATTGAGTATCTCCTATGTTCTAAGCAAAGCAGTGGATAAATAGAAGGGAAAGTAGTCATGCCAAGTTTGTTAACAGTGGGAATATTTAGGGGTATGGGGTTACAAGGATCTACTTGTACAACCCTTGAACTCAGTAAATGTTGCTGAAGGAACAGGGGGCAAGGCAAGCTGGGGGCGTCTCTTGTGAAGACTTTAGAAATCTACTTTGTGAAGAGCTTTGTGGGGCTCAGCTCCTTTTCTACTGTTTGTTTGGTTTTGGTCTGATGGTACATATTTATTGTTCTGTGATCTGATCATAGTTTCTAAATGTAATAAATGCATATGTTGGTGTAGCCAGTCCCAAGATACTGAAAAAAAAATTTGTATGACAATGTAATTGTAATGAACATGTTTTAAATTTGACAAAGAACACAAATGCTTAATTTGAAATTTGATTTCCATATAAACTATCAGGTGTTTTAAATTGTTAATAGTTTTGTATTTAGGGATATAGATACTGTTTATTTTCTTAGTAATTGCATTACTCTTGATTTTCTAAAATTATGGCATGTTAACAGTCATGCTGGTTAAATATAAAATAGCACATTTAAGAAAATTATAAAAGTAATTTATTTTATTGAGCTTAATATATTAATAATAGAAAATAAATGAGATTACATAAACCTACTGCTAATATTGTCTTAATTTTTTGTATTCTTTTATTAAGTGCATTATTTAGCAGAGTATTTAAAACTTAGATATTTTAGTTTCATTTATATATGATTGGATTTTGTTTTATTTTAGCTTCTTACTGTGGCTTCCTAAAATTCTTTTTTTTACTTTTCAAGGAAAGCAAGTCTTGCTCTGATTCGAAAAATGATCCATTTTTGCTCTGAAGCACTCTTAAAAGAAGTTTGTGATTCTGATGTTGGTCACAATTTGCCTACAATACTAGTGGAAATCACTGCAACTGTCCTTGATCAAGAGGTCAGTTCTTCGTCTTTTTTGAAACTCCTGTAGTTTTAAGTCTCGTTAGTGATTAGTAAAATAATTTAACTTTTGTTCTACTTTTATTGAATCATTTTGCCTGTGCAGATTGTATTTTTCTACTCCAGGAAGCTAAACTTATTTTTATCATGTTTCCCTTAATTTCTTTCTGTCCCTTCCCCCTCTCCAGGACGATGATGATGGCCACTTGCTGGCTTTGCAGATCATAAGGGATTTAGTGGATAAAGGTGGTGATATTTTTTTGGATCAGCTAGCCAGACTTGGTGTGATCAGCAAAGTGTCAACGTTGGCAGGTCCTTCCTCTGATGATGAGAATGAAGAAGAATCAAAGCCTGAAAAAGTGAGTGGTCTTAATTACAGTGGTATTAGGAATAGAGTTTCTTTTGATGAAATCTAGTTCCACTTATGATGGGCTTTGACAAAATAATGACAATATGAAGTAGTTCTATAATTTTAAAAAATTTGGTCACTTCTCTTTTAAAAATATTGTTCATGATTTAAAACTTGCAGAAATGCTGCAAGTGAAGAATATCAGCACATTTCTGTCCAGAATCACTAATTACTGATATTTTACCCATTTGCTTCATTACTTACAAAAACGTATGTGTGTGTGCTATGAACACATTTATTTGAAAGATGCTGGATACAAAGAGCCTCCTTTTACACCTCGAATTTCCACCAAAAAACCAGGACATTCTCTTATATGATCCTAGTATAGTTATCAAAATCAGGAAATATAATAGTTATAGAAAACTGTATCTAATCCAGGGACTATTCAGATTTGTCACTGTCCCTAGTAGCAATTCGTGCCTCTCCGCTCCCACCCCCTCCTCCTCACCCCACCCCCAGAATCCAGTCGAGGAGGACATTTTATTTAGTTGTCATGTTTGTTCCATTTCTCAGCCTTTCTTTCATAGCTTTGGCATTTTTTGAAGAGGACAAACCACTTAATTTGGATAGTGACCCTCACATTGTATTTGTGCCATGTTTCTTCATGATTACATTCAGGTTGTGTGTTTTTAGCAAAAAGAGGCAACGTTACAGCCTTCTCAGTGTAAGTGTAAAATGTGCCTTCTTAAAGGCACATGACGTCTGTTTGCTCCTGCTGATAATGTTAACTTGGATCAGCTGGTTGTGTTTGTCTCTGCCAGCTTTCTCCATTGCAAAGTTACTCTTTTTCCTTTTGTAATTAATAAGTAATTTGTAGGGAGATAATTTGAGACAGTATAAATATGCTTTTTCTCATTAAACTTCTATCCACTCATTTCAGTATCTATTGGTAATTCTTCCCTTAGAATGCATATTAAGAATATACCTTATCTGTCTCTACCAATTGCCAGCAATGATTTAGTCCTAACACTTAGTGAATGCTTCCTAAATATTAGTGACAGAGAAGTAGTATTTTTGAGAGAATGGTAGAGTATGGATTGTAATCACAGAATTCTGAGTGAGTGACTATGTGTTTCCTAAATTACAGGGGATTTAACAAAAAGCAAAACAAAACAAGAAGTGATTATCTGGGTTCATCCCTCTAGAATTCTTTTCTTCAAGAAATAGGTAGATCAACTAAACTTCAATAAAATAAAAAAAGAAAGAGATTACAGATCCCAGCAGTCTTTTTGTATAAATTAACAAGCAAATACTAACATATGTATGAAATGTCGGAACCTAGAAGAGACAAAGCAACCTTGAAAAAAAAGTTGAAAGACATACACCAGCAGATTTCAAGTCTTATTTATAAAGGTGTAGTAATCAAGAAAGTGTGATAGTGGTGTAAAAATAATGACCCACATATATATTGTCAATTGATTTTCAAAGTGCTAAGGTAATTCAATCAGGAAAGGATGATCTGTTAAAAAAAATGATGCTTGAACAAGTAAACAGCACTTGCAAAAATATGACACCTTGGTCTTACATTTACAAAAATTAGAAAATGAATCAGACTGGAATGTGTGGTCTAAAATTGCGAGGCTTCTAAAGGAAAAAGAAGAAAATCTTAGTGACTTTAACCTTGATAAGGAGTTCTTAAATAGAGCTTTACAAGGTTGTATTATAAAAGAACAAAAAAATCAGTAAATTGTCTTCATTAAAATGAAACTTTTGCTCTTCAAAATACATTATTTAGAAAATGAAAAGATAAGCCAGAAAATTCTTTGAGATTTTATTTGTCTGAAAATATTTTTATTTGGTCTTCACTTTTAATGGACATTTTCAGTGTCTACAAGGACTCTTGGCTAATCATTTTCTAGTACTTAAAGATATATTCCATTGTCACCTTCCATGCCGAGTCTCTACTGAGATATTTGCCTTATTTTTTCATCTTAGTTCCTTTGTATATAATAGATTTTTTTCCTCTGACTATTTTTAAGACTTTAGCTATTTGACTTTGCTGTACTTAGCTGAGTTTGGTGGGTGCATGTATGTGTCCACCTCTGCTCAGGATTGTTTAATTTTCTTTGATCTGTGGGTTTATGGTTATTGTCAAATTTGGAAAATGTTTGAACTATTGGTATGAGGATTTTTCACTCTGGCTGTTTGGAATGCAAATATCTGACCATCTTGTGTGACCTCTGGGAATTGTTCAGCTTTTAATTTTCAAATTGTTCTTTGCCCAGCTTTATGGAATATCACCTATAAATGAATGGCCTAGTGCTCAGTAGAGATGTCATGGTGACCACTTTTCAGATTTCTGAATTGTTTTTTTATTTGTTTGTTTGACTTCCTAATCCTGACCTCATCCATCACATATTCCTTTTGCCTTAGTCTCCTCAAACACAGATCTTCATTTCCTCAACTCATATTGAAGGACTCTGCTCCCTGTTCTTAAGACCTTAGCCAGAAAACTGTATCTGGGCCTAAGTGGCTTACTTTATTTGTTTCTACTTTGTAGGGGATCACACAACCCTATGTTGCTTGTTGTCCAGTATTTGAAAATGGTTTTTAATATATTTTGTGTAGTTTTTTAGTTATTTACAATGGATAGTCAAGTCTGTCCTTGTTAATCTGTCATGGCCTGGAGCACAAGTACTTTAGAGAAATTTATAATCCATATTTTACAATTTTCTTTTAGTGTTATAAACTAACTACTACTTCAGGGAAAAAGCATGTAAAAGATACATATTTTAAAAAATTTTAAATATAGTAAGTCTTTATAAGTTTAAAAGTGCTTTACCCATATACACATGCATGCACAAACATGCCAAGATGAATATTCTTAATATTGAAATGTTCAACAAAATGAAAATTCTTAGGGTGCCAGGCTAGGCAAACAGTGTTTACAAATTGTTGTTTTTTTCTTTTAAACATGCTATAATTAACATTTTTATGATCATAGGAATGATTATGTTTCATTCACTTGGCTAAGGATAGGACCTTACAATTTATAATTAAAAAGCATCTCTTGTTATTCCATTGCACTGCTGATCATTGACCTAGTGTAAACATTTATTTTTTATACGTATTTTATTAGGCCCAGGTATGTGGTAAATTTATCAAGTCCTGAATAATTAGCTAATTATAGATCTAGTGCACTTGTCTTCTTTACCCTTACACCTGGAAATGTTATAACTTAGGTCATTATGTGAATTTCTTAACATTTTTAGGACTTGTAAGATTTAATTATGGGTAATTGAATCAGAATACATATTAAACTACAGGCGACTGAATATTATATTCAGAATGTTTTAATTCTAAATTTGATTCACAGTCATATTTTTTATAAATAAGAATATTTGGAATAGGAGTTATTTTCCATGTTTCATTGAATAATTTTACACATTTTAGGAAGATGAACCACAGGAAGATGCTAAAGAATTGCAGCAGGGTAAACCGTATCATTGGAGAGACTGGTCAATCATTAGAGGAAGGGACTGCTTATATATATGGAGTGATGCAGCAGCCTTGGAATTATCTAATGGCAGTAATGGATGGTTTAGATTTATCTTGGATGGAAAACTTGCCACCATGTATTCAAGTGGTAGTCCTGAGGGTGGTTCGGATAGTTCAGGTAATATTTTGTTTCTATTAAAATGTTTTACTAGTTTCTTTAATTTTGATAATTTATTTTTCTGCTCACATTTTTACTACTATTGTCATAGAAATAACAAACATGTCCTTGATGATCATATGGCCATTTATTTAATATCAAGAGAGAAATTATTGTACCATGAAAGCATTTCATGTTTTTTCATTGTATGAGACAAGGAATAGCATCATATCTACTTTTACTCTCCCCACACTTTTAGGTACAGGGCTCCTTATGTAATGATGAATTCCATGTATGTGATGCTGTCTCAAATTAAATCCTTTCCCAGAAGCCTTCTACTTAAAAAAAAAAGCAAAACCTAGAGGATCACTTTTATGCCTGAACCTGAATGTATCAGACCAGTGAGAGTATACCAAAGAATAAAACTTTAACTTAAAAAAATTCTTAATGGAGGTACTGGGGATTGAACCCAGGACCTCACTGAGTTATACACCACTCCCCCTCACCCCCAAATTAAGTTTTTTAAAATAAAATTGATATTCCATTAGGGAGTTTCATTTTTTTAATGGGATATTTGAAAAGAATGCGGTTTTAAAACAATCCTTCTTTCTTTATAGAAAGCAGAAGTGAATTCTTAGAGAAGTTACAAAGAGCTCGCGGCCAAGTAAAGCCATCTACTTCAAGTCAACCTATACTCTCAGCGCCAGGACCCACTAAACTCACTGTCGGGAATTGGTCATTAACATGTTTGAAAGAAGGAGAAATTGCTATTCATAACTCAGATGGTCAGCAAGCAACAATATTGAAAGAAGATTTACCTGGTTTTGTATTTGAATCTAATAGAGGAACCAAACATTCATTTACTGCAGAAACTTCTCTGGGTAAGTATGTAGGGATGTAAGTTTAGCAGATAAGAATAAATGAGTATGTTAAATCATAATAAAATATGTTCTGTGAAATGTCCTTTTTTTTTCTTTAAGGTTCAGAATTTGTGACTGGCTGGACTGGCAAAAGAGGCAGAAAACTAAAATCTAAGTTAGAAAAAACAAAGCAAAAGGTATATTTATGGGATTTGCTCTGTATTTTGGCTTTTATACTGGTGTGGTAAGGTTTCAGTGGTAGATTGTAGACATTTAAAGAATTGAGCGGTATAACAAGCTACCCTACTCTTACGTTTTTTAGTTTTCCTTTTTCTCTGCTCCTTATTTTATTTTCCACAGTATGTGTACATTTACTTAATAGTTTTTATACATATACTGAGCACCAGCATTAAAATAAAATGTAAATGAGACAGAGAATAAAATTTAAATTATTTGAGTTTTAATGTTACATAAACTAAATTCATGCTTTAATTATTAATGATAGTAGTATTTTTAGTCATAGAGTGGGATTAAAAAATGCATCATTATATTTTACAATCCTCCTTGTAATGAAGCAATTTGAATGCCTGGTTCTAAATTGAGATTGTTTTGATCGTATAATGGCCATCTTAGATGAAATCACTGTTTCAGAAAGATATAGGAGCAAATATATTCTTTTTTTTTTGGAGAGTGGGAGGTAATTAGTTTTATTTATTTATTTGTTCTCGGAGAAAGTCCTGGGGATTGAACCCAGGACCTCTTGCATGCTAAGCACGCGCTTTACCACTTGAGCTATCCCCCTCTGCAACCCCCAAGGAGCAAATATATTCTTAACTCCACCCTCAGAATCACAATACTAATTTTAAAAATTCTATCCAATTTTTACGTATTTTTTTAAAATGACACCATTATATATCTGTATTATATCAACTGTTACTGTATTTTTCATTTTTAAAAGAAAATAATCTCATAGATTCAGTATTTTCTGGTGACACTTTTATTTTACTTATAAAAATGATACGAAATAGTTTTTTCATACAGTATATGAAGAATGCTTCTGGCTGATTGTGATGGGGGTGGAACTTATGTTTTCATAGGTTTGGCCCTAGAAATAGTAGTAATGGTTTATTATTTGGAGCATAAATAAAATGTTCATGCTTTCATTTCGTTATTAATGTGCTAGGTCATACCAAAGATAACTTCCACATGTTAGACCTTAGAAAGAAAATAACTTACTTCCTCACTTTATTTATTTGTTTAATAAATATACATTATCTCTGTAACTCTGTATGTTATTACATGATTGCTTTGTGGTTTTTAAAAAGAGTGTGAGGTCACAGATTTCTTCCAATTCAGAATATCTTAAGGGCATTAAGGAAGAAGTATCTCAATTGAAGATAGCCATTAGCTCCTAAAAGGAATTTGAACTAAATACAGTTTTTGTTACTCATGGTAGTTATGTTCTAAAAGTTGCCATGAATACTGAATCATTGCTTTTAGAAGTACAGGTTTAAGTTACTGTGTGGCTCTGGTCACATTTTTAAAGTTTTCATTGCTCTGTGCATGCCCACAAATGACTGTGAAAAGCACTACAAGTCTGGATTTGTGGGTTACAAATTTTAGTAACTAGTTGATTTCACAATTATGAAATTCTCACATAATAAAGCTCAACTGTAATTCTCTTTAAAGCTACCTCTTAGCTGTCTCAGAAGTTTCTTGGAATAACTAATATATTGTATTAACCAACCAAATCTAGAACTAACTCACAGGGAGCTGAACTTTTACAATCCGAGAGAAAAGTAAATCAAGGAGAACATCGTCTCAGTCCTATCTTTTCATTTTCTTAAAAAAAATATGATTGTTGATTCAGTTCTTTGAAATCAGTAGAAACTCAATGATCATGTGGCTATTTCGTGTTGAAAGCAGTACATATCAAAATACACTAATTTTAGGTAAAAATAATTTTAACTCTTAGTTTTGGCCTCAGTGTTTATTCCTTAATACTGTTCATAAAGAAGTAATTTCTTCAGTGTTGTCTTATGTCCAGAACTTAGTTACTTTGTAATTCTGAAAGGCATACTAAAATAGAGTGGTAGGGAGAGAGGGTATATATAGCTCAGTGATGGAGTGCATGCTTAGTATGCATGAGGTCCTGGTTTAATCCTCAGTACCTCTATTCAAAAAATAAACAAACAGATAAATCTAGTGGGGAGGGTATAGCGCAGTAGTCAGAGCATATGCTTAGCACTCACAAAGTCATGGGTTCGATCCCCAGTACTTCCATTAAAGTAACTAAATAAATAAGCCTAATTACCTCTCCCTCCAAAAAACAGAAAAAACAAAAACAAAAACAAAAACAAAAACCCACAAGCAAAATAAATATCTTTAAAAAAAAATAAATCTAATTACCACCCCCCTGCAAAAAATAACCAAGCAAACAAAAAATAAAATGGAAAGATACTATTAATTCATTTAGGGGTAAAATTTTTTCTATTACATTAGAGTTTTGCTGGGTTAGTTTGTGATTTAGGTGAAATCATATAAATCTTAAATTTACATTCCTTAAGCATATGTTTTTAAAGAATTTACTAAATTTTGTTGGACCCAAGCCTGGACATGTATATGTTGTTCTCTCAAATAATATTTATTTAACTTAAATGAGAGGTAATTAGTGCCCAGCCTGACAGTATAGTCATTCTTTCTCAAGATGAAATATATAAATACATGAGCATCATATATACTTTGTATGAACAATACACATAGAAAAAGACATAAAACTTAAAGTATACTCCACAATGTTAAAAGCATCAGCTTAGGTTAATGGAATTATAGATGGCTTAATTAGTTTTCTTTCTTTTTCTTATCTTTTTTTTTAGCTTATTTGTATTTTCTAATTGATTCATCATAAAACAGATTAGTTACATTAAGAAAAAGAGCAGTTACTTTTTTGTTATCAGTAGTTTATGTAGACTCTTAATAGATTTTTATTAAGAGATTGTAGTAGCGTTCGTTATCTAATCTGTTTAAATTTTATTATAATGTAGTGCAAAGTTACTTTTTTATGGGTTGTTTAATTTGGTTTATATGAAATAAACTCCTATTTGGTATATGAATACAAAGTTTAAATAACCAAAAATTAAAATGTTAAGTTCCTTATTTTGATACTACTAAAATCTTCTTGAGTACTTTTTCAACCATTGGTACATTTTGATATTTATAAATAAAAATAGTAACTTTTTTGGAACTTGATAATGGCACAGATATCTTAGTTCTAAAGAATGCATGGATTTATGAAAAAGGAAGATTTGTTAAAATTATTAATTGTACTAAAAGTTCACATTTGCTATTTTTATTTTGGTAGGTACGAACTATGGCTCGAGATTTATATGACGACCACTTTAAAGCTGTTGAAAGCATGCCTCGTGGAGTAGTAGTAACACTCAGAAACATAGCAACTCAGTTAGAGTCATCTTGGGAACTTCATACAAATAGACAGGTATGTTAGCTTCTAGATTTTATGACACAGTGATCTTGGTTTAATTTTTCCCCTTTATCCTTTATATTCTGAGTATTGAGTAGGGGTCAGCAAATTGTTACCCACTGGCTAAGTTTTGTAGGTTTTGTGAGGTAAGAGGGGTTTTTACATTTTAAATGGTTGAAAACAGATCATAAGTAAGAATAATATTTCATGATACCTGAAAATTATATGATTATGTGATGTCAGTGTCTATAAGTAGCTTTATTTCTCACACCCGTGCTTATTTATTTACGTATTGTCTGTGACTTCTTTAGTGGTTACAATGGCAGAGTTAAATAGGTACAACCAAGATATGTGGCCTGTAAAGGCTAAACTGTTTACAATTGGCCCCCTTTAGTGAGTTTGCCAACCTTGATAGAGTTAATTTGCGTTAATAATTTGAATTTCTTAATCTTGTTTAATATATGATTTTTTGCATGGTAATTGATGTTCTGATAGATAAATTAAGTATATTAAGACCTTTTTTGGATTGTTTTCATTAAAAATTTTTTTTTTCTTTTAGTGTATTGAAAGTGAAAACACTTGGAGAGATTTAATGAAGACAGCTTTAGAAAATCTAATTGTACTTTTGAAGGATGAAAACACAATTTCACCGTATGAAATGTGTAGTAGTGGCTTGGTGCAGGCACTTCTTACTGTCTTAAACAATGTAAGTTGATTAGTACAGAACGAAGTACATAGTTTAAAAAATTATTCGTAGCTACACTTTGGTAAAGTGAAATTTACTGTGTTTTGTCAAGAAATATTAAAAAACCAGGTAATAAGTGTTAACATTTATAATTTCTCTAGCCTTTAAGTTTTCTCATTAGTTTGAGCCAAGTGAATTAAATAATTGCATCTATTTAGATTTTTGAGATACCCGATTATTATTTGTTCAAGATTCTGTTGAATAAAATACTTACTTGTAATAGCCTAAAATTTAACTTTATTCACTGCTCTGATTTCTTCATAACTTACATAAAATGAAGTTGGTGTAGAGACCTTTTCAAGTATCTAAAATAGTTGCATAAAATTAGTTTAGGAGCAGTAACAGTTAAGGAAGTTCATGTGAATATTTGTCAAACATTTGTTAATAATAACCTTCTATTCCTCTTCGATTTAGTCTACTGATAATATCTTTTTATTGTGATAAATTTTTTTCTTTTATTTCAATGAAATATATATACACACTTATTTTAACAAAGTCTAACAGAATAAAGTATGAAAAGTTAAAGTTTGCTCCCTACTTCAGTTCTATTTGTCATTTTAATTTCCAGATCTTATTCATCATATGTAGTTATATACTCTTAAGATTCACTTTGACGTCAATCTCGTATTTCTTTCATTATTTTTACTATTTGTATTTATTCCCATTTATTAAAATTATATTGATGTATCACTTTATATCACTTAGTAATATCTGTGAAATCATTGTTTTGATATAGTTATTTTTTTTCTAATTCTAATTAATGTAAATAGTACCCTAGTACTCTTAAAATACGAAATGTTTACAAATAATTTGAAATTACCTTGCATACTACTACGCTTTGAGAAAAGCAGTATGATTGCTACTCCATTATAACACTGAAAATGTTTGCCATGGTTTACTAGTCATATAATAAAAAGAATTTTAATTGAAAGAAAATAATAATTTCACTTAGACTGTATTGATAATTTTGTGATATATTAATATTCATTTTTGCAGAATGTGTTTTTTTAACTAATTTCAGTAACAGCCGTAAAAATTTTTTTTTTTGGTACTTCTTTTGTTTCTTTTTAGAGCATTGATTTAGATACAAAGCAAGATTGTAGTCAACTTGTTGAAAGAATAAATGTTTTTAAAACAGCCTTTAGTGAAAATGAAGATGATGAAAGGTAAGTCGCCAAATTTCTGTTAATTTGGTGTTTGTGGTGTTGCAAGTTAGTACACTTCCTTTAAAACAGAGTCTGATACAGTGTTTATACATAAAATAGGAATTTTTTATTCAGTAAAAAAAGTAGCTTATAACTATATTAAAAGTGAAAGATTTTTAATCTAATGGACTAAAAGAAAAATTACATGACTGTTATGAATGTAGCTGACCGCTTATTTTAAATTAGATAATCTTTAGTATACAACTAGGAATTTGAGCACTGGTTAAATATTTGATATTAAGTAGTAATTGTTCATTCCTTTTTAGCTGTGATAATGATATTTTTTTTAAGAAGTTTTCTTTCATAGAGATATGTATTCATAATATTTCTGAATGAAATGATACTTTAAAATACATGGGAAGGAAAGAAGTGGGTGGGGATATAGATAGAAATCGATTGGCCGTTAGCAGGTAATTGTTGAAGCTGGATATGAGTTGATGAAGATGCATTTTACTAATTTATTTACTTCTGTATATGACTGAATTTTTAAAATAATAAAGTTCAATTCCATTTTAAATTAATGTGTAATAATTTATTGAAGCATTACTCTATTAACCTATTAGCTAATCACAAATTATTACTGATGCTAAAATAAACTTGTTTCAGTGGAAACATGTTTTTACATAAATTCCTTTAATGGTATTATTCAGTTATTGATAATTTTTTAAAGATTTTGATACAAATTGTCACGTTATTTTCCAGAAATATTACACCAGTGTTGCCTTACCAACAAATACTGTCATTTTCAAAACTTTGCTGCTTTATATACATATATGTATATATATTTGCTGATTGATATGTATCGACTGTTAACTAGTAAAACTCTTTAAAGTTTGAAAAGTAAATTACACTCTAAATTATACATGACTTTGAATGTAATTAATAAAAGTTTCATAAGAAAAATAAAATATTTTACTCTTAATTGGAGGAAATTGAGTTGCTTTGCTTTGGTATTGAAATTATCTTTGCTTACTCAGATGTAGTCTAATACAAAATTAAACTTCCCTTTGAATTAATAAAGTAGGAGTCTTTGTGAAGTTGGTTACTGCAGTTTCTGTATGAATTATTGCAGGAATTCATATAAAAGCCCTTAACAATTATTTTTTTCTTAGTCGGCCAGCTGTTGCATTAATTCGAAAGTTAATAGCTGTACTAGAATCTATTGAACGTCTACCTCTCCATTTGTATGATACACCAGGATCCACATATAACCTTCAGGTAACCATGAAGAATGCAGTTGCTAGTGTTGCTGAATGCATCTAGGAGCAGTCTTACATACTTTTCTTAAAAACAAAAATTTTTTTTTCATATTTTATTAAATAACAATTGTGCTTAATTGTTAAGGACTTCCCCTTAATGCCATTTGATTGTTCTTAATGACTCTTAAATGTATTGGTATTTCAATGTTTAACTAATAAAGTTTATTTGGTAGATCACAAGTGGAAAAAGACACTTTATCAGTAGAAAGGTGGAAAAAAGAATCCTTTTGTTCTACGATAAGCTAAGTCTCATTGTCTCTGTGTCTCAACATATGAGAAAATATGAAAAATATTTTAAGCACGGTGTTTTTTTTTTGCTTGCTTCCTTTATGTCATTGGTTAGGGCCAAATGGCTTTCCTTAGCTATTTCTATTGATCCTTTTAGAAATCTGTCATTATCACATGGTTTTATAAAAAGCCTGTTTTCTTCCTAAATGTTACTTGGTTGACATTCCCATTCATTCATTAAATTTTCCTCTTTTTTAGCAGCTGGGATCCAGATATGAACAGACAAAACAAATACTCTCACTGCTAATACCCCAGACCAGATCTGTCATATCTTCTATGAGTCACTTTCATATTTTCTAGCAGATTCTTTGGCCTTGAATGTCACCTTTATCTGACCTCTCCTGTATTCCACTGTATCAAATAGTTTCTTTTAAATATAGCCTTTAATAAGTGACTAAGAAACTATATTTGCAAAAACAATTGTTACCTAAGGCAAAAAAACTGGCTGTGCCCCCAAGAACTTAGTAGTACTACCGCAGCCACTAGGCCTCTTGGACTAGAAAGCTTGTCCAGGGAGTTACAGTATAGTTAGTACACCTAACATAGTGTATATATTAAATAAGATGCAGAGGTCTACTGTGTGTTTTAGTTCAGACAGAATAATATAGAGGAAGGAATAATGGGACTTTTGATCTGTCCTTTTGATGAGTGAATGAGGTAGAGATAGGTCTCAAAGACTGGAAATTCCCCTGCTTATACAGTCCTAGGAGCATCAACATTTTTTATTACACATATCTCATTTCAAGAGACTGCAGGATACAAAGACAGGAAGGCTAGGAATGTGCCCTCTGGTAATTCTGCAGTCTAAAAATGCCACCCAGATGTATATGTAATTATTTAATCATGTGACTATAGTAATTAGTTAAGATTTATACAGAAATGAAATAAAATTGCTAGTTGGATACTTGTTATTTAGTAAAACATATTGAATTGGAAACCATCTTGTATTTTTTAAAGTTTATTAGCTATAGATTATTTAATATATTGTAGCTTTAAATGTGTAAGTTAATTAGCTACTTTTTATAACTTACTTGGAAAATTGCAGGTTAATCAATTCAAGCTGTAATATTTCTCTTAAAGTGTACCATAATAATTTTATTTAAGTCAAGTGTATTTGAAGTTGTTTAGAAATTCTAAGTAACTTTGTTTCTTTCTTGAAAATCACTATCATTTATTCAGTGGACCTTTTTTAAAAAAACATTTAATGGAAAACGGACATTGACCCTTCCTTTATGGTTATACTTTGTAAATATAAATTGCTGTGTTCATGTAGTGTTTCTTAATTTTTAAATTCTAAGAAAAAAAAGCAAAGTATTTTCTGAAGCATTTTGATCATTTCTGTGTAGATACTTACAAGAAGATTAAGGTTTCGGTTGGAACGTGCACCTGGTGAAACCGCACTGATAGACAGGACTGGCAGGATGTTGAAGATGGAACCCTTAGCTACAGTTGAATCTCTAGAACAGTATCTCTTAAAAATGGTGAGCTTCTGGCAAGGGCATGGTGAAATAAGCATTCTTTACTGTGGTTTAGTCTTTAGAAAAGTACTTGGAAAGTATGTATCCAGAGTTACGGTAATAAAGTTTGGCCTAGTAATTCCATTTTAGAAAATAATACTTATACACTACAGATGTTTTCTTCATAAAGATGTTCATTATATTTACCTTAATGCCAGTCAATAAAGGAGTATCAACTTGGTAATAATTTCCATTAATTTGAATATTATGTAGCTATCATAATATATACAGACTGGTAAGAGAAAAAATAGTTTTGTGCAGTATGATCAATATTTTGCTTTATTCTATCTGTTGAAATAACAGACTAAAGAAATACTTTGTGATATTCATGGTAGGGTACTATGGTTGTGGAAATTTCTGGGTTTTTTTATTTTTCAGATATTCTTAAATAAGTATTTGTTATAATAAAACAACTGAAACTAAAGGAGTAAAAACAAAGTGGACAGTGCATTTCAAAATAAGTATTATTAAGGTGTCACCCATATTTTCATTGGTTTAGGTAGCAAAGCAGTGGTATGATTTTGACCGATCTTCATTTGTTTTTGTTCGAAAATTAAGAGAAGGTCAAAATTTTGTATTTCGGCACCAGCATGATTTTGATGAAAATGGAATCATTTACTGGATTGGGACAAACGCCAAGTAAGTCATTCTATTTAATGTAGAGTAAAAAACGTTCATCTGCAAAAAGAACTCTACATAGTAGAATAAAATTATTAACCACCCTTGAATGTTCTGCAGTTTTAGGAATTTTGTCTTTTAGGTTAAATATAAGATTATCCAAATTACTTTTTATGAAGGAAAAAATGTCTAAATTTTTAAATGTAGAATTTTAAAAAATTAATATAATTAATTTTTGGAAAAGAGCTAATATGAACAAATGCAGTTATTTTAATAGTGCTAACCACTAACACTGCTTAACAGTGTTTTCTTTTTTTTTTTTTTTTTTTTTGTAGAACTGCATATGAATGGGTAAATCCAGCTGCTTATGGACTTGTGGTAGTAACATCATCAGAAGGAAGAAACCTACCTTATGGCCGCTTAGAAGACATATTAAGTCGTGATAATTCAGCTTTAAATTGTCATAGCAATGATGATAAGAATGCCTGGTTTGCCATAGACCTGGGTCTCTGGGTGATACCATCAGCATATACACTTCGTCATGCTCGTGGTTATGGGAGGTCTGCACTGAGAAACTGGGTTTTCCAGGTATCCAAAGATGGACAGAACTGGACTTCTTTGTATACCCATGTTGATGACTGCAGTCTCAATGAACCAGGGTTAGTTGAGGAGTCTTTTGTAAATTGGAAAACTCAATAAAGAGCTTTGTCTATTTTTATAACTGTGTTCTCTTAGAACTCCCTTTGTGAGATATTGAGGCAAGATTTTCTTTCTAAATATATCACTTGATACCAAAACTTTGAAATACTGACTTTGTCAAAACTTTGTCAAATGCTTTAGATTAAACATTGGTAGAAGCTGAGCCTATTTATTTAAAAAGAAGTTAATATATCACTATATGTGTGTATATATAGCACACTAGTGAAAACAAAAAAAGAATTAGGTTTTTACTAAACTCTTCATATGTTCACGTAATATATGTGAATGTTGAACAAATTAACAGTGGCTATTGAATTACAGAATTATGGTTATAGAATTATGGCTGACTTAATTTTCTCTTATTTTTATGTGTCTCTTTCCTAAATTTTATATGTTGATCATATGTTAAAAAAAAAAGTCAGCATTATATTTCTAAAAAATTTAGTTATGATGAAGTTTAATTGTACATTGTAGTGCATTTTGAGGAACAGAGTGAGGTTTAATTACTTCTTGTATTTGATATAGTATGGAAGGAGCTTCTTAACATTAGGATTACTACATAGTATTTTCAAGCTTTAAAGTTACTATTTTAATGTATCATTAAAAATTTTACAAACATTTAAAAAACCTTTTTCATCATAAAAGCGTATTTGTTACTCATAGAATTTCTTGTCTTATTTCTTTGAATTTCATTAATCATAAATCGTTTAATGTTGTGAGTCAAATTAATAGTATACATTTAAATGTTTCATTTTTAATTTATTTTCTTGGCTGCTGCTTTTCTCCTTTGACTTCTTGATTCTTGTATGACAAACTGTTGACCGAATATGAAAATTTATTTTCCTGTTGTTCTCTATTATGTAAAAAAATCTTAGGCACCTTAAGCAAACATCTTTTTTGTATGTTTTAAAACATTACATAATATTTTCCCTAACACATTCACAGGTCAACAGCAACCTGGCCTCTTGATCCACCAAAAGATGAGAAACAGGGGTGGCGACATGTGAGAATTAAACAGATGGGGAAGAATGCTAGTGGACAAACCCACTATCTCTCACTCTCTGGATTTGAACTTTATGGCACTGTAAATGGAGTGTGTGAAGATCAGCTAGGTAAAGAGATGATAGTATATTTTTCTAACTTACTGAAATAATTATGTTTATATAAAGTGATTTTGTTACATTTCTCTAACTTCTCCCTTACAGGAAAAGCAGCTAAGGAAGCTGAAGCTAATCTTAGAAGACAGAGACGTCTAGTACGCTCCCAGGTACTGAAGTACATGGTTCCAGGGGCTCGTGTGATTAGAGGCCTTGATTGGAAATGGCGAGATCAGGATGGCAGCCCACAGGGAGAAGGCACTGTCACAGGAGAACTGCATAATGGTGAGTAGGTGCTTAGCATTTGTTATGTAGAAACTGAATATTTCAGTAACAGAATACTTTGTTTTGTTATTTTGGGATAATTTTTAAATTGTATAGATGTTCCCAGGATTATGTGAAGAACTGATCTATTGATTTTGTATTTAAAATGGGGCAATCATTTATTTAGAAATAAGGAAAAATTTTTCATTCTTAGGTTTTGACTCAAAACTTATTGTTAATATTTTCAAGTAATTAATAAGCTATCATAAAATGAATACCCTAGACACACTTTCTGCTATTTTTGGTTCTTGCTTTTTTTTTTTAGTTTATTATTTATAAGTTTCTATTGATACTTATCTTAATGTCTTACGCTTTTCTTTATCTTGTTAGCTTGGCAGGAATCAGGCAATAACTTCAATTATAAGTCATATAGAAGAAAAAAGCATTAATGTTTTTAATTAAATATTTTTTAGTAAAGCATAGAACGAGAATTGTAGCCTTTTCATTTATTAGTAAATTATAAGATACTTCACAGTGTTTCTCAGTCTACCAGTTTTCTTTGGGTTATTAAACTTTCATGTTTTGTGTTACTGTTTAAAATCAAGCTCATTTTTAACTCTTCATTTTAAGAAAGTCTATACCCATTTAAATTGCTGTTAACTCCTAGAAGCAACTATAGGGCTAATTTTTTTCTTACAACATAAAAGACTGGTTTATTAGTGGATAATTTGCCTAACCAGTAATGGGTTCTTATGAATTTTGGTTAGCATTTGAAAAAAAAGATAAGTAAAATGTTCGTATTCTCAGCTTACCAAATATTGAAAGAGATGTAATGAAAGTGACAATGCTTAAGAGAATGACTAAAGCTTGATATCTAAGTGATAAGGGCATTTATTTAATTAAACTCTTTGATTTCACTGCATTTAAGATTCTGTTCCTTAAATTACCTTACTATTAAATGAATTTCTGTTTAGTCATACCCTGATTGCAAATCAATGTCATCATAGCAGATTTACAGTGAGTGAGCATGTATATAACTGCTGAGATTCCAAAAAACTAGTAATAGTTGAGATAACAGTAGTTCTAGTCTACTCAGAAATTTCCAGTGTTACTATTTTTAGGTATCTTAATGATACTTAGTTACTTTGTTTCCCCTAAATTGTTTGGCTTTTAAGTATGAGGGCTAGTTAGCAATATGTGAATACAGTGTGCTTTTCTTGAGATGGAATCAAGTGAAGTGACTGCATAGGAAAATTGGAATCTTAATTTCAGAATTTAGCATATAATAAAGGCTTTTTTTCTGCTGATCTGACCAAGATGGAGAAGTCACACCTTTATGTTATGGAGGGTTCTTAGCTTTCAGATATTTAAGCCAAACATTTCTAATAATGGCTAGTTATTACTGACTTTATCTTTTTATTTATCTTTCGAGCATGGGAGGAGTTCAGAGTTTTGTATCTATACATATGCTTATGGATAGTGTGTATGTACTCTTTCTTAGTTCCCCTTGGTGATTAGTTTAAACACATTCTCAAGCATAATATGAATGGTTTACGTTTTAAAATTATTTGTCCATGTTATGTCTGTTAAATCCCTTTCCTTTCTAAAGAATCTTTGTGTTGGTAGGAATATCCATTTTTTTATTTATTCCACAAATATGAGTACCTACTATGTAAAGGTACTTTGTTAGACTTCAGATGTACAATGGCCAACAAACAAGTATGATCCCATGCTTTCTGGGTAAAAACAGATAAACATAAATTTACAGATTTTGATAAGTACTATGAAATAAGTTATCAGTATATTTTAGGACCAATTAATACAATACATATGTAATTTTTATTTGGAATTGGGATATGTTTTTGAACTTTTTCCTTTTCTCACACTTTTCCGCGTTGCAGAAGAGATAGTTAAATGTTGGTTCTTCAGAGGTTATTTCAGCTTACAGAATAAATTGAGACAATTGAAATCTCGTCTAAACTAGATTATATAGATTGGGGGCAGTTTCCTCTCAAACAACATGTATGCTCATAATCCCCACAGGTAATTCAATATTGCTTATAACCCTCTGAGACTCATCATAAACATATATGAATTTGGCATGTGTGTACTCACATGCACATGGGAGTGGGTGTGTGTGGGGGTAAAGTATTTTAAACTTTAAAAAGATCTATACTTTAAAAAAATATATTTTTATGTATTGTTTTTTCCCTGAAGTGGTTAGCTTATAACACTAAAATAAGACTGTAAATTTTCTATTAATTTTCTTTCAAATAGGCAATTTATTTTATTACTTTTGAAAGTTAATAACCATTTTTTAAGAAGAATAAGTATCATTTTTTAAGTATAAGTAAACAGATTGTATGTCATTATGCTCATTAGATCTTTATACGTTATTAGCTTTATCATATAGGTTCTATCTAGTAAAAGAGCTTATCATACTTTAAAATTTTGTTTTTAGAATTTTATGTGCTTCTGCAAATTTATTAAACCTAATCATAAGAGAACTAAGTAACCACTGAACTTTGAGAACACAACCGAAATGCTAACTCAGTGTTATTTGAGCTAGTGACCTAGAATTTCTACAGTAATATATGAATATTTTGTCTGTCAATTACAGGATTTAGCCTAAACTTAGAAATTAATGGTTAAGCCAGCAGTTTTTTCTATAAAGAACATTTGACCACATAATCGTATTTAGCAACTAAAAAATCTTTTCCTTAGATTTCATCTATGCTTGCTGAAGTTGCAGTATTTTACCATCTGTATCAGTCTTTTTACAATTTTTAACAGTTCTTCCCCTTAAAAGATACCCCAATAGATGTAAACATGACCCTTGCTTTTGTTTTTAAATATGACCACAGTGAACAGTTAGGAAATGAGAGGGGAAAAAAAGGGAAGGATTTAACTTTAGTTGGTGGACCTTAGATGACTAGAAATGCAGAGAATTAACAGCACTGATGAAAAGCTGATCCCATATTGTGGAGCTACTGTCTGACACGCTCCTATCTGCTTTCTGCCGGGTCTCACAAACTCCTGTCCCTTTCCAGGCTGGATTGATGTCACCTGGGATGCTGGTGGCTCAAACTCTTACCGTATGGGCGCAGAAGGAAAATTTGACCTCAAGCTTGCACCAGGGTACGACCCTGATACAGTGGCATCACCCAAACCTGTTTCATCCACTGTTTCAGGCACAACGCAATCATGGAGCAGCTTGGTGAAAAACAACTGTCCAGACAAGACATCTGCTGCTGCAGGCTCCTCAAGTAGAAAAGGAAGCAGCAGTTCTGTGTGTAGCGTGGCCAGTAGCAGCGACATCAGCTTGGGTTCGACCAAAACGGAACGGAGATCAGAAATTGTAATGGAACACAGTATAGTTTCAGGAGCTGATGTCCATGAACCAATTGTTGTTCTTTCATCTGCTGAAAACGTCCCTCAAACAGAAGTAGGGTCATCTTCCAGTGCAAGTACCAGCACGTTAACAGCGGAAACGGGAAGTGAAAATGCTGAAAGAAAGTTAGGCCCTGATAGTTCTGTTCGCACTCCCGGGGAGTCTAGTGCAATATCCATGGGAATTGTTAGTGTTAGTTCTCCTGATGTTAGTTCAGTATCTGAATTAACTAATAAAGAAGCAGCTTCACAGCGGCCCCTTAGCTCTTCAGCAAGTAACAGACTGTCAGTGAGTTCTTTGTTGGCTGCTGGGGCCCCTATGAGCTCTAGTGCAAGTGTACCTAACCTGTCCTCAAGAGAAACATCTAGCTTGGAGAGTTTTGTAAGGAGAGTGGCAAACATAGCACGGACTAATGCCACGAACAACATGAATCTAAGCCGAAGCAGCAGTGATAACAACACTAATACTTTGGGGAGGAATGTGATGAGCACAGCAAGTAAGTGAGTTTTTCCTTATGGAACCCAATGCTTTTTCCACTGTGAGGGATGCAGAGTAGGATTTCTTGTTCAGTGGGTTCTGGCTGCAGTCTTCAGATCATTAACCGTGTTAGATACAACTATGTCAAATGTGGCACTTCAGGAATATGAGGTTAATAAGTTCAGTAGAACCATGATGTTTTAAGAATTTGAATCAGGTGCAATGTGATAAAGAACCTCTTATCATGAAAGGATAAAACAGTAACACTTCTGTTTTTCACTCCTCTATGATAAATTGTTAAATACAGTTGCAAGAGGAAATGGTGACTATTAAATATCATCATAGTCACCTGAAATCAGAGCCTAACACTGGCATAATTTTTGCTTAGGTCCTGGATTGATCTTGGCTTCTGAAAGTTTCTTAATTCTAAGTTAAGCTACTAATGGGTCAAAGTAATTCCCTTGGAAAATATCATTGGGAATTATTTCCTTGCCTGTTTCACTTATTTAAAAAGCTAGGGTTAATATTTTTAAAAATAATAGTGCTATGAAAACAAGAATTTTTAGTTGGATTTCAGTTGGGTTCCCAAAGTTGTTGCTTTTCAGCCTTTTAATGATTAATGTTTCATTACCTTGTTCTTTTTTTAAATATACAACGTAGTTTTTCTAAAGTTTATACAATCCCACCTGTTTGTACTGATTTGCTTCATTTTTATCTAATTTAGCTTCACCTCTTATGGGTGCTCAGAGTTTCCCAAATTTGACCACACCTGGTACTACATCAACTGTGACTATGTCAACATCCAGTGTTACTAGCAGCAGCAATGTAGCTACAGCAACAACAGTTTTATCAGTTGGTCAGTCATTAAGTAATACTTTAACTACCAGCCTCACATCCACTTCCAGTGAGAGTGACACAGGTCAGGAAGCCGAATATTCCTTATATGGTAAGTTACTGTTTAAAATATTTAGATATTTGTATAGTGATGCTTTTATTACATTTTTCTGCTGGATTGTTTTTCACTTTCGATTGGAAAAGGATTATTTTCTTTTCCTGCAAATATAGCATCTTCATATATGATGAAAAACAGTGATATGAAGGACTGTTAAGAAATTATCTGATTATAGACGTCTAGGAACTTGTGTGTGTCATCCTTTTTTTTTGCCTTTTGTCACTAATAAAGTTTTATTAGAGGAACCATAGTAACAGAGATATTTGACCCCTTTATCAGAGAAGAATAAAAGAGTGATAGATGAATAAGCTTTGTAAATTGATAGTCTTTGTATGTTGTAATATTAAAGGAAAAACACTCCTGTGTGTCTCCTGTACTTCCAATTCTCTGCTCATGGAATGCTTCACTTCTGGCACCTCTGATTACCAAATGTCTGTGAAGTTTTTTCACATCGGCTGGTGTCTTAATATTTAACTCAATTCTGACGTTACCTATCTAGAGACAGTATCAGATCCCATAGGTTAAAGTCTCAGTTCTGCAACACTGCCCACCCCTCGCACCCATTTAGACACTAAACACAAGTCCAGGTTGTCATCTGTGATTCTGACTGGCTATGAGTTGGAGTTTTCCACGACCCTTTCCTTGGGTTTGATTAATTTGTTAGAGTGGTTTACAGGACTTAGGAAAATATTTTATTTACTATATTACCAGTTTATTATAAAAAGGATGTATCTCAGGAACAGCCAGATAGAAGTCATGCATAGGGTGAAGTCTGGAAGGGTCCCAAGCACAGGAGTTTCTGTCCCCTTGGACATTGGGGACTGTCAACATGTTTATGTCTACCAACCTGGAAGCTTTCTGAACCTATCCTTTGGAGGTTTGTTTTGTTTGTTTTTTTTTTTTTGGAGGCGTCACGATTTAGGCACAGTTGATTAAATTATTGGCCAGTAGTGACTGAGCTCAGTCTCTAGTTTCTCTCCTTTCCCCAGAGGTCCAGGGGAGGGGTGGGATGAAAGTTCTAACTCTCCAGTTGTGGATTGGTTCCACTAACAACTGGCCCCATCCTTTCATTACCTAAGGGCTTTCTGAAAGTCTCCTCATTAAAATAACTGGTTATGAATAGTAAAAAAACACCTTTATTCTTATCACTTAGGAAATTGCAAGAGTTTTAGGAGTTCAGTGCCTACAACAAGACAAAATTTATTTTTCTTATTATAAATCACAATGTCACAACTCTTATCAAGGTCTTTTGGAAATTATTGCTTATTTAGGTAACATTCAAATTTTTCAAATTAATTTTTGCTTTAAAGGATTTATAGTTACATTATTATGGCTTCCATGGTATATAATCAGTGATAAAACCATTTGATTAAAGTATGTTTCTAATCATCTTATCTTAGATGATTATCTTTATTAGAAAAATAAAACTTTTTTTAGAAAGAAAACAAAGAAGCAAATAAAATCATCTAGTCCCTATCTCCCAGAGATAACCACAGTTGTTATTTGATACATACCACTTGTGTGTGTGTTTCTATTTTTTTTTTTTTTAACAAAAAAGGATTGTAACCTTTCCGGACAGCTCTTTTCACTCAGTACATTTGAAAATATGTTCACATTGTTGGATGAGTTTCTACAACATTTGAAATGGCTGCCAGATATTCCTCTGTTTGATTATTTGATAATTATTTAATAAATTCTCCATCTTGGATATTTAAGTTACAGCTTTTCATTACCATCAACATTGTTGTGAATGAGCATCCTTGAATTGTGTATTTGTGTATTTCCTTAAAGTAAATTCCTAAAAGTAATTACTGAATTTCCTTCCCCAAAAGTTGTATTCCCATCATTATTGTTTTGGAATACCCTTTACCACACATCCTTGATCATACTGCCTGTTTTTTTCAAAATCATTTTTGTTAATTTCAAATACAAGAAGATGTATATGGATATATTTTAAGTACTATTTTATGTATACCTCATTTTGATATGTTCTTTTTTCTGAGAATGTGACCTCTCCTTCTCCATGCCTATATGTGTGTAGCAAAATGATGATGATTGTTATACCAAAGTGTTGTAAATTCATTGAATAAGGTTTTCTACTTTTTTTTTTCTCATGGAGGCCCTCTGCTTCTCCTTGTTAATATGTTAATTTTAAGCTTTAGTTCTAGATCACGTGAAGGTTAAGTTTGTGGGTATGCTAGTGGGAAAGAATTTTGAAGAGTTAGGGCTACTGGTTGCCTTTTAAAAATTATTTTGAGGTGGTTAAAACTTCCTTTTGTACATTTCTAAAACAGGACTCTCTGAGAGTGTTGCTGTATGAAGGAGCAGAGTAACACCTTCCTTATAAAATAAGTTACATATATGCAAACTTTTACTGTGTTATGTTTTCAGGGACATGATTTGATTCTGTAATGTCAAATCTATGCAGTAAGGAGCTTTTTTTATGTTCCTCTAGTCTGATAAAGGGAAGATGATGAGTTAAATATAAACCTTTGACTTCAGTGAATTGTAACATATAAGAGATGGAATTTATATATGTATATATATTTTTTTCTCGTTTAAAAATAAACCAAAAGGAGAATTGATTTATTTTGTGTACTACCATATCATGTTCATGAGAACCAGTACCTACCTAAATTGCAGGATGGTACTTTACATACGGTAGGGATGATATATTTCATCAAACTTAAGATGCCATTAATTATAAGATTTATGTCACTAAGGAAAAAATTTTGCCAGTTTAGCTGTGACCTCCCGTTGTTAGACACATTCTGATTTCAGAATATTGAAGTGTTAAAAAAAATGTGTACCTTAGAAACTAATGGAATATAGTATCAGGCCTCTTTCTTCTACAAGCCATTCAGAAGAAGGCATTGAATTTTTATTCCTATGTAATTATTAGACTTAGGGAATTATATTTGGCTCAGAGACCTACAGATACAAGTTTTTACTAAATAATTATAAATTTTTTTCTAGATATTCTTTTGAAATATAGAGTATATATGTCTTTTTATCCATAGGAGGTTTTTTTCTTTTAGATCCAGAAAAACTCCTGTTTTAGTCTTACTCCTTTTTATTTTCAGTTCCTGTGGGGAACAGCTTCTCAGCATCTTCATTATGTGATGCAGTGTCAGTTTGACCTGATCTTCACCAAAGGGTGAAGGGGAGAGATCCTAAGAAGGGAGACAAAGGGATTCAAACTTATTGAACTTTTTTATATGCTAGATAATTTGGATAATATGAAAGATGGTACCTAACATTATTCCATAGTAAACAGGCATTAAGTAGTCATTATCATTAAGTAATCTGCTAGGTCATATAGGTAAATTCAGGTCTTGCTGATGAACTTAATTCTGTTCTTTTCTCTCATAAGATCTTTTTCAGTTTATATTTATATATTCATCTGTTTACTTTTTAAATTATTTTTTAAATTTGGGGGGGGCGTAGTAATTAGGTTTACTTATTTATTTTATTTTTAAAGGAGGTACTGGGAGTTGAACCCAAGACCTTGTGTATGCTAAGCATGCGCTCTACCACTTGAGCTATGCCCTTCCCCCTCATCTGTTTACTTTTTAAATGCCTCTTTCCCTTCTAAGCTCCATGGGGGCTCAGACCATATCTATTTTGTTTACAATTATATATACCTGGTGCCTAAGACAATTCTTGTCACATAGTAGGAACTCAAAAGATATTTATTGACAGAGCAAATGATTCCAGTGTTCTCCTTCCACCATGTTATATTTTCTGTGACTTATGCAGAGAATGATAATAGGATTGTTATTGTTAACATACCCCATACTGTTGAACTTTTATGTTATGATTTTGTAGATAGAGATTCAGACTGGCCATCCCTTATCCCATGTTGTTTTCTGCCATGCTTGTGACTGTTTACCATTGTTACTCATCCTGTATGTGTGGTGGTGGAAGAAAAATGGCATTACTAAATGTGGCCCTTACACTTGTCCCTTTTGAATTTTACTTTTGTATTATAAAACCTATACACAAATTTACTTTGTTAATGCTTTGTTGATTGCATTAAGAGTAAGATTGCTGGTTTTGTTTTCCAGATTTCCTTGATAGCTGCCGTGCCAGTACTCTGTTAGCTGAGCTAGATGATGATGAGGACTTGCCTGAGCCAGATGAGGAAGATGATGAGAATGAAGACGACAATCAGGAAGACCAAGAATACGAGGAGGTTATGGTATAGAGAGTTCCCCATTCTCTTCACTAAGATAGCAAGTTAATAATTAAAATGAGAAGAGGAAAAGCAAAGTCCTGGTTAAACTTTGATGCAAGAAATATGGCACCAGAATGAAAATTGTGGTTAATTAAGAAAAGCACTTTGGGGGGAGGGTATAGCTCAGTGTAGAGTGCATGCCTAGCATGCACGAGGTCCTGGGTTCCATCCCCAGTACCTCCAAACAAACAATAAATAAAAAATCTAATTACCTGCCCAACAATAAATAAATAAATAAATAAATAAATAAATAAATAAATAAGAAAAGCACTTTTAATCTGAGCATTTATGATACTATTTTTTAAAAGAAAATAAGTTCGTTTTATTTGAAAAATACTATAATGCCACATGCTGATGTTTTAACAGGTTTAAAAGTTTGAAGAGCTGCACTAGTCCTAAAGAATATAATTTTCATGGTTCTTCCACAATAGTTACACTTAGAGTTTTTTTGGTACCTGCTGTTTTACAAGTAGAGCCTGTGTGTTATCTCATCAGTCCTTACACAGACCTATGAGATAGGGGCATAGAAAACATAATTTCCCCTAATTTTTTTTAACTGAAGTACAGTTAATTATAATGTGTCAGTGTCCAGTGTGCAGCACAATGTCCCAGTCATGCATGTACATACATATATTTGTTTTCATTTTTTTATTAAAGGTTATTGTAAGATATTGAACAGTTTACTATGCTATATAGAAGAAACTTTTAAAATCTATTTTTATATATAATAGCTAACATTCGTAAATCTCAAACTCTCAAATTTATCCCTTCCCACCCCCTTTCCCCAGTAACCGTAATTAATCAGAGTTAAGTAGAAAAGTAGGACCTAAGCATAGATAGTATGATCAGAACTCCTAGTGTATTAATTACTATGATTGTCTTCAAGTTAACTTTTGCCTGAAAATGTCTTTTTTTTCTTTTTGAAAATGTCTTTTATTATAATTTCTTGTATTATTTTTATTTCTCTTTATAAAATTTTATCAGATTAAAAATTTTTTTTGTAAGTTGAGTTTTAATGAGGTGGAGAACTACAGGAAATGCTTTTATTATATCTTGTTTAGAAAACACATAGAACAGCATATTTCTTTGAAGGTTAATATGTGATGCATGATGAATTTAAAACGTTCAATCTGTAACTTTTCTGAAGATGGCTAATGAATATGAAGTTTTCTAATGACAGTTTTGGTAATATGGGTTGACAGTTTCAGGTCAAGGCTAAATAAGGATTTATATGGATCAAATAATTAGACAAGTCTCTTCATATTTTCTTATTTCAGATTCTGAGACGTCCATCCCTGCAGCGTCGAGCTGGCTCCCGCTCTGACGTAACGCACCACTCTGTCACCTCACAGCTACCACAGGTCCCTGCTGGAGCAGGAAGCCGACCTATTGGGGAGCAGGTAATATCTTCATGTCTGTCTTCCCTATAGTGTATTTTTTACCCTTCCACAATAAAGTGTCAACTAAAATGCTTAGAAAAATACACAGTGTGGGCAGGGTAGGGGCAGGAAGCTATCAAATAGAGTTAAGAAGAAGAAATTTAACCAGCTGCTTGGGTTCCATATTCCAGATGGAGTCTATGATTACTCTGCCATACTTCATAGAGAAGTTTCTTACTTGAAGCCCCTTTATCTTGGCCTTTGGGTAGTAGTAAACACATACTAATATGGTTAACAGTTATTATCTAAGATTATAGTTTTCACAGTAGTAGTAGAAGTAATAGAAGCATTAGTCTATTAGCTAAGATTTATTTATGATTACCTACGCGCGAGTCACTGTTTACATGTATTAACTAATTCATTGCCTTTTAGCAACCCTTTGAGGTTATTATTAGTCCCAGTTTTCAGATGAAGTGATTGCTGAAGGTCACATGTAGTTTTAGATCCAGGAAAAAAACCCTAGACATTCTGGTTCCAGAGCTGTCAGATGTCAGTTTGATTTGTTATAAAAGTTAATTATGTATTTTAGGGATTATATGTACGTATGTAAGCACATATATAATTATTATTTGAAAATTATTATATGAGATAGCTACAATATTTAAAATTCATTGATCTCTTTTTGTTGATACTAAAGTGAAGAAAATACTCCTTAAAAAAACTTTTATTATGGAAATTTTCCAACATGGTAGAAGTAGAAAGATTAGTGTAATGAATCCCCAAGAACCCATCATTTTACTTTTAATAGATCAACCCTTTACTGATCTTGTTTGATCTGTTTGCCCCATAGTAATTTAAAGCTACTCCCAAGCATTATATCTGTTTTGTGTGAAATTATGTATTTAAAAATAATTATATGTTCACAGAAAGTTGCAAAGATGGAAATATAGTATGTGCCCTTTGCATAGTTTCTTCCAATGGTTACAGCTCACATATTAGAGTACAGTATCAAAACCAGGAAATTGACATTGGTACAATGTATGTGTATGGTTCTTTGTCATTTTATCACATGTGTAAGTTTTTGTAACCACCACTAAAGCAACTTACTTTTGATAAGCTTCAATCATCAAGAAATGTATGTACCTATACATGTTTATGTTGGCTCATCTTGTGCATAAGAAATAAGACTAAATAAGGACATATAATAGCTATGAAGAATTACTTAATATATACCTTATTTTATAGATAGCACATCACTTTTGCACTAGTAAAGAGATTTATCTTGTAATGTTTGTCTGTATGTGGAATTTTATTTTAATAGGAAGAAGAAGAGTATGAAACTAAAGGGGGACGCCGGAGAACATGGGATGATGATTATGTGCTAAAGCGGCAATTTTCAGCTTTGGTTCCTGCTTTTGATCCTAGACCTGGCCGTACTAATGTCCAACAGACAACTGATCTAGAAATTCCACCCCCAGGTACAGTATATTTTAGTTTTTGTGATTTAATTTTAATAGATGCTAAATAAAGTAGTTCTGTATACTTAGAAAAGTAGGGTATTAGTTACATATGCAGGGTAAAAATAAAAGATTTCAGGAAAAACTGTGTATCAGCCACAAATCCTTAAAAATTAGAAATTTTTTTAGAGAAACAGATTATATTTTAAAAACACTGTTTTATATTTGTTTAAGTCTTAAAGCAAGGCCTCATTTAAAGGTAGACAATTTGTATTCTGTTTTCTACTAGATCAAAATTGCTAAGGATTATTTCTGTTCAGCTTTTACTTTGAAAAGCTGTATAGTGATTTTAGTTATGGCCCCTGGAGTCAGTCAGCCTCGGTGGCAACTCCATCTCTTTTAACCCTGTTTCGGGTATGGTAGACACACTAATGGATGCCCCAAAGATTTTAGGTCCTAAGCTCCAGAATCTGTGAATATGTCACTTTAACATGACAAAAGAGACTTTGCAGATGTGTTTAAATTAAAAATCTTGAGATGGGAAGATTATCCTGGATTATCTGGGTGAGCCCAATGTAATCACCAGTGACCTCATAAGAGGAGACAGGAAGGTCAGAGTCAGAGAAGGAGATTGGACCATAGGAAGCAGCAATCAGTGATGAGGGGTCATGAGCCAAGGAACATGGGAAGCCTCTGGATGCTAGAGAAGGCAAGGAAATGGAGTCTTCCCTAGAGCCTCCAATAGGAACAAAGCCTTGCCAACCCAGTTTAGATTTTTAGCCTCTAGAATTATAAGATAATATGTTTGTGTTTTAAACTACACAGTTTGTGGTAATTTGTTACAGCAGCAATAGGAAACTAATACACTGGTCAAATCTCCTAATCTATGTAAGCATCAATTTCCTCATCTCTTTTATGGGGAAAATAATGGTTCTTGTTCAACAAGATAGTTAAAAGGATTAAATGAGGTAAAACATACAGTGTCTAGCATAGTTCCTAATTTGTGTCTTAATAAATGTTAGCTATTGTAGTCAGTGTATTATCCTTAAAGAAATCTTAATGTTAAATGTGGGATGTACTTTTTACTTGAGAAAGATACTTAATGATAAGTATGAAAGTAAGTGCACTTTGTAGTATAAGGCAGTTAAGTATATAATGTAGTATAATATGGTGAGGTTGGGTAAAGGCTGAATCAAGATGTTCCAAGTTTCCTTCAAAAAGGAAAACCTATTTCTAGGGAGTATAAATAGGTACAGATTTTTGACAGACCTCCTTGCCAATATATTTCATGTTTTTACTACTACAAATTGGTACTAAAATATTAGCTCTGCACCCAGATTTGTACATTGATAACCATGGAAGTACTGTCACAAAATTGGAAATGACCATTATATCTGATAATAGGGATATGATTCAGTTAAAGTACAATGGGATATCTTTCAGTGAGTAAAATAATACTTTATAGGACTCTATTATATGAGGAAACAATTCCTGAGATAATAAACGAAGAGAGAGTATACCACCAAATACAGTATAAACTTAATTATATTTGTGTATGTGTGTGTGTGTGAGTGTGTTTTTAACTCACAACCCACTCATTCAGTGTAAGCAAAAGTTTGACAAGTCTTTAAGTATCCAGTTTTCTCTGGATTTAGAATTATGAATAATTTTAGTTTTCTGATTTATAAAAATGTTCTGAAAGACAATTGGCATGTGTTTCCTAATAAAAATGAGAGATTCATATCATATGCATAAATTCTACTCTAGTGCTTTCTTTAAGTAACCTAGATGTATTATTTCCATTTTCAAAAAACAAAAATGTTGAGGCCAGAAAAATCTTAAGTAGTTGACATCTTTAGCTAATATATGGCAGAAGGGTTTAGATTTCATGTAACCTTGTCTCCTAGTGCAGTGTTCTTTCTGGACTGCTTGTTTTAGTCTGTTCTTCACATTTCCTATATTTTTAGGAACACCTCATTCAGAACTCCTGGAAGAAGTTGAATGTACTCCATCACCTCGATTAGCCCTCACTTTGAAAGTAACAGGTCTTGGAACAACTCGTGAAGTTGAATTACCACTAACTAATTTCAGATCAACCATCTTCTATTACGTACAAAAATTGCTTCAGTTGTCCTGTAATGGCAATGTGAAATCAGATAAACTTAGGCGTATTTGGGAGCCAACATACACGTAAGAGATTTTATCTTAATATTTTAAGTAGATATTTTCATAGTATATGAGCCAAGAAGTATTGTATTTCTATATGTTGTATTATAGGAACAGAAAAGATTTAGTTCTTTTGGTTTACAGGAATAGAGAAGAGCACTTCTGACTCCTGATGTAGAAGTTAAGGCTTACAACCGGAAGGAACTTTAGAAGTAATCTACAGTGGTTCATTATGTAATAATCATTGAACTCTGACTGGGATTGTGTATGAAGTAGTAAATATTTTCTGTTTTTTGCCTTGGGGTCTGTGAGTTAAATCTGCTTCTCTTTGTTCATTCATTCATTCATTCATTGAACAAATAATTATCAATGACTTTGGGCAGATTTATTTAACATTTTAGCACCTCACTTTCTAATCTGTAAAATGAGAGTGATTGTGAGGAATCAATGAATTAATATATGTAAAGTAGATTCAGTACTGTCTGGGATGCAGAAGGTGCTCAGTAAGTATTACCGATAATAATATTTATTATTTAATAAATTAAAGAATTTAGTGTAATTTAATAATATAAATAATTATTATATTGTAATCATCCCTTTATAACTTTACTTTTTTTAGTTTATCTTCTCATCTTCTGTTAACATCATTGATAATCCTATATAATGTCTGATAAAGTAATCTAGATCCTTTTAAGGTAAAATAGAAAGTCATCATGACATTCTCCCCCTTCAGTTTTTATTGGAATATAAAATTTGATCTCAGCTGCCTTACATGAACATAAGGGCTCTTGGCTCTTGTTATTCTTATCCTTTCCATGTAGACAAAGATGCAAACACATTTTATTTTTACAACAATATATGAAAGTTATAATACAAGATAAAGCAGATTATTCACATCTTTAAAAGTTCTAGATTTGATGTATGTTTTCTTTGCCCTAATGCTGAATTTATAAAACAACTCTTTTCCGGGAATATGATGTCTACTACTTTCCCCTGTGTTTAACAGATTAATATTTTTCTTATAAATGCTTCCTGAGTTCAGTATTTAATATAAGCATATGGCTAATGAATAACCTCATTTATATATATTTTTTAAGAATTGAAGACTTATTGGAAATAACCACAAATCATTTGACTTATGAATTAATTTGAATAATATCTTCATGTTTAGAATTATGTACAGAGAAATGAAGGATTCTGACAAAGAAAAGGAAAATGGAAAAATGGTAAGTTACTTTTAGAAAATGGGTCTTACTCTTAGCTACTTAGTAAAAGGAAAACAAAAACAAAAACTAACTGTTTCAAATGAACAGCTGAGGGAGAAATCAGCACATGGGATTCTTTAAGTTAAATGCATGATTATAAAGCTACCTTACATAATGCATGTGAAATAGCATAGACTTTATAATCAGGAAAGGCCAACATTTAGTTTTTCCTGTTATAGGGTTGTTGGTCTATAGAGCATGTGGAACAGTACCTTGGCACTGATGAATTACCAAAGAATGACTTGATAACCTACCTGCAGAAGAATGCAGACGCCGCTTTCCTGCGCCACTGGAAATTAACTGGCACTAATAAAAGTATTAGGAAAAACAGAAATTGTTCTCAGCTCATAGCTGCATATAAGGTATATATTGGCATCAAAACACTATTTTGATTGGGAATGGCTTTGTGCTGTTTGCAGCTTTTTAAGTATTATTAAGGAAGAGAAATTCATGGGGACATACTAAAAATGAAGTTAAATTAATATTGTTAATATGCCAATGCTAAAATTTCAAATATGGTTTGTGGCATTGGATTTAAGTACATAGTTTTAATTGTGGCTTATAGTGGTTATATTTTATTTGGAAATTTTATTGGTTTAGAACACATTGAACTTGAGTGATACTGTTTTTATTTAAAAAGAAGGCAGTTCTTTGAAGAGTATCAACCTTTTCACAGTAATACACAGTAATAGGATGATATATTGCTTTTCTTGAAAATGATTAATGGCTAGTTTTGCTAATGTTTCTATAGGACTTTTGTGAGCATGGAACAAAGTCTGGGTTAAACCAGGGGGCCATTTCTACTCTTCAAAGTAGTGATATTCTTAATTTGACAAAAGAACAACCTCAGGCCAAAGCAGGCAATGGACAGAATTCTTGTGGAGTAGAAGACGTCCTTCAGCTTCTGCGTATTCTGTATATAGTTGCAAGTGATCCTTATTCAAGAATATCCCAAGAAGGTCTGTAAGAAGCCTTGTTTCGTTTCTATGGCATTTTAAAAAGTAAGTCAGTTTACATTTTTATTAATTTTATTACTTTTACAGAAGGTGATGAGCAGCCTCAGTTTACTTTTCCACCAGATGAATTCACTAGCAAAAAAATTACAACAAAAATTTTGCAGCAAATTGAGGTAATAAAATTAGATTATTGAACTCTTCAATCTTTCGGACTTTGAAAGTATTGCCTCTTCTTCCTTTTCTACCTCCCACCATCTCGCCTGTTAAGAATCAACTCCTTTTTTTTTTTTTTAATAATTGCCTTAAAACATTATTTGTTAATTTGCAGGAACCATTGGCATTGGCAAGTGGGGCTCTGCCAGACTGGTGTGAACAATTAACCAGCAAGTGTCCTTTTCTAATACCATTTGAAACTAGACAGCTTTATTTCACATGTACAGCATTTGGTGCATCAAGGTAGGAAGTACATCCTTTTATATTTTTAGAATAAATGTATTTTTAATGTTATATAAGCTCAAAATGTGCAAATATACTTTATGTCAAGACTGATGGAATATATTGTTTTTTTTGTAAAGAGCTGTCAACATTTAAACGTTTCTTTTTTGTTTCCAGTTGGAAACAAAAAAGAGCAGTGTGGATTAAATACTGTGTTTTCCATCAGCTGCATTTATTGTACAGTATTTAAGTAGTTTAAATAAATGATTAGTTGCTGAAATTGCCAAGAATACCGAATTAAATGCTTGTAAATAGGTTTAATAACATTGAAATATATCTTCTGGCCATGATTTTTCTCTTACTACCATCTAACATACTATACATTTTACTTATTTTCGTTTTTCTGTCTCCTTCACTAGATGAAAGTTTTGTTTACTGCTCTAGCTGCACTTCTTAAAGCACATTGTAGGTGCTCAGTAAATATTTATTGAATCATTGAATACCCAGAGCACTTTGAAAATAGATATAAAAATGTTATAATTTAAATGGAGCTGCCTGTTTCCCTGATACTGTTGTACCATTTTATACCATTTACAAAGCATTTGTACACAGACAACTACAGGCCCATTGTGAGAAATGGCATTGGTTATGATTTCTATTTTATACATGAGGAAATTGATTCTCAGAGTATATAGCTGATTGGCCTGAGATTACCAAAAAATTGTAGCACTCATGAGAGTAGACCTTTCATCTTCTTATTCCTAATTCAAGATTCTTCTCCTACCCTAGATGGGTTAGCTCTGCATTGTTTAAAAAAAAAAAAAAAAGTTTCAAAATCACAATACTGTTTCAATGGTGGCTTTCAGTTAGTATCACAGTAATAAAGATAGCTTAGCCATTTTCTACTTTCTGTGATTCAGGACATACTTGTTTATATTTCTACGTTATTATGAGTTCGTCTGTATTTTTATGTTATGTGGGGTTGGGCCACAAGACCTTTATTTTGTTCTGTTAATTGCTAAAATAAAGAAGGAAAATACAGACTCAGTACTTTCTCAGTTTGTTTAAGGAAGATTATAATAAACGAGGTTTATGTATTTTAACTTAAGAGAGGAAGCAATAATGTATGCAATAAAAAAGATTAGTATATTTGATCACCTGATAAAATACTGTTTTTAAAAAATTGTTAAATTGTTGAACAGTGTTGCTGGTTATTAGTAGTACATTCAATTGTTGCTGTCTGCTATAGCTACATAGATATTTTTCTATTTCAGAGCAATAGTATGGTTACAAAACCGACGTGAAGCCACTGTGGAAAGAACAAGAACAACAAGTAGTGTAAGGCGAGATGATCCTGGAGAGTTTCGAGTTGGTCGTCTTAAGCATGAAAGAGTAAAAGTTCCACGTGGTGAATCATTGATGGAGTGGGCTGAGAATGTCATGCAGATACATGCAGATCGGAAGTCAGTTCTTGAGGTATGTCTGATTTCTTTTAGTGTGCAGGAATGACAGAGAACCAATCTGTATCTTCCACTGCATAAAAACTGCATTAAATAGAAATATAGAGGGATTTCTCTGCCCTCTGTGCAAAAGGCCACACTGCCTCTGACAGAGCATCTCTCATAAGAGGATGTCAGCTTACCTCCTAAGGGGTCAGGATCTTGTGGCTTAATGAGCAAAAAAGAATATCTTCACTCTTGAGGTGGGAAGTGGTCTTTTGAAGTGAAGGACGCTACTCATTTCTTATCAAAGCCTGAACCAAATGATAGTACTCACAAGATTCTTTTCCATACTCCAAATTTTACCTTTATATTAAGCTATGCTACTAGATATCTGCTTCTTTGGAGCACATGTGTTTTGTAATACCGTTTTCGCTTAAATTGTACTTGGTATTATATCATGGGCCTTTGTTGAAAGATGTTATAGCAAATGGCAGTATGAAATTAAATATGTATTTACTGTAGAGATGTTACTGTGAACATTTTTGATTATATACATATTATTCCTTGTATATGAGAGACAATGAAAAATACCTCTTTTGTCACAGATGTCAGTCAGATAGTTTGTTTATTTTTTGATCACAGACTGATCATGACAGATGAGATACATCTCTAGAAAATTTATAAAGATTACGGCTATCACTTTAAAATTTCTTTGCCTTCGGAGAGGGTATAGCTCAGTGGTAGAGTGCATGCCTAGTATGCATAAGGTCTTGGGGTCGATCCCCAGTGCCTCCAATAAAAATAAACAAATGAATAAACCTAATTACCTCCCCACCAACAAAAAGTAAAAAATAAATAAATAAAATTTCTTTGCCTTCATCTTATTTTTCCTACCTATATGTTCCTGTAACCTAGATAATCCTCAGTTACTATTGGTTTGTTTTTTTTTTTTAACCATGGACTGAATGTTTCTGTAAGTTGCCTCAAATCATTTTTGCAATACATAGAGATGGATAAATGCCTTTAAAGTGATTGCCGAAAGTCAGAAATAAGTGGAAGAGTTTAGGTTTTGGTGTCACATAGACACACATACAAACCTATACACCATCATTTCCTCAAGCTAATGATTTAACCTCTTCATTTGAAATTTGGTTTCCTTTGGTGTGAAAAGTATAACCTATTTTGTAGGGTTGTTTTGAGAAGTAAATTGATTATGAACAATGCTCACCACAGTGTTTAAATATGGAATAGTGTACAACAAATCAAGTATCTCTTCTCTTCAGAAAAATTAGAATAAGACTTCTGTGTTTTCTATTATACTGCTGCTATAAACAAGGTATATTACAGTAGGACTAGATTTTGTCAAGAATGGAATCATTTTTGCCTTTTGCTCCCTTGCCTTCCGAGACGGCCCACACACTGTCTATGGAGTGTGTATCTGCTTTTACTTTAAGCTAAGTACCCAACCCCACACCTTGTGGCCTTTCTCTTGCCTTCTGAGACAGCCTGCACTCTGTCTACTGAGGATGTATCTCTCTGAATAAATCTACTTTTACTCCAAAAACAAACAAACAAACAAAAGGAATGGGATCATTTAAAAACAATTTTTTTAAGCTCACTGTCCCCCATAATTTTTTTTTTCCATATTTAGGTTGAATTTTTAGGAGAAGAAGGAACTGGCTTGGGACCCACATTAGAGTTTTATGCTCTGGTGGCAGCAGAATTCCAGAGAACTGACCTGGGAGCTTGGCTTTGTGATGATAACTTTCCAGATGATGAATCTCGTCACGTAAGATTTATTTCCCGTTTTGTGATTTGATTTGCGATTATGCTTTTGGAAAGTTAAAAATAAGTTATACTTTCAGAATATAAGCCAGGCTTTCTGACTCTCCTTTTATTTTTGAATAATCTTGATATTATTAAAATGTTTTAAAGGATAATATTTAACAAAATCTATTTAATAATATGTGTTTATAGATAATTTAAATAGCTAAATTAAGATGTTTAATGTTTGTGGATCTTTTAATTTTATTTGCATTTCTCCTAAAAAATCAGGTCGATCTTGGTGGTGGATTGAAACCTCCCGGATACTATGTGCAGAGATCATGTGGACTGTTTACAGCACCATTTCCACAAGATAGTGATGAGCTTGAAAGGATCACAAAACTCTTTCATTTCCTTGGAATTTTCTTGGCCAAATGCATTCAAGACAATAGACTTGTGGACTTACCTATTTCTAAACCTTTCTTTAAACTTATGTGTATGGGTGACATTAAAAGCAATATGAGTAAACTGATTTATGAGTCACGAGGTGATAGAGACTTACACTGTACTGAAAGCCAGTCTGAAGCTTCTACAGAAGAAGGTCATGATTCACTCTCAGTAGGAAGCTTTGAAGAGGATTCAAAATCAGAGTTTATTCTAGATCCCCCCAAACCAAAACCCCCCGCTTGGTTTAATGGAATTTTAACTTGGGAAGACTTTGAACTAGTAAACCCACACAGAGCCAGATTTTTAAAAGAAATTAAAGACCTTGCTATCAAGAGGCGCCAGATTTTAAGCAATAAAGGTCTTTCTGAAGATGAGAAGAACACAAAATTACAAGAACTAGTGCTGAAGAATCCATCAGGTTCTGGGCCTCCACTTAGCATAGAGGACTTAGGGTAAGCTTTATTTATATGTGTGTGTATATATGTGTGTGTGTGTGTGTGTGTGTGTGTACATTCCTCAGTCTGATGGATCAATAAGTTCTAAAGCTTTTGTTCCTTTGTCCTAATTTGCAGTACATGAATATACAGTCTGTTTAAGAACAATTATATGCTATAGGAAATACTGATTCTTGATTTGAACCTTTGATTTGTTAATATTATAGAGATAACACTTAGAATACTGGAATAGAGTTTAATCATCAAATATCTAGATTATCTGATTTATCAAATATGATAAATACATATGTATATCTTGTGTAAAAAGTCCAAAGCCAATATTTTGACAAATTCATTAGCTAATTAATACATGGAGCCTACTTGAAAAAGCTCAAAATAGTTTGCTTTGTATGTAAGCCTTATTCCCAGTGGCTGCATTATCTAACTCAGATGCTTCAGATCTTTTGATAAAATTCTATTAATTTATATACATGTGATTATTTTACCCTTGGTACATTTAACTGTGATGCTGGGTTGACTGCAAGGCTTTGCTTTCTTTTCCTTTCTTCTTCTTTCTTTGATGATAGTGTTGAGAAGTTGTGTTTGATAAATCATTACATATTCAACGTTTGATTTGGGATAGGGTAACAATAAAACATGAATAACTTTAGTAAAGTAATAGTTTCATGCAATCTTTGCAGAGCCAGACTTGCTAACAGTTGGCCAAATAGTTACATGTGTGCAGGGTTTTTAAAAAGCCCCCATACTTAACATCTAAGCTGGTATACTGATTTTGTTGTTTGGCAGGGGCCAGGGGCAGTTCATAGTTTTGGCAGCAATGTTTTAAAAATGGCTGAATGTTAATCTAATCCTTTTTTGTCCTTTCAGTTTAAACTTCCAGTTTTGCCCTTCTTCAAGAATATATGGTTTTACAGCTGTGGATCTCAAGCCAAGTGGTGAAGATGAGGTACAAATTTTGCTTTTGCTATATTTGTAAGTTCAGAAACATCCTCTTAATGAGGCCAGTTGTACTAGGTGCTACTGAAATATTCCTAGATGTTACTAGTAATGTTGGCAAATTTTCCTTTGCAGATGATAACAATGGATAATGCAGAAGAATATGTGGATTTGATGTTTGACTTTTGTATGCATACAGGTATTCAGAAACAGATGGAAGCCTTTAGAGGTAATTTTTAAGCCTTTTTATTTTAATCTCTCTCCTTTTACTTTGAGACAGTTGAAATTAAGGCACTGCTATGCTCAAGAATTGCTGGTGATTTCTAGATTTGCCCTGTAGTTTTTTGCCTTCCCAGTAGTTAGGTCCTGCAGAGCACCCAGGACAGGATGGAACATTCTCAAGCTGTAGCGTACCCTCAGTTTGCTCCTCCTGAGTAATGGGGGACCCACTTTGGGCTTCCATTTCTTCACTTGTAAGTGGACATAAGGCTGTGTATGTTCCACAGTACAGATCAGGATAATTAAACCATGTTAGAACCTAAGTTCTTCAGCTGAAGATTGAAGCAAAATGTATTAGACTGTTTATCACCTACTAGTTTTGAAAATAAGAACACAGCTTTGGCTGGCTTGTGTGACACAGGGAGCTGGTTGGGAAATTACTAGAATTTGGCAACTGACGTTATCTGAATATTCTCTTTCTGTATACATTTGTGATACTAAGAAGAGATTTCTGTACTTAAAACCCTAGCACAGATTTTATTTCAAACTATTTTAATTTATATTTCCTTTATCATTTATTAATATTTTATTTGTCTTCTGTCCATTTAGTTGATATTGGTTATTTTGATCTGAAATTTGTTATTTTGAAATTGTAACTTAGAAACTGAGTTGTGTGTTTTGTTTTTTTTTTTCCTGTGTGTATAATGTAGATGGGTTTAATAAAGTTTTTCCAATGGAGAAATTAAGTTCCTTCAGCCATGAAGAAGTCCAAATGATTCTTTGTGGAAACCAGTCGCCATCCTGGGCAGCAGAGGATATTATTAATTATACTGAACCTAAGTTGGGTTATACACGTGACAGGTATGTGTTAGTTATTTTCTAAGATCAACAAAATTGTGTATGTCCCAAAATCAAATGGCAAGTTCTCTAAATGACTCCATGAATTACATTCATAAAATGAGCAAGCAGTTAAGTCTTACCATTACCAAGATGCATATCCCGTAATAAGGCTGAGGTCACACAAAACGACAACTGAATTTTGGCTGGTGTTAAGATTCCTTTTTTCACTGTGTTTTAATTTTTATTTTAAAAATTGGGTAAATTGTAAACCTTTAAATTTTATATTAAACTTTATTTTCAAATAATTTCAAACTTACAGAAAAGTTGAAGAATAGTTGAAAGAATTCTTTTATTTTCTTTACCCAGATTCACCAGTACTTAACATTTTGCTGTATTTCTTTTACATTATCTCTCTTTATTTATTCACACACATTTATACATACATTTGTGTCCTTATGTATATATACACACACACACAGGATGCTATTTTTTTCTGAACTATTGAGAATATGTTGCATGTATCATGTATCTTTACTCTTCAGTGTACATTCTTTAGACTATACTCTCCCACGTATCCACACTAGTTGGCAAATTTGTGATGCCACACTATTAGCTAATCTATAGGCTATATTCCAGCTTTGTTTATTGATTATCCCAGGGATGTCTTTAATAGCATTCACTTCATTCCCATTCTCCTTGTGTCAGGAAATTGCATTTAATTGTGATATGTTTTTAATCTGGACAGTTCCTCAACTTTTTTTCTCTTGTGCCATTGACTTTTTTTTAAGACTATAGACCTTATATTACTTTTTTAATTTCCCAAAGTAATGTAACTGAGAAAGTATTACTATTTTATACTTATGCTTACTTACCTTTTTTAAGTAAACTTTTTATTGTAGTATAACAGAAGCACACAAATTGCATGTACAGCCTAGAAAATTTTCACAAAATGAGCACACCTGAATAATTGGTACCCAGAATAAGAAACAACTCCAGAAGTCCCCTTCCCCATCTTATTCTTTTCTAGTTATTAAATCACTGTTGCCATTGATAAATTTTGCTTGCTTTTGAATTTTAATAAATGGAATCATGCAGTATGTATTCTCTAAGGTCTAGTTTCTTTTAATACTATAATTATGAAATTTATCCATGTTGTGGCATATAATAGTAGTTTATTTCAGTGTAACAAAAATGGATTATTTCAGATCCCCGTTGCTAATTTAGCCATATTTGGGTGAATAATGCATGTGCATCTTGAGCTTTTCTGATTTGCTGGCTTTGTTACATACTTGATTCTTATACTCCATCAGTGTTTCAGTTCTTATGATTTATAAGACAGTCTTTGAAGGATATTTTTAAAGTAGTTTGTTTCAGCTCATTTCATACAAGAGTCTCTAGACAGTGTTGTTCTTCTGACATGTCAACATTTGTTTTTTGGGTTATTGCTGGCTTACAAAATAGTAGTAGTGGTTTTCATTTAAATCAGCCATCAAATCAATATATTCTCTTCTTTTAGCCCTGGTTTCCTGAGGTTCGTGAGGGTTTTATGTGGCATGTCTTCAGATGAAAGGAAAGCATTCCTGCAGTTTACCACTGGCTGCTCAACTCTACCCCCAGGTGGACTGGCTAACCTGCATCCTAGGCTCACAGTTGTACGCAAGGTACACACTCTAGCTAACCGGGAATCCAAATGAAGTTTAATTACTTAAGGATTGAAAGGATAAATATTTAAAGTCATGGTCTTCTGTTGTTTTCACTTTTCTTTTTGTAGGTTGATGCCACTGATGCAAGCTACCCATCAGTGAATACATGTGTGCATTACCTAAAGTTGCCGGAATATTCTTCAGAGGAGATCATGAGAGAGCGCCTGCTAGCTGCTACAATGGAGAAAGGCTTTCATCTCAACTGAGCTCTGCAGGGCAATAGGAGACATCAGAGACTTTTAAAATACTAGTGAAGCCTCTTGTGTTTGTGTGCAGAAAAGTATATGATTCTCCACGCTAATGACACTTGCCTTTTTTTCCACCATTAAGGCTTTAAGAACATGTGGAATAAGTTTGTAGCTGCTAAGGACAAAACACATCCTTTAACTACCCAGCCAGCAAGTATATAGCACAGAACACTGTGTGTTGCTACAAGGGCTTATGTGACTGGAATAAGTTGGTCCTACTTGACTGTTCCAAAGAGCAGCTTCTCAGATCTTCAGTGTTCACTGGTAAATTTCTAACAGTGTATTTGTGTAAAGTTTGTCATTTCATACTTCATACACTACAGTTGCCATCACTGATCCCTGTTTTGCTGGCTTTTAAGCTACTTGGTCAGAAATCCTGCTTCCTTAAAACATAAGAGAGTTAATGAGCATCTCAAGCTTTTTCTTTTCCTTTTTAATGATGCCTGCACTATCAAGAGTATCCTAGTGTTCTCTCTTTTGTTTGGCATATAATCATGCACAACCCTTTTATTTCTTTGAGGTGGGAGTACATTTTTATTTCCTAAATGCCATACTTATTAAGATCAAATCCTTAGGTGTGTTTGTGCAGTTCAAAAATAAAGATATATTAAGGGGGGAAAAAAACACTGGTCAGGTTGCAAGGCACACTTAAAGCAAGTTTTACTTTTGGTTGTATTTTCTTTGTATATTATAAACATTTATTTAACTTGTTGCAGTTTGAAGTAAAAAAAAAAATTTCCAAAATGTATGCTCAACAGTAATCATTAAAATGTTTGCAGCGTACAAACCTGTGTCATGTGACTGTTTCACGGCAGCCATCAGACCTAAGCTTAACCAGATAATTTTCATGTTGAGTCACTGAAATTTAGTCTTTTTGAAATTACTACATGAAGAAATGTTTTTTTCTATGTAAATACACTTACTGAAACTGGTAAGCTAGGAGAAATCTATGTTCACATGCTTGTGGTCCAACTGTTGTGTTCTGTCCTGCAGTATTCTTCAGTTAAAAATGGCCAAGTTATTTGTGTTAACTTTTTAAGCACCAGATCTGCTAAACCTACCACTGTATTATCTTCAGGGATGTGTAAGTCTAAGATCCAAGAATGATTTTTGAATGTTGTGTCAGTATGAAAAGAAACCACTGGGATACTGCTATTTCCTGATTTTGAAAAGGGGGCTCTGTTTTCATTTTCCAAATTCCTGTGATTTATCGTATCTATGCATTTAAGTAAAAGAAATGTCACTAGGCCTGATTTAGCCAAATGGCAGTTACAGGAGTGAAAAGCATTTTTTGGAATTGCCCGTTATTACCTATTTAAAAAGGTATGTTCCCTTTCTACATTAGAAGAGATTTCTCCCACTACAGTCAATCATCTGAGTAGTGTTTCTATTCTCTGCATGAGAATGTTGTGACTGTGTAACCAGAGGCAGTATTTAAATAATTTCCCTTATTGTCAGCTTCACAGTTCTCTGTGAGAATAAAAGTTAAAATAAAATATAATAGCAATATTTGAATGTATGACCTATGCTTTAATACAAAAAATGTTGGTGGTGATTGTCTCAAAGTCATGGATGCATGACTAGAACTTTATATTAGGGGCAGAATTAAAATCCAGTTTATGTGTCTCATAAATGTTTGTCAGTCGCCAGCTTTTACTGAGACTACTCTAGCACAGGGGTCAGCAAACTGTGGCCTGCCGTTTGCTTTTGTATGGCCAATAAGCTAACCCTGGTTTTAAGATGTTTAAGTGGTTGAAAAAAATCAAAAGAATAATAATACCTTATGATATGAAAATTTTATGAAATTCAAATTTCAATGTCCATACAGTTTTACATGCTGATTTATTATCTGTGGCTCTTTTGGCACTACAGAGGCAGAACTGAATAGTTAGAGCAGAGACCATATGGCCCATGAAGACTGAAAATACTTACTATCTGGGCCCTTTGCAGAAAAGGGGTGCTGAATCCTGGTTTAGCACATTGCTAGAGCAGGTAAAATTGTCAGGAATCTTCGTGTAGAAAGAAAAGTTCAAGAACAAGGTAAAGCTGACCGGTCTGAGACATAAATTTGATGAGTGTGAAAATCACTTAAAGCCGGTAGCCACAGTTCAACATTAAACCTGAAGTGAGATGGCACAGTGTCGCAGAACAGTCACACATTATTGTTCACTTTGCATGAGTCAAGAATTTTGAGACATCTGCTAGGTCTTGAGTATTCTTTCCTGTGGTATCTACCTAGTATTTGTTTTAATTGTTATTCTCTCAAGGTACTAAAATCTGTGCCAAGATATTATCTGAATGCTATTTTGGTGTGACCCCAAAATTAATTTTATTCACTCCCTAGTTACTTCTGGTGTACCAGTTTCAGCAGTTACCTGAATATGCTACTGATTAAATGCCTACCAACTAGGACAGTGTTTCCCAACTAATATGTCTCAGAAAGACCTCCAAAGCACTTTGATCTAGACTGGGCTTTCCCCAGACCTTGGCGACTTAATGCAAAGTTGGATCTATATATAAATACCATTCACTATTCTGGCAGGTCAGAAACCTTTTCTCTGCCCTCCTAAATGAGTCCAGAACAACTAAGGTTTGCTTTTAGAGTCCATTATTGATATGAAGACTGGATCTTCATAGATGCCAACTTTGAAATATGTAAGTAGATTTTTAGAAATATAAAGAATTTAAACAAAATTCTCTCCTACACACAGACACACAAGAGAGAGAGAGAAAAGGTACTGAATGAATTACCAGTGCCTAGAATACCATTTACGTATGTGTTGTACGTGAAAGAACTCTTGGAATTCCATAAGATGGTACAGTATATTTATGTCTAAGGCTGTATTTCTGTTGCCTCCATTGCACCTGCCCTTCCACCCCTACATGTACATGAACATGCTTTTACCTAAGATGATTTTTATCTTCTACTGCTGACTGAGCAGCAAAAGCATGCATAGATATAGAGCTAGATATAGAGATATACATAGAAAGGTTTGGGAGGAGCAGGGCATTGCTCTTCTATAGTGACTTAGTTTTCTTTGCTTTAAGACATTCCAGGAGAAGGAAGTTGAAGGAATAAAAGGGAGGGGGAGATGGATTCATCTCATGCCAACCTGAACAGAGATAATCTCTTGCATTCTATTTTTAAACTTTAAATTTCATTTACAAATAAGTTAACAAAACACTTTACAGTGTGGCATATGGGGTAGTTGTAAGGGCAGTCTTTTAATGTTTAGCCATTCGTTATTAGGGAGTAACATTCTCTGTAGAGTTAATTACATGATGGCATTGTAATTGTCAAGTACCCATAAGATAGATATCAAGCTTTTAGAAACTGGCAAAATTTAATTCTGCAGTTTTCTTTAGGAACACAAATTTAGTAAAGTTTTGGCTTTTTAAGGAAAAGGATAGCATTCAGAAAACAATATTATTCAAAGTGCTAAATGTGTTCAAGTCAATTTTAAAGTTTATTGGCTGACAGTTGAGACACTTTCTCCCCACCCCATGCTGCTACTCCTGAATTTAATTTGCAAAGGGAAGCCAAGACCACAAAGGTTCCTTCAGTACTCCACAAAATTTAAACAAGTGAGAAAAAAATGCTTATGGTTAGAAAATAAAACTTGTCTAAGTTTTTCTTATACATCATATTTTAAATTACAGTTTTGTTTTCCATTTAGGAGCTGTGGAAAACACTATTTAAAATGTCTTTGGAAGGATAGCTCATTTTGTGATGTGTGGCCTTCCAGATTCTTTTGGGCTGCAGAGGTTGAGAGGTAGTCCATGATGTTCTCTTTCCTGTAAGTCGATGTTGTCTGGCACAGCCTTTCCATTTTCAGCTTTCTGACATCTTATCAAGAATGAGTAGAGGGGCAAGAATTCTTGCCCGATTTGTTTCCACAATGCAGCCGTTTAAGACCATCTCATCCAAAATGATGTGTACTTTATCCAAATTAAACATTATCTAGGGTCATATTAAGGAAATTAGAGTTATAAAAATGTTAACATTCAGTAAAAACTTGTGATTTAGCCTGGAATTTTTTCCGGTGTAAACTGGTCTAAGGATGAAGGTTTTTATTTTTTAACAGAATTCCTGAAATTAAAATTGGTGTTTATGCTAGAAATTATTACTTTTATGTAGCATTACACACCTAGTTTCACCCTGGTTAAGCTAACTGGACAATAAGCATACAAACGGAACAGCCACACCTTGTAGCCAGAGAGACAGGGAATCTACCAAGAGCTACAGAACAAAGCAAGTAAAATTTAGCAAGAGTGTGACCTGACCTCAAGAATGTCTTTCTGGACAATAATGACAACAGTAATAGCCATGACTTGTTGAATACTCACTATGTTCCAGGCATTGTGTTGGGTGTTTTACATATATTACTTCAGTCTTCTCTGCAACTCTGTGATGTACATGCTAACATATTCTCATTTTACACAGGAGCAAACAGGCTCCAAGCCATTGTCCATGGCCACGTGGCTAGTAATTGCCAGAGCTGGAATAAACCCAAAGTCTAGGCTTAACTGCTCTGCTTTCAGACTTCTCAGGAAAGGCCTGAGGCTGCTGAGCATACGCCCTTCCTCCACCTCCAAACAAATGCTTTTACAACACTGCATCTTGAGCATCTTCCATGTCAGACAGGCTCGAGGAAAAAAATAACACGAGAAGTGAATGAAGAAGACAAGGCAATGCTGACTCTATCCCTAAGGAGAGAAAAAATCTGATTTTCAAGAGAGTACCTCTTATAAATGGAGAGTCCTAAAAATACTCATTTGAGAATTAGGGAGCCACTTTAGTTTACTGATGTTCTTACTGTTAAGTCAGTATAGGGCATGGGGGAAAAAGAAAATATTGTTAGACTATGATGTCTAGCTAATTAGAAAGAGCCAAGTTCTTCCCCCAGGAGCCTCTTCATTTGGGTACCTAACTTGTCTTTTGTGAAAAGAAAAGAACTGGAATGAGATGGCGACAATAGTTGAACGTTTCTAAATTCTGTACTTTATCTTAAGTTTCCATCTCAAGAATGATCCTGGTCTGTTATAAGAAAAAAACAAAACAGCTGACAGATTGTTTCAAATAGACAAACTTCATTCAACAAGTGAGTGATTAAATGCACTAGGGGAATTCATAATTAGTGAATCTTTGAAAAATGAGTCATTACCACCTGATCTTTTTCCCCAATAATTCCAGATGTTCATCTATTGTATTTGTTTAGTAAAATATATCAATAGTGAATGAGATAACCCTGTGAATGACTTTTAAGTTTCTATTAGGCTCTGTCTTAATACCTCATTAAGCTCTGTGCAAATAGTCCTTCAGCAGAATAAACTGTTTTTCAGGAGCCCATGGGAACTGTCCTTAAGTGACCCAGAAAAAAAAAGCTTTACTCTGATAGACCTATTAATAATGTCTTCCAATTAGATAGATGATTGCTTTGTCCATGACAAATTGGGACTGGGATATCAGGCCCTTGACTCAATCCTGTTCACCAGACCCAGAAGCCAGAACTGAGAAGCCAAGACAAGGTAGGAATGACAGATAGGTATAAAGAAAGACAGAGCTGGGAAGCACAGGCTGCTGCATGAAAAATGCCCCATAGGATCCCCTTGCATTCACGAGGGCGATGAAAGCCTGGTGCCTTTGAAAATGTCAATCCATCCAAGGTGATTTCCTTTAAGATAGGAGATCTCATCTTAATCTATCCTATTTGAATTGGTCCAGGGAATCAAGCTGCTCTGAAGACTGCTCCATCTTTGGCAAAAAGACAACGAGCAATTCATATGCCCCCGTGAGCAACCAGCCAAATGTTTTGACAGTTGGATTAGAAGTTTCTGCTCAATCGTATCAACCACTGACATCCTCACATGGCCAGGACAAGGTCCTTCAGCAAGTCTGAATTTCCCAACATCCTGGAAACATGAGTTGCTCAGTGGAGTCATTCTGTACTGTGTTCATGTGACTGTCTGTCTTGAGTATCTGGTTCAAACCCCTAATAATCATGCAACTTCCTGGCACTAACTATACAGGGAGGCCACAGACCAAAGCCAACATGAGGCAAAAGCCTGAAAGCTGATTTCCCCCTGGAATCATGTGACTCCTTTAAAATAAGAATCCAGCTGTTGTTCACATCTCGATTTGGTTTAAGAGCAACTTGTGCACACTGGCAAAGCCGAGAGTCATGGCATTTGGGCTATATGCCAGGTGAGCGGGGACCAAAAAAATACCCTATAATGCTAAGCCCCGTGGCAGTGAACAGAGGCAAACACACTTGAACCCTTGAAATAGGACATTTGGAATAGGAGGAAGCAAAAAAGGCACAGGTTGTTGCTAATGCGATGAGGTGAGAATGACTATTTTAAGAGGGTCCAACCTTCAGGATATACTGAACTCGACTAACTTAAAGATCCTTGAGGCAACCTGATTCCCCTCATGGGCACCCTACAGTTGGAGCTGATATGAATTAGAAACAGCGGCCCAAAGAGTAGATTCATAAAGCCCCACTTTCTCCCCACCCTGAAACCTAAGAGCCTTTCCGAACTTCTCTGTAATGTGAACTGGATGAGTATCTTTAGGGCCCCAGTAATATTAGTGCCAATTGAAATCAATTTTTCAATTAAAGTGATTGAAATGTCTCTGGTTCATAAGTTGGAATTTTGATCTCTGGATCAAAAAACACTTTTTCAACGTGGTATTTTAACACCACTGTGGTGGGTGGTCTAGTTCTCCTTTAATAAGAGAAAACTGAGCAGCATACATTCAAATGGGACCTAAAAATTCCAGGGCAAAGCCCAGTCTGGAAACTAAAATTTAATTCTAGATTTTGCTCTCAGATCCCTTGTCTTCTTATTTAATTTTTTTTTTTAAGATCTTAGCTAAGCAAAATTCTTTAAGTAGAGTGGGAAAAAACTTGCTCTCATTTTTTAATATTTTAATTTAATTTCCCATGGAATTAAATAAGTTGCAAAGGGCCAATATTTACACTGAAAATCAAATCACTACTGTATAGATTATCATCATGAAGATTCTGCTTAGCCCTGGGTATACGAGACACAGAATAGAACCTCTCTGGGCCTCAGCCTCTTCACTCTTCAACTAAGAGGTGAGGTTTTAGAGTGGAGGGTATAGCTCAAGTACAGAGCACATGCTTAGCATTCAGGAGGTCCTGGGTTCAATCCCCAGTACCTCCTCTAAAAATAAATAAATAAGTAAACCTAACTACCACACCCCAAAAAACAAAAACAAACAGAAATGAGATTTCAACCTAATGATTGTGTAGTTTTCTTACAGCTCCAAAGCAGTCAAATCCTATGACTCTAAAAGTAACCTTCAGGGAGAATTTCTCAAAAACTTCTCTGGTCTTCTAGCCAGTATTTCCATAGCCTTTAGTTGAACAAGTACTTTTTGTGATTTTTCATTAAGTCAGGCTGAAATTATCTCCTACTTAGAGAAGCCCTATTCTGGCTTCTGGACCTCTAAAGGTGTTCGGGATTTTAGGAAGGTAAAGAAGGAACGACAGATAGATGCCTCCCAGTGTGGCCTGGGGCCTTATGGGGCCTGACTGCAAACTTTGGTGCTGCTGCTTACTGTTGCCTGGGGGCCTCCTCCTCCTGGACGCACCTTGGCAGATAAGAGCTCAGTCACAGAGAGTGCAAGCAGGATGGAGGCCCTTTCTACCCTCTACCCTCAACTGCAGTAAAGAGAGCGTTTTTCACATCACCCACATGAGCTTTAAGGTTCTAGAACTAACTGCTCAGGCTCATAAAATAAAAAGATGAAGTTGCTAAAGATTTTTTTAAAGATAATTTTGAATGAAGAAAACATTCTGGATTCTAGACCTACATTTGTGGGGGAGGGGGCACAAGACAAGGGACCCCAGCCTGTTCCTGGCTTTTCTTCCCACGAATGTATGTGTAATATCCTCGTTACCATCCCAGCCTCTCTATCATTCCTACCCTCCATCCGGTGGTGGGGGTGGGAGAGAGGCCTGCACAGGCCTTGGCAACAGACTTCAGGGTGCCTGGTAAATTCTGGGGACCCAGGAAGCTAGAGAGTGGTCAAGAAGTGGATGGGGGGCCCTGCAGCCTCTGGATGAGCATCCCTACCCCATGGAGAAGGGTGTTGCTGAGGGAGAGCCAGAGTGGGGTCTGTACAGTACAGGGCTCAGGAAGGGGACCCTGGTTGTGCAGGTCTAAGGCAGTCCTGCTGCATTCCACTCTAGCCAAAATAAACCACGTCTTTAAGCCTCTGTAAGGCACCAAATACCACAAAGGGGTGTTCAGGTATCTGGTACCTTCACACACAGTATGTGTGCATGGAATCGAGAAGGAGTTGGACATCTGAACGGCGCTATTCATTGGTGCCATCCCGACTATTTAGCAGAAGTGGGGGAGACTGCTCCTTTGAATGAGGAATCATCTGGAGAATTCAGCAAACCTGGGGCTCCAGAGCTGAGTGCACTTTGAGGAGCTCGTCAGTTGGTTCCTAAAAACTATCTTAATTTGTGGAAGTCTTATCTAAGTCTCCCAAAGTATGAGGGAGGACGAACTTTCCCTACAGAAGTCCTCAAGCATTATTTCGGTCCCTTGAGTGGCGTGGACCGTGAAGAAGGTACGGGAGCTTCTTCCCCGCACACACGAGTGATTTAGGTCATTGATGTGCTTGGCCCCACTGGCGCAGGCTGCCCTACCTGACACTACACTTCGGCAGAAAGTTTCCACTGAGCAGGAGGGCTTTCAACAAGCCAGGATTTCCGTCCTGATTTCTTGTGCTTAGGTTGTTTCTTTTTAATATCCGATCTGTCTTGCTCTGCGACGTTAGTTTTACTAGAAGTAGAACAAGCCTGTATCGGGGAGAAATGTTAAGTGGTGCATTTTATTTCCCAACGTCTAACCCTGCAGGCTTGGGAAAACTGCCCCATTCTTAGGTCTTAGCAGACACAAAGGTTATGTGCTCTGAGTGTTGGGAGAATCGGCTCCAGAAATCTGCTCACCACATAATTGCAATTATGCCAGCTGCTGGTTTTCAGCCTTTCAAGGCTTGAAAGGCTTGTATAGGGAAGCTTTCCTGCACAACGTCAGCAGCTCCGGCAGGTTCCTGGTTACATACTACCAGAGCAGGGATGCGGGATGTCTGGGGCCCTACACAGAGGGGGCAGGAAACTGACGCCACACGTTAAGAAACTTGTGTGTAGAAGTCTTCCCTGGACTTCTTTAACATTATAGTTAAACAGAACTATGGATGAGGCAGAACAGAGTCATGGGTTTTTAATTTGATTTTTTTCAGGTGGCCCAGAGTAGAAACACTTCAAGAATGTCAGTAGAAGAGAGGGGCCCCAGGCCTCCCTGCCCTGCCACCTGCTGCACTTCTGACCACTGGGAGGCCACGTGAAATTACACCTAGAGCAGAGACATATGCTTCCAGGTCTGGAGAGATTTAGTTCCTTCTCTGAGTGATGCAAAATTCCTAATCTGTCAGATGGATATGCCTAACTAACTCCTAAGGAGATTAAATATGTAAGTTGGTCAGAGAGGAAGGGAAGGCAAAAATGAAGCTAAGAAAAATGAGGGGCAAAGTAGAAATTGTGTGCTCTGGTGTGAAAATTAAATTCAAACAGGAATGCTGAAGCTAATTACCTGGACCTATGCTATACACTAGAGGGGTACAAGGACAAGCCCATCTCTACTAATAAACACCCAGTCAACACACAAGACACATCAACACAACCAGTCCAGTTAAGATATACATCCTATTATATCTTATTCACTTTAATTCTCTGAATATCTAATTCAGAGAATATCTGAATATAATATCTAAACTTGCAAGACTCTCTCATCCTGTTCTAGGTGTAAGATAACTCAGCTCAGTTACCTAGAGTCATGGCAACATGAAATACTAAGGCTGAGGGAGTGGTAAGTCCCTTCTAGTTTAATTCTGTCATCCTCCGATAGGGGTGTTATGTGTCTTGTCCAATGCACACCGCTAGTTGGTGGCAGGACTAAAAGCAGAACTGGGTGTCCATACTCCCGGCGAATTGTCTATTAGCTTTTGCTATTTTCCTGATGACTTTTAAAATCAAAAGTCATCGTTCTTATTTCTCTGTATAAGGAGTAAAAGATTTATTTTGAATTGCTTTAAAGGGCTTAGTTAAAATGGAACGTTCAACCTGAATAAAAATACACCCTAATATACAGCCTGGTCTTGGGCCTCCTAGGTCAAAAGAACCATAGATTTAGGTCACTCACCACTAGAGGGCACTCACATTTCCCCAGTCAATTTAAAGAGGTTTCCAAATACAGCCTGCAGATGAAGTTTATCAACATGACATTCTCCATCAGTAGTCAAAGGTAAAAGGCCATTTCCCCAGAATACACTGGCATACTGGCTCTGGGCATAGGTGTCTAATGTGTACGTGTGTATGTCTATACACACACAAATATGTGTATGTGTATATATACACATCAATATAAATATGTTGTAATTAACATATATTTATTATTATTATCGTTACTATTTTAGATTCCAGCCTGATGTTTTCTCAAAGGACCCTTCTATTTATTGCTTTCAAGTGGTGAGCAGATTTCTGAAGTAAATTAACTTTAAAGACAGCTTGCCCTCAGTGCACTCACACAAAGCCGGGGGCTCCTGCCAAAATCCACAGGCCTGCGGTACTCTAAGCAAATCGCCCTTGCTGTTGGCGCCCTTGGATACTTTGATTTAAAAGGGAGAAGAGAAGAAAAGGAGAGCTTCCTTTGCTATAAAAGGAAATGAATACAAGCCAGGCAGTTTCTGTAACCCTCCATTTCATCATCCCTGCAGGCCTTATTCTGATCATGTGGGGAATTTCTGGAGATTTATACCTGGAGCCATGCAAATCCATTCTCTCTAGGAGGACCACACACTTTCTGGCTGTGTTATTTAAATTCTGAAAAAGTCTACTCCATATGTGTAAGTTAAATGAATATACAACAGTTATTATTAACTATACCACAGCATTGCCCTGTTGGAAAAATACAAGAATCGTCTTTGTGAAGAAGGGCAGAGGGTTTCTGCAAAGCACCTGCACCTCTGACCTGCATGTCAGAGCTGTGGCTGATCAGCCTTCCGGGTTCTGGATTCTGCAGAATTGTTTCGCTGCCCCATGGCACTTACCTGATCCGGACTGGCCTGTGCTTTGCCAAGTACTGTGGAAAACTTGGCTCATAGCAATGAAAAAAGGATACATCTAATTCACTCTGGAAAAGAGAAAAGAGTCCAAGGATGAGAAGGAGACACTGGGACACAACGCACTTAGCACAGGCAGCCGCTGCTCTGGTCGCCAGCCTGAAAGCAGATGGGCGAGGCTGCTCTGGATGGAGAAACCTGAGCACAGGAAGGCCGAGTTCGGGAGAGTGATTTAAAAAAAATACGCTGCAGTTGGAGAACTTTTATAGGCTAGAACAATTCACCTTTAGAAGGTAGAGGGGATAAACTAATTTAACCTTTACAGATGATAGGTAATTTGATATGTATATCAAAAAACTTCATAATGTGCACACAGTTTGAATCCATCAGGTTTACTTCTAGAAGTTCGTCCTCAGGAAATAATTAGATAATGGCATAATGATGTGTGATAGGATATTCAGGGTAATGTTATCTATAGTAGCAAATGACCGAAAACAAGCTAAGTGTCTATCAAGGGGGAACTAGTTAAATAAATTATAGCAAATCCACAATGATGACATAGATACATAAGTACTGACATATTGTTAAATAAAAAAGCAAGTTATAAAATGGCATATACAGCATTATCCCTGGAACATACACATATAAGTAGAGAGAGATACAGATATAGTTAGATATAGAAAAATACATACAGCCTAAAAGCAAATGTACCTAATAGTATGTGTCAATAAGTAGTATTTTAACTGATGATCTGCCCTTTCTTTTTGCTCATATGTATTTTAAATTTTTTCCAGTGAACATAGATATTTATGACATGAAAAACTTATAGAGGGAGAAAAAAATGAAATGAAACATTAAATTCACATTTGAAAGGACCTACGGTTTACCAAGAGCACCTCTGAGAATCCTGATCCCACTTCCTCAACAGTTACAGCCCTCATCTCTTGCAAAACTGCCTCTTTTTTTTTTTTTTTTTTTTTTTTTTGGTAGGGGTAGGTAATTAGTTTTCTTCTTTTAATGGAGATATTGGGGATTGAATCCAGGACCTCGTGCATGCTAAGCATGCGCTCTACCACTGAGCCATACCCTCCCCCCTCAAAACTGCCTCTTTTGAAGCTAACTGAGCTGGCTTTTTGTTTTGAAACGTGATGCTGAGATGCTTCTTTCAGCCCAGACAGCATGAGACTGATTTCCAAATTTAAGATTTGGAAAATCTAAGATTAAAAATAGCCCCAGAAAGAATGTTTAAAACTCACAAACCTAAAAATAAATCTTAGATGACAAGGCATTCTCTTTAGTGGGGCAGATTCCATTTCTTTCCCATTGTACTCTTTTCCCTCCTCTTTCTCTTCTTTTTTGCTACAGTCATCCTAAACCGGGCCATCCCTTAGTACTATCCAAGTCCCGTATAATCGTCTGGCTTAAATTAAATTCTAATCTTAACTTCTGTGGTTTTTGTGGTCACCAACTCTCTCCTGAGAATAACAGCTAGAATTCAGCAAGTTGCTATTTATTCTCACTTACCGAATATAATAATTTTAAAAGCCTTGGCAATGATAGTGCCTGTACCCACACTGTATTCTCCCAGGTTTAAAACAGTGCTATTTTGGGAAATTATATTCTTCTTGGTAGGTGTTCCCTTAAAGTGACTAATCATGCCAGCTCTGAATCATAGACCCTGACTTGGAACCAGTCTGCCTTAAGAGAGTAGTTGTCAGCAGATAAACCCGAGATATAACCGGAGCTATGCTGGCCAGTACGGTAACCACCCGCCTCATGTGGCAATTTAAGTTAGTTAAAGTGGAATAAAATTAAAATTCCAATTCCTTACTTCCACTAATCACATTTCAAGTATTCAAGAGCAACGTGTATGTGGCTCTTGGTACAGATACAGAGCATTTCTATCACTGTAGAAAGTTCTACGGGACAGCACTGGTCTATGGTGCTCTCTCCAAGCAACCAATAAGAAGATGGATTTATAGCTGGCCTCAATGTCCCCTCTCCCCTCAAGGCTGGTCTCTGGAATGGCCCTCCCTCTTGCCCCCTTTCAGATTGAGAGGACACCAATCTCTTCCTCGCCAGAAGCACTAGCATGTGGCAGGCCACTAGGCAGCTTCCCAGCTCCAACCGCTGAATCAGGAAACAGCTGACAACCAGCCTCATGCATTAGGGCAGTGGTTTTCAAACTTAAGCATGCCTCAGAATCACTTGGAAGGCTTGTGAAAACACAGACTGCTGTGCCCCAACCCAGCTTCTAATTCAACAGTTTGAGACAGGACAATAATTTATACTTCTACAAGTTCCCAGGTGATCCTTGTGCTGCTGGTCCAGGAACAACACTTGGAGAACAACTGTACTAAGGCAATGAAGACAGGCTAGTTGACTGTGCCATAAGGAACGAGTTTGTTGAACTTCACTTCTGGCATTAGGAGTTTTGCCCTTAGCGGGCTTCAGTACATTCAGTATTGCTAATTATGGATCTGATTCCACTCACTGCCTCAAGAGGAAGCAGCTTGAAAACAGTTCCTTCCTAATCCTTTTATTTAAAAGCAAAATGAAATAAACAAAACAATTCTGAAAAATCAGCTTGTGCGACTATGACTCCTCAACAATGTCTAACCAAGTCTCCAGAAGGCCTTTGGCAGCAGAGTAAGACATCTTCACTGATTCTGTTTTAGAAGACCGTTAGATTTCAAACTAACTGCAAAGCTGATAATCAAATAGTGTGGAACTGGCAGAAGGATAAGCATATAGATCATGAGAACAGAACTGAAAGTCCAGAAATAAAGCCTTACATTTATGGTCAATTGATTTTTGGCGTTGGTGCCAAGACAATTCAATAGGGGGAAAGCATAGTCTTTTCAACAGCTGGTATTGGGACAATTGATTATTTACACGCAAAAGAATGAAGTTAGATCTCAACTTTGAAAATACTCAAAAATTACTCAAAATGGATCAAAGACCTAAATGTAGGAGCTAAAACTATAATGTATATAAAGAACAAATATAACATTGAAATAGATAAAGTCTGAGTTGGGAAAAAAGAGAAGAAGAACACATAGGAGTAAATCTTCGTGACCTCAGGTTAGGGAAAGCCTTTTTAGACATGACACCCAAAACAATAAGCAACAAAAGAGAAAATAATTTAACTGCATCAAGATTAAAAACTATTGATCTTCAAAGGACACCATCAAGAAAGTGAGAAGAAAACCACTGAAAGGAGAAAATATTTTCAAATTATTTCTGATAAGAGATTTGTACTAAAAATATATCAAGAACTCTTACAACACAACAATAACAAGACAAATAACACAACTGAAAAATGGGCAAAGACTGGAACAGACATCTCTCCAAAGAAGATATACAGATGGCCAATGAACACATGAAAAGATGCTCAATATTGTTATCCACTAGAGTAATGCAAATCAAAATCACAATTTATTGGCCTCTGTACTACTTTATACCGACTGGGATGGCTATAATCAAAAAGACACATAATAACAAGGTTTGGTGAGGATGTGGAGAACTAGAACACTCATACACTGCTGGTGGGAATTTAAATCATTAGCCCCTTTGGAAAACAGTTTGACAGTCATCAAAATTATAAACGTAATTCACCTCCTAGGTATATTACCCAAGAGAACTGAAAACATGATTCCACACAAAAAATGTGTACACAAATGTTTATAGAAGCATTATTCATAATAGCCAAAAAAAAAACACCCCAATGTCCATTAACTGAAAAATGGATTAACACAATGTGATATATCCATAAAGTAGACTATTATTCAGCAATGAAAAGGAACGAAGTACTGATACATCTACGAGATCACCATAATCTTGAAAACTTAACGCTAAAAAACAAAGCCAGTCACAAAAGACTACATATCATACAATTCTATTTATATAAAATATCTAGACTAGGCAAACTTATAGAGACAGAAAGTAGATTACTGATTACTTAGGGCCTGGAGCAGGTGGAGCAGATAACTGGGCGAGAAATGCTAGTGGGTATGGTGTTTCTTTTTGGGGTGATGAAATATTTTAAAATTGATTGTGGTGATGGCTACACAACTCTGTGTAAATACTGAACACTATACACTTTAAATGGGTGAATTGTATGTTATTAAATTACATTTCAATACAGCTGTTAAAAATAAAGGACTGTTGGAAAGAACTCGTACTCCTCAAGGGGGATTGGTTTTGACCCTCAAAGCAAGGGTTTGGATGGAAATAATTCTTAAACTAAAAAGGGTCCTGGTATCTTAGGAGGGAAAGCAGAAGAAAGAAGAAAAGAGAGAGCAAGTTAGGTCACAAAATACCTTAATGGAGAGAAAGACACAAGAGGTTCTTAGTCTTGTAGAACTGGTTCATTATAAAGACCTAAAGCACATGCAGGTTTCTAACACTTTGGATGAGCCAGAAGGAAAGGTAAAGAAGATCTGGCATCATTTGAATTTTAACTTTTACACATGAAAGCTCTGTATTAACTCATTTTTTTTTTTTTATATATAGACTTGTTCTGGGAATAGGGCTGAGGACGAAAACCATTTTTCAGTCATTAGACTTACCACTCGGCTGAAGTACTCATCTAAAACTTCCACAAAGTTATGGATGAATTCATAAATTGCCATCTCGTTCTGAAATAAAAAAAGGAAGGGTGCAATCAGTTTTAGTATGACCCCTGTGGCTTGGTAAACTGAGAATGTGAGCAAAGCAGCTTCCTACAGACAAATATTCAGAGTAGGTCTATGGCTTACTTGTTTAAAAGAAGCTTATCAATAGGGGAAGTGTAGAAACTTAACCTCTCACATTTTTAAAATTTATTTGAGGTGGGAAGGTAATTAGGTGTGTTTGTTTGTTTATCTATTTATTTATCTATCTTATTTTTTTAGTGGAGGTACTAGAGATTGAATTCAGGATTTTGTGCATGCTAAGCATGTGCTCTACTACTGAGCTATACCCTCCTCCTGCTTAAGATTTTTTTTCAAAGTCCATGATGAATCTAGCTGAACAGAATCCAGACTGAGTCTAGTGTCTAGAGTTCTGAGCTCTACTCCCTGCCTTCATCACAAACTGGCTGAGGCAACTTTTCAGGGTCTTCATGTCATCACTTTTCCTTCTGTGAAGTGGAGAAACCATCTCAAAGTTTGGTTCATGGAGAAAAAACCAAATCAACTGAGATTTCAAAGTATTTTAGATCTTAAATACCCTTTCAGGGATTCCACGGCCAAAGGTGCTATTCATCTGGGACTGACATTTCTGAGAAGGTGAACTAAATCTGATAAGATGTAATCATAACACAGTCATATTCATAGTTTGCTCTGGCTTCTGATGTGTCAGCCTCTGTTTAATGCCACAGCTGACTGGCCTCTCTACTTGGCTAAGCAGCCCCTCTGCACCACACAGAACAAGGGCAGGGCACTGGTACTGCTTGGTCTCGAGGAGGGCAATCTGTGGTTCTGTGTTTCTCCACAAACTGCTCAACTAATCCAAGAAAAACCCTACATTTATCTCTTCCACACAGCTTTCCCCAGTCTTGATGAAAACCAAGATCCTTCAAAAGAGTCAAGATAATTCTTAAGGAGGAATAAAATCCAGACTGTTATTCCTAATTTTCTTGCATTTTCTATCGGCTCTTCTGTTATCTTACCTCAGTGTCATTAACTCCAACCACAATGAAGAGAGCCGCATACTGCCGATATATCAGCTTGAAATCCTTATATTCAATGAAAGAGCACTAAACAAAACACAATTATATGTTAATTCCTATGGTTGACAGGAATTTCTTCAAAATGGCATGCATAATTTCTAGGTCCTGATTTGAGTATCTGTCAACACATTCCTAGAAACATACAACATTAAAATGTTACACAATTTTTGTTGGCTGCATTCTCCCAATAGTCTCTAGTGGAAAGTGGAGAAGTGGTCTTGGAAAAAAGTCTGAGTGTTCACATGGGTTCCCACCTGTACTCCTCATTCCTTTGCTTGGCTCTGTGTGGAACCCAGCAGGCAAAGAAAAAGTTACTAAATAATCAGCATTTTAAACTGCCTCCAACATGGAAATAAGCTATCACAATAAAGAGATTTTCTTCTTTCCATCTCCTCTGGGCTCTTTTGGACACAATTAGAGATTCCGTTTTGCACTATTTGATAGCCATTGAAGAGACAAATATACGGAGCATACACACATGCAAAAAAAAAAACAAAACAAAAAACCTTTGTTTCTTTTTTCTAGACCCATGAAAAGAATCAATGCAGGCTCTTTTATAAATTATTTAAAGATGGCATATATGCGGCAGATACTAGACAAAAATCTCCCACTGTAAACATTGCTCTATATAAAGTAATAACTAGCTTACCGCTACTGACTTGTGGCAAAAACAATTCCCTTCCCGTGCATCTCTCTCCTAAAGCCACTGTTCAAACGTGGAGGGGAGGGCACTGGGTGGACAGGAATTGGACAGCGGGCTGAAGGAAGGGCTGCCCTTCCTTTGTGCTTTTGGGTGTGCTTGATCAAAAGTGATTGAGCAACAACTGGATGACTTTCTGCACTGGGATATGTTGCTCTCGGGCACTCGGATGCACCTGGGAATGAAGCTGCAAGTTTTGATTATAGAATTTCTTCCGTGGGAAAGCCATTCAACAATCTGTATGATGGAAGGATTTGAGGCTTTTATTTGAAATTAGGATAAAGGTAATAAGTACAGGACCGTTCTGCAGCTTTTGGCTCACTGTAGAGCCAGTACAATTTCTGCTCAGTCAGATCTTTCAAGGAAACAACCTAACTGAAAGAACTGAGGAACATTTTTCAATGCCTCTCAGGTGTTTCTGACATTAAAAAAAAAAAAAAGTATCAAAGCACCTTTATGGATAAAATAAAAATGAAGCTGAGATTATGTTACTTTGGGGCCTGATTATGCCAAAAGCCCAGTGGGTTTCCTTTAAAATCCAAGATAATTCAGAATGCTTCAAAAATATCTAACAGTATATTCATTCCAAAGCATATATTTCAGAGGGTAACAGTGAAAACAGTGTTTGAAATTGTGGAGTGCCTGCACTCTGTAGGAAAATTCAAACAGAAATGCTTCTGCACTTTGTTTACCTTTACTTAAAGTATGTGGCTATTAACACAGCCCTTTAATAGTTTCTGTTTCCTTTTGACAACTACATAAAGCAGTGTGTGCCAAGGCAGGCCGAAGTAGTAATTCAAAGAGGACTCTGAGATGTTCCGACTGGAAAATCAATTTAGAAGCCAAGGGAAACACAGCTCCAATGCGTAACTTCTGAGCACTGCTGTAGCTTAACATTTTATGACCTACCAGTGGTTCCCACAGGCCGCCTTTCTGCATACCTGGTGAAATGGAGCACTGGCAAAATTAATGGGTGATTTAAACAAGCTTTCTGATTTTGCCTTCATTTGCTCAGTGATTTCCAAAGGATTCCAAGTTTAGGGCCTGGGTTAAGTAATTCTCCAATTAAAGTCCTTTGTAAAAATAGACTCAGCTTTAAAAATTCCTATTTATTATGATTTCAATGATTTAATTTAGCCTCAATTTGGGCAGAATGGATAGATCTGCTGTTTCATATGAACTTTTAACTTCTATTTCTCCTATCTACATTATATAGTAAGACAAGTTTAAATCAAGTTTGGTTTGTCTTTAAATTACTCGTTCCAGTAGTATGTTGGTGGTAAATTTACAAAAATGGTAAGCAGGAAAAAAAAAGAAAACTGCACTCCATATGAGAATCATGTTATTATCCCCTGGCACAAAGTGGGTCTTGAGTATTCACCTCTGTACTGGTCATCTGACCTTCATCTTTTGGCTTAAAGAAAGAAAGCCATCTGCTACAGGCACTCCTAAGAGTTCCAAGGGTTCACTCCATATGAGCAAGAAAAGAAGCTGTATCTATTAGCAGGAGTAAATTTGAACTGCCACTTCCAAAATGCACTGAGACAAATATGCTGACCTAAATACGAACCCAAGACTTTTCCTGGTTTTCTTTGTTTTTATTTTCCTTAAGGGGACGTAAAGAGAGCTATGCTTCCGTCTTCGTTTCACTTCATTTGTTATTTTCTCTAATAGCTATTGAAAGAATGTAGTTCAAATAAACCGATGGCCCTTGGGACTCAGTAATAACAGATCTGCCACTGCTGAGTTGAATGCAGAGATAAAAGAGAGAATCAGAAACTTACTTGTTCATTGGATCGAGAGAGACAGCTCTTTATGACTTCTGTTTCCAGAAGTGTACGCTTATTAATCTCCACATGTTCATAGTACTTAGAAAGTCGGGTCTGCCCTTGTTTATTCACCATGAGGAAGAATTTTATCATTTTTTTTCTGGCCAGTATTTTTCCAAATATAGTTCAAAAGTTACGGCAAGGGGTGGCTGTAACCAGAACCTGAAGAATGAAAGAACAGAAAGGCAAGATCAGACGTGTTAAGAATCATACTAAACGTGTTTCAGAGATGAATCAGAAGTAAATACAGTCTTCTGATAACACCAGCCTCCACTCCTATGAACTACGTGAGGTTTTAATAAATAACTGAAGATTCATTTTTATAACCTATCCTCCAAAACATTTTTGAGTATCCACAGTACTTCTAGTCATATTCATTTGATTAGTTCATCCATCTCGCTGGACGCCAACCATGTGTCAAGCACCAGGAGAAAGAATACAGTTATGAAGAAGTAATGATTTCTGCTCTTCTGCTCAGTACACGTAGCAAAGGTGCTGGATAGCTAAACAAGGAGCAGCAGTGCGAGGTGGTGAGTTACAAGTGAGACAGGTATACATCTATGGTGCATACTACGGAGGGACAAGGAGCACCACAGGAGAGTCAGGAATGGCTTCCCAGAGAAGGGGTCTTTAAGCAAGATCTTGAAGAATGATCCAGAGGGAGTGACTCTGAGGCAGAGAACACAAGTCTGAAAGCTCTGGGAAGTTCACTTTGGTTGCAGTTCAGGGGGCAGCAAGAATGGTCACAGAAAATGGAGCTGTTCACATAGGATCAAACTGGCTTTAAAAGTCATGCTAAGGAATATGAACTTTATTTTATGGATAATGGGGACAAGATCTGTAGTGAAGCTTTTCTTTCCTTGGTGGTGGAAGCAGTAGTAATGTCAACTATTTGTCAAAGTCCTCCAATGACACCTTAGAAAAAGTCCTATAAGTTCCTATCCTGAGCAATTTACATACATTATTTAGTTCTCACAATTCGCTGAGGCAGGGGCTTCTGTTAGCCCCACTTTAAAGACAAGTGAATTAAAGTTTATGGATGTTAAGGCACCCACGTCCCTGGATTACTATGTGCCGGGGGTGAGATGCAGCTCAGAGGCCAAGCACATGAGCAGATGCATAATACCCCTACTCCACTCCTTCTCATCATCCGGGGGTTCCTGCTAGTGGCTTTATTTCCAGCTCAGTTGAATTGACTCTCATGTTCGTTCCTCTTGTATTTAAGGTAGCTTTTGAAATAAGCAGTGCAAAAGAGCCCAATGTTGACCAATGGCCAGTTCTCCTTTCATCACAGGCATCAGAGCTGCCTCTCAGGCTTATCTTATAATATCATATTCACATTTTGCAATATCTGTGAAAATCAGTGCAAAATATCAAGGTTAATGATAGTTCCCAAGTGAACTTTTAAAAGCTGGAATAACTTGACAGAAAAATTGTAACAGATTACGGGATAATCTTTGAACTAAGGTTTATATTATTTTTTGCCCTCTTAGCTCATCTCTTTGTTTCCTAAACCCTTTCGGACAGTTGTTACCTCATAACAATTCCACACATGAAGAGCTGGATAGAGCCAGATCTAGCCTGGCAAAGCCTGGGCTGCCCTGTTCATTCAGTGTGCAGAAAAGGATGTCATCTAGACCAGCGCAGCCGGGGATATGACAGCTGTGCCATGGGGAAGGCCCGTGGTCATTCACTCTCTTTTCCAGGAAGATAAACTCACAACCGTAGGCGGGATTGCAACACACTCTGTGTTGTTTAATCATTTGGTATTAAATACTGCTTTTATTCTCCTTACAAGTTCTTGCCAGTAAATTACGGCAGGTGACTAATAAATTAAGATCACCATCCTTTCTTTTATTCTCTTTCAGCAAAGTTATTTTAAAACCATCTTTATGAAAGTTAGAAACTACTGTACCCTGGATTGCAACTGTGAGGTAAAAGAAAAAAATATTTTCTCAAAGGTACCCATGGCCAAATCTTTGCCTTTAAATGCCCTGGTCGCATTAAGTGGTAAAATGAGATGTAAAATGATCCCAATGAGATGCTACACCAAGGGCTCAAATTGGTTTCCACCTTACAAGCACAGCGTTCCTTCCCACTGACCTCAAGAGCAAGGATGACAAACAAGGACGTGCTGAACTGATTCTCATTAGGATGCAAGTCTTGAAAATAGTACTGAAGGCATCTGAAGACCTGAATACATCATTTCTTTTTGCATTCTCATGAACGATTACACAATTTATAACAATAGGATTACATAGTGTAATCAAGTGAAGAAGCAAAACTGTAAACTATTTCTGTTATAAAATACACAACAGCAAAATATACAATGTGGAGGCTCAGAGACAGGTACATGTTTGAGAAATGAAGATGAATGCCTTAAGCACCTATCCTGATTACTAATTATTGGGGAGGAGTGAGATCAAATAAATAAAACTGAGGTAGGGCAATAAGAAGGAATATGCTTAAACAAGCACTGGGAGTGGTCAGGGAGCAGGTATGAACTTCCTCTGTTAATAAACTCTTTACATTCAACAACACACAGGTTGGGGAAGATATTTTGACTGCAAATTAGGCGATTCCACACCCAAGAACTTGTGTGAATGTGCATGAAAAATCAAGGAAGAATAAAGAAAGGAAACTTCACTGGCATTACACAAAGGGTGCTAGGATGCCTAAAGGCTGAGGCTGGCGAGGCTGGTGGAGTCACTGGAGAATACGAACAAATCAACATCCCAGCACCCTACATGGTGTAAATGTAACGCTTAGAGAAAAGAGAGACTGGAAGACTGAAGTAGATGCTGAACTGGGCACAGTTTTCATATTTCTAATGGTGTATTTCTGGGAGTTGGAGCTGGAAGAGTCTTTATAGGTTGTCACATCCAAAGATGACAAATAGATTTCAACTTGGGTGTCAGCTGTGGTTAACTGTACTAACTGCTTTGAGCACTGTGTTGGGCAGGATTCTGAAGCTGCTTTCAGGTTCAGAACAAAACGATGCCATGAATAATTAGTAATGTCAGTTGTGGGTTGGGAGGTAGGGTGTGGTAACATACGCACCTTGTCTCTGTCATCTCTGATGTGCACTCCCTTCATACTGCAGATGGGAAAACCGGTAATCTGAGATGTAGAGTGAAGTCCTGAATTCTTGTCTCCTGACTCATAATATAATGCTGTCTTTAATCCATCACATTGTTTCTGCCTTACTCAGTGTAGTGGTGTCATTAAATGTTCGTTTAAGTCTAATAAGCATCAACTTCTGGTAGCTTTGGGAATGGCCAATTCAATATTATCTTTTCTAATGCTGCCGCACAATTAATTTGGAAAATGCCAAACCATTGACTACATGAAAACAGTAGAGCATGAAGTTTCTAGAAATGTAAATGGTATCTGATGATGGCTAATATCCTTTCTAGCTCTAAATGATTTTTACGTACTCCAGAATCGTAATGTTGTAAAACACACACACACACACACACACACACACACACACACAAACAGCTGATATCAGAGAAAACTTCTTTTTTGGCCCCATGAAAGTGACTGAAATAAAATCCCCCCAGTTAAAAAGCAAATTTCCACCAAGGAAATTATAGTACTCATAGAGTGTAGTAGTCAAAAGTATGAACTAGACCTTGACTGTGTTTGGCTCTACTACTCATTAGCCCTATGATCCTGGGCAAATTACTTAATCTTTCTGTACTCAGTCTGAGGTACAATGGGAATGGTATCAGTACTTACCTTCTAGAAGAGTAGAGGAGTTAGTATATGTAATGTTCTTGGGACAGTGTTTAGCAGTTGGCATGAAATGAGGGCTAAGCAAGCGTCAGCCCATGTCATTATGATAATATATCTATCACCTTTTCTTCAGAGAAGCCTTTCCTGCCTATCCCAATCCCTCTTTCTAAACACAAAAAGTTGGCTATCCTTTCTTTGAACCTATCACTGTATCTTAAAAACCTGTCACCCTGAGTAATCATTATTTGATTACATTCCTAGCTCACCTACCAGACAGTGATTTTCACTTTTTTACGGTGATGTGTTTTACATTGTGATATATTTTACATGGTGACCCAGTATACAGGTACATACATATCTGAAAATAAGTTCATAAAATAATACCTGCCATACTTTATGTTTGGTACTCTAGCATTTTCTATGACCTTTCATTTTGTAAAAACTGCCATTGTGAAGGGTTACACAGGTGTACAGATTTTTCAAAAGTCACCAAATGTACATTGATTCATGCATTTATCATATATAAAATTTACATAAAAATAAATTAATATTCTAGTTAATGATATACATTAGTATTTGGGGGAAATGTACTGATGTTTATAATTTACTTTGAAATGCACCAGAAAACTAAGATAAATTAATGGATGGGTAGACGGATGGATGGATGGTTAGATGTATGATAAAGTACAGTTGGCCCTCCAGATCTGTGGGATTTGCATCCACGGATTCAACCAACCACAGATTGAAAAAATTTGGAAAAAAATTTCAGAAATTCCAAAAAGCAAAACTTGAATATGCTGTTCACTGGCAACTATTTACATAGCATTTACATTATTAGGTATGTATTAGGTATAAGTAGTCTAGAGTTATCTCTACCTTACTTTAAATTATTTCAACACATAGGGAAGGATGTGTGCAGATTATATGCAAATACTACACCACTTTACATTAGGGACTTTAGCATCCATGGATTTTGGTATCTGTGGGGGTCCTGGAACCAATTCTCCACAGATACTGAGGGATGGGCTACTACATAGTAAAACATTATTGGTAGAATCTAGGTGATGAGTATATGGGAATTCAATGTGAAGTTCTTCTCAATGTTGCAGTATATTTAAAAATCGTCATAATAAAATACTGAAGGAAAATGCTAGTTTTGGCCCACTGATTTTTTAAAAACTCGTAGATTTTAGTTTTTAGAACAGTTTTAGATTTATAGAAAAAACTGCAAAGACAGTATAGTGTTCTCATATACTCCACACCCATTTTCCCCTATTATCAGTATCTTAGTATTGTACATATGTTACAATTAATGATTTAACACCTTATTGTTAACTGAAGACTATACTTTATTCAGATTTCCTTACATTTTACCAAACGTTCTTCTTCAGTTATAGGAGCCAGTCTAAGATACCACATTACATATAACCATCACGTGTCCTTGGAGACATTCACTTGGCTCTGATAGTTTCTCACACTTCCCTTGTTTTTGATGACTTTGACAGTTTTAAAGAACACTAATCAGGTATTTTATAAAATGTCCCTCTACTGGGATTTGTATGTTTTTCTCATGATTAGACTGGTTTATGGGTTTCTGGGAAGAAGACAACAGAGGTCAAGCGCCATTTTCATCACATCGTTTCAAGGGCACATACTATCAGCATGACTTATCACTGCTGATTCTAACCTTGGTCACCCGGATGAGGTAGTTTTGGTCAGGTTTCTTTACTGTGAAATTACTCTTCTTCCCTCCCTTTCTATATTGTAACCTTTGGAAGAAACTAATTATGTGTAGCCTACATTTAAGGGGTAGGGGATTATGTTCAGTTTCCTTGAGGTAGGAGTATCTACATAAAATTATTTGAAATTCTGCTGCACAGGAGATCTGTCTCCTCTACCCCATTATTTATTTATTTATTCAACTATTTATATCAGTATGGACTCATGGATATTTTATTTTATACTTTGGATTATAATCCAAAATAACCCACTGGTTTTTCATTTCAGATTCTGCTAGAGGACTGTGACCCAAAGTTTGAAAGATACTATACTAGCCAATGAACTTCTGGGTAGGGTCTATATCTTACTTCAGATAATTGCACAGTGCCTAGTATATAGTGAGCATCTGATAAATGTTTGTTGTAAGAATGAAAGGTTTTTTTTTTTAAGCAATAAATACTCCTTTAAAAAAAATTACCTAAGTATTCAAACAGAGTGGACTTATAAAATGCTCTGGTACCCCAACTCCTGGCACAAATCCTGTTCATCCTACTAAAGATTTAACGAATGTTTTTAAATATGTTCAGTGCATATCCTTCTAGACCTTTCCTATACATTTACATGTAAATATGCATACATCTGTAGCAACTTTATTTTTTAAACATAAATGTGATCGATAAACTCTAAAATGTCAAGAGGCTAGTTTAGTTAGTGTCTGTCCTCTCCTGGTACCTTTAAATGAACCTGGTCCACATACAAAGCTCTGGCTGGATCCTATAAAAGGGCACTAAGGAGATGTATTCTGGAATTCATCAAAAGGACCTCCTGTTGAACCAATTTAGCTCAGGCTTCCCTGGGTCTTTGTCCCCTTGATTCAGTGCCTTGGCTTCCAATCCTTCTCTGGGCTCAGTTCTTAATGAAATGGTTTGGATTTCTGCAGTCTTTCACAACTTGACCTTTGGTATCTGCCCTTTGGCTGTAACTCCAAGGGCCTTTGGCACTCAGCTCTTGCACTGTCAATTGGGAGTAACAGCTAACTTACACAGTGGTGGCAAAGATTAAATAAAGTATGCTGACTTCTTTCATTTCCTCCCTTTATGTGTATTAAACTAGAAAAAAAGTAGGTAAGTCTGTATAAGGAAACAGATATGTATATGTATATATTGTTAGTGGTCCCTTAATTTGTTATAAATTTTCTACAGTGTAACCTGGTAGCAAGCAAGAAAAAATTAGGAAAATGATTCTACTTTTTAGCTCAAGCACTTCAGTCTTGGGACTCTACCCTAAAATATAATTAAAAGTCCATATGTAAAAAAAAAAAAAAAAGTCCATATGCATGAAAATGTTAATAGCAACATTATCTATAATAGTGAAAAATGAAAAAAGCCCAGACACTACAAACTTAGAACAAAGTTAGATGAACACCAAGTTGAGGTCATTTAACCATTTAAAAAATATGCAGAGCATGAAAAGAATGGAAAAATGTAAGTTAAATAATGTTAAGTCACCAGATCAGAACACAAAATTTATCCACATGGATTACAACTGTGTAGAAGGAACATCCGAATAAAAAGAGACCAGACAGAAATCATGCAAAAACAAGAAACAAACAAATAAACAAACAAAAAGAAAAAGAGACCAAACAGATGAACTTTGAAAACACTGTTAAGTGAAAGAAGCTAGTCACAAGGATGACATGTTATATGACTCCATTTATATGAAGTGTCAAACATAGGCAAATCTATAGACATAGAAAACTGATAAAGAGTTGCCAGAGGATGGGGTTGGAGGGTAAGGTCTAAGAAATGTGGGGTTGTGGTGATGGTTGCACAAATACGTGAGTATATAAAAGCCATTAAATTGTGCTCTTTAAATGGGTGAAGTTTATGGTATACAAATTTTACCACGATAAAGCTGTTAAAAAGTGACAGACAGACCAGACAATCTGGAAGAGCTCCCAATAGCCAAAGCCAGAAAGAGCTGAACAATAAATAACATAGTACTGGATTATAATGGAAAATATAAAATATACATTAGTACATACTGATATAACTACATGATTGAATAAACAAACAAGCAAATAAATAAATGGGGCAGAAGCATCCCAAATATATATATTGATACTCTCTCCTCCAGGAGGGAAATCTCAATCCCCCCCATACATGTGAGGGTTAGCTGAACCTAGTGACTCACTTCCAAAGGACAGAGGATGGGAATGGAAAATAGTAACTTCACAACACAAAACCTGGCACACACCACCTTAACCCGGTGAAGATCAATGATGTCATGTCCCCCTGATAGGACATGATGAGAAGGGTACTTCACTCATTCTAATCATGAGAAAATACATTAGGCAAACCCATATTAAAGGACATTCTAAAAAATATCTGGCCAAACTGTCAAAGTCATGAAAAACAAGGAAAGCAAGAGAAACTATCACAGGTCAGAGAAGATAAAGGAGACAGTGATGATCACATGCCATGGTGTCCTGTAGGAGACCATAGAACAGAAATGGACATGAATGAAAAACTGTGAATAGTCTGAGTTTAGTTAATAATAATGCTACTCACGTTGTTTTTTCAGAGTTGACACATGTACCACGGTAATGTGAGACGGTCACGTTAGGGGAGGTGGGTGAGGGTATTCAGAAATCCTCTGTACTATCTTTGCAACTCTTTTACAAATCTAAAAATTATTCCAAATAAAAAGTGTATTAAAATAAAAAAAGAGATGTATAAATATTTCTATCCAAGTGAAGAGAGTTTGTTGGTGTGTATTTAGTTATATTTGGTTATATAAGATGCTTAAGCATCTTAATTATCACTATAATACAGATTTTTAGGTATGAGGTTCATTTTTATTAACATTCTCACTGATTATACTTCAGTCTTTCTTATTTTCTTTTAGCTAAGAGTCATGCTAATTTTACCAGATGAGGTGTACATATGTGTTTAAATGTATACGTTCTGTAAGTGGCTTAGTCTATCCTTTTGTCAGGCTCTGTTTTGACCCAGATAACATCTTGAACCACATCTTTCTACCACGTTATCACCATTTGGGAACTTTTTTTTCTCAGATCCAGGAGTTGGCAAAGTTTTTCTGAAAAGGGCCAGGTAATATTTTAGGCTTTGGGGGCCACGTGGTCCCTTTCTCAACTACTCAACCACTCCGCCACTGCAGGATGAAAGCAGCCACACATGATGCAAATAATACATAAAGAAATGGATGCAGCTGTGTTCCAATAAAACTTTACTTACAAAAATAGTCACCAACTGGATTTGGTCTGCAGGCTGTAGTTTGTTCTACTACAAACCAGTGCTAATCAAACTTAATGAGCACATAAATCATTTACAGAGAGTATTAAAATAAAAAATCTGATTCATTGCTCTGGGGCAGGGACCATACTCAGAGGCATCAAAGTGTTGTTCATTTAAGTACACACCTACAAGATCATGAAGTTCACCTTTCTGCATATCAAATTATATCAAATAACACCAACTGAATGCTTACTAGGTACAAGACAGTAAGGGAACAGAGTAAACAGAAACGCAGGTATTATGGATTTCTTTCCTCTGGTCATGAGAGGGCAATCGGGTTTGACATGTCACCCCAGATTCTCAGGTTTGTCCAGCTGATCTGGCTGGCTGGTGTAGCAGCCCCACCCTCATGGCCCCAGGTGGTCTCTCTCAAAGTTGCTCTTGTATTGGAATGCAATGACATTTCCAGGAGGCAGTGAATCATTCTTTTGTCAAGGATTTACCAGTAGCTGACGAGAATGTTTCATTTCCCCTCAAGAAATTACAACAATGTATTTAGACCTCTATGTCACACCATACACAAAAATTAACTCAAGATAGATCATAGACCTAAAGGTAAGAGGTAAAACTACAAAACTTTTAGAAAAAACAGATTTAAGACTAAAAGCACAATCCACAACAGGAAAAAAAAAATGATAAACTGGATTTTATCAAATTGAAAAAGTTTTGTTTTTTTTTTTTCAGATTGAAAAACTTGCACCTTAAAAGACACATTAAGAAAATGAAAAATCACAGACTGGGAGAAATTATTTGCAAATCATAGATCTGATAAAGGACTTGCATCCAGAATATATAAAAGACTTAATAGGAAGATATGCATCACAATTAAAAAATGAACAATGGATCTGAAAATACATTTGAACAAAGAGGATATGTGAATGGCTAGTAAGCACATGAAAAGATGTTCAACATCATTAATCCTTAGGAAAATGAAAATTAAAACCACAAGACACACTTCACACCCACTTGAATGGCTATAATCAAAAATGCAGTAAATAACAAGTGCTGGCCAGGATGTGAAGACACTGGAACACTCATACAGTGCTGGTGGGAATGCAAATGTTACAGCCACTTTGGAAAACAATTTGGCAGTTTCTTAAAAAGTTAAAGATAAATTTACCATATTATCCAGCAATTCTACTTCTTTTGTTTGGTTTTTCTTTTTTGGGGGGGGAGGGAGCAGTTGGTAATTAGGTTTATTTATTTATTTACTTATTTTAATGGCAGTACTGGGGATTGAACCCAGCCCCTCATGCATGCTAGGCATGGGCTCTATCACTGAGCTTATGCCTTCCTCTACTTCTAAATATATAGAGAAGAGAAAGTCCACAAAAATGACTTGTACATGAATGTTCATAAAAGCATTACTCTTAATAAACAAAAAGCAGAAATGAAACAAATGTCTACTAGATAATGAATGGACTTAAAAAAAGGTGGTACATCTACATACAATGGAAAACTATTCAGCAATAAATGAGAAGAAAATACTGCTATATGCTACAAAATGGGTAAACTTTTAAAATATTATGTTAAAAGAAGGCAGATGCAAAATAATACCTATTGCATGATTCTATTAATAAGAAATGTACAGAGAAGGCTAATCTATAGAGATAGAAAATATATTAATAGTTAGGGCCAGGAGAGAGAGATTTGGGGGAAAACGCTGATGGGGGTTCTCTTTGGGATAATGAAAATCTTCTAACACTGGATTTATTTGCATAACTTTGCAAATTTACAAAAACTCACTGTACATGTACATTATACAAAGTTCAGAGCCTCTACAATAAGCAGAAACAGAAGGAGTTATACAAAAATGTATTTTGCTTAAATGGGGATGGTAGGATTAGGGACAATTTTTATTCTCTATTTTTGCTTTCTTTCCCAAGTTTTAAGAGATGTGTTACTTTTTGTGTCATACACACACACAGAGTTTGTTTTAAAAATACTAAACTGCATTACATAATTTTACAAAATTATCCAACTGAAACATAAATGTTTACTTTGAATAATGAAGCTATTGTTTCATTTATTGTGGCATTTCTAAATGCCACACTCTTTAAAATATGTACTGTCTTTCAAAATGGATGTGCTGAGAACCTCTAATCAGTATGGCCTAATCCAGGAAACATGGAAACAGCAACTGCCACACCAGATTGATTCATTCCATGGGCCTCAGAGTTATTCAGCTGTTTCTAAATCTCTCCATCCTTAAGTAAGAGGAAATAATACTCGTCAGTAGCAGATTTGCACCTAATTTGGAGCTCCTCCCTCAGAGTCTGTAATATGTTATGCATTCTTTTTTTATACACTAAAACAGTTTTGTTTCTTTGCTTCTGAATTTAGTAGAATCCTACAATAATTCAGTTTTCTCATCTGTCATCTGGGAATAATGACAGCTGCTTCACAGGAACTAAAAGAGATAAAGGAAATATAAAGCACTCAACAGATTCCCTGTCTTCCCTCCTCATCCTTCTCCCCAGTGTAGGTTGCAGATTCTCCCTACTGATGTTCTAAGATACTGAAATCTGACTTCAAGAAACCTGTCACCCACCTGCCTTTCCTTCCATCCTTTCTCCTTCCTGCTCCCCATCTCTCTCTCTGTATTTCTTCTTTATGATTCAGAATACATTTTTCAGTAGCTTCAGCTGAGACTTTTACTTTCTGTTCAATCCTTGGGTCACTCAAGAAATATTTCAGCCACATTTGATTAATTTCACATTAAACACATTTGTATATGTGCTGCTTATTTTACTTGAATAGTTTAAGAATAATTAAAACATTAAAAATGTTAAATTCAAATCAAAAGCAGGATTTGTAGGAATCCTGAAGCTACCAATTTTGTGGAAAAATTATGAAAACACTTTGAGAATAAACCTTAATAGTCCTGTCTACCGTTTTTCTAGCAGTATATTTGAAAACTTTCTAAACCTTCATGTGACCCTCAGATCTTTATCTAAAGTCATTTTGGTAAACTGATCAAAAAGTCTCACCAAATTCTGCTTTAAGGTATGATACAAATTCATATAAGTAAGGTTATTTGTACATCAACATTATTAATCCTTAGGAAAATGCAAATTAAAACCACAACAAGATATTACGTTATACCCATTTAAAACACATACATAAATAAAAGCAAAGACAAGTTAGAAGTTTTACTGAAAAGTATAGATGTTGCATTTTTGGAGATGAACATCAAGTATCAGACTTTCTATCCTAAATTAGTGAATTGAAGAATTTTTAAGGTCTTTACTGCAATACAATTGAAGCAGGGGAGAAACGTCATATTTCAAAAACTGAGGATGAGGAATTTATATACTATAAATAGATCATTACATTGTCTGTTTGAAAGTACTTGTTTTATTTTTGTTCGTTAGTCATGTGTGAGTGTGTGTGTGTGTGTGTGTGTGTGTGTAGAGTGGAGGGTGGAGGGATTGAGAATAGATTGTCTATCAGTCATTTGCCAGAGAGGTGATGATTATCAGACCTGGTGGTGGTGGGAGGTGTGCAGTTTAAAGATACAAACTATTAATCGCTAGAGTTCATACGAGTCATCTTAGCGTAGAAAAGCTGTGCTGCTTTAGGGTAAGTAACTGGACTCAACCTTCCCATTACTACACACAATGAAGATAACAATGGGTATCTTTCAAAATCAAAATCAAAATTTTCTTCTAAAATTACCTTCTTTTTGGTTTTAATGTCAAGGGTAACTTATTTTGAAATTTAAAATAGCATTAAAATAGGGAATTAAAAGTTGACTTGGACTAAATGTGGACATGGTTAGAAATAGTGAAGAAACACTTCTGGTGGGTAATCTTATTCTAAATTGTTCAGTTAAAGTTAGCCATATGAATTAAATATTTGTGCTTAGCGGCTAAAAATCTTCACCAAAGTTTTGGATTAACAAAGATATCCAATAGTTTAATTTTAGAGACGAGGCAGCAGGGATCAGACATCTAAGGGTCTTATGGATGGGACCTTCCCAGGACTTGCTATTGTGATGTTACAATGTGTCAATAAGGAGGAATTCAAGTAGAGAATGAGGATTACTATATACTAGCTCCCATTCCTATAAAATGGTGCATCAAGTTACCCCTCAAATTGAAAACATTTCAAACAAGATGTTCCGGATTTTGATCAAATTAACTTCTGTATTTCTTGTTAGGTTTTGTTCATTCTTGTTGGACATCTGATTTCCAGTGCAACCTGTGACTCTTACAGGGTCATGTGCAATGTTACAGATTTTAAATTCAAATTAAAATAAAGAAATTGAGAAGTAAAATTTGAGTTGCTGATGGCTCCTATAGTTTTGTGTCAAACAAAGAAGAAATAAACAAAACCTCACTGGGATGCAGAGGAATCTTACTTTACAGAAAAGTCTGTAGAACTATAAAGTCTATAGAAAAGTTGACTATAAATTTAATTTAAGTGCAATACTCAAATTATGAAAAATGTTTCTATAAAACCATCACTCCATAATTTATCTGCAATTAATTTACTTCAACATTATAAAGTCTTTTACTCTAATGCTCACATTACCTGGGGGAAAAATCAGTAACTATGTGAATTTTTTCCTAAAATATATGTAAGAAAATAATACTATAAAACTACAGCTATATATAGAAATTATTATTTAAGATCTTCCTAATTAAAAAAGGTGTGTCCTGAGTTAAAATCAAACACTATTAAAAGCTATATTAATATTTTTGAGTCCTGAGGATATCACTTAGAAAGTTATGGCTCCAACAACAAATTATTTTTGCCAATTATCACTTTAAAAGAAACAATGAAACAGAAAAATTTCTGTATTAAACTTCAATCTGGGGATCAGTTTACTCAACCAACAGGATCTGCCTTTTTTGTTTAGTTACATGGCCACAACTAACTCTAATTCAAATGAGTAATTAATGCTCCTGATGTTTGATGGTGGTCATGAAAGAACTCCACTGCTATAACCTAAAAGGCATAATTCACCCTTTGTGATACGGTGCGCTAATATGATCCAATAAACCAATTCAGGAAGAGAAATAATAGCAAGAGAAAACACTTACATAGTGCTTAACAAATAGCCAGGTGCTGTTCTGAGCACTTTACCTACATTCATTTAATCCTCATAATAGCTTTATGAGTTAGAGACTGTTATCTCAACTTCACAGATGTGAAAACTTAGTCACTTGCCAAAGGTCACTAAGTAGAATGGGGGAGGAAGGACCCAATCATGCTAGCCTGGCTCCAGTGTCTGTGCTCTCACCCACTGCTCTTTACCTCCAGGTTTGCCTCAAGACCCCAGTAATTCAGTGACGGCTGTAATCTGACAGCAGATGTACAATTTCACTCCCTGTTCACTATCATAAATCTAATTCTGCCCAGTGTACCTTCTGAACAAAAGCTTTCACTGGCTAATACGCATATTTTGGGAGTTTCAATACTGACCCCTGAGCGTATTACAAAACGCACAATTCTAACAGATGATTTACTTTTAGTTGATCTCACCATGTAGCCTAAAATGCCTGAGAAGTGGCTCAATCAGTTAATGTAAAACTTCAAGGACAGTAAAGCTCACACTACTACATTTACTACAGTGTGTTTAACATTTGTGATAGGATCTAAACTTCCAAAATTCTTACAGTTGACTCCCTCTCTTAGTGAGTTCAGCTAATCTCCCTTTCTACTTCCAATAAATAAAACATACACAGCAAATGCTGTCCAAGGCAAGCCTGCAGACATGTATCTGAATTTAGTATCATTCTTGTTCAGATCAGGTTTCAGGTGGCCTGCGTGGTGCCCTTTGCCAGGAGTACTTTTTGCTTTTCTGTATTTCCCAATAAAGTATAGCAACATATTACAGCCCTTGCTGAAAATGTAAATAGGAGATTAAAGCTGGCTGAGAAGAGCCTGCCCAACAATTGTCCAGAGGATTTTTACACTTAAATTTACACTCACTTGTATCTCACAATCTCTAAATAGCAAAAATGTCACAATTACTTTAGTAAAGATCAAATAAAATATTTCAATAGCAGGGCTGTGATAAATAGATTTAGGTCAACTAGCAGGCAATTTAAATTTTAAAATGCCAAGAGTGCATACAAGCAAGGGAGTGGTAACAGTAACAGAGCAGTTTCAGGAGCTCCCAGGATTTCCTCACAAAAAAACAGTGAGAGCAGCTAGGACAGAAAAAAGCAAAATAAAACAAAGCAAAACTGTACAGGAAACATCCTTACCAAAAACCAAATGAAAAACATCCCCTGGAACTCTAGAATACTAACTATCCTTAACAATTAGCATGGGGGAACCACAGCTGTGCTGGCAGAATAGGAGGTTGGAAAATGTGGTCTCATCAAGAGTCACAAGAGCCAAGGAACCCAGAAATCACCAAGTCATCATCCAAAGGAAGCTCCCCCCACAACCACCCACCTTGAATTGGGAACCCTAGGAGGGAATCTAAGTACCACAGCAGACACTCAGAAGAGGCTTCGCTGGATCCCCTTTTGCCCATGAGGAGAGGTCTCATCCAGGGCCCTGAAGGCTTGGTAACCCCTGGTGGAAGCTATTTTGTAGGACTCTGAGCTGAGGAAAAACTGTTGAGACTAAAACACAATTTATGTATTAAAAGACTGCTAGCTCACTAGCTAAGGCTGACAATAACTAGATCGGGCTGATCAAGTTTAGTACATTACAGGACTAAAACTGAGACTAGACATCATGTGCTGCCTGGTGTGATGCAATAGGAAGTACACTGCATCCCCAGTGGAGAAATGTTTTTGCCAAATATTAAAACCTGCATCTGGGGGGAGGGTATATAGCTCAAGTGGTAGAGCTCACGCTTAACATGAATGAGGTCCTGGGTTCAATCCCCAGTACCTCCATTAAAAATAAATAAACCTAATTACCTCCACCCACCAAAAAAAAACCCTGTATCAAAACTATCCTCTAGATGTAACTTCTGATTTATAGGCAATATGGAGGAGAAAGGAATATCCTAAATAATACAATAAAAATGTGATCAACCAAATGTAGGAAATTCTACAAGATAAATAAACTCCTCTTTCAACAAATAAATGGCATGATGATGTGGGGGTGAGGAGAAGACAAATTTAAAAAGACCTAAAGATACAGCAGATAAAGGAAATATGTGAATTTTGTTTGGATTTCAAACCAGTATTTGAAATCACCAACTCTTAAAAAATTTTTTTGAGATAACTGGGGGAAAATGACTATGGACTGGGGATTAGGCTGTATAATGGAATTACTGTTAATTTTGTAGGTTTAATAATGGTATTGTGGTACATTTAAAAGAAAAAGTCCTAATCTGTTAAAGATACTTAGAGAAGTATTTACCAATGAAATAATATGATGTCTGGGATTTACTTCAAAATATTCTCAGGGCCTGCCATGGGAGTTTGAGGGAGGCCATAAATTCCATTCCAAAACATCTTTGAGCTTGTCGAGTAGATGCCATGAGCAAGGCTCAACTCACCCTCCTGAGTTAAAAAAATTTATGGACAAGAAGTTATCATGGAAATTAAATGATGTTGGACAAGTCCAAAGAATCTTGGGGGTTTTGACCCCTTATGAATCTTAAACTAGATGCATGTGTGGAGATGGCAACTAGCAGGTAACAGAACAATACTGGAATGGCAGTAATACAAGGAAATAGTATCATCATGTTAGAAGCCTCGGAATGAGTATAAACAAAGACTGTGTTCACCAGAGAAATCAGTTGCTTCCACACGTCCCATCTCCAAAGAGTCTTTTTACTATGATACAAAAATCGAGTAGGGTACATTTTCATATTAAACTTTTTTAACAGTCAAAAACAATTCCTCACACAAAAAGAAAGTGGAATAGATGAAATAAGAAGGGCAAAATCTTGATAATTGTTGAAAATGTCAGTTCATTCGGCTTTTTTTCCTATTGTTGCCATGACTGAGATTCAAAATAAAAAGTTAAAAAAGGTCTATATGCAACACAATTTTTAATATCTGATTACTATATTAAAGCCTGTAAAACAAATGGAGCAATAGGAAGTATTTCAAAATGCTCCAAAGAATTCTTTAATCTTTTTTTGTGCAGTAATTGTCATATACTTTAGATTAGTCTATTAATAGAAAGACAAAGCTGAAGGTTAACATCTTAAAAGTGTTACTATAAAAAGTAAGTTTTTGTGAATTTTTGCCAAATTTAAAACACTTCGCAAAAAGAACACCATCTTTAGCATAGATTTCCCAGGCAAGGTGTCTTTGTCCATGTCTGGTATCATTCTCCTGCACATTCTCCCCTGCTGCTCCAACAGGAGACAAACTACATTTCTAAGACTGTTAAATTATTACCTAGGAACGTTTTGGCATTTTCCCATTCAGTCACATTTTCCAGTCATTTGGTTCTCATGTTTATAGACCCAGCTCACTTTTAGCCAATGTTCAGAAGGGGCTTGGCTACAGGCAATCTTTTTTTTTTTTTTCCTTCAATTTTGACATCTCTATGAGTTAGTTATTACACAGTAATATCACAGCTTACTGCTTTCTGACTCATATCACCCAGGAGACAGTTCAGGAATGAACTTGGACTAGAATTTTATGTAGCATGCTGAGTTTCCTAAAGGTTTTGGTGCCTATTTTTCTATAATCTGTGAAGGTCCTTTTCCTTTTCTTTCCACACCATATGCTCTTTAAATAGTTCAGGTACCCCTCCATGTATTTCTACAATTTTCTTAGCCACAGGCAACTACTTTAACGTGAAGTAGCTATCTGATCTTATTATGCAGGCTAAACCACGGTGCAGGTCAAAGCTGCCTCATTTTCTGTTCCATCTGCATTATCCAGTTGCTTCTTTGGTTTTTGAACACATGCCAACTCTTCTCAAAGATCTTTCTCTGGGCTCTAATATTTATTTGTTCTCTGTATTTATAAATATAAACACTATGTAATTCCCAAGTGACTGGATCACCCTAAAACTACCTAAAAAATGATTTCAAAAGTGCAAATGATTTGGGAGCCAGAGACAGTAATATTGAATCAATTGATAGGACAGTAGGAGGCAGAATTGTGAAGGGAAGCTTTATTTCTTGTTTCTAAATAAACATATATACTCACTGATGTAAGAGTAGGAACACTTCCTATTCTACTAAGCGTTGCGGAAGTGACCAAGAACTCTTATCTCAGCATTCTCTCTTCCTCATGGAGATAAGGATACTTGTCACAATCTTTTCAGATGATGCAACAAGATGATTAGTGTTTGTGAACCCCTTTGAGCTCTTTGTTAGAAGGATGTCAGGTACTTCATTCGTAAGGCATGAAACGATGTTCAGGTGAGTAATTATAGGAAGTCATATTGTTCTCAAAGGCAAGGTCAAAACACTCTGTACACTAGGTATTGCAATAATTGGGAAGAAGGTATCTGAGTGTTAACTACTCCGACTTATTTAAAAGCCTGCTGATAAAATAGATGCACATGAAGTATGACAGTTCCCTTTTTGGTCAGATAGAATAAGCACAGAGGTGCCTAAGATTAGCTAATGGGAAAAATTCCTAAAATTCTAAACTGAGTAAAGATATAGGCATTTACACACACATGTATAAATAAATATAAACTGCTGCTCCTTTGATGATTGAAGATCAGCAGTATATTGAAACTGAGAGAACCAGTGGGAGTGGAGGAGGGATGAACAAGACTGCTGAAAGGACAGAACAAATATGAAGTTTTCAAAGGTGAGTTTTTTTTCTTTTACTTCATTTATTCCTTTACTCAAACTCATGATGTTTGGACTTATATTATCTCCATTACATAGATGACCAAAGGTGAGACTGAAGAGAGGAAATGACTCAGCCACAGTTTAGGGAGGGAATTCCAGTTAGGTTGGTTGTAAGTGATAATACAGCCTGGGAAAGCTCATTACCTAGAGAGGACAAGATTCTAGGCGCTCACTGCAGAGTGTCCTCAAGAATCATGTACACGAAGCACAATGTCAGTAGTGTAAAACATAATCTCCCAACAGAGGAGAAACTCTTGGTGTCTTTTACTTTTAATACTCAGAACAGTTCTGATCATTGAACCTCAAAAGATAATTGGTACAACAGTAGCAAAAACTAGTAAAAAAAAAAAATTGAGGTGAGGGAAAAATATTCACATTAGTCTAGTCTGAATTTCAGTTATTCATCAAACATTTATTGAGTATCTCACTGTTCCAGACACTGAGGGTACAGTTCCTAACAAGAGGGGCATGGGTCCTGCCCCTCTAGGAGGTTACAATCCTGCAGATTACTAACTGTGATCTGGGAAGAATATGAATTAGAATTGCATTGTTGACATTTATAAAACCATGGTTAGAGTGAATGTAGACATGTTCAATTGGAACTCTTCAAAGAGGGAGCACAAGAGAAATCTTTAAGATAGATCTGGACAAGATACTGAGGAAGTCAGGGTGATTGGTACTAAGTAATTTGCCTAAAACTAGACTGGAAAATCTGTGAAGGCAGAAATTACTGTCTGTTTGGTTCACAATGGATCACCAAGGACTAACAGAGAATCTGAAAAATAGTAGCCAATCAAAAAATTTTTTAAAAAAAGTAAATGAGTGTAGCAAAGATTTTCAGTATCTGTTGTATGCAGGTCTTGTTTTCACAATGTTTAGTATGACTGTCACTGAGGAGTACGTATTTAGACGACATGATGTAACAAGTATTAAGAAATAAGTATGGAATACTATTAAGATAGGATGTCTAAAACTTCAGGGATCTAGAAAGCTTCTTGAAGGAAGAAATACTTGAGCTGAGTTTTTAAGAAAGAAGGGAAGGAAAGCCAATGAGACATAGCATGTGTTAAATTCTTGTGGAATGAAATGAACATTTTGCATTTGAGGAACCCAAAATGGTACAGTTTAGCTGGAGAGAAGAATGGGTTACCATGATGATAATGATGGTAGGTTAGGCAATAAGGAAGATCCAGAATTTGAAGGACATTTACATGTTATGCTAAAATTTGGGTTTTATTCTAAAACTAGAGATCACTAAAATATTTTAAGAAGGGAATGGCAGGATTAGATCTGCCTTTCGAAGATGACTCAGACATTGGTGGTAGTGGAAGGCCAGGGAAGAGAAGAGGTGGGAAGCTTTAAACTAAGACATGTATGAAGGTAATGGACTAGATATAAAAGATGTTACTGAGAAAAGGACTGAAGGAGGGAGCTGAGTGAAGGAAAGGTATTAGAATGACTGCCAGTCCTCAGGCTTGGATGTGGTGCCACTTAATATGACGGTAATAGAAGAGGAGAGTTTGTTTCTTTGAAGTTCGGTGGGAAAGAAAAAGAAGAATTATAAATCCAGTCTTTACTTAAGCTTGACAAATCAGTGGGATATATAAATGTGTATGTTCCTCTTCTTTTGATGCCAAAGTAATGGAGGTCAGCCACACCCTCTCACTAAATGCTTCTTGGTGTATACTGGTCTTGAGGCACCATAGTATTTCTCAATTTTTTATGTGCTATAAGGCCCCTCAAAAAGGAACAGGATTGAATAAGCAGGTTGTATACTGGCTGCTATAAAATGGAGAAATAGTACTTAATAATGCTGTGCTCTCGGACCTCATTTCGTATATAACTAAAACATGGCAGCACAGGTAACAAGTCCAATCCTCTCTCCATTAAGTAATAACAGTAAAGCAGACATGATAAAATAAGATGTACTACTTAATTTCTCTGAAACTACACTATGAGTGGTCGTATATATTCCATAATGAAAACTTAATTGGTAGTAGGGAAGAAAAATATTTCAAATGCAGTCAATTTTATATGTGATTTTCCTACATAGCTGTAATTAATTAATCTTTCTTCCTTATTATGTTGTTAAATATTATTCTTTTCCTATTTTTTAACCAAATGGTTATTAGCTACATTATTATTTAGAAACTTACCAGTTCATTAAGGACGTTTCCTGGCAACCTAAGTACATAAAGATTAAATTTGTGTTTTACATGTATATTATATTCACTCAAACAATCCAGGAAAACATTTTTAGCCATTCATCTATGATTGTAAGTTGTATTCACAATGCTCTGATTTTCTACTTCCATCAAAAGATTCTTCTAAAAATGACAGTATTTGTGAGCTCATTCACTTCTACAACATCAAATTGTTAGTCTTACCAGTCTCCTTCAAAGTTTTCTTTCTCCCTCTGCTCACTGCCAAGATCTAAAATTTTTCATCTTCCCTTCTCCCAACAGAAAAAAACAATCGCTCCTGCTCCCCTCCCAAATTCCCCAAATACAACCCACCCCAGAATAGGAAAGAAGGGAGGCAAATTGGAACAAGTTGTGACGTGCGACCGGGAGCACAGAATTGGGACCAAAGCCCGGAGACAGGGAATCAGTCGCCACGTCCGGAAGGATCTGGGCTACTTGCCAAAAGGGAATGTCCCCAAAGCCCCGAGAACTGACTGGTGCTAAGAAACCAGAGAAAAGAGCGAGTGACAGGCCCGACCCTCTGGGACTGCCTGAGACACGCAAGGAATGCAAAAGAAACGTCAGGAATCCGAGACCGGCTGCGGCCGGCCAGAGCGATCAGCCAGGTTAAAACCCAGCTCCCAAGGCCGACTCGCCGCTGAGACCCTTGGGTGGGGAACGACGCTAGGGGCTGACTGAGCGAGGGAAACGGCTTGCTGGAAACGCAGAGGCCGACTTTCTAAGGTCGGAGTCGGCGGCCCAGGGCTCGGCCCCCTCCGCCAGACACCCAGAGCGAGTCTGAGGGCGGGCCTAGGGGCGGGGCCGGAGTTCCTTCCCCGCCTCTAACGGCAACCCTGACTGCGTCCTCAGTACGCCTGCGTAGGGTGAGGCCGGACTCTATTTGGCTACTGGGCGAGCGGCGGCAGCCGGCGTTCTCTACCCGGCATGCTGTGCGGGAGCGGCGGCCCTACGTCTATCCCCTCCCCAACCCTGCCCCCTCTCCCCCCTCCCTCCGCGGCCCCCCCTTTCCCTAAAGTGAGTGAGTGAGACGGGCAGATGGAGGAGGGACTGTAATGGCGGCAGCCGGCAGCTCCCTGTTCTGACCCACGGCAGGCATACAGCAAAGACCCCCTCCCCGCCCCTCTCCCAGACGGCCTCCGCCCCGCCGCCAGCGCGGGGCCACCCTCCCCGGCCCTTCCCCCAGCCGTCGGCGTCTCGCCCTGCGCCCCGGCCGGGGCCCCACACACAATGGACGAGCTCGCCGGAGGCGGTGGTGGCGGCCCGGGGATGGCGGCCCCTCCACGGCAGCAGCAGGGACCTGGGGGGAACATGAGCCTTTCGCCAGTGGGGAATGGAGCGGCGAGCGGTGGGGGTCCTCCGGCCGCCGAGGGAGCGGGTCCCGCGGCAGGCCCCGAGCTGTCCCGGCCGCAGCAGTACACTATCCCGGGCATCCTGCACTACATCCAGCACGAGTGGGCTCGGTTCGAGATGGAACGGGCGCACTGGGAGGTGGAGCGGGCCGAACTGCAGGTACCTCGCTGGGGTCGGTGTGCGGGACGGCTGCTGCGGCGGGGTTCCCCCGCCGGGGGGGTGGGGCTGGGACTCCTCAGTCGGACTTGAGGCCTTGGGAGGCCGAGAGGAACCTACCTGTGAGGCTCGGGGGGCGATGTACCTGGCGACGGCTCTTCCTAGAGTCCCCCTCCCCCTTTCCCGCAGAAGCTTGTTACCCAGCCCTCACTAGCTGCGCGGTGCGGGCTTCCTTGGGGCAGCCATTTTGGCTTTTAGTATGGCGTCTGCGGGGGCTCCTCCGGAGGCGGCCTGCCGGGGCCTCCGGGGCTTGGGGCCGAGTTCCTCTGTGGGAGAGTCCGGCGTGGGGCTGATGGGCCCTGAGCTTGCTCTTGTTTGTACCTCTTGAGATGCGCAACGCGAGGAGAGAGACTGGGATGGGCATTTTACCACCTTTTCCCGGGTCACCCCCCTTTCGGATTTGGCATGTCTGCCCCCCCCCCCCCCCCGGAGTTGGTAGCCCTTACTCTTTGACAGCCACGCTTCTTTCCAGGGCTGCATCGGAGCACAACGGCTTGCGGCTGACCTGTGAAGTTTTCATTTCCTATCGCCAACTCTAAGTACATTCTTACCTGGGATGCTGCCTTAGTCACTTAGATTGCCTTTGAGTTCTTCCTTAGTGACTAACTCATCAACGCTTCTCTATACGGAATTCTTTTTAGAGTACCCTTCCTCAGATTTCCCTCTCCGCCATCCCCTTATTTACCCATATAAAGCCAAAGCAGACTATCTGTGCTGTGTTTATGAAACGACCAAGAAAAGATTTAATATTAGCTTGAAGTAAAACGTACTTCTCTGATATTACTAACTCACGCAGAGGAAGCAAAGTTAAATGTCCTCGGGATCCTTCAAAATTGAGCCGGACTCGATCTTAAGGTGAAACTTGTGATAGGTTGGTTTACCTAACTTTTGGAAGGTGTTGGTAGTTAAAGGGCTTATGTATTGGAATTCTGAATGGCTACATCTTTTTAAGAAGGTTGTTCAACTCTTGGGTGTTTGTGTTTATTTTTAAATCCCTTTCCAAGGCAAATTTAGGCTTAGAAGAAAAAAAAGCTTCCATCTAAATAGTGCTGCACCTGTTCTTCAAACTGGTATATATTTAGAGTGTAAGTAGTATTGTTCGCTGACATACATGTCATATATGCCTAGGGTGAATGGTTAGGAAAATGTAGTGTTGAAAGAAGGAAGATTGGATTAGCTTAAAAAGGGTGTCCTCAAACAAATATATATATATGTATTCTTTCAGTTTGATTTTGAACTAGTCGACTTTTATTTGACTCTACAAAGTGGGGTAAAGTTAAATTTTTAAAAAGTAAGAAAACATGTATTTTGACACTTTATCAAGTCTTGAAAAATTAATTATAAATTAACACCTGTTAGTCAATTCAGTGATTTAGAATTGTGCTTTGATATTCTATTGGGTTTTTTAAAATACAACTTTTAAAAAGCTTAAGTCAAAACTGTTGTTTCTTTTCACTTACATATATAAGTGAATATCTGGGATTTATAGAGTTCTGTACATAACTTTCTACTACACCATATCCAAACTTAATATTCTCTGTGAGGCACTTATTTTTTAAAATTGCATTTATAAATGCATTGGTACTTAGGCTCACCTAAATAAGACTTCACCAGTCCCTGATACAGTGTTTATAACCTTTGTACTGTTGTAGGAAAGCTTGAATTTAAACACTTTTCAAGTTAGCAAAAGTTAGTCATTCATAAGCTTCACTGTTGTAAGTAGTTGAAACATGTCTGTCTTGTGTCTAAATCTGTAAAATCTATACAAAAGTGACGTCTGTGTATATTGTCTGCCCTAGCCCTTGATTTCCCTTCAGTTTTCTTCTTGGCAATAACAAGAGTCTTTTAAGAAAGATTCATTTTCTTGCTTGTTTTCAGTTTACCTGCAATTGGCATACTCTGATAGACCCATTCTAAGCTTTTTTTGGTATGCTTATTTTGAAGAAGTTTTATGGTTCTACTGTTCATTTTTTTCCAGAGATTTTAATTATTTCACACTGATTCTTTTGGAATGACATGTTCATGATTGTGTTTGTGTGTTTTTGTTCTATATGTTTCTCTAAAATGTTTTATTAGGAGAATTAATAGGGTTTCAGGTTTGCTTGTGGAATACTGAATTTGCTTTTGGTGCCTTCAGTCTTCAGTAAGAATGCTTGTGAGGTACACATTTTAAAATGTATGTGTTGGATAAAAAGTTTATTGGGGGATTTGAGTGAAGCATGAATGGATTTAAACTATAAACTTAAATTTATTTTTTAAGAAAGATAACATAGAAGAACTGGAATATCATTATTGTATACAGCCTTGGGTACACTGTGCATCTATACATACATTTGAAGTATTCAGTATTAAAATTATTTAGTAATGAATACAAAGAGGCTAAGGTATACCTTACTTTGATGTAAAATTTCAATGTGGAATTATATTTTTCCTGGCTTTGGAAAGGATTTTAAATAGGAACTTTGCAGTTTGGTTCTCTTCTCTGTTAAAGAAATTTTGGGTAAAGATCTTTCTTAGAAACTTGGAACTAAACCAGAAGGTCGTGTCTTAAAGCTGTTTTATCTTTATGATAGTTCCTTACCTTGGACTCAGGGAAAGCTTTGTTAATAAGGCTCTAGGACAGTGATTCCTAAATGAGAGTGCTAGTCGTAATTACTTGTAAAACTATTAAAAATGTGCAGGCCTCTGCCTCATCCTCAAGACATTTGGGTTGATTTGGTCTAGGACTTGGGAAAAAAAAATGGACTATTTGTGGGATTTGGGCAATTTACATTATTTAAAAATTGTAACTACCATTTCATCAGCCATACAACCTTATGAGGTGGGTATCATCCCTCTTTTACAGATGAGGAGACACTTAAACAGATTAAATAACTCTGCTAGCTATAAAGTATTGCAGCTGAGATTTGAACCCAAGGTTTGTCTGAATCCAAAGCCTATAATCTTACTACCACTCTTGAAACCATTGTGTTGTATTGCCATCTTGGCATTTTTTTTTTGTAGAAATGGAATCTGACTTGTAATTCTTTGTCTACCATTTTGTGGCATACGCTACGTCAGTACATTTCCAAAAAGTTTTATTGAGCCTCCATGATGTGCCAGGTGTAGTTTAGGTATATTGAGAATATGTGCTTTAATTTTTTTTCTGTAGTAAATATTTAATAAATGCACTTATGTATATACAAAATGCTTGTTTGCCAACTATAAAAATACAGTATAGGTAATATATAGAAAATATGACGTAGGGGAGGGTATAACTCAGTGATAGAGTGCTTGCTTAGCATGCATGAGGTCCTGGGTTCAATCCCCAGTACCTCCATTAAAATAAATGAATAAATACATAAATACATAAATAAACCTAATTACCCCCCCAAAACAACCAAAAAACAAGAAAATACAGTCCTGTAGTTTGTATCCCAAAACTTCTAAGTCTCCAACAAATATTAACTTTTAATTAGTGTTTGTGTTTTGCACACTCTGGCATATAGATCTGTCATAATGTGACAGATATTGCCACCTAAAGATAAGTTTATAAGATACTTCTCTAAGACGTAAGTTGATTTCTTCATTTTTAATGGGGGAACCTTTTTTTAATTTGCATTCCTTTTATTGAAGTATAGTCAGTTTACAGTGTTGTGTCAATTTCTGGTGTATGGCATAATGTTTCAGTCGTACATATACATATGTTTGTTTTCATATTCTTTTTCTTTATAGGTTACCACAGGATATTGAATATAGTTCTTTATGGGAAACAACTTTAACTGTTTTCCTTATAATCTTTTATGTCAGGGTAGTCTAGAATACTGATTTGGAAATCCTGGTTCCTTTTCTGTTACAAGATTTTTATAAACCTACTATGAAATTACAAAAAATAAGAACAGTATAGAGTTTTTTCATAAAGTTATTCCTTTTATCCTGAGAGTTTTAGCCTTTGTAACTTTTGCTGTTATGCAGTTTTCCTATTTTATATCATGGTGACTGTAGAGTAAATTTTTTAATTTGAGTCTATAGTCTTATGTCATATTCTCCCTGTTTCTTTTTGAAGTTCTTGAAAACATAATTTAGGGACCACTAATTTGGATTTCTCTTCTCCATTTACCCCTTAATCCTGCTGTATAGTCTGCTTTTTTTTGCCCTTCTCTCTCCTTACACCTATCCGAACACTTTGTAGAAATTTTTTTTTCTTGGTGGTTGACCTTCAAATTGCCAAATCTTGAGGCGTTACAGAGCATGTGCACTTAACTAACACTATTGACAATTTCTTCCCCAAAATTCTTTTCTTTGGCCTCCACTCTATAATTCCTTATTTTTCCTTTGGTCAACTTACCGTTTTTCTTCATATGTTTCCTTTCCTTTGTTCTTAGTTATTGTTACTTGGAGTTCTAGTTCTCTTGTTTTCACTGTATATTTCATACACAGTGTTAATTGTTTGCTAAGTGTTATTCCAGTGCTTCAATATTTAGTCCTTTAATCCAAAAAAAATTATTTAAAAAAAAATTAGTTTGGCATGATTGATTTCTTTTGTTGTTGAATGTGTTTGTTTGCTTGTTTTTAAAACACTAGAATAACGAGGTTCAGAGGTTAAGTAATCTGTCCAAGATCATTTAACTAGGAGTAGCCCAGCTGGGACTTAAACCTGGGCAGGCTGCCTCTAGAGGCCACGTTCTTAGTCACTGCTATATCTTTGACTTCCACATATCTCAGACATATTTCTAACTTCCTGTTTAACTTTTCTGCTTCAAATTCAGTACATCCACTTTTCAGTTCATTTCAAATGTCTGCTGTTTCTCCCCACAAAACACACTTAATTTGCTCGTTCTCCTTTATTCCCTGTTATTGTTAGTATTTATCATCATCCTTCTCATCAGTAGATGCTAAAGAGATTAGTGGATCCTTCTAAATATGTTGTCTTTGAGTTTTATTAATTCTAGTGTAATTATTCAGTGAATATATTTGACTGTTACTTTGTGCTAAGTATATAAATACTGGGTATATAAAAGATGTATGAAACAACCACCTTGCCTTGGAGGAGCTTGTACTCTAGAAATAATAAAATATGATATATTAGAAATTAAAAGGATGCTGAGAAAATAAATGGTAATGGGAAACCTATGTAGATAGTGAGCTATCAGATAAATAGCTAAGCAATTATTGAGCAGTTTATATATGCCAAGAATTGTTTTAAGTTCTTAATGCATATATTAGCTCATTTAATTTTTATAAAGTCCCTGAGGCAGGTAAGTATACTTCTAGATCTGAAGTATGATTACCTAACCATAGGTATTCCAGTTGAAAAGAAGAGCATTAGAAGTTGCGAAGCAGGAAAGAACTTTGTTGGAAGTGTGAACTGGACTGTAGTGATTCAAAGGGCTATCTAATATAGATAGCCTCAGTATCCTAAAATATGTTTTCATTCAGTGATTACTAATTTGGGGGGATTATAGTCTCCTTTGCATATATAATATATATTATAAGAATAGAGGAATAACCTCTAGTTAAAAAAACAGAAATTTTTTTGGCCTAGAATGTCCCTGACGCCTAACTATTGACCTAAGGAAATAACCCTGATTTAAGCTGTGCTTTTCATTTCTTTACTACCACTGTTTTAGTTTCTGATGCTCCTCCTGCCTGAATTCTCTGGAATAATGTGATGGTTTCCCTCATCCATGCCCCTTTCTTAACAGTATATATCTAAAATGATAAGGGCTTTAAAAGACAGCTTTGTGGTTGTATACCAAATTATTAAGACAAATGGACAATTTCTTAGTTATTATCAAATATTCATTGTTCAAATTTCTAATTTTATCAGTTATCTTTGAATGTTTGAATCAGGATCCTAATAGCACATTGTAATTAGAACCCTCTCCATCTTTCTTTCCTTTTCCTTGCCACTTTTTTATTGATGAAATAAGGTCTTTGGTCCTATAAAGGTTTGCAAAGTCTTTGTTTTGCTTAGTGCTTTCCTGTAGTATAGTTTAATGTGTTCTGTTGTCCTGTTTGCTTCTCCTATAATTTGGTTAGTTGAATCTAGGGGCTTGATTTAAATTGGTTTATTATCTCTTTTGGGGTGGAGAGGCAAGACTACTGCACAGGTGGTGAAGAGGTCTTTCATGGGAAGGCACACTGTGGTTGTCTTTCCTGATGTTAGCATCTGTTGATGTACGTAGGAATATTTATCCATTAGGACCACCCTTGGTTTTTTAAAAAAGTTAAGAAATTGAGATATAATTCACATAGCATAGAATTCACCCCTTTAAAGTGTACAGTTGTCCCTCAGCATCCGTGGGAGGATTGGTTTCCAGGATGTCGACCCTCTCCCGTACCAAAATCCCTGAATACTTAAGTCCCTTATATAAAATGGAGTAGTATTTGCATGTAACCTATTCACATTCTTCCATATACTTTAAATCATCTCTAGATTACTTATAATACCTAATACAATGTAAATACTTGTAAATATAATGTAAATGCTATATAGATAGTTGGCAGCACATGCAAATTCAAGTTTTGCTTTTTGGAACTTTCTGGAATTTTTTTTCCATATATTTTTAATGCATGGTCGGTTGAATCCATGGATGCAGAACCTGTGGAAACAGAGGGTTAACTGTACATTTCTGTGGTTTTTAGTATATTATGTTGGGTAGTCATCATCAGTGTCTAATCTCAAAACATTTTCATCACTTACAGAGGAACCCTGTTTAACCTATTAGCAGTTAGTCTCAATTCCCCCTATTCCTTGGCAACCACTACTTTCTTCTCTGATAGAAAGAATAATCTTTCTATGTCTGGGTTTGCATATTCTGGACAGTTCATATAAATGAAATCATATAATGTGTGGCTTTTGGTGACTGGCTCTTTCACTTAAGATACTGTTTTCAGGGTTCATCCATGTTGTAGCATGTAACAGTACTTTATTCCTTATTATGGCTGAATAATACTCTATTGTATGGATATACTACATTTTGTGTGCCTGTCAGTTAGTGGATATGTGGGTGTTTCTACTTCTGGCTGTCATGCTGTTATTAACATTTATGCACAAGTTTTTGTATGAATAGATGTTTTCAGTTCTCCCAGGTATACACCTAGGAGTGCAATTGCTGGGTCATGTTCAGCTTTTCGAGGAACATGCCAAACTGTTTTCTAAAGTGACTGTACCATTTTACTTCCCCACCAGCAATGCAGGAGGATTCCAGGATCACCATTACTTGTTTTTAACTTTGAAATGTATTTTTATTATTAAAGTTTTTTTTGTAAAATGCATTTCCTTCAAATTTATTATTTTTTATTGCAAATGTGTTTTCTACCCCGCCATAGACTTTATTTTTTAAAGCAATTTTTACAGTAAAATTTTACAGTAAAATTGAAAGTACAGACTGGTCCCAAATTACCCCTCCCCCATCAAAGCCTCCCCCACCATCAAGAGCTCCACTAGTGTGGTACATTTGTTATAGCTGATAAACCAACACTGACCCATCCTTATCAACCATAGTCCATGATTTACATTAGGGTTCACTCTCTGTCTTATACATTCTTTGGGATTTGACAAATATGTAATGACATGTATCCAACTTTATAGTAAGCAGTGTTTTCACTGCCTTAAAAATTCACTGTGCTCCACCTATTCCCTCCTCCCTTGTCTAAACCCCTGGCAACTAACTGATCTTTTTACTGCTTTCTATAGTTTGCTTTTTCCAGGATATCACCTCATTGGAGGCATACAGTATGTAGCCTTTTCAGACTGGCTTCTCTGACACAGTAATGTGCATGTAAGTTTCCTCCTTAAATGTCTTTTTGTGACTTGATCTATCTTTTCTTTTTAGTGTTGAATAATATTCCAATGTATATACATAACACAGTTTATTTGTCCTCTTACCTTTTGAAGAACATCTTTGTTGCGTCCAAATTTTGGCAGTTACAAGTAAATGTTGACGTTTGGGTTTTTATGTGCATGTAAGTTTTCAAGTAACGTAGGTAAATACCAAGGAGCTTGACTGCTGGATTGTATAAGAGTATGTTTAGTTTTTAAGAAATTTCAGTCTTCCACAGTGGCTGTACCTTTGCATTCCCACCAACTATGAATGACAGTTCTTGTTGCTCCACATGCTTGTCAGCATTTGATGTTGTCAGTATTCTGGATTTTAGCTTTTCTGATAAGGTGTGTAGTGATACGTTGTTTTAATTTGCAATCCCTGATGATATATAACATTGAGAGTCTTATTTGCCACCTGTGTTTCTTCTTTGGTGAGGTGTCTGTTCAGAGCTGTTGCCCATTTTAAATTGCATTCTCTGTTTTCTCCCTCTTGACATTTACTTTGGTTTTAGATGGAATGAAGTTGGGCATTGTTTCACTTCATGTATGAGTAATTGTTCAGTAAACGGCAGTCATATTATTACTTATAACACTTATATATTTACCTTATAAGGTACTTTAGTGACTTGACTTAAAAGGAATGGCTAATTGTAATATCACCTTGCCTTTGGCTGTCCTTTCAGGAGATATTTGTAAAGTCTCTAACTATAAGGGACTGAGACCTGTTTGATAATCATAATCACCTGGGATGCTTTGATCATACAGATTTCCACATTTTATCCCTGGCCATTGTGATTCAGTAGTCCGAAGTGGAAATGTGTAGCTGGTGATCCTGATTATCAACCAGGTTTGAGAACTTGCATGATCAGACTCTTAATGATTTGGTATAATCCAGTTCTTCAGCCTCTTTCCCTTCATCATCCTCATTCCTCTTGTTGATATTTTAAATTTCAGAAATTTATCACTCTCTTCTTTGCATTCACAGTGTATGCTTAAAATTGTTGCACGTTTCTTATTTTCACTTTCTGCTTTCCAGTACATTAAAGCTACTTGTTAACAGGAACTTACTGGTTTTGAATATGCTACAAATTTTTGTTGGATTCAATTGAAACATGCTGTGGTGTTTGATCACATAGATGAAAGCATTACATGTCCATAGAAAAACTATTAATAACACCTGTAAACATTTAATGAGTGCTTTCTGTAGGTTTAGAATCATTCTAATTTTTATACCATCCATAAATTATAGATAACAGCTATTTCCATTTTAGGCAGAAGGAAACATGGACAAGAGATTAAATGACTTGCTCAACAGAATGCAGTATATAGGTAATGAAGCTAGGTGCTGCTGAATTGCTTTTGACTAATATTTTATGCCATCTTAAGGTGATACTAGTACCTGGTGTTCATTGGGACAAATGACTCATGAATAGGCTCAGTGTGACAAGATTTAAAAGGCTGTTTATAACTGAAGCAGTTATAATGTGTAGTGAAATTTTGAATCATCTTCAGATAACTTGTGTAAAAAAAGTTTTAAAAATTCTAATTAAAAATTTTTCAAACTATTTTTTGAATAGGTAATGCATGGTTCAAAATTAAATCTTGTGTTCACCTTGAGCCTGGGCACCCTTAGTCCTACATTAGTAACCACTTTTATTAATACAATAAGTATCCCTCCAGCATTCCTTTGTGCAGACAGATGTAAACAGGTATATATACTTATTTTCTTCCCTTTTCTGGTACAACAGTTTGTAAACTGTGTACTCTGTTTTTCACTTTGCTTTTTCATTTAACATTCCTTGGTGATCATTTTAAGTCTGTGATAGAGAACAGTCCCACTTTTTTAACAGCTGCAAGGTATTCTATTATTTGGACATGCCATCACTGATTTAACTACTCCACTATTGCTGGATGATTGTGTTAAATTTTCACAAAACATTTTAACTGTGTTCTTAAATGGGTGAGCATTCAGCCTTCTGCCTCAAAATAAACTTTTGTATCGCTTTTTTGATTTGTAGGATTGTTACTGGTATTTGTAAAAATCTTTAAATTTATGTTATGCTTTGTTATTTCATGGCTTGCATTTAAATCTGAATTTAAATTAGAGGTCACAAATGTTTTAGCTTTGAAAGTTGTTAGTTAACCAGGACTTGGTTCCATTTAAGCTGTCTCTTACTGAAATCCTGAAGAGTGGAGGAGAAAGACAAAGAAAAAAATGAAATAGAAAAAAAGAGGGGTATAGGGTAGATGGAAAGAGGAATAAAGACAGTGGTAGAGAAACACTGGGTGAGTGTAATAATATGCCACCAACAGTTGTTTCAGATAATAGAAATATTTCACAGTGGCTAGACTAACATTTGTTTTGTTGCTTTTCCCCAAAACTTTAAAAAGTGGATCAGACTTTTATAAAGGCTTATATTTTTAAAAAGGGCGATAGTGGGGATAGAGATCCTAGAAAGTCTGTAATTATGAAACTTTATATTGCATATGTCACTGCACCCTGGTCATTTTCTTCCTAATATTTAATGTAATTTGTAATTTTAAGCTTATTTGTTTATTGTCTCCACACCACCCTTTAAGATTGATAGTAAGCTTTTTGAGAGGAGGAGCCTATCTTTTTTAAAACTCACGTGTACCCAATGTGACAGTAGAGGGTCTGGCACATAAATGCCAGAATAAACCATTAGTTTTTGGGACAACTGGAAATGTCTCAACTGGAAATGTCCCCAGACATTTCCAAACACCCTCTGAGGAGGAGGCAGTACTAATTCTTTTGAAAAGTTATTGTAGTCCCAAGTCCTTGGGGGTGTTCAATTGATGATAGACCTTCTCATATAAAACTTTTCTTCTGTCACCTGATTTTCTCTTTTTGGTCAATTTTCTGAAATATTTTCTTCAGTTGCAAGGATGGTTCAACATAGGCAAATCAATCAATGTGATACACTACAATCCACAAAAGAAAAGACCAAAACCACATGATCATCTCAATAGATGCAGAAAAAGCATTTGATAAAATTCAGCACTCTATGATAAAAACTCTAACCAAAGTGGGTATAGAGGGAACATATCTCAACATAATAAAAGCTATTTATGACAAACCTACAGTCAGTATAACACTCAGTGGTGAAGTGTTGAAAGCCTTCCCACTAAAATTGGGAACAAGAATGCCCACTCTTACTATTCAGCCATAAAAAACGACACCATAACACCATTTGCAGCAACATTGTCCCTGGAGAATGTCATTCTAAGTGAAGTAAGCCAGAAAGAGAAAGAACAATAACATATGAGATTGCTCATATGTGGAATCTTAAAAAAAAAAAAAAATACAAAACAGAAACAGACTCATAGACACAGAATACAAAATTGTGGTTGCCAAGGGGACGGGAGGTGGGAAGGGAGAGACTGGGATTTCAAAATTTGTAGATACTGACAGGCATATGCAGAAGAGATAAACAAGATTATACAGTATAGCACAGGGAAATATGTACAAGATCTTGTGGTAGCTCACAGCATAAAAAAATGTGACAATGAATATATGTATGTTCATGTATAACTGAAAAATTGTGCTCTACACTGGAATTTGACACAACGTTGTAAAATGACTATAACGCAATAAAAAATGTTAAAAAAAAAAAAAAAGAATGCCCACTCTCACCACTTCTATTCAACATAGTATTGTAAGTCCTAGCCATAGCAATTAGACAAGGAAAAGACATAAAAGGGATCCAAACTGGAAGAAGTAAAATTGTCATTATATGTGGATGACATGTACTATATATATAAAGCTCTAAAAACTCCACACAAAAACTACTAGAGCTGATAAAAAGAATCCTGCAAGGTAGCAGAATACAAAATTAACATACAGAAATCAGTGGCATTTCTTTACACTAACTATGAAATATCAGAATAGGAAAGTTAAAAAAAAATCCCTTTTAAAATTGCATCCAGAAAAATAAAATACTTAGGAATAAATCTGACCAAGGAAGTGAAAGACTTATACATGGAGAGCTACAAAACATTGAGTAAGGAAATTAAAGATGGCTTAAAGAGTAGAAAGGTATCTCATGTTCTTTGATTGGAGGAAGTGAAGTGGCCATTATTAAAATGGCCATACTACCCAAAGCAATCTGCAGATTTAATGTGATCACTATCAAATTACCCAGGAAATTTTTCACAGAACTAGAACAAATAATCCTAAAGTTTGTATGTAATCACAAAAGACCCAGAATTACCAAAGCAATACTGAAGAAGAAGAATGAAGCTAGAAGAATAACCCTCCCAGACATTCTGACTACAGAGCTCCAGTAATCAAAACAGCATGATATTGGTACAAAAACAGACATATAGATGAATGAAACAGAATAGAGAGCCCAGAAATGAACCCACAAACTTCTGGTCAATTAATCTTTGACAAAGGAGGCAAGAACATAGAATGGAGTAAAGATAGTCTCTTTAGCAAATGGTGTTGGGATAACTGGACAGCTGCATGTAAATCAGTGAAGTTAGAATACTCCTTCACACCATACACAAAAACTCAAAATGGCTTAAAGACTGAAATATAAGACAAGATACTGTATACCTCTTAGAAGAAAACAGGCTAAACATTATCTGACATAAATCTCAGCAGTGTTTTCCTGGGGCAGTCTACCCAGGCAATAGAAATAAACGCAAAAATAAACAAATGGGACCTAATTAAACTTACAAGCTTTTGCATAGCAAAGGAAACCATAAGCAAAACAAAAAGACAACCTATGGAAAGGGAGAAAATATTTGCAAAAGATGAGACTGATAGGGGTTTAATTTCTAGAATATATAAACAGCTCATACAACTTAATAAAAAATCAAACAACCCAATCCAAAAATGGGCAGAAGACCTAAAAAGCAGTTCTCCAATGAAGACACACAAATGGCCAATAAGCACATGAAAAACTTCTCAGTATCGCTAATTATCAGAGAAATGCAAATCAAAACTACAATGAGGTATCACCTCACACCAATCAGAATGGCTGTCATTCAAAAGTCCACAAATGATAAATGCTGGAGAGGGTGTGGAGAAAAGGGAACCCTCTTAACACTGTTGGTGGGAATGTAGTTTGGTGCAGCCATTACGAAAAACAGTATGGAGATTCCTCGAAGGACTGAAAATAGACTTACCACATGATCTAGCAATCCCACTCCTGGGCATATATCCAGAGGGGACCTTAATTCAGAAAGATACATGCACCCCAATGTTCATAGCAGCATTATTTACAATAGCCGAGCCATGGAAACAACCTAAATGTCCATTGACAGATGACTGGATTAAGAAGTTGTGGTATATTTATACAATGGAATATTCTTACTCAGCCATAAAAAATAATAAAATAATGCCTTTTGCAGCAACCTGGTTGGACCTGGAGATTGTCATTTTAAGTAAAGTAAGCCAGAAAGAGAAAGAAAAATACCATATCGTATCACTTATATGTGGAATCTTAAAAAAAAAAAACTTATTTACAAAACAGAAACAGCCTCACAAATACAGAAAACAAAATTTCGGTTACCGGGGAGTTGACCAGTTACCGGGAAAGAGGGTGGGAAGGGATAAATTGGGACTTTGAGATTTGCGGATACTAACTACTATATATAAAATAGATAAACAAGTTCATAGTGTATAGCACAGGATATTGTATTCAATATCTTGTAGTAACTTATGGTTAAAAAATATGAAAATGAATATATGTATTTTCATGTATGACTGAAGCATTTTGTTATACACCAGAAATCGACACAACATTGTAAACTGACTATACTTCAATTAAAAAGTACATATATATATATATACACCACTGTCTGGGCTTCCTCAGGGACAGTGTATTGCTATTGTGCCCCTATCCCACACCCTTATATGCAGACTATACTTTCTTGTTTCTTTGCATGCTTCATAACTTTTTGTTGAAACTGGACATTTTAAATAATACAATGTGGCAACTGTAGAAATCAGATTCTCCCCTCTCCCACAGACTATTTATTTTTGCTTTTAAGTAACTTTTTGATACTAATACTATAAATCCTGGTTTTTGTTGTTGTTGTATGTGGTCACTAAAGCCTCTGCTCAGTTAGTTTAGTGGTTAAAGTAATGAATAGGCATAGATTTCCTTGGATGCCTGGGACATGGACATGTCCAGTCTTTACTAAGGGGCTCTGTGTATGTGTAGGCAGTGTACAAATCTATCTTAGCTATCTTTTCTTGCTTGTGCAGAGCCTAAAGATTAGCCAGAGGAGAGTTTAGGGCTTTCCTTAGAATGTGTACAGGTTATGTGTGAGTGTGACCTTCTAGATCCCAGGAGTATGTTGGAGCTTTCCAAAGCCCTCACTGACTTCTCATTTCCCAGCTTTTCCTTTTAAGCTTTTGATTACCCTATTGTTTGCCCCCAATATTGTTCATAGTCTCAGGCAGCTGCAGTTTTTGACAATTGCCTCCTGATTGTTTCTGACCAGAGAAAAAGCTGTTTACTCTGAATGAGCAGAGTCAGGTCACATAAAGACAGCTTTGCTAGTAGAGTCTTCCAAGGAACCACTAGAGATGTCAAAAAATGGTGGTTCTCTGGGATTGGGACTTTTAATAAGCTCCAGTCCTGTTTTGCCCCCTCTAGTGGCTGCTGATACTCACTGTGATTTCAGGCTGTTGGTTTTCATGGTTGCATGGAACTGGGAAGGGTGGAATGGAAATAGGTCAATAACACCACAAAGCTTGATGTTCTTACTGAAATTTAGCCAGATTACTTAAATTCTCTGTAATTTTAGATTCTTAGAACTTTTGCCAGTTTTGCATTGCTTTTATGAAGAGAATTTCAAAGGTCTTTACTCTATAATCCTTGCTGATGAGAGTAACAGTTGCACTTAACAAAGATATGTGAGTTCCTTCTCCAAACTCAAGGACTCAAGGAACCTGAGAATTGAGGATTTTCAGGTTAAGCAACCCATGTCCCCATCCTATTTTTTCAGGGTTCCAGTTTGTTCTCTTTTCCTATGCACCTTAACCCGTGGCATAGCAGACCTATCCAGATTGAGAGTTTAACTTTCTTTGGAGGCCTGCCAGGATTAAGTCCTGGCCCTTAACCTTTTGTGGCCTCTTGCTTTCAGGGATGAGTTTATCCTACCAAAGAACCTGGCTTTTTCACATACAGTTTTTTATTTCCTGTTACTCACTTTCTTCTCTTGTTGTGTTTTACCAAGGGCTCAGTTAATTGCCTTTAGCAACAATAACCCAAATTCATCGTTTTTATAATTGCTGTTTTCCTTTTATTTTTCAAGTATCTGATACATTACACCTTATAACTTCAGGAATTGGCAAACTGTGGATTGTAGGCCAAACCCATTCTTGGGCCTCTCTGTTTTTGTTATGCCCTATTTGTAAAGAGTTGTAAAACAAAAACAACAAAGAAGAATATGAAATACTGACTGGTCCTTTAAAAAAAAGTTTGCCAACATCTGCATTCCCTTCCACTGTAAAACTACCTAATTTATCCACAGTGGAAATTTTAACAGTTGCACTCCCACTTTGTGCTAGGGTTCTGTTCTGTTCATCACCAGTGGTAGGCCGGCTGGGTGGCTACATTGATGTGTGATTCAACTCCAGAACTTCATTTTAGAGCCTGCTTTCTTGGACCATTCTCATCACCAGTGGCTTCACATTAGGGTTCCCTTGGGAAATTCTGATTAGCTTGCAGAAGTTTTTTAAGGAATGTTCTTAGAATCAACATCTATAGAAGGAATGGAAAGGAAGTGGAAGGGGTAAATTGGTCTGTAATGTAGTATAAACAAAAGCCACTATTGCCCCCTTGAGAAACTCTGAAGCTGGGTTAACTATCTGCATAGTTGTCCAAAGTTGTGGCAAGGTGCTGGGCCCTTAGACCCCAGTTTTGATCAGTCACTTGATGAAAGCTGCTTAGGCATGCAGCTGCCTCTAGCTGAGGCAATTCCTGAAAAGGCCTGACAGGTGAAGGCTTTTTTCCAGCAGTGCTTCCAGCAGCTCGACAATAAATCCTTCATTTCTGAAGGGAGATCTGGGCGGGCACATCAGTGTCTGCTACATACAGGTTCATGTGAGTTCTTTTAGTTATAATTTCTTACTAAAATTTTTTTAATTGTAATTTTCTTTAATGAATAAGTTTTTCTCATGACAAAGCTGTATTCTCTCAAGCACTGTATGTTTTTACTTATAGTAGGATGGGCAGTTTTTCCTAAGGCATTTTTGAAAAACTGAGCTATTTAGTTTTGATTTATGTAAATAATGAGTTAACCATTTTAATACCAGACATGTCATTATAGAACTCTGAAGTGCTAATCACAGGGATTGAAATTTGCAACTAGCAGATCTTAAAAAGACATCTAATTCATCCTCATTTGACACATGAAGCTGAGAATGAGTAAGCTAAGTGATTATAAAGCTACTTAGTAACAAGTACAGATTAGAATGTAGGTCTCCAAACTTCCAACTAGAATCTTTTTATCAGTTCTCCTTATCTTAGTTTCTTAACAGTTTCCAAGAAGAGAGTATTAGGGTTCTGAAACTAAGCAAGATTTTTTTATGACCTTTAAAATCACCTTGTTGCTCCTGGGAACAATAATAAACGATAAGCAGATGCTTCAGTGACAATAAGAACAATAATAATAAAGTCAACTTTTGGAGTATATCATTTTCATCACTTTTGAAATCATTTTGGACAGATGAATCTGATTTATTTTTAACCTTCCTGGAAGATGATTCCACAGTTAGCTTTGGAAACTTCTTCCTGATGACTGTGGATTATCAGATAATGGAAACTCTACACTGTTTATCTACAATGAACATAGGATTTTCAAATGAGGTCTGAAAGTGCTCCAGAATTTTAAAATTTAGTATTTTAGTTTCAATGGTAGATTATCTGGATCATCTGAGTCATAATTGAATACTGTCACTTGATGGTGGGGTTAGAATAGGCATTTGTATTTATTTTGGTGATACCAGATGATACTGTTACGATTGTTAAGGACTAATATTAAGGAAAATAATAGAAGTACTAGTCTTAGTGAATATGATGCTTTCGAGTTAAGACCAAATTTTTTTTTTAACATGTGGAAATAGTGTTTCTTAATAATGTGAAACAGGAAAAGCTATGTGCCTTAACATGAGGCATGTAGTAGTACAGGCATTCCAAACTTGAAGCTTATGGTGGTGCAGTGGGTGCCGTTTTCATGCTGTGAGCAGAGATTTACATTCAGCAATACTATGCCATTCATTTTTTTCAGGTGTTCTTGTTAAATTGAATTTTATTTGGAAGTTTTGTATTTAGTTTTCAGCTTATTTGGCTATATGTAAGATTTGTATGCATGACGAGTTTACTTAAAGGTTTAAGTTTGCATAAGTTTAAATAATGTGAAGATTACAATTTTTGTGAATAGCTAGAAACTACAGGAACAGTTCTCCTTTTAAAGTAGTCTGTATAATACTGAAGTTTGAGAATCTCTGCCTACAGAGCTCTAAGTTAAAGAGGTTGATGTTGGATTACCTAAAGGTACCTAAAGTAGTGAAAGTTGTAATGAATGTGCCTGCTGTGTTTAATGTGTGTGGGCAAGGAAGGAGGAAAGGGGAGACTTTTCTGTAGAAGAGAAATATTATAAGTTACAATAATAGGATTTAGGTTTCTTCTGAATAAAGTGGTTGATGCCATCGACTACTGGGAGGAGGTTTTGGTCTTCAAAACTTCACTCTACTTCCCATGTTATATTGAATTCTTTTGAATGTGCTTATTTAACTCTTGAAAAAAATTCTCTAGTGAGTCTTGTAATGAAAAAAATCTCCTAATTTGTTTTGTAAATTAAAATTGTAGCAGATTGCTATTTAGTAGAGCTTAGTTATTTATGATGGACTAGTCATGAGCTATGTGGTGAGATCTACTGTATAAATCTAATAGTTAATAAACCTCACCTGTCTTTGGTTCAGGTACAGTTTGTTGTTTACTCACTTTGTTATATAATAGGGAAATATAAATGTGTATGAAAATAATTGTGATGAATTTAACTGAGTATAGAAGTTTTACTGAGTGAGTCCTTACTCTTGAAAAGATAGTTCACTAATAGGACATTGTCAATGCAATTTTTATTATGATTGTCATCTGTCTAGGTATGTCATTAAATTTTCCATGGGTGTTTTTTGTTTTTTGGTTTTTTTTTTTCTCTTTTCTTTCTTCCCTCCCCACCTCCCCTTTTTTCGTGGCCTGCTAGTTGTCAGACTGTTCTAAAGGCTTGAAATATAACCATGAATTAAACAAATACTCCTGCTCTCATGGAACTTAGGTTATTGTGGGGTCTGAGAGTACAAGGAGACAAGCAATAACATAAATTATTGAGAAACTATATGAATGAAAAAATAATATTGTTAAAAAGTGATAAGTATTGTAAAAAGAAAAAGTAGACAAGGATTAGAGAAATTGGGAATATATGGGGATGTGGAACAGTTTGTAATTTTTAAAAGGGTAGTTAGGATAGATCTCACTGAGAAGATGACATTTGAACAAAGATTTGATAAGGGAGTTACTTATGTGGATATATGAGGGAAGAACTCACTGCCATTGCAGTTAGTAGAAAGGCCTCAAGGCTAGTAGGTGCTTGATGTGTTCAGAAACTAGCAAGGTGACCAGTGAGGTGGAGATGGAGTGAAGTGTAGGGGGAGAGTAATGGGAAAGGAGATCTGAGATGCAAAAAGGACAAGACAATTAAAACTTTGTTGGCCACTATAAGCACTTAGGCTTTTATTCTGGATTAGATGGGTAGCCATTGCAGTTTTGAGCAGAAGTGACATGTCTGACTTTTGTTGGGGAGGAGTGCACTGGCTGCCAAGTTGAGAATAGGGTGTGTGTGTGTGTGTGCATGCACGGGTGGGCCCTCATGTATGTTTATATCTCCAGTGCTTGTTAGAGAAGTGTGTTGTACTTAGACAAGTGCATATACAAAGTATAAATATAAGCTCTAAATTTCTCTTTAGCCAGGGACCAGAAGTTGGATTTTAATACTTTTGTTTTAACTAGTAACAGAGCTGTTCAAAGTTTGAAATTCAGCAGGTGGACAAATTTTATGGAAGGAAAAAATTATATTTTTATCACTGTGAGGAGAGAGAAGATAAATGAGTAGAGGGAATGTTAAGATTGATAGCAACATTTTTTTTTTTAATGAAGTTACTGGGGATTGAATCCAGGACCTTGTGCATGCTGAGCATGTGCTCAGCCACTGAGCTATTTTCCTCCCCCCCCCGCCCATAGCAACATTATTGATTTTAAAATTTATTTCCTTTAATTGTAGGGAACTATAGAAAAACCTAGAAAAGAAATGAAAATTACTTATTTCGCCACTTAGAGATAACCACTATTAATATTTTGGCATTGGGATATGTGTGTGTGTGATGTTTTTAATATATTTTTGTCTGAACCTGTAAATTGAAGTGTAATATCCACTTACAAGTACTCCAATCATAAATATACAACTTAAGGAATTTTTGCAAATGTATATACCATTATAACTACAACTCAAATCAAGATAGACTATTACCAGTGTCCCAGATATGTGTATCTGGTTTTCACTTAATCCCTCCCCGCAACCCACTAGAAGTAACTACTATTCTGAATTCTGTCATCACAAATTATTTTTGTCAGTTTTTACATTTTAACATTGTAATTTTACAGTAAGTACTTTTTGGTGTCTAGATTTTTTTATTTCACTCAGCATTATTTTTTCTATTCCTGTGTGCCTTTTTTCACTTATGTACAATTCTTCTTGCTATTAAAGTTTCCTTGCTCTTAAGAAACATAACCAAATGGAACATGTGGACATGATTTGCACCCCCACCCCCCCAAAAATCTGTAAAAATATATTAACAGGACACTTGGGAAATATGAATATGGACTGGCTATTTGATAGTATTAAAGAATTGTTCATTTTTTTTAGGTGTGGTATAATGGCATTTTGTCCATGTAAATAAAATATTCTCATTTGTTAGCAAAGTATACTGAAATATTTTGGGGTGAAATAAAATATCTGGGAATTGCATTAAAATACACCAGTAGGGGACAGAGAAGAGGAAAAGGTGGGGAGATGAAACGAGATAATCTCGTATTGATACTCTCTGGAAAGCCAGGTAATTGGTACAAAGGACATGTGGGGTGTGTGTGTGTGGGGGGGGGGGTGTCTGTGTCTGTCAGTGTGTTAGAAAAGTCTGTAACATTAAGTGTACCATTTTTCTAAGTGTATATAGTTCATTGATGTTAAGTGTATTCATTGTTGTTGAACCAGCCTCCAGAACTGTTTCATCTTGTAAACCTGAATACCCATTAAACAATAGCACTCCATTTACCCTCCTCCAAACCCCTGACAACCATTGTTCTACTTTCTGTTTCTATGAGTTTGACTACTCTAGATACCTCATATAGGTGGAATCATACATTATTTGTCTTCTTGTGACTGGCTTATTTGATTAGTATAATGTCCTCAAGGTATATCCAAGTAGCGTGTATCAGAACTTCCTTTTTTTTAAGGATGAGTAATATTCCATGTATGCATGTACGGCAGTTTATCTATCTATGATGGATGGACGCTTGTGTTGCTTCCACTTTTTGGCTATTGTGAATAGTGCTGCTATGAATATGGATGCCCAAATATCTCTTCAAGACACTGCTTTCAGTTCTTTCAGTTCTTTCAGATATATGCCTAGAAGTGAAATTACTGTATCATGATAATTCTATTTTTAATTTTTTGAGGAACTACTATACGCTTTTCCATACCTGCGTCATTTTACATTCCTACCAACAGCAAGCACAAAAGGTTTCAATTTTTCTACATTGTTGTCAACACATTGTCTGGTTTTTTGTTTTTTGTTATTTTTTTGATAGTAGCCATTCTAATGTATGTGAGGTGATATCTCATTGTGGTTGTTTTGTTTTTGTTTTTGTGGGTTTGTTTTTTTTTTTTTTGAGTAAAATTAGATTTATTCAGAGAGATGCACACTCCATAGACAGAGTGCAGACTGTCTGAGAAGGCAAGAGAAAGGCCACGAGGTGCGGGATTGGGTGTTTAGTTTAAAGTAAAAGTAGATACATGCTCCATAGACAGAGTGAGAGCCATCTCCAAAGGTGAGAGAGTGACAGGCCTCATTGTGGTTTTGATTTGCATTTCCCTAGTAATTTGTGGTATTGAGCATCTTGTCATATGCTTATTTGCCATTTTATATCGTCTTTGGGGAAGTATGTGTTCAGATCCTTTGCTCATTTTTTAAATTGGATTATTTGTTGCTGTTGTTGAACTTGTCCTATACTATCTATTCTCTTCACTTTTGTGGGAGGACATCCAGAAGGGATCTTTTAGTGTTTATACATTACATTATATGTACTGATGTATTTCAAATACAGCTTTTTAGTGGTATTCTCTAATAAGCCCTGTCACAATATGGCTTCTGCTAACCTTTGACCTTTATCTCCCTTGTATTCTTCCTTTTCTCTCCCTCTCCTCATCCCTCCAGACATATATGTTCCAGTCATACTTTGTTTCTCTAAACTGGTAAAGTTAGTGTATCTCTTTCCTCTCCAGGCCTTCACACATGCAGTTCTCTCTGTATGGAATACTTCCTCTCCTGTTTGAACTGTCTTCTACTCCTCTTCAGTTTAAAGTTCAGCTGTCATTTACTCTGGGAAATCATCTTTGAGCCTGCAAGTATAAACTCCTCCTATGTGGTGAATTTCCTTAATCATAATATTTATTAAGCTGCATTACACATGCCTAGTCTACTTACTGTTGGCCTCCCATGTCCTCAGGTTCTGCATCCATGGATTCAATCAATCGTACATGAAAAATACTAAGAAAAAAAATTTCCGGATAGTTCCAAAAAGCAAAACTTAAATTTCCATTGCTGAAAACTATTTATATTGTATTTAGAAGTATTTGCATAGCATTTACATGGTATTAGGTAATATAAGTAATCTAGAGATAATTTAAAATGTAAGGAAGGGTGTATGTAGGTTATATGCAAATATTATGTTATTTTATATAAGGGACCTGGAACCAGACCCCTGCAAGATACTGAAGGGACGACTGTACTGTGTCTCTCATAGTAGACTAAGCTCTGAGAGTAGGGATTGTATTGGTTTAATGTGTCATTGTATCCCCAGAGCCATAGGAGGCACTCAGTAAAAAGTTGTTGCTGTGAACACCAGTACCAGTATAATTTCAACAAATTTTTTATATGTGTAGAGCATTCTGGGTATAATACAAAGTTGAACACAAGTTCTTCATTAGATTTTAAGCTGCCTGAATAAAAGGAGAGTGAGGTTTTTCTCTTACTTTGTCCTACTCCACATCACCTTTTAATAGTGAGAACTACAGCCTGTTAAAAGATGAACTAAGGCATACTAAAAAGTTTTTTACAGTTTATTTGAGCAAATATCTATTCAAATTGAGCAGCACCAAACCAGAAGTCGTTAGGAGTACTTTGTCAACAGGAGCCTGAGGAGAAGAGGTGGAGGCAAAGCAAGGTTATTTGATTGGCTATATCTTAGGCAGTTGCTTTATTTGGGAAAGCCTACCTGTCTGTGATTGGTTGTCCTTAGGTTTTGATTTCTTAACCTTTAGGCATTTCAGGTTTAGGTTTTGGTTTGGTTATGCAGGCTACCATGGCATTAAAGCCAACTCAGTCTAATGGCTTCCTTGTTTAATTTAACAAGGCTAAATGATGTGATCATATCGGGTCAAAGGCTGATGAAAATAGAGCCTAGGAATATTGCTAATTTGACCTTGAAGCAACTGGTTAGATCGTGGTTACTGTCTTCTTTCTCATATCAGTCAGGGGTAGGCTAACTCATTATCTTAATCCCAATTCTTTCTTTTTCTAGAACTTTCACAGGTGGAATTTTCTGTGCAGTGTCAGTTTTAGGGAGACAGTTACGGTCACATTTTCTGGTGCTCTTTTTGTGTCCTTGTAGGTTGCAAGAGCAGCCCTCTCCCCCCTTTAAAAAACTTAAATCTACTCTGTCTCTCTGCCCCTGAAGACTGTTAAGAGTACTCTAACATTCTGGTTTGCTGTCACATTACTTCTGTCTAGCTCTGGGTCGTTGGGCCAGGATTTGTGTGTGTGTGAGTTTAAGTGCAGGAGTCTCTCTTGAGTTGATAGCCTCTTGCCCTAAGGCCACATTTCTGAATTGGAATAATACTGATGTTCTTATATTCTCAGCGCTTTATTTCTATTTCTTAGTGTAGCTTATCGTTATTGCCATCATTAAGTCTGTAATTGCACTGTCGCTTCATTTCCTTTATTGATTTTTTCTTTTAAATGTCTAGATTCTAAAGAATAAATTTGTATTGTAACCCAGTTTTGCTTTTTCGTCACTATTCATTTATATGCTTTAATTTTTTTGTATTATGGCTCAGCAGATTTCTACTTTGCATCATATGTATTTGTTTAATAAGTTTATTTGGTAAGATTAAGAGGTAAATAATGGCTAAAAATATGTTGTGGTGTTGGCAAAAATATGCATAACTGAGTAAATATAAGAATTGGAATAAAGAAATAAGCATAGAAAAGTTAATGTCCAGAGCAGCTTTGTGGGTTTGAGAAACACTGTACAAAATAAAAGTAAATTTGTAGTGTGTGTATTAAAATTAACAATTTTTTTTCTTTTGAGAGTTTGTTTGTATTAACACATTCAAATAAATTAGCACAGTTCACTACTGAAAAAAAAATCACTGATACCTTCAATTTAGGAGTGGGGCTATATATCTCAGTTACCTCAAAGTAGGTGTGAGCCAGAATGAATGGTACTTTTTTCTGTTTATTTCCCAGACTTGGGGAAACAATAATTTATTCAACACATATTTCCCTGGCACTGTGTGTTGTACAAAATGGAAAAAATAATTTGCAAGATGCTAGGGTAGTCCTGCAGGAAGATATAATAACAGTATGGGACAAAGTTTTCAAGGAACTTACTTTCTGTGTAGTCTGGAAAATAAAAGAAATATAGGAATAGTGATACTAAGTAAAAAAGATTTATTGCCTTTTAGGCTAGGTATTCATTTTTAAATATATCCTGTCTAGCTATCTCTGTAATATTCAGATTCCTGGTAAATTTGTGGGTTCTTGAATGTGTTTTCAGCTAAATGCACATCATTTCTAAGCAAAACTTGGGACTGTCGCTCTAAGGAAAAACTCACCCCTGTGTGTCTCCTCCACTCTCAGTAATTTATTACTACTTTACTTATGACACCAGATGTTTGGGCTTTTCTACACAGTAAGCAGTTCTACGACACAAGCTGGGTATCCTACAGTTCTGATACTGTATACTTGGAGGTAGCATCAGGTCCCACAGATTGAGGGCTGAGTCTCACAAGATACCCTCTCCTCCCCTGCTCCTTCAAATGCTAATCACAAATCTGGTGTCACCCTTGCTTTGGACCTTCTAGCTGTAAATCAGGTTTTCACTACTCCCTTCTCAAGTTTGATTGAATGCTAAAACAGCTCACAATTTATTACAAAGGCTGTAAAGGATACAAATAACAGCTAGATGAAGAGATACATGGGGTGAGTTTCGGGAAGGGTTTCGAGCACAGGAGCTTCTGTTCCCGTGGAGTTTGAGGTGTTCCTCCCTCCTGGCATGTGGATGTGTTCTTGTTCACCAACCAGGAAGCTCTCAGAACCCAATCCTTTTTGGTTTTCATTGAGACTTCATTTCGTTGGCATGATTGATTTAGTCCTTGGACGTAGGTGACTGAACACAATCTCTGTCTCCCCTCCCCATAGATTGGGGAGTGGGACTGAAAGTTCCATCTCTCTAATCTTGGTACCAACCTCTGGCAACTAGTTCTTATCCTTAGGGATGTTCCACAATTCCCCTCATTTACATATTCAGGTTTGGCTGAAAGGGGCTGTTACAGATAGGAAAGGACACCCTTATTGCTCTTACCACTTAAGAAATTCCAGGAATTTTAGGAGCTCTGTCCCTGGAACAGAGGAAGTAAGATCAAATATATATTTCTTACTATAAATCACAGTATCATAGTCTCTTGCTATTTATCCTAACCTGGTGAGTTAGGCTAGATAATATGAATATGCCTTTAGACACATTCCTGTTTAGCTGAGAACTTGAATTTTCTTAATTGTGTTGGACTCAGGGATGCCACCAGCCATTTTCAAAGCGGTATCTGCTGGCACTTGGCAGCTGCAACTTTATAGTCTCAAGGTCTCTTGTAATGATTACGTTTTTTTGTACTTTGTTAACAGTAATAAGTGAGACAGCTCAAGCTATAAATTCCCAGCAGAAAGCACTAGATTCTTCAGCCAAAACATTACTAGACAATAAAATTGCTTTAGATTAGATTTTAAGCAGGAAAAAGAGACATATTGTGGCCAGGAGCTCATTAGTATATGTTACTACTACATCAAAGTTAAAACCTACTTAGATAAAATTAGGCAGCTGGCTACAACAAGTCTCCTCAGAAGTGTTGAGTCCAGACTGGTTTTTGGGCTAGTCTCCTGAATTCCTCAGGGAATGAGATCTATTTTCCAAGCGTTATTAAAGCTTGGGTTTTCACTCTTCCTCCTAATTCTAATTGGGTCTGTTGCACCAAAACAATGTACCGAGGGACTAAGATCTTAATCATGCAAGGTTCAGTTCCAAGACTTTGAACTCGGGAATTATTTCCAACTCAGTGTTCATTTCCCAGATTGAAGCAGGACTATGCCCCATTTCAGCAGGAAGTGGCCAGAGTAGTTGTTGCCCCATTCCCTTAAAGATTTAGAGAAAGTTAAAACAGGAGTAGGGAATGAAACTACCCCCTGCCAAAATTTATGATTAGTCTCTCTATTTAAAACTTTAGTCCCTTTCTTGTCCTGCCCCTATTCCCCTCAGGATTGAAGAGCATTAAAGAAAAGGGGAGATTAAAACTGAGCAGTACCCTTCAGGGTCTTCCTGGATACTAACCTCACTAACCAGGGGTACTAACAATTTCCCCTGTTTCTTGTTAGTAGAAAAAAATTTTTTTTAGTCTCCTAGCCTTCCAAAGAGCAGACTGAAGCAGTTAATGAATGATTAGAATAATGGCGTCACTGGACTCCTAGTTCCTCCTGAAGGGTTAACAATCTGATGTACATCCACTGGTGGAGGGTGGTGACTGTATGCTGAACTCAATCAGAAGAATGTCCACAAGCTCATCAAGCACCCTACAACTCTTACCTCTAATGTTGCCTTTAAAAACCCTTACCTGAAAGCCATCAAGGAGTTCAGGTCATTTGAGCATGAGTTGCCTGTTCTCCTTTCTTGGTGCCCTGCAGTAAAAGCTGTACTTTTCTTGACCACAACCCAATGTCGGTAGATTGGCTTTGCTGTGTGTGTTAGGTGAGTGGACCCTAGTTCATTTTGGTTACAGCAGTTTATAGTCTTTATCCCACTTTCTGAGCACTCATGTACTTTGTTGTGTTTGTTTGATTTTGTTATTACTGGAACTTGCATTGGGTAAGGTGTTAAGTAATTTGTGGTATATACATTTTAGTAACAACTTCTAGAACACATCTGGCCTAAAAGGTTTTGGCAAAGCAATGTGGACCCCTAATAGTGAAAATCATCCTACATAGCCAAGTCTGTGTTTTTCTCACATTAGTAATTTTAAGATTCATAATGAATTTATAAATAACTTACCTGATCATTATTGTTTTAATTGATTACTGAAAGTGTTTTGGCTTTTAAGAGAAAGAGTAATAAATTAATCTAAGCTGTTGATCTTGAAAACTTACTTGGAAAATTCTTTTTTTATTATTTTTAATTGCTTTTTTAAAATTGTAAAATCTGAAATATTTCTTGGGGGGTTAAAAAATGGTTTTAGGAAACAAACTAGTCTTGAGAACGTAAGTTTGCCCTCCAATAATAAGAAAAATATTTTTCCCTTTGATTATAGTATTGTGAAAGCCATTTTCTATTTGTGATAGTACAGAAATCTTTCATTTATTAAGTCAACATTCTCTTGTTCCTGGCTTCCACAGGAATCAGTCTTATCAGCAGAAAACAAATGAAATAATGCAAGCTGAAAGTCACTTACATAGAAGAAGCTTTTCCCACTTAGTTTTTTTTTTTTTAATTTATACCCAGCCATATTGGAAAAAGAATTTCGTTCTCTTCTCAAAGCTACATAAGTAGCAATAAAGTACATTAGACGTAGTGGAGTCCATTTATTATGACTTTCTAGTAGCCTGGTACAAAATAGAATGAGGAAAAAGGAAAGCTTGTTGCCAGTAGTGTAGAAAACAAGTTTGACCATGAGAGTGGGAGAACTTATTAAAAGTTGGTAGAACGTTGAAGTATAGTAATTCTGATAGGAAATGACTGTGCAACTCAGGAGATGTGTCAATCTATTCTGCAGATTCTGAATCAGTGCTATAATACAGTGTTACTGGCTTTTGCAGTATTTGCAATTTGCAGTGTTTTTTTAATGCAATATTTGAGTTTTCTGAACTCGTTGATGTTACTTACAACAGATTTTTTAAAATGGTCAAGATGTCAGGAAACATGTTTTTAAAGGGTCCATTAAAATGGTTTGTAGTTCTATAACTCAGAGGGAGTGAACTTCCTGTATTTGTAGAAAAGGGGATTACCTGGAGCTTAATGCTTTCAAATGCCACATAAATGAGAATTTACTGAGATACAGATTTGATAGTTAAAAATTGAAGATCTCTTAAGCTTTGAACCAACTATTGCCATGTAAAATTACATTGGGATTTTTTTTCACTTTTTATTTTCTTTTTTTACATTGGGATTTTAGAGGATGGTTGTGGTATTTTTATTAAATTTTGTTGTAGACTCTTATAAATAGCAGGGATTGAAAATGAAATATAGGTTTTATTTGCTTCTGGAAATCTTAGTATTTGTTGTTTTCTCTTTTCCTTGGAATTGTTAGTTATATTAAAAATTGGAATATGTTATTTTTATGGAGAGTCTTACAGGCTATTGCAGGCATGCTCTTTTGTTTATTCTTGAAAAGACAGTACATGTTTTGAGTGTACCTTGCTAAGTGGGGAACTGACTGCTTGTATTACCGATGGTTATACAAAGATTTTTGTACAGTTCCTCAACACGCTGAATTATGAGGCTGTGTGAATGTGTGTGTGTGTGTAAACTCTAAGCTCCTTGATGTTTGTGATAATTAGTTATGTTTTGAAACTTCTATATGTTATGAATTTTTCTTGTATTTTACGTTTTATAGAAAATATCCATAGATCACCTGACTTTATAGTTACACCTTAGATTATTTACAGCTGAACCTTACTTAACCCCAAATGTGTAAGTGCTTAGAATAGAGTCACCTGTATAATTTTAGTTGCCCATTAATGGGAGCGGGTACTAATATTTGTTGAGAGTCTACTATTTTAAATAATAGTGTTATGAAGTTATTATTAATTACTATAACGTAATTTTGTATTTAGTTTGCTTCCAAATCTGAAGTATTTAACACTGACTTTGTTAATTCCTTGGATGTTAAAGTTTGCTCCTTAATGATGTAGTTTCTAAGTATTTCCCAGTTTTTCAGTAAGTTCTAAAGAATGTTTAAAAATCATTAAATAAAATTACCTATATTAGCGTTTGCATTCAGCTTAAATTTTGTTTAAAGTTAGAAATATCTTACAGTAAAACATTTTAAATAATCCTTTGTTTTAAGCAATATATTCTTGTTTTAGAAATACGGAAAACAACAGTAACTAACATACTTCAGATTGATAGTGTTAGCTGAATTGATGTTGAATGTTTTGCAGTGGTGACCTCTAGTGGCCTTGCAGTTTAAAAAATTGTTCTGTCAATGTTAAGTAATTTTTTTAGATTCTCATGTGATAGTCACATACTGATTGTTGAATAATTCAGGTAATAAAATACGGTCCCAGTGGGTACCTTTTATCTATATTCAGAGGAAAAAGTTATCTTAAAAATTAGTAAGATTTTGTTCCTCTGAATTAAGTAAGATTGGTTGTGGTAACAAATTTATAAAAGTTCATTTCTGCCTTACAGTGTGTTTATAGTAATTAATTCCAAGGTAATAATCTAGTCACTTCTATACTCTTGAAATCAAATAATTAAAAACATTAAGATTAGTTGACTCGGGCAAATTAAAAAATGAAAATTTATGGTTATTTTTAAAGTTTATCCTTTATTGAAGTTACTACATATTCCATTCTTGAACCTTTTTCTCCTCTTAACTAAAGGACCTAGGTCTTTGACCTTATCTTCACAATAAAGATATACTTCTTAAATCTAACTCTTAAGAGTGAAATTAATTTTTTAAGGATTTTAAAATTGTGAAATATAATTTATATTCAAAAGAAGTGTGTCAGATATAATTGCACAGGTTAGCTAGTTATTATAAAGAGAACAACCACACAGCACTCTTGGAGAGATCAAAAATTAGAGCACTGCCAGCACCCCAGAATCCTTAAAACTTGCCCCTTCCAAATTATCACTGTCTCCTTCCATCACAGGGGTGACCACTATCTTGACTTTTGTTTAATCTTTTCCTTGCTTTTCTTTTTTCATATGTTAAGTTTTTTTTTATATTTAAGCATGCATTTTTCACATGTATTAGTTTAGTTTTGCCTGGTAGTGAACTTTATGTAACTGGATCATATAGAATTCTGTCTTTTGTGTCTTGCTTTTTTTCTCAACATTATATTGGTTCATCTTTGTTATGTGTAGATTCAGTTTGTTCATTTACTTTGCTCAACCTTAATAGATAATACAAAACTTTCTAAAAAGGCTATACCAGTTTATGGTCCCATAAGTCATTTATGAGAGTTTCTGTTGATTCACATCTTCCTCAACAAATAGTATTGTCAGGATTAAAACATTTTTAGCCAATTTGGTGTTGTATTACTTTACTGTATTTTTAGATTGTATTTCTCTGAATGCTAATGAGGTTGAGAAGTGTTTAGTATCTTGATGCGCCATTTTGATATCTTATGACCTGGTATTGTCAGTCTTTTTATACTATTTCTACCAGGCTGGGTGTTTTTTTTTTTTTTTTTTTTTTGGTTATTAGGAGCAGATGGGAATTATATATATGAACCCATTCTCAGCTATATGTTTTTGCAGATTTCTTCTTCCATCTGGTTTGCCTTTTTTAAAAAAGGCTTAGAAATAGTTTTTAAAACTTGTGCTAAAAAGAAAATATTAACTGTTCTTAAGTGTACAATTTAGTAGTGTTAAGTATATTCACATTGTTGGCAAACAGATCTCCAGAATTTTTTCATCTTGCAAATCTGAAACATTAAACTCAGTAAACAATTCCTCTTTCCCGCCTTCCTCCTCACCTTGTAACTAGCATTCTACTTTCTCTGTCAATTTGACTACTTTAGATACCTCTTAAAAGTGAAATTACACAGTTTTTTTGACTGCCTCATTTGATGTAGCATATCCTGAATTCATGCATATCCTCATTCATGTAGCATGTGGCAGGTTTTCCTTCCCTTTTAAGACTGAATAATATTTCTTTGTATATACCACATTTTGTTTATCCATTCATCAGTTGATAGACACTTGTGTTGCTTTCATGTCTTGGCTACAGTGAATTAGGGCAGTTGTGAATTTGGATGTACAGTATCTTTTCAAGACCCTGCTTTCAATTCTTTTGGATATATACCTAGAAGTGAAATTGGTGGATTATACGGTAGTTCTGTTTTTAATTTTTTGAGGAGCCTCCATACTGTTTTACATAATGATTGCATCTTATTATAATCCCACCAACCATGCACAAGAGTCCAAATTTTTCCACAACCCCACCAACACTTGTTAATACTTTATTTTGAACAATTTTAGATTTACAGAAAAATTAAGCGGATTTTTGACAGATCTCCCATAATATGCTGTGAGGCTGCAGCCCACCCTTCTTCAGGTTTCCTGTTATTAACATCTTGCAGTAGTGTGGTACATTTGCTCAGTTAACCAATTTTGATACATTATTATTATTAATGTTTGTCCATAGTTTAAAGTTCATTGTGTTGTACTGGTTTTTCAGTTTTGGCAGATGCATAATGTCATGGATCTACCATTATAGTACCATATAGAACAGTTACACCATCCCTAAAAATTCCCTGTGCTTCATCTGTTCATCTTCCTTACCCCCAAGTGCTTGGCAACCACTAATCTTGTTGCTATTTTGATAGTTTTACCTTTTCTGAAATGTCATATAGTAGGAATTACGCAGTATGTACCCTCTTCACACTGTCTTCTTTCACTTAGGAATATCCATTTAAGATTTTTCCATGTCTTTTCATGGCTTGATAGCTCTTTTTTTTTTTTTTTATTGATGAGTAATGTTCACTTGTATGGATGTGCCAGAGAATAAACAAAATCCATTCACCTATTAAAGGGTATCTTGGTTGATTTCAAGACGATTATGATTAAAGAAGCGACGAACATTCATGTTCAGATTTTTGTGTGGACACAAGTTTTTTGGCTAATTTAAATAGGTACCAAGGAGCATGATTGCTGAATCTTACAGTAAGAGTATATTTAGTTTGTAATGAACTGCCAAACTCTCCCTAAAGTGGCTGTACCATTTTTGCATTTCCATCAGCGGTGAAAGAGTTTGTGCTGCTTCACATCCTGGCCAGTGTTTTGGATTTCAGCCATTCCCATGGATATATAGTGGTATCTCTTTCTAATTAGCGTATTCCTGATGACACTGATGTGGAGCATCTTTTCATATGCTTGTTTGCAATCTGTATAACTTCTGGTGCCTCCTGCTATGGAAGGTTTCTTTGGAGAAGGGTCTGTTCAGATCTTTTGCGCTTTTAAAAATTGGATTGTTAATAAGAGTTAGTTGTTAATAGTTGTTCTAAGAACTTCTGGTGTGTTTTGGTTACTAGTCCTTTATCAGATATGTATTTTGCAAATACTTTCTCCCAGTCTGTGGCATGTCTTTTCATTTTCTTAACAGTGTTTTTGCAGAGCAGAAGTGAAGTGTTTTCAATTTCTAATAAAGTGTAACTTAACCATTTTTTTCATGCATCATGTGTTTGGTTTTTGTATTTAAAAAGTTATTACCAAACTCAAGATGACCTAGATTTTCTCCTGTGTTACTGTCTAGAAGTTTTATGGTTTTGTATTATACATTTAGCATGTATTATTATATGCTTGTGTATAGTATATATATGTATATACACAGTGTATATAAGCATATATATATATTCATTGATCTGTATATATAGATATAGTAAGTCTTAAAGTCTGGTGGTGTCAGTCTTCTGACTTTGTTCTTCTGTGTTGTGTTCATTATTCTGGGTCTTTTGCCTTTCTGTATAAAGTTTAGAATCAGTTTGTCAATATCTACGAAATAACTTGATGGGGGTTTTTGTTGAGATTGCATTGAATCTACAGGTCACGTTGGGGAGACCTGATGTCTCAAATTATTGAGTCTTCCTATCCATGTGCATTGAATATCTCTCCATTTATTTAGATTTTTCATCAGTTTTTTGTTGTCCTCATGAGATCTCTGTGCATCTTTTTGTTAGATTTATACTTAACCTTTTAAGAGCTAATATAAATGATATTCTGTTTCAGTTTCAGTTTTCAAATTCCAGTTGTTCGTTGTTGGTATATAGAAAGGTAGTTAATTTTTGTATGTTATCTTTGTATTCTGAAATCTTGCTGTAATCACTTATTAGATCCAGGAGGGTTTTTGTTGTTGTTGTTATTGTTAATTCTTTGGAATTTTCTATGTAGACAGTCATGTCATCTGCAAACAGTCTTTTCTTCTCAATCTGTATAATTTACATTTTTCGGGTTTTTTTTTTTTTTGAAATGGAATGCTTCATGAATTTGCATGTCATCCTTGTGCAAGGGCCATGCTTATCTTCTTTGTACCATTCCAATTAAAATGTTTTTTACTTACTTGTTGCATTTGCTAAGACGTTGAGTATGATGTTGAATAAAAGTGATGAAAGGGGATAGCCTGTCTGTGTTCCCCATCTTAAGAGCGGAAGCATCTAGTTTTTTACCATTAAATAGGATATTGAGCTGTAGGTTTTTGGTGGATGATCTTATCAGTTGTGGAAGTTCCCCTCTGTTCCTAGTTTGCCGAAAGTTTTTGTCATGGATTGGTGTTTGATTTTGTCTGATGCTTTTTCTATATTTATTATTGTGGTCATATCCTTTTTCTTCTTTAACTTGTTTAGCCAATTAACAATAGATTGCATAAATAGATTTTCAAATGTTGAACCAGCTTTGCCTACCTGAAATAAATCCCACTTGTTTTAAAATTCTTTGTATATACTGTTGGATTCAGTTTACTTCAATTAATATTTTGTTGATGGTTTTTGCATATATTTTCATGAGAGATTATTGGTCAGTAGTTTAACTTTCTTGTGACATTTATCTGATTTTGATAGTAGGGTAAGGCTGGCTTCATTAAATGAGTTAGCAAGTATACCCTCTGCTTCTATCGGGTAGAATAGGTTGTATAGAATTGGTATCATTTTTTCCCTTAAAAGTTTGGTAGAATTCACTGTTGAACTCATCTGACTGAGCCTGGTGCCTTCTGCTATGGAAGGTTATTATTGATTCAGTTTCTTTAATAGATACAGCTCTATTCGGAAGATGTATTTCTCCGGTGTGAAGTTTGGTAAATTTTTCAAGAAATTGTTCTATTTCATTTAAAGTACCAAGTTTGTGGGCATAGAGTTCATAATATTCCTTGGGATCAGTAGTGGTAACCCTTCTTTCATTTCTGATAGTAATTTATGTTTTCCCTATTTTTCTTGGTTAGCTTGGCTAAAAAGTTGATCAGTTTTATTAATTTTTTCATAGAATCTTGTTTCATTGACTATTGGCTTATTTTCAGTTTCATTGATTTCTGCTCTAATTTTATTTTTTCCTGCTTGCTTTAGATTTATAATGCTGTTCTTTCTCTACTTGCTTAAGATGGAAGCTAAATTGTTGATGTTAGATCTTTTCTAATGTCTACATTGACTGTTGTAAATTTCCCCATAAGAACTACTTTTTCTGCATTCCACAAACTGTGGTGTTTTATTTTTGTTTCCATTTAGTTAAAAATACTTAAAAATGTATCCTGATACTTCACTGACTCGTGTTTTTCAACAGTGTGTTGGTTTAATCTTCATGTATTTTGAGGTTTTCCAACTATCTTACTGATTTGTAGTTTAATCCATTGTGATCCAATAGCTTGTATGAATGAAATAATACAAAATTACAAAAAGGCAAAAAAGAGGGGATGATAAAGAAGCAAAGAACAAGTGCAACAAATAGAAAACAGTTATGAACATGGCAGATGTTAATCCACCTGTATCAGTAATCACTTTAAGTGTGAAGTTAAAGCCAATTAAAAGACTGTCAGAATAGAGAGCACATTTGTATGATTTCTAATGTTTTATATTTGTTAAAGTGTGCTTTATAGTCCAGAATGTGTCCTGTCATGGTGAATGTTCCATGTGACCTTGGGAAGAATGTATATTCTGTAGATGTCAATTTCCTGATTTTCTGTATACTGCATCTGTCAGTTACTGATAGAAGGATGTTGAAGTCTCCAGCTGTAACAGTGGCTTAGTCTATTTCTCCTTGCAGCTCTGTCAGTTTTTGCCTCACATATTTTGACACGCTATTGTTAGATGCATTCATGTTAAGGACTTTTATACCTTCTTGATGAATTGACCTCTTCATCATTATGTAATGTCTCTCTTTAACCTTAATAATTTTCCTTGGTCTGAAGTCTGTTTTGTCTGAGATTAATGTAGCTGCTTCGTCTTTCTTTTGATTATTGATGTAGTAAGATTAACATCTACCATGTTTGTAACTGTTTTCTCTTTGTTGGACTAATCCATTCATCTGTTGATGGACACTTGAGTCACTTGCTTCTAGGTTTTAGCTATTATGAGTAGTGCTACTATTAACATAAGTGTACAAATAGAGCAGGCTTTCAAGTCTTCGGGTATATACCCAGGAGTGAAATTGCTGGGTTGTAGGTAGTTCTATTTTTAATTTTTGAGGAACAACCATACTGTTTTCCACAGTGGCTGTACCATTTTATGACACCAACTATACATAAAGGTTCCAAATTCTTCAAATTCTCACCAACACCTGTTTTGTTTGTGTGTGTGTGTCTGTGTGGTCTTTTTTCTTTTTTGTTGTTGTTATTTTTTAATAGCCATTCTAATAAGGGTGCTGTCTCATTATGGGTTTGGGTTTGGGTTTTTTTTTTTCTCCCATTCTCCAATGATTAATGATGTTGAGTGTCTTTTTTTTTTTTTTTTTTTTTTTTGCTTACTGGTTGTTTGGTTATCTTCTGTGGAAGAAATAATCTATTCAAGTCCTTTGCTCATTTTTGAATTGAGGCTTTTTTGTTGTTGAGTTTTAGGAGTTTCTATATAATCTGGATATTCATCTTAATCAGATACATGATTTTCACATATTTTCTGCCATTCCATAGGTTGCTTTTTCACTGTGTTGACAGCATCCATTTATGTGCAAAAGTTTTACATTTTCATCAAGTCCACTTTGTCTATTTTTCATTTTCTTACCTGTGTCTTTGGTCTTATATCTAAGAAATCATTGCCAAATCCAGTGCTGTGAAACATTTCTCCTATGTTTTTCTTCTAATTTTATAGATGCAGGTCTTTGATCCCTCTGGAGTTAATTTTTGTGTATGTGGTTAGGTAACAGTTCAACTTGATTCTTTTGCTTGTAGATACTCAGTTTTCCCAGTACCATGTATTGAAGAGACTGTTCAATCCCCGTTGTATAGTCTTCAAATCTTTTTGAAGGTCATTTGACCATATATGTAAGGGTTTATTTCTGGTTTCTCTATTCTGTTCCATTGTTATATATGTCTGTCTTTTTGCTAGTAGCATACTACATTGATTACTGTTGCTTTGTAGCATGTTTGGAAGTCAGGAAGTGTGAGGTCTCCACCGTTGTTCTTTTTCAAGGTTGATTTTGCTCTTTGAGGGCCCGTTGAGCTTCCATGTAAATTTTAGGATGGATTTTTCTGTTTCTGCAAGGAATGTCACTGGGATTTTGATAGGGATTGCACTGAATCCATAGATAATTTTGGGTAGTATTGATATTTTAATACTACTAAAATTTCCAATCCATGATGTGGAATTGTTTCCACATATTTATGTCTTTAATTTATTCAGCAACGATTTTTAGTCTTTTTTATACCAGTCTTTCACCTCCTTGTTTAAATAACTAAGTATTTTGTTCTTCTTGATGCTATTGTAAGTGAAATTTTTTCAAAATTTCCTTTCATGATTGTTCATTGGTAGTATAGTATAGAGTTCATTTATTGAAGTGTTTTTGATTTTTGTGTGTTGACTGTGTCCTGGTATTTTGCTGAGTTTGTAGTCTTAGCAGACTTCTGTGGACTCTTTTGGGTTTTCTACATCTAAGAACATATCATCTGTTAAGAGAGATAATTTTACTTCTTCCTTTCTAACTTAGATTCCTTTCATTTTTCTTGCCTCATTGTTCTGGCTATGACTTCTAGTACTTTGTTGAACAGGAGTATTGAAAGCAGGCATTCTTGCCTTGTTCTGATTTTTGAGAGAAGGTTTTCAGTCTTTCACCATTGAGTTTGATGTTTGTTGTGAGTTTTTTATATATGGCTTTTATTATATTGTGTTGGGATAGTTTCCCTTTACTCCTGGTTTGTTGAGTGGGTTTTTTTTTTTTTTTTTACTCATGAATGTGTTCCATTTTTTCATATTCTTTTTCTGCATCAATTGAATGGTCATATGCTTTTTGCCTTTTATTCTGTTAACATGATGTATTATATCCATTGATTTTTTTCTGTTAAACCATCCTTGCATTCCAGGAATAAACCTCACTTGGGCATGATTTGTAATCTTTGTAATATGCTCCTGAATTTGATTTACTAGTATTTTGTTGAGAGTTTTTGCATCAGTATTTATAAGAGATATTGATCTGTAGTTTTTTTGCGGTGTCTTTATTTACCTTAGGCTTTTGGGAAAATACTGGCCTTATTGAATTAAGGAATATCCCCACTTACCTGGAAATATTTTAGAAAGATTGGTGTTAATTCTTTAAATGTTTAGTAGAATTCACTAATAAAGCCGTCAGTCCAGAGTTTTTCTTGTTGGGACATTTTTGATTACTGATTCAATTTCTTTATTACCTATAGGCCTTTTCAAAAAAAAAATTTTTCATTATTCAGTCTTGGTAGGTTTTGTTTATAGATTATGCAATTTGTTGGTATACAATTGGTCATAGTATTCTCTTATAATCCTTTTTACTTATGTAGAATTGATTGTAATGTTCCCACTTTCACTTCAGAGTTCAGTAATTTGTGTCTTTTTTCTTAGTTCAGATAATAGTTGTCAATTTTGTTGATCTTTTTGAAGAACTAAGTTTTGATTTTGTTAATTTTTTTGCCCTGTTTTCCTCTTTTCTATTTCACTTCTCTACTTTAATCTTTATTATTTCTTTCTTTCTGCTAGCTTTGGGTTTAGTTTGTTCTTGTTCTAAAATTCCTTAAGTTTTAAAGTTATATTATTGATTTGTGATATTTTTTGCTTTTTAATGTAAGCCTTTATAGCTATAAATTTTTCTTTTAGCAATGCTCTTGTGGTGTCCCTTAAGTATTGGTAAGTTGTGCTTTCATTTTCATTTTTAAGTATTTTCTAATTCTTTTGATTTCTTTGTTCTGTTAGTTGTTTAAGAGTGTGTTTAATTTCCGCAAATCTGTGACTTTTTCAAATTTTCTTTCTGTTACTGATTTCTAACTTCATCCATTGTGGTTACAGAAAATTTTAAATGATCCATTTTAAAATTGATTAGGCTTAATTTGTGGCTTAACATATGGTCTGTCTTTGAGAATATCCCATGCGTATTTTAGAAGAAAGTTTAGTCTGTTGTTGTTAGGTAGAGTATTCTGTATGTGTCTTTTAGATCTAGTTGGTTTATTGAGTTGTTCAAGTCTTTTATTTCTCTATCTTCTGTGTGGTTCTTCTGTTACTGAGAGTGGATTATTGAAGTCTCCAGCTATTATTATGGAAATATTTTCCCCTTTAATTCTGTCCATTTTTGCTTCATATATTTTGATGATCTCTCATTAGTTATGTAAATATTTATAATTGTATTTTTTTGCTGTATTGAATCTTTTATTGGCATATAATATCTTTTGTCTCTCATAACCTTTTTTGATTTAAAATCTGTTTTGCTTAACATTAGTATAAAAGGTTTGCAAAATTTGATAGTAAATATATTAGGCTTTGCAAGCCACAGTGGATCTGTGCTGCCTATTCTAATTTTGTTCATTGTTTTTTTTAAACCATTTTTTACTCGGGGCTGCCCAAAAACAAGCCTGATGTAGGTTGTCAATTCCTGCTTTATCTTAAACAGAAGTTTTTTAATTGTAGTGAATGTATCCATCCTCTTCTTTATTGTTAGTGCTTTTATTCAAGAATTCGTTCCTTAATCTGAGATACATCCTGAAAGCGTTATAGGCATACCTCATTTTACTGCATTTTGCAAATACTGCATCTTTTACATATTGAAGGTTTGTGGCAATCCTTCATCAAGCATATCTATTGGCACTGTTTTTCCGAAAGCATTTACTCACTATGTCTCTGTGTCACATTTTGCTAATTGTCACAGATTTCAAACTTTTTTTATTATTACATTTGTTATGGTGGTCTTTGGTCAGTGATCTTTGATATTACTACCCTGACTTACTGAAGGCTCAGATAATAGCACTTTTTAGCAATAAAGTATCTTTAAATTAAGCTACATATGTTATTTTGAGGAGCATGTTGCTCTGGTACACTTAATAGAGTATAGTGTAAACATAACTTTTATATGCAGTGGGGAATCAAAAAATTTGTGACTTGCTTAATTGTGGTGATCTGGAATCAGACCTGCAATATCTCCAAGGTATGCCTGTATTGTTCTGCCTTCATATTTAGATCTATAATCCTCCTGGAACTAATGTGTATAATGTATCAGGCATAAGTTCTTCTTTATTTTTCCCTCTATGTATTCATCCTATGTACTAAGTACTATTTTTAAAGTGAGCATTCTTTCTATTCCTATTATTCTAGAAATGAACACATCCCAACTTAATGAGTTAAATTATCCAGCTAAATCCATTTGTTCTGATTGCAAGCTCACTGAAATTTTTAAAAATTAAAAAATATCTTAAGTTAGCTTAAAAAGTAGCCTACTTTCTCTTAATGAACAAATACATTTACTGGTCATCTCAGCAGGAGCATGAGAGTTAGTTTTACTGTAAATGTGTGCATTATGGCAAATATCACTGTACAGATGCTGATCTCTAAATGTTACTCTTTAGTGTGGGTGAATAAGGGAGGCTGACATGCTGGGAAGGGCCAGAAAAAGATGGAGAGTTGCCTCTTTGAGGAAATAAGGCAACTGAAAGGAAAAAAAAATTCTCTCACAGTAGAAAAATGACAGCAGAAAGTAATGAGGTCATTGAACATAATGTGGCTTACGTTAAGCTATTTGCAGTATTTTGGATAATTGTTTCAGAAATTGAAATGATTTGGAGTGGGGTGGGTGGAATGGAAAAGATGATAAATTTTTAAATATTTCATGAAAGAAATACTTTTGAGGTAATATTACTGTTTTTTTAAACAACCAGTATCTAATTTGGGGGAAAATATTTACTTGTGAATGTAATACTATTTTTTAGTTCTTTGTGACTTGTTTGTTAGAAGTTAGGTGCAATTTTTACATATAAAGTTTCCTTTCAATATTATATAATAATTAATTATTAATGCTAGAGATCATAAAGATTATAAACAGCTAATTTATAGTTATCATTATTTTTTTATTGAATTATAGTCATTTTACAATGTTGTGTCAAATTCCAGTGTAGAGCACAATTTTTCAGTTATGCATGAACATATATATATTCATTGTCACATTTTTTTCACTGTGAGCTACCATAAGATCTTGTATATATTTCCTTGTGCTATACAGTATAATCTTGTTTATCTATTCTACATTTTGAAATCCCAGTGTGTCCCTTCCCACCCCCCGCCCCCTTGGCAACCACAAGCTTGTATTCTGTGTCTGTGAGTCTGTTTCTGTTTTGTATTTTTTTAGGATTCCACATATGAGTGATCTCATATGGTATTTTTCTTTCTCTTTCTGGCTTACTTCACTTAGAATGACATTCTCCAGGAACATCCATATTGCTGCAAATGGCATAATGGTGTCAGTTTTTATGGCTGAATAGTATTCCATTGTATAAATATACCACATCTTCTTTATCCAGTCATCTGTTGATGGACATTTAGGCTGTTTCCATGTCTTGGCTATTGTAAATAGTGCTGCTGTGAAGGTGCAGGTGTCATTTTGAACTAGGGTTCCTTCTGGATATATGCCTAGGAGCGGGATTCCTGGGTCATAGTTACCTTTATTTTTAAAGTGATTGTGTTTTCTAACAAAAAAGCTTGGTCAGCTACTTCTGTGAATTTTTAAATCTCGCTGTCATGAGTAAAAGTGCAGGGTTTTACATGAATTGCTTTCCTTTTTTCAATTTCCTATGCATAGTTAAGAAAAAAAAATGAAAATAAATGAACCTTGTATTTTTAGGCCCGGATAGCATTTTTGCAAGGAGAAAGAAAAGGTCAAGAAAACTTGAAGAAGGATTTAGTAAGAAGAATAAAGATGTTAGAATATGCATTAAAACAAGAAAGGTATGTGTGCCTTATTTTCTTATAAGAATAAAATAAGTAGAACAGTATTATTCTCTTATATATTATTATTGTACAGTGTGTTTGGAAGCTTTTTGAAAGGTACAAAAATCTGCCCAAAATAGAAGATACTTTGATTTGATTCTTAAATAGGAAAGGAAAAGAAAAAGAGATTACAATTTTTAAGTTGAAATAGTATCTTTTATTTATAGTGTTTAAGTTTTATTTTTTTCACAAATCAGGAAAAGTTTATTTTTTCTTTACTTGGGTGTATATCTTAGTTGGGTAATTTACATTGTTTTTTTCTTTTATGTGTGGTTCATGCCTTCATTTTCCTTTGCAAGTAAAGTTTAAAGAAATAGATATTCATACTATATTTTATTTGTCATTGGAGAAATATATGCCAGTAGTTACTTAACCTTGTAGAAAAGGAAAAAAAGTTTTTTTTACAATAACTTATTATTAAATTTTCAGGGCAAAATATCACAAATTAAAATATGGCACAGAACTGAACCAAGGTGATTTGAAAATGCCAGCCTTTGAATCAGGTAAACTTGATTCTTCCATTAACCCTTTTTGCCCCCGCATTCAAGAAAAATTGGTTTAAGCTCATTTTTACGTGACAGACATATGTTCTCTTTACGCCCATTTTGCTTTGATAACATTGGTTAGTTAGATGGTTGACCATTGTAATACTGTCTTTGTAGTACTGTGTACAATTTTGGGAAAGTAATAAATGAATAAAAGTAAGTAGCTTCATCTACATCATCAGACTGAGGTTATTTGTCCTATTTTTCTTATTTTGAAACCTGTGTAAAACTGGGTGCATTTTTGGTGGTAATGAGAGGTGGAAAGTGATGAGTAACTCTTTGTACACCTCTAGGCAATTCTTATCCCATTCTACATAAGCTTAATTTTTTATTAAAAGGTTATTTTTATTTGGAGATGCTGTGATTAACTCAGTTCAGTCCTAAAGAAATTAGAAATTTGGATTTGGAAACTACAGAGAAGAAGTCAAATAAGGATAAGGGAAGGAAGAAACTGTATCTAGTTAGCCTTGTTCTTAACTAAAACAGTGAGTTTAAGAGTGGTATCTGAGGAACGATAATTCAGGGAAAAGGGGTTGGTATAGGAAAACGCTAACAGGTTAGTGTTGATTTTAGGGTTTCATATGATTACAATTTGAGTGGTCTGGGATAATACATAAGGAATGTTTTTATTTATGTTAATATAACATTTGGGACTATTACTGCAATTTCTTATTTTTGAAGTGTATGTACAACCCACTTACATACATATTTTTATGTTTCAGGCAAATTGAATTCTGTACTGTTCTTGAATGTTGGTTACTAAGACAAGAAAAAAATGTGTTTATTTGAATATACAGTTTTTCTTCTCCTTCTATATTTATTTCCATACCTAATAAAGTCAAAGCATATATGGTAGGGAAAATAAAACTTACATGTGAGTTTTTTTTTTTAAGTTGAGTGTTAAGAGTACATTTTTAATATTTAGTTAATAGGTTTTTAGTTTGCTGTTGAGTACTTAAACTTGGCAGAAACGCCCTATGTAGAGTACAAACTGCAGTTGATTTATTTTTGGGTCTTTTCCTCTCAACCAATTTTAACAGCACAACACTATCTTCCCAGTTGTAATATATAGAATTAAGAGACCAAGAAAGGAGTGGCATGGGTTTCCTTTGATGCAGCTTTTCAGTGGTTATGAAGACTCAGTGTGATGCTAAGAAACAATATTATGGTCTTCTTTGAAAAGCAATAATAAATGATAAAAGATGAAAGGTCTATGTATTTTGGATCATGTTTACTACAGCAGTCCCCTAACAGTTAGAGGGAATACAGTGGTTTCACCATAGAGAAAATCTGATGATTTCAGAGCTTTTTTTTTTTTTTTTTTGACTCATTTTCTTTCTAATATGGCTGGAATATTCAGAAAATAAACAATTGCTTTGTATAACTTGGTCTGTGTAAATGTGAGGAAGGAGGCTAGTTGTAGCCCCATTGTCCCTGAAACTAGAGTCAGAGTTGGCTAACTGGTTTCAGTGCAAGTTTGTATAAAGCAAAATAATTAGCAGATAAATCTCTCCTGCCCACAACTGAAGTAGATACAAACAAGTCTGGTTTTGTCTGTATAAACTTAACTATTAAAACTTCCTCAAGCTGAGGAATAAAATAACATCCAAGTATTTTACTTATAAGAGACAATCATAACAAAGTAGATTGTTTTTAGTGGTGTAGAAAGACTACTCAGGATGTTTAGTGGAAAACAAAGGAATAAGCAAAAGTATACCATGGGAACAATGTGATAAAATCATCAAAGTATAGATAGAGATAAATGTTAAATACAGTGTTGCTTTTTATATACCTAAAATAAATCAAAATATAAAAAAGAAAATGTGCAAAATACTGTTTTGAAAGAAGTACAAGATAAGTGTGTGTTTTATACCCCATATCAGTAATATCTATCTATATTCTAAACTTAACTCTGTAAAGCGGTTGTATCCATATATGTAAACAGCTCCTTTTCCTTACATTTGGGGGGAAAATCTACAACAGTAGAAATATTGGCAAAAGACTTGAAAAGCCACCCACTTTATTCCTTTGATAACTATGTAAGTTTAAAAAGCTAAAGCTCTAAACATTTTTAGGAACAATGAACAGTACATATATGTAAATTAAAAAATATATGTGCAGTAAAAAAAAAAAGAGCTATCAAGCCATGAAAGACATGAAAGAAACTTAAAAGACATATTATTACTAAATGAAAGAAGCCAGTCTGAAAAGGCTACAGCCTGAATGATTCCAGCCAAAGGACATTCTGGAAAAGGCACAGCTACAGAAACAATAAAAACATCATGGTTTCCAGGGATGTGGGGAGAGGGAGGGAGGGAGGGAGGGAGGAATGAACAAATAGAAGACAAGGAATTTTTAGGGCAATGAAATTATTCTGAATGATACTGTAGTGGTGACTGCATGTCATTATGTGTTTGTCAAAATCCATAGAATGTACATCATCAAGAGGAAACCCTAATGTGAACTGTGGACTTTGGTTGATAATAATGTGTCCATGTTGGTTCATCGATTGTTCCAAATATGCCACGCTGGTGAGGGATGTTGAGGGTAGGGGCATATATATGTGTGGGTGGGGAAGGCTATGTGTGAATTGTCTGTATTTTCTGCTCAATTCTGCTGTGAACCTGAAACTGCTCTAAAAAAATTGTCTAATAATAGTAAAAAAAAAAAAGACTTGAAAAGCCACCCAATATCCAAATGGCCAATAAGCATATGAAATGATACTCAATTTTATTAATTATTGAAGAAGTTTAACTTAAAACCACAGCACAGTACAATTAGACACCTACCACGATATCAAAAATGCAAAAGAGGAAAAGTCAAGTGTTGCTGAGGATGTGAATCAACCACATTTTGTAGACCTGCTGGTGTTGGAATTCTAAATTGATAAAACTGCTCTGAAAGTAATTGTTAGTATAGGTTTCCCCACTATCCAAAAGTAAAGCATTCCTATGAAACCTTTCATAAGCCAAAATGGCATAGAAGGATGAAGCAATTACCTTTAGATACATTTTGCTAACGACACACAAAATAAATCAAGATAAAACACAGATGGTAACAGACACAGTTCAAAGCTTTGGTGGCATGATGCTAAGATGCCTTGTGTAGTTTCTGGGGGCAGAGCTTGGTAATGCCTCTCTTGCTTCTTGCGGGGAGGGAGTGGGACTGGGTGGGGAGGTGGCGGAGTGTGCTGCCACTGTAATGGTTCAGTGCAAAACACTGGAGGCTATTTTTTCTTTACACCTTTTTTCATAAACAGCAAAAATCCTTCTGGGATACTTTCAGTTAGGCTAGTGAAAACAGGTACTAAATGTAGGTCTTCCATAAAAGCAAGGTATACTAAAGGAAACTTTTGAAAAGCAGGGGATACCTGTATTACTAAAGGAAATGTAGTATGCCGTGTGGCCCAGTAATTCCACTCCTTGAATTGTTCATCATAAGGCATATATAAGAAAGTTCATAGTATTGTTATTTTCAATAGTAAAAATCTAGAAACAAATGTTCTTCACCAATAGAATGGATAAATATATTGTGATATTTTAGTATAAGGAAACGTTGAGCAACAAAAGTGAACAAACTATAACGATACTTGACAACATGGATGGGTCACATAAAATTGATATAAATGACTTCATGTATATCAAATTCAAAAATCTAGTGTTTAGGTATCAGGATAATGTTGATACCCTTTTAGAAGTATCTAGTGACTGGAAAAGGGCATGATGAAAGTTTTTGGGGTGTTGATGTTTTGTTTCTTCATCTAGATATTGGTTACATTGGTGTGTAGGCGGTTGAGCTCTAGGCTTAATCCTTAGGAACATTATTTGTAATAGTGAAAAAATGGAAACAAATTTCAACATTAGGGGACTGGTTAAATTAAATAAGTATATACTTCCTATGGAATATTATGTGATTATTTTTATATGATGATAATCTATATTTACTGTCATAGAATGTTCAAGATAATGTCACTAAGTGTCAAAAGCAGCTTATAGTGCAGTAACACATTGGCCCATTTGTTGTTGTTATTAAAGGAAGGGAGAAGTTTGTGTATGTATTTTTAGATGGAAAATGTGGAATGATAAAGTCTCAAGTACTAACACTTCTGGTGATAGGATTTAATGTATTTTTTGGTCAGTGAGTATGTGTTATATGTGTTTAAAAATAAAACGACATAAATAGAAAAATAAGGGGCTGTTAGAATGAGAATTATTTCTAGAAATCATAGATATTTCTGTGTTCAGGGAAGTACAAGAAGATATTAATAATGAATTGTTAGGGCTAGAGGAATAATGCCTGCAGAGAGTATTTGAATTACTACCAATAAATAGTTGTTCTCATGACTCTGAGGAGTCTAGTGAGAGTTCTTAACATTCAGTGCGAGAGCTTATCTTCTATGGCCCTCTCTGTTCTTTGCTTTATCTGAATTTTTATAATGGGAAATTACAGGAAAATATTTTTTTATTAGTGCCAATAAGTAGTTTTTAATTTTACTCTAGAGATACTTGTTGAGAGGTTAACTCATCTGAAATTATACTATTTATTAAACTTTTTTAATGTGTACACTTTATGTTACCTGAGAATAAAATATGACTTTTTACATATAGTAAAAATTAGTTCTAAAAATGAAATTGACTGTATAAAGTCTTGTATATAGACTTAGCATCAACTGATACAGATTCAAAATTAAGTTATTCACTAGTTATATATGTAATATTTTTTAACTGTTGATTTTGAATAATTGATGTAAATAGTAAATATAGTTGTTTAATTTTAAAAGCATTCAACTCAATTCTGGTAGTTAAAATTTATTTTAGTAACATATTTCAAAGCCTGGGCTTTTAATTTTTGAATCCCTTGTAGTAATAGTTAATGTACACTTGGGGTTTTCTCAATTTAAAATGATGGTGGTAACTAATTGTTTGGGCTGTCAGGATAAACATGTTTAAAATGAGTGACCCACAGTAAATGTGCAATAAAGGTTAAGTTTCTCTACCCTATATAAAATATTTAGGTATATTTTTGTGGGACTTCATTTGTAAGAGAACTTTGGCAATATTTTCATGAGTTGAAATCATGTGTATGAAAATTGTCTTGTTTTTGTGGTTTTTAATTTTTAGAAGAAACCAAAGACACGGAGGCTCCCACAGCACCTCAGAATAGCCAGTTAACGTGGAAGCAAGGCAGACAGCTGTTAAGACAGTGAGTAATGGTTCATTTTCAGCTTTCTTTAAGGATCTAGGTATGAAAATGTTTATTTTCAGTCACTTTGCAAGTGAAAAATTATTTAATGATAGTGGGACAATGTGTATAGTTTTCATATTGCTGCTTTTTTGCTTTATTAGATGCTTGGATCTCTTTAAAGTTTGTGTGCTCTTGATTATTCTCTAAATATTCCTCAGAATGATGTGGTTTTCTTATTTGTGGAGTAGATTGTCATAAAGACTGAATGTTTTGAAGGCCAGAACAAAAACAGTGTAGAGTTCATACTTATGGACATTCTCATTCCCATCATTGTGAAATTCACATGCTTGGTTTTAAGTGGAAGTGTGACTGGTTTACAGAAGGAATTTAACTGATTATCTGAAACTTTTCAGAAGAGGCTTGCCAAATCCTACTTTTACTTGAATTTTTGAGGAACCTTTTTGATGTTTGAATTCTTTGTTGTATTATAAGTATGTCTGTGGCAAATCTTACTGTCTTTTATCTTTATGTTCTTTTCTTTTCCCTTGTATTGTGAAAACTTTTGGTACTTTAGTACTACTGAAATCTGAGGTAATTTATAATCATTCAGCTTTTTCAACTCTAGTCGTCTTTACCTTCACTTCTGTAACCCAGTGAATTGTGGTCAGACCCTTCATCTTGTTATTACCTAGCACTTCCCTACCTCTGGAGTATTCCATAATCCAACAGTTTCATATTCTACCTCTCCCACTCCAGTTCCCATGTTTTTTGCCCTCTGACCTTACCTAGATCTTTAGATCCTTAACTACTTTGTTCTCCTATCTCCTCTACCTGTGGTTTGTTTTGTTGTTGTTGTAAAGTTTTTTGTTTTTGTTTTTTGGATTTTTTGTTGTTACTTCCCTAGCTCCTGCTTAAACCCCATGATCCATCACTGTTTTGCTAGTACCCTTAGCTTTCTTGCTGCCCACTCTCTACCCTTCTCCCATCAGTTATTTTATTATACTTACTGCAGTATCCCAGCCTTAGTTCAGTCTTATTATCTATTACTTCTGTTTCTAACTAGTTCTTGGAGAAAAATTCACAGAATTGTATGAATGCCATTATACATTCATGGTTTCCTGTCCAAACATTGCAGAGAGCCTTTTTCCATATCCCTGGTCATCTCTGGCTCCCATTGCCCTCAGTGGATATTCTAAACTTTTACCACATCTCAGCCTATTCTTCCTTACTATCATTAGAAAACCACAGATTCTCCTTCACTGAAAATATGAGGGCTGTCAGGTGAGAACTCTCATAACTTTTTGCTTTCCTTTCTGTAAATGTATTTAAGTCTCATATTCATCACCTCAGTTTCTAATGTCCCAGTCAACGAGTAATTTATCAATCTGATATCTTGGTGACTAAAACCCAAGCAAGTTTTAATAAAAACAGATTATTGTCTGGAAGGATGCTGGGGTAGCTAGCTGAGTTGAGGCAAGTGTTAAATAACTGAGTATCAGGAACGTAGGAGCTGAGGTATTACTGAAGATTTTTCAGGGACTGGAAACACCCAGGATATGTTCTTTTTCTCTGGTGTTTTACTCCTCTGTATATCAGTTTTGTTCTTTTCTCCTGAAAATCACTTCTTTCTAGGTGACAGGGGACCTCTTACTTTAGTCATAAGATTTCTGAGGATTAGATTTGGCTCGACTTAATCAAATAACTGCCCATGAGTCAGTTACTTTTATCTGGGTTGTATAAGATCTTGACTGTGTATTTGGACCACATGGTTAGAGTGTGGTGGGAGTTATTCCCCAAAAAGAGGATTGCATTTTTTAGAGGAGTATGATAACTGTAGAGAAATGATTTGCACAGTATGTCTCTCATAAATGCCTAATCCCATTGCCTGGATTTATATTCTGTCTCTTCTTACCTTTCTCTAAGAGTACTTTATCTCCATTGTCTTCTTTGTTCTTTTCTCAGCTGTCTAGTCTGATTTCCATGTTGATGTTCCACTGAAGCTACTGTCACAGACATATTAATGAGACCCTTTTTGTTCATATTTGATCTTCTAGAAATATTTGACATTAACTGTTCATTCTTTTTTGAAATTTTGTTTTTCTTACTTTCATCAAACTACTCTCTATCTTTTTTTAACCCTAATTTTTCAAGTTCTTTCTTTTGACTTTCTCTTATTCTTCTAGTCTTTTAGATGTTTGTGTCCACAGGCGTTCTGTTTTTACTTATGATTTTTCTTTGAGTAACTTCATTTAAATCCATGGCTTCAAATTCCGCCAAACACTAATGACTCCCAAATCTATACACCCATTCCAGTTTCTTCTGAGCTTTTGATCTTTCTTATCATTGTGCATAATAAATGTTACCATTTTCATAGACACTGCATGATTATCTGATTGTTACCCTCTAAACCAGATTCTGGCCCTTTATTCTTCGTTTTATTGAATAGAACCACCATGTAACATCCCAGCTAGAAGTCTGAAATTTTTCCAGAACTCATCTTCTTTTGTTTTACTGCCATATTTATTTGTGTACCAAGTCACTAAGATTATATTTTATTTTTCTCACATTTCTTCTCCTCTTCCCCAGTTTTGCTTCTTGCTGTGTTAGTGTCCTAACCGGTCTCCCGGTCGTTAGCTTTCACCTAAAAATCCTTTGTTACTTTGTTAGCAGTATATAAGGCTTCTTTTAGCATCTTCTCTTAGCCTGTCAAATACTTCAGGAAGAAGTTCTTTAATTTGTCACATAAAGCCATTCATGACCCATTATCTATATTTATGTCATGATTCAGTCACTTTCTTCCTTTTCAGTCTCATCCTACACCCTAGGTTAAGTATCCTGGTTTAGATACATAGAAAGTTTGAAGACCATGGGACTATAGGAGTGCTGTGAGATCTTAGCTCCTGGAAGGAGAACTAACCTATCCGTCAACCTATGGCTAAAAGCCCAGGTTTAAACTTAGCATATCAGTGTTCTGAGGTTTGTTCTATTCATTCTTTCTGGAATTTTTTAAAAAAATAATACATATCATCAACGCTCAAATGTGTTTTAAGAATCTAGGGCTTTTTAAGCTTTGGGATAATTGGTCCTTAATTAGTGTTAGCCATCTATATACTTTTTTATTTAAATTTTAGTTTGTAGTTGGCCTTGTTCTCTTTGAAGTGGAACTTGTCTATAGAAAAGAAAAGTTACTGAGTCAAAGAAAGTATATTTTATAAGATTATGGCTTTTTCTAAAATGCTTTGATATAATTTTGATTTTACATAAAATTTGCAGGCATTAGTAATAATTGGGATTTAATATTTTAAATTTTCTCTTACAGATATCTTCAGGAAGTAGGTTACACAGATACAATATTAGATGTACGGTCTCAGCGGGTAAGGTCATTACTTGGACTGTCCAATTCAGAACCAAATGGATCAGTAGAAACAAAAAATTTAGAACAGATCCTGAATGGAGGTGAATCTCCTAAGCAAAAAGGACAAGAAATCAAAAGGTATGATCTATACTCAGAGTTTAACATTGCTTGTATAATGGACATTATGAACTCTAGCTTCTTGTTACTGCTGTTAACAATTTTTAAAGCACGTAGAGTTCAGATTTAAAGACTTTTTCCCCCTAAATACTACTGTGGGCAAATAAACTTTTTTAAATTAGGTGCTTTTTAAGGTTATTTATCTTAAGTTTTGATGCCAAGAGAATGGCTTTAGTTCTCAAACTGGTGCAAAATTAAAATTTGAGGGTGATTTTATGTCGTTCAGAGTTATTTTAACATCCTGATTTAAAAAAATTTTGGTAGCATTTTCAGTAAATTATAATACTACTCTATAATTAGAATAGTGATGGTTGTTTAGACGCTAGTGTGAAGGAAACAAGGTTTTGCATTGTGTTTGGACTTAGAAAACTACCAGATAGACTTTTAAATTTTAATGCCTTTATTGACATATAATTCACATACCATGAATTTCATTGAGTTAAAGTATATAAGTTTGATGATTTTTTAGGATATCCACAGAATTGTTCAGCCATTGCCACAATCTTAAGTTTTGAAAATTTTTATCACTCCAAAAAGAAACCTCATACTCATTAGCTGCAACTCCTCATTTTTTCCTATACTTCTCCCACTCACCAATCATAGGCAACTATTATTTTCTATCTCTGTAAATTTGACTATTCTAGGTATTTTATGTAAATGATTATTCTGTGAGTAGCTTCTTTCATTTAGCATAGTATTTTAAAGATTCATCCATGTTACAGCATGTGTCAGTAGTTCATTCCTCTTTACTGCCAAATAATCTTTTCTATGGATTTACCACATTTTGTTTATCCATTTCTTGTCCAGTTAATGGGCATGTTGGTTGGTTCCACATTTTGGAATAATGGATAATGGTACTTTGAACATTGGCATACAAGTATGAATATATGTTTTCAAGCCTCTTGGGTTTAGCCTAGGAGTGGAGTTGCTAAGTTGTATGGTAACTTCGTGTTCACTTTTTTGAGGAATTTCCAAACTCTTTACCAAAGTGGCTGAACTATTTTACATTCCCACTAGAAATGTATAAGTTCTGATTTCTCTGCATCCTCGTCAACACTTGTTTTCTGTCTACCAGATATACTTTTGATTAATACAGACTTAATAAATGGCAGAGTCAAGCAGGTGGAACTTTCTTCATTTTTTACCGCTAGCTATTACCTTGATATAGATTGGATAGACAAAGAAAAGAGAAAGAGAATGGAAAAAACAAAACAAATTCATTGAGTTCATTTAGAACTTCAGAAATTAATTATATTTACAGTTTATAAACTGGCATTGTTTCATACTTTACACATATTTTATGACATGCAATTGTATAAAACATGTTAATAACTTTCAAATTAACATAATAAGCGTTCAGGGTTTTTATTTCTGAGAAATAAGGTCTCTTTAATAAAAACAATTTCACATCTAGCAGAGCCTTTATTTTCTTTACTCTGAATTTCAGGAATCATAGAGTGTTTTCATAGCATAAGAGAAAAAGTAAAAATATGCATTTTAAACTAAACTTGTCAGCTAACCAGGCTAAGTAATTCATAGGATTTATAAATATTTTAGAATAATGTAGTTTACTGTATCATACCTTTTAAAGCCATGCAAATGTATTGCTATGATAAATACAATTTTAAAACCTAAAACTTGAATTCTCACTGTTGACACAGAAATTTTTATCCAAGAGAAGATAATACTTAATTTTCCAAACTTAAAAAGTCTTAAATTTAGTACTTTTAACTTTTCTGTCATTGATGTGCCAATTTTGTCAAATATTTACTTTGCCCCAAATATTTAACACCCAAATATGGAGACATTTTGTAAATGTTGAGCTGAAAGGTATGTGTTTTGTTATTGTGGTAGTTTTTTGTTTATTTTTACTAACTTGCATTTGAAAAAACCCAGCTCTTTCTACATTTAGTTTTTATATAGGTCTTTGAACAATGTGCTGGATTAGGCAGAGTACAATAGACCTATTAAAGCCCTATGTTATGATAAAGTACTATTAAAAAATAGTCTGAATTGTGTTCATTAGTTCTTAATTTGGACTAATGGAACCAGTTTGGGAGAGGAAAAAACCCTATATTTTAGGTTATTATTCTTTTCTGTTCCTTACCCACATGCACTGTTCATGTGGGTAAGGATATTTAAGATCGTCCAGTTTAACTCCTAAAATTTACAGGTAAAGAAACTGAGGCAAAAAGGTTTAAATGACTTTACCAAATTCAGGCAGCTAGTAATGGAAAAGGACTTTCATTGTGAGAGACTATATTCAGCTGAAACTATCACTGTTTTGCTGCAGCCTCTGTTTTTAGACATTTAAACAATTTTAAACAACTATTTGAAAACCCTTTTTGTACATAGAGGAGGAACTCCGATTATAGTTTAAAAAATGACTTCATAAGTAGGTAAAAATAGATGATCACTTACATATTAAATGAGTGGTTCTGAAAGACTTGAAAGTATTTCTTTAGTATATTAAGAATCTTGTTTTCTAGGTAAGAAAACTTGTGAAATGGATTGGAATGTTCTATATCTGATTAACATAACTTTCAATCTGGGCAGCCTGATAAATTAAACTTTGTTTAAGGACTAAATTAAGAATTGAGTCCCTAAGTATTTAGGCCAAACTGTAAGAGGTTGTAGAGCTATAAGAAATGGTTAAGTTTAAACATTCTTGAGTAAAATATTTAAGGGATGCCTTATAAGTAAGTTGTCATTTGAATTTCTCTACTACCTTCAAGTATTGTTTTAAAATAGGAGGCAAAGAAATATTAGAATTAACCATTGGAATATTGGGATTTATCTTTTTTCTCTCTTACAGGCCTTCTGGTGATGTTCTTGAAACATTCAATTTCTTAGAAAATGCTGATGACAGCGATGAAGAAGAGGAAAATGACATGATTGAAGGCATCCCAGAAGGAAAAGACAAACATCGGATGAATAAACACAAAGTAAGAATTCAGTTTTGTATTCTTACTAGCTAAATATATATATATATTTATATTTATGTATTTGGAATAGAAAATTTCAAGATGTCTTAAGTTACATTTTGAGTGATCAGTTTTTAATTTTATTACATCACTTGAAAGTTTTATTATGTCACCTGGAAGTTTTGCATAGTTAGTTCTTATTAAGTTACCTATATATAGTAGAAATTATTATTTGCTGTAATATAGACTAAATGTCAAGAAAGTGTCTGTTTTTATAGGACTGGTCCAGTGGTTTGAAACTTTTAAAAGCTACATCCTCTCCACTCCTGTCACAGTTAAGAATCGCTGCTGAAGTCTGTTTCTTGTGTAGTAAACAAGTGATAAACTGTAACTGAAACTACAATGGGGATACTCCCACCCTGGGTGAAGGAGTAAACTGTGAATTGTAAATGTATGTGTCAACATTCTCATTCTTTGTTAAGGATTAATAAAAATTTGCTTTTGCTCATAACCTAAGAAGCATGTTTATCTATTTTAGTGTTGATACGTGTTAGCTATAAGAGCAAAAGTAGATTAGATGATCAGTGTGTCAATTATGGTAGTAGTATATAGTATTTCAAGTATGTTAAAAAAAAAAAAAGTGGATGGGTTCAGTTGTGATTCTTTGGAATTTACAGTAATGTGGGGGAAATGCCCGTATTCCTCAAAAGCTTCCAGTTTATCAAAGCAGTTTTCAACCTTTCTGCCACATTTCATATTTGTAACATACTCAAATGTGAAACATGAGTGAATAGAGATTTTGGTCCTTTCCTATTTTTGTTCTGGGAAGCACTACTAAAATTACCGTAGCTATTGACTTGCATTAGTTAATGTCCTTATTAGCTATGCCGTATCTTAATGAGTTGTGGACTACAAATGCAGTTCTCTGTGAGTGAGGACAGTTCAACACAGTGTATTAGTATGTGAGTTAATGAGTATTTTAACAGTGGTATCTGTGAATCTATTATAATTAAAGAAGTTTAAGAATCATCATTCTTGCTGATTAACATTTTAACCAGTCTTACTAGCACATTACTTGCATCACATTTTATAACAATCTTCACACGGCGCTGTTGACATCCATTTATGTAGAGTATAATTTGGAATTGATGAACTGTGTGGTAAATCTAAAACTTTGTATCTAAGTAATCTAAAAATAGGAGTACAAATGTAAAGGTAATTGTGCGAAAACAGAAAGAATTCCTTTAAAATTTAGCATAAAAGTAATTCTTGGTTTATGTTCCATTTACAGATAGGTAATGAAGGTTTAGCTGCTGACCTAACTGATGATCCTGATACTGAGGAAGCACTGAAAGAATTTGATTTTTTAGTGACTGCTGAAGATGGCGAAGGAGCTGGAGAAGCACGGAGTTCAGGGGATGGCACAGAATGGGGTAAGGTGATAAAGAAATATGGGGGTGGGAGAACATTTAGCCTAAAGGTGTATTATTAATTAAATATTATACATGGAACATATGTATCTGAATGCATGGTGGCAGTTAAATGGAGGGCAAAGAGAAGAATGGTATTAAATAATTTCAGAGGATTTTGTACCAGTTTATTTCAATTTAGTGGCTAAACTGTTTAATATTTGGCTTTTGGCGGATTTTGGTTTTTGAAATTTGTCTTGATTTAAAGTTGAAACATTTAGTCAGTATAGAAATTCAATTCCTTTCCTTTTAGCAGAATTTTTTTAAAGCATGTATACAGTTTTAAACATTCCCATTATTTTGGTGATGATTCTAGCTTTCAAGAAGTCTTAACTCTTTTCAGCATGCCTTATGGTATTATCTGACTTATTGCTGGGAAGTAATAAAGCTACTCATTCTGAATTGTAGCTCAGTATTTAATAAGACTTAGTGAAAGTGTTAAACTATTACATACAAAATTCAGTGTATAGATGTGTTAGAGCCTAGCCTTTGGAAGTGACACCTATTGCTAATGATAATCCAGTCATAAATTAAAAGGGAGAAAACAGTTCTGTTTATACAGGGTTAAAAAAACTCCATTAGAAAGTAAATAAAATTGTACAAAATATTTTAAAATAATAGCTGAGGTTTGGTATGTTGTTCATATTAAATATGTTCATTCAATCATCTTTTAATATCAGCATGCTATCCTGTAGGTAGAACTCAAATTGTGTATACAGAGCTTTGTTGGAGAAGGTTACTAAGTACTTTAATACATATTTCACATGAATACCAAAGTTGCCTTAGTTATTATTAGCAAGAGGAATAATCACTAGATTTCTTAATATTACTTTGGTGATAAGTAGTTTTATCACCACTTGAGACTGAATATTGCTAATAGTAGAAAAGACAAAGCCTAATAGATAATGTTTATTAACTATCCTGATATAAACTGAATACAAGAAAGATCTGAATTTTGTTACCAACAATCTCATTGTTTATAATTTTCAAGCATTGTTTCCAGGCTTTCACTTCTGTCTTCTAAGTAGAAAGAGAGGAGGCACATAAATTGAAAATATGAAAAAATTCTGCAGTTACTTTCTAGACTTTGATAATATAAATTTTTTACTTACTGTTTGAAAATGGCTATATTATAGAAGTTTACCCTTATTAAGAATTAGCCTTGATTAAGAGAAACAGTAAAAATATCTGTTTTCTTGTAACTTCTCTGTGCAACTCATTAAGTGTTGGAAATACCTTTTTTCCAGTAGTTTCTAAAGTACTGTGTTTTTTCTGGATTTTATAATTATATAAATATATATAATTCATGTATTTTTTAGGAGGTTTAGAACCACAGATACAGGTGAAGAAGAAAATTAAAAATCACCTTTAACACTACTAAGTAGAGAGAATCTTGGTTAATATTTATATTAAGTACATATATATTTATTTTGTGTCTTTATTTAACAAAGGATTTTGCTGTGCTGATTTATAACACACACTTTTCACTTAACATTGTTCTTCTGTCACATTTTTAATAACTGTGTAATATTCTATCAGTATGTTCCATGATTTATTTAACTGGGGCTCTCATGCACATTCTAGGTTGTTTTTATTAAAGGAAAAAAGGATCAAAAACAGTTTTCAAACATTGGTATAGCTAAATCTTGGCACATTTCCATTCCTATATCCTTCACCAAAAATTGCTGGAAATTTCACTGCATGTCAGAAGAATATACAAAAGTTTCAGGAATTTAATTTATATAAAATGGTACTATTTCTATTATAAAAATATTACATTCTATGTAGTTGATTGGTCCTTCTGCCCAAAAACTTTTGACTATAGAGCAAAGTTTCAAGAGAAGACCTAATTAAGTCAATCAGCGTAAAGCTGTCAGTACTTTACTTTTATTTGAGAGTGTCTTGAATCTTTTTGTGTAAATGTAAGTAACTGACAGTCTCCTCCTTCTGGACAAGACTTGAAGCATCTTTAAAGCATTTTAACTTCTTGAGAAGGAAAAGGACCCTTTAAGAACTAAGTGGTTCAAGTAGTTTCTTTCCTTAAGAAATGAAAACTTTCTAAGGATCTATGCAGTATTTCTGAATTTATCATTTCTACTCAACAGATGATATACTTAGTTTTTTTCAAAACAAAGAGAATGGATATAAATATTCCTTTATAGTTATCTAATTCATTTACTTAACAGTTGAATTTACTTATAAATAGGAAGGAGGTTATGTTCAGATTTTAATTATTGAGTAAAGGACACAGATTTTTTAAAAAAAATAGTCTCTCATAATGAAACATATCCCACTATTCACCCATGCTGGATAATCTATATTATTTTATTTATACCAGCAGTCTACTCAGCTATCTCTAATTTTGAATGCTTTTATCCTGTGAAACCACTGCTTTTTAGAAAGCTTTTAAAATCTGTTTTTCTTCTGTCATCTACATTAGGTAGTCTGAGTTTAATTTTAGTAGTTCTTAGTTCTTCTCATAATCAAAAATAATAATGGACATTTCTAATTTTGCTATTTCTCATTTTGCTATTTCTCTTATGGAGACTAGGCATTTGAAGGATGTTTAGTTATTTTCTCCTACACTTTGAAAATGAGATCTGCAGAAATTTATAGGACTACAAAATACAATTAGTACTTGAATGTTTGTATTTAAATATGATGGATAATTAAAGCACTGAATATTTACATAAAGTTAGTTACAAATTTATGCTACATTAAGTAGATTCATATAATTCCTTTGCTTTGGTAGTTAGAATCATCGTAACAGAATTTTATGTGTTTGTGGTTTTGAGTTGTCATGGGTCAATTTTTTGGTGCATATTTGTGTTTTCTTTTAAACAAAAAGGTTCCCATAACTGATTCAACCTCATTTCTTGGTATTTTTTTTCCCTTAGATTTTTTAAAACAGAATTAATATGTAGAAGATTATGCTGCCTCTTCCCTTTTGCTCTTTAACTATTTCTTATAAGCAATATCAAATCAGCTGTTATTCACCAGGCAAGTTTCAGGATGTTGTTTGTGCACATATGCATTCACCAACCTTTTTGCACTGCCTTAATAAGTATACCTTTGTTTTCTAGACTTGAGGTTATCTTGCAAGTAGTATTTGGTTTTTTTTCCTTAAGCTTATCCTCTTTTCTTTTTCACTCCACTACCTTTTGTTACTCTCGTTAGAGCTATTCACAGCTTTATTTTTTTTACAAAGGATTTTTCAAAAATACATTAAACTTTTCTGTTTTATCTAATTTCCTGTATCAAGTTTATGCCACTTTTTTGTTTCTATGAGGTTTAACAAATATTTGCTCAAAATGTGTTAGTTTTTCACTTCTAAAAATAAGAATTGTTAGCTTTATTAAGATGAGTACAAATGATTAATTCTTTAGATCACTTTCTTGGAGTATTTGATAAGTTGACAGAACAATTCCTGATAACAGCTTTGTTTTAAAGAAACCATGATTAGAGTACTTGAAAAGTGAATATTCTCTTTAAATCAGTATTATAACTGTATTACAAACAGTTACAGTTGGCAGATTTGACAAATAATCATGTATATAAATTTCAGACTTGAACAACCTAGTTTCAATTAATTCAAGTTAGGAAATTAAAGTTTTGGATTTAGCTTTTCACATACTGACTATAGTATCCGTAAGGGAGAAAGTGGTGGTAGTTTTAGGAGGAAAGACTCAAAGTACAGTAAATAATTAATTTCAGTGTACCACTTAAATATGGGAATTTTTTATGTTTACTATATGTAACAATCTTTAGACAAAAAAGACTAACATCCACTGTATAGATGAAATCAGTGAGGCCTAGGTAGTTTAAGACTTGTGAGCCAGAATATGAGTTACCAAAATTTAAAAAGTATATTTTCTCCAAAATCACCTTTTACTGTCAGACTTCTTGATTGACTTAGCCTATGTGTTTTGTTACAATATTTATTTAGTAACAGGATTGTCCTAGTTGTTCTGTAACAGAATGTTAAACTTCCTAATAACAGCTACTTTAAAACTGGAAGGAATAACCTTTTAATACCTAAAATAATTCCAATAGATTTATTTTTATCCTGTTTCTTTTTAATGCTGTTTTTTCTCTAGTTTACTATAGGGTAAATTTTTTCCAGGCACAGATATTTACTTAAAACAAGTATGGATTTGTTTATTCATCTAAAATGGCTGAAGTGTAGATATACAGCGATGTGTATTTTCACTTCTCCACGCTTGTCACTGCTTTTATCTTACCCTAAAAACATCAACTCTTAAAAAGTCTTCAGTGGAATTTGAGTTTTGTTTTTTTTTTTGTTTTTTTTTTGTTTTTGTTTTTTTTTGCTAATCTTAGTTGTAGACCAATGGAAGCAGGTAATGAGATGTTGAACTATTTGAATGGGGTGGGGGCAGAGATGGGATTCTCTGAATGCTTTGTATGGATTATTTGAGACATTGTATTTGGAACTATGTATTATTTTGGACTAGAATGCCTCTCCATTAGTGTAGTTATCCTGTGCATGCAGAATCAGTGTGACAGAAGGTGCATGAATATTTTCATCAATAAAACGGCACTGACCTTTCCAGCTTGCACTTTTATGAGTAGTTCGCATGTAATTCGTTCATTTGCTTTTATGATGCTGGCTGAATAATTTTTATTAACATTTTTATAAAGTTGCAGTGATCTATTTTTTATAATAGATTTCTGATGTCAGTCCACTGAAAGAATATCAGTTATTGAAAGAATAACAACCTTCAAATTTGTAGTTCATAGAAATGAAGCACCATTTAACTGTTGTTAGTAGTATTAAATGTTTAGAAACTTATGAGATGAGATTTTAGAGTTTGAGTTGTGAATACCAAAACTGAGACTGCACCTTTAAAGTACTTTGAGTGTATGCTGTTAGTACATTTTTATTATGATCATGTAAAGCTATAACAGTTTACTGCCAACAGCTTGCATTGCCAACTGCTGATTTTTTTTCTTTTAATAATATGCTGCATGTAGATAAAGATGACCTCTCCCCAACTACTGAGGTTTGGGATGTAGACCAGGGACTAATAAGTAAACTGAAGGAACAGTACAAGAAGGAACGAAAGGGGAAGAAAGGGGTGAAGAGTAAGTGCAGATTCTATTATAATTTTTATGTATCAATCTTTGAGAAAAAAACTTCAGTTCTGTTTTTTTGTGTACTTTTTTGTTTCATAAAGGGGGCAACTAACTTTAAACTTTGTCTGTTGTATAATTGAAATTTATTCAGATATAATTAAGGATATGTCACTGATCAAGTGAAAAATAATTTTAAATAAATGGATAAGGATGAAGGAAAGATTTAAACTTTTTCTTTGTTTTTTTAAGCTTTAAAAAATTTACCAAATGGTAAGGAATCAAAATGCCTTGGGATGAAAAATAATAGAAATTTGTTCAAAAAGGAGAAAGTATGAATTTCCCCCTTTTTTGCTGCATAGGACGTTACTGCTATAACCAGGTCATATCCAGGTTACGTTTCTTAGTTTGGAAATCCCAAAATACAGTGAGTGACTAGGAAACCCCTTTCCATAACTTGTGCTTTCGGGCCTTAATCCAACCGCAAACAATAGTAGCAAAAAAAAAAAAAAAAAAAAAAATTCTGGGAAGTATTTTCTTGGCTAGAGGAAGGCCAGAGAAGGTAGTCATGGAGGTAAGGTTTGTTTGGTCTATAGCTGAGTGTCTTTGGGTGCCTAGGTGTATTTTTCACCATGTTATATTCTGCCTAATATATTGCAGAAGTATAAATTTAGCTACAGCACCTTTGAAGGGAGTAATTCGTTTCCAGTTTGTGAACCATATTAAAAACAGCCACATGAACAGCATCTTCAGACTTTTGCATATTAAATGGAGAAACTTGAAATTTGTTTTAGGGGAATTTTATTTTGAACTGGCCATTGGTTCCTGCTTGTCTAACTATTTTAACTGTGTCAAGGAGAAAATAGTAAGTGACACAGGCAAAACCATTTAAGCATTCTTTCATATTCCTTTCTCTGGTGATAAATATATTAGTTTATAAAATAGCAGTCATAATGAAAAAGAGTGTAGGTTTCCTTCAGCATTTTTTGAATGGTTCAATTTATTATGGTGGTTAATACGTGAAGTTTTGGTTATTTTATCTGTTATGCAATTTTTTTTAATAACTTGATGCTAATTTATGGTATTGCATGTGAATAAAAAGAATGTGTTCTCTTAGAAGTTTTAGACTGTGGTGAACTGCTTATTATATTTAAAAACATTTAATACTGGGCAGGGGCTGTGTTCAGCTTTAACATCACTTACATGTATAATTAATGCATGTTGAGTATAAAAATACTTTCGCATGATCGATCATTTTAATATAGACACGACATTAGAATCTTAGGATTTAGGTCTTTTTTTAAGAAAAGAAGTAGTTTATTTTAATATTAGATTACTTATCTTATATATGTTATTCATAAACTGACTTATCTGCTGAAGATAGCTTTAGAAAGTGTTAGATAATATCGCTTTTAATTTAAACTATAAATACCTCATTTTTTTCTGATAGAATATGTTTAGATCTATACAAACATTTTTTATTGCACCTCACATACTGAGTTTTTTACAAATTTGTGGTAATCCTGAGTTTTTAACAATAAAGTATTTTTAATTTAAGGTATGTACATTTTTTAAGATATAATTCATTGCACATTTAATAGAGTACAGCATAGTGTAAACATAACTTTTATATGCACTGGAAAAGTAAAAAAATTATGTCACTCACTTTTATTGTGATATTTGCTTTATTGCAGTGGTCTGGAACTAAACCCTCTATCTCCGAGGTATGCTTGTACCTTTTTGAGGTTTAGAAAGAAAACTTAAGTCAACTTAAGGTTTTTTTAGTTGTAGGTTTTATATTTTTCTAAAAAAAATTTTTTTATCAAAAAAACCTGTTTAACATTAGAAACAGATGAACTGAAACTAAAATCTAAAGTCCCCATAAAATTTTAATTTAATTAATTTTCTTAATAGGATCATTGTATGCAGTTTTGCTATTTTCCCACTTAGCTAACAGTTCACAGAAATTGCCATTTCGTGTTAATAAATATTACTCTGTATAACGTTTCCTTCCTCCCTTCCTTCCTTCCTTCCTTCCTTCCTTCCTTCCTTCCTTCCTTCCTTCCTTTTCTTCCTTCTTTCCTTCCTTCCTTTCTCTCTCCCTTTCTTTCTTTCTCTCCCTTTCTTTCTCTCTCTCTCTTTCTTTCTCCCTTCCTTTCTCCCTTCCTTCCTTCCTTTCTTTAGCCAAACTACCTTGTTATCAAATAGGATATTGGAGAACCTAATATGTGAAATAGGCAAAAGGGAACTACTGTGATTAAATCAGGAGCTGGGGACTTCTGAGCCATGCCTGGAGGTTCTCATGTCTCAATACTATTTTATTATCCAAATATGTAATATGTTATTCAGCCAGTCCCCTTTAATTTTGATTTTGTTTCTATTTTTTTCAAAAAAGAACTTTGTTTATATAACCATAAAAATAAAACATGCTTATTATTCAAAAAATAATATATATAGAAACATAAAGGAAAAAGTAAAAATCACCTGCAGTTCTGCAGCTTAAAGATTAATATTTGTCATATATCCTTACAACTTTTTCTAAGTGTCTTTATACACAAACCTCCTTTAAAATTTTTCAACAGAGCTGTCATACTGTTTTAAACTCATTTTTCTTAATTTTCATAGTCATCTAAATATATTAGTGGTTACATAGTATTGCATTTAGTGGATTTAACCTAGCCTCAATTAGTTAAACCTTTAGATTGTTTCTCATTTTTAGTATTTTTGTAAACACCAGTGTTTTCAAGGTTGCTCCTGTATGTAGATATAGATGAGGTTTCCAGCAGTGTCTCAGGAATGAATAATTAAGAAATAGTAAGTCGTTTCTTTTTACACTTCCTTTGTGAATTAGATAAATAAGAACTTCTTGCTCTTTTGGAGGGGTAATTTATTTTATTTACTTTTTAGTGTGATTACTGGGGATTGAACCCAGGACTTCGTGCATGCTACTCATGTGCCCTACCACTTGAGCTATACCCTCGCTGCCCCAGAACTTTTAGCTCTTAAATAGAGAGTTCAGTATGAAAATGTTGGCTCTGAATCTCTACCATGGAAATTAAAAAAAATTTTTTTTAATTGATGGATAGTAAATTTAGCTCTTAATCCAGGTAGAACATCGTATTAATACTAAGGTAAAATTTTACATGAAAAGATAATTCATGAATTTTGTTAGCATTCTTATTATCTTTGTTGGTTTTTCTTCTGATATTTTCCCAGATGTAGCTTTTTACAAGTTAGAATAATTCATAAAACGTAGCCTTTTCTTTTTCTTTATTCCAAAATGTGAATGAATCACACCTACTGGATCCTAACCCAAGTTTCAGCAGATTTTTTTCCAGCTTCTTAGAAGGAAGAAAATTATTTGCTAGTTTTACTGTATGGAATCAGCAGATGTAATCCAGTCTAAATTTTTTTTTTTCAGGCTAAAAACTGGTGAGAATGCCAACTTTTTAAACTTTGTAGACTCAACCATGATTTGACTCTTAAATGGAAAGGCTTCTAAAATTAAGAGCCAGGAAACTAATGTTTATCTGCCTTCCAGCTTGTTCAATCCGTTCTACCTTTTTTTCCCACCTAAGGTAAAAGAAAATGACTTAAAAGTGACAGCCTTGCCTTGGACTGTAGATACAATTCAGTATTACTTTCTTACTAAGTGAGGTATACTTAAGAGGTGTACTTTTTAAATTAATATTTCTACATGTCAAGACCATGAAACTGAAGAGACTTGATGCAATTATTTTGGTCTCAGGCTTCCAGAGGGTTAAGCTTCCTTTTCCATGTAACTTTTTATTTTGACATAATTTCAAACTTAAGGAAAGTTGCAAGAAGTGTAAAACTAGAGTTCCATGTACTTTCACATAGATTCTTCAAATTTTAATATTTTACTATGTTTACTTTCATCCTCTTCTCTCTGTAAATGTATATATTTATTGTTTTGAACAGTTCAGAAAACTGAGTAAATAGTAGACATGTTGCTCCTGAGATAGTTTAGTGTATGTTACTTGACCACAAACACATTCTCTTATATACCACAGTATAGTCATGAACATCAGGAAATTAGGAAGTGATGATAATTCTGTTATCTAACCTAAAACTCAGTTTTCTATCATCTTTCAATTCTAAGCTTTCTGTAATTGGGAAAGGAAGTGAGGGGGAGGTTCTAAATGTTGTTAAAATCTTGGTCTAGTAGGATTTTTCTAGCTTCCTGTGGTCTCCATGTATTTTATGTCTCAGTAAAAACACGTAAGTCAATAACAAAAATCACACTGTGTAATAACTGAAGTGTGAAGCACCTGAAATTTGAAACCTTATTTAGAATATGAAGTGTGAGTTAAAAATCTTTTTCAGACCTTGATTTTTGTCCTTCAGTTTTTCAACATGGAAAATTTAAATTGTGGATTGTAATATGTTTTCCCTCAATAGATAACTCGTATTCTTGTGGCTTATTGTTAATCCTATGCTATTTTATTCCTGTAAAATTGAGGCTTATAAGGAGGGTTAGATTGCTTTTTGTCCATTCTTCAAAAGATTTATAGGCTTTTCCTATTTCAAATAAAGGGAGGATTTCCATTTCAGAGATTCATATTCTGAAAATACATATATTTACATTTCTGATTCTTGGTTAATGAATTTGTCTTAGTTTGCCTAGTTATTCTCGTTTATCCTCTTTCCTATCTTTTCCATGTATAGAATAAGATTTGTCATTCCCCTCTTTCCTTTATTGGTGTTTTAGGATCACTGTACCTTTCCTGACTTGATTATCAATACATTGGGAGGGGGAAATCTTAATTTTTTCAATATTTCTTTTAATTTAAATTATGAGTGAGCATCCTTGGATCATTTTCTAGTTTTCCTTTTTTTTTTTGTTTTAGAGTTTCATATTAGTTTTTGTTGGTTGCTGTTCCAGATCCAAGATGACAGGCTGTCATAAGGAAATGTCATTTTTGTGAAGTGTGACTTAATTCCAAATATCTGTATACTAGTTATTTTAGTACATTTAAGGATAAATTATTATTTTGTAGCAGTGACTTTAAGTAGACTTTTAAGTGCACCTTGGCACACACTATAAAATGACTGTAATGATTAAGCTGCTTCTATTCAGGAGAGTAAATTTGAAGAATCCATGAAACTAATGTTTTCTTTCCTGCATCAAATCAAAGACAAAAAACTAGTTGTTTTATAACAAAAGGATATTATTTTCATTTAAGAGATACAATTATTTTATATTTCTGGCTTTAATTTCACACTTTTAAAACAGATCATTCAGTTCAACTCATTTCTTTCTCTTTTTTCCCTTCCTCAAGAGAAGATTTAGGGATTCTGACAAAAGGTGAAAAAGTATTAGTTTGATGCTCTTTGAGTCAGTACACATTTTTAAATTTTAAAGTTCAGAATCACTTTGTAGCTGAACTAGTTGTTTTTCCTTAATATTGTGATGCCATTTTTTAAGATGACAGTTGTCATGGAAAGCTTCATTTTAACTAGGATGATAGAAAATAGAACAAATCTAACAAACATGACATAGCTAAATCCTTATTTTAAAATAAACGTCTTTTCCAGATTGCCTTCTACACATTTTGTTTGACTTTAGAATGTAAGGTTGGTTAACAAAGGGAGGCACATTTAAGAAAAGGAAAACATTAGATTCAGTTTTTTTTTAAAGTACTATTTTACTTAATAGAGTATATGGAAAGATAAATTTCTTGTTATGAGTGTGTAAGTTTGTGTGCAAGTGTGAATTTAAAAACACCAACACAATAGTTCTAAGTCCAAAGTTTGCCTTATACATGGCATGTTTTTCATTTTCCTGTAATCTGTTTAAGATTATGCATTGGCAGAGAGTTGGTGTTTTTGATTAAGAGGTAGGTGGATTGTTTTTATAATTCATATAGTAAAAGAAAAGTTTTTCTTGCTGTTAAAATTAGAAAGAGTATTTCTTCTTTTATAGATTCCAACAATAATTGAGAATCGGTTTTTGTTTAATTAATGCTTAAGGAGTCTTCATTTATGCCCTTGAATTATTTTATTTACATATAATATTCTGTTACCCTAATACCATTAAAATTTTCTCTCTGCTAATCAAACTTCAGATTTTTTTTACTTGAAATTGCATTTTGTTACATTTATTGTATTTAGGCAATTGGATAGATTTAGAAAGAGAATGAAGATGCATTAAATGTGTAATTAGTTTAAAGATGTTCTACAAAGTAGATGCTAGGTAAGACTGTTACATCAGGTTATGAAATCTGCTTTAATCAGTAATAATTGTTACATAATTTGGGGCCCTCAGTTTGAACATTAACTTTCATATTGTCTCCTACTTTCTTTTCCTTCATATTTCCCAGTCTGTATCTTCAGGAAGGTATGACTATATTATCTGTTGTGATAAATTTTTTTGTCTCTATTATATTTAGCTATTATATGATAGAGTTATTAATAAGGTACCTAATAAAGTCCAGTTTTACAGTGTATGTGAGTATAATAAGAGTGAGCAGAGAAAGATCAACAAAAGCTTCACAGAGGAAGGAGATGGAAGTGGTATGGAGGAATGGATAGAATTGTGATAGGCTGAGGTGCACGTTAGAGGACAGGAACTTGTATGTGTATGTGCGCAGGAAGTATTCTCATCGTTACGAGAAATAGTAAGGACATATGTAACAAAATATGGTAGTAAGAACCTTTGTGAATATTGATGCTATAGGAAAACTGTTTGGCTTGAAAATTAGGAAGGTTTATATTGTTGAGCACTAAAAGGTGAGATTGGATAGGAAAAATAAGATCACCAAAAAGTACATGCATGGTTAAGTACAAGATTTTAGTTGGCCTTCATTCAAAGAGTGTTGAAGTGCTACTTATGGTTTCAGAGTAAGGACTGATATGATTAAATGTCATAATTTTGGAAAACTAATCTAGCTGTAGTATTCAAATTTGATTGACTATAAATGGAGCTGGGAGGTAGGAATCCCAATTAGGAATCTTCTGCAGTAATTTAAAAGAGTGAAAGCTTTGACTAGAATGAAGTCAATAGAGAAAAATAGATTAATCTGAAGAATACTTTCAAGGAGGATTCTTTTTAAAAACAGGTCCCCCCACCCCCTATTATAAGTTGAAAAGGAATTATTAAGGTGCGGTTGCAGAATTTGTAAGAACAGAAAGCAAATCAATGGAGGTGGTACTCATAAGTGGGAAAGTTATAAAGGAAAGCTACCTTGTGAGAAAGGATAACGTTTATTTTCTCTCATGCTGAATTTCACTCATGATGGACATTCATTTGGCAGTTTTTCATTTATTAGAGAATTTATTTACAGTCACTTCATTGTCAGGGGAAAAGTCCTCAGATAATAACTGAGTTTCTCTGTGATTATTATTTTAGAAAATTCAGGTTACTTGACATATTGCATCCAGAAGTAGAGTTGCTTAGCATTTCTAAGAAGTTAGGGACTACATGAGTCTACACCTATTTCCTTTAAGTCTTATCAGTGGCTACTTGGTATTCTGTTAGGAATACATAGATGAATGATAGCTCCTTTATAGAATTAATAATATTCTAATAGCTGTAGTGAAATTTAATAATTATATAGTCTGATTAGTCCATTAATGTTAACATTAGTAAATGTGGTCATAATGTGTGGCTTAACTTTGCCTATTTTAATTGTTTTTACTTTATATTGATTATAAAGCATTTTCTTTTGTCTTTTCAAATTATTTTTTCTTAAAATATTCTTAAAACTATTTTATTTCAAAATACAAAAGAGAGATGATTCTCCTGTCATTTCTGAAGTTTACAATTAAAACAAAGAGACCCCACAGTTCTATAGGTGCAGCTGAGTTTTGTGTACTTTGGCCTGAATTATCCAGGGAACAGCTGAAATTCTCCCCTTAAACTTTGGGCCTATGACAGTGTTGACTTCCTACTATGATGATAAACTAAGAAAGCTTGTGGGTAAATCAGGTTTTTCAAACTTGGGGAAAGTGAACATTTTGAGAAAAATTGGGGTTGATTTGTTAATGACAGATTTGTGTGAATGTGGCAGGAAAATACCCACATGAACACCAGGGAAAGTTAATTGTTTGTTGCACCCTCATAAAAATCATTTGTGCTTATTTCTTTGTTAATTTTTTTAAATTAATGAATTAAGTTGGAAAAACTCGTTTTACTCTTTACACTGTTAAATGTTAACTTAAACACCAATTTTTTTGTTGTAATGGTTACCTCCTGTGTCTGTGAGCTCACAGAACTTTGGTTGAGTGAAAGACTCAATTTTCTCTCTCTCTCTCTATGTCTGTCTGTCTGTCTGTCTGTCTCTCTCTCTCTCTCCCAGAAAGAATAAATATCTTAAATATTTAAATCATTTCAGTATTTTGGGGGAGGTTGGTATGGAAAATTGAAGACATCTTTGATTATCTGAGATTTTTATGACTGGAACTTCTTAAAAATAGCCCGTGTTGTTAGTAATTTGGTTTTAAAGGCTGTTAGCAAGTCAAGCGGTAGCTGTTAAATGAACCTCTACTGCTGACATTAATTTACAGGGGTCAACAGGACAAAACTCTACGACATGATAGCTGATCTGGGAGATGATGAGCTGCCCCACATCCCTTCAGGAATCATAAATCAGTCTAGGTCAGCCTCTTCTAGAATGACTGATCATGAAGGTACAAGAGCAGAGGAAGGTACAAAATTAGCTACCATGTTTATTTACATTGCAGAGGACGTTAATTCCAAATCACATCTCCTTAATACTGTAAATTTGCTGCTGTTTTTAAAATGCTGAAGATCAGCTTATATGATCTTCCGAGAAAGTGTCGGGCAAGCTCTTTGTGTACTTGTCTTAGGGATTTCGAAATTTTTGTTTCTATGCCTTTATAATTTTTTTGTTTGTTTTTGATGTTAAGTGGAGTTGTTTCTATCGTAGATCATTTCAAAGTACCTTCTAAACTGTGACTAGCTTACATATCTACTAGGAAAATAGTAGTTAGAAAAAAACTTGAAATAGTACATATGGAAAAGAACTTTGTAGTCATTTTGTCACATTGCTTAAATTTAGCAAGTAATAATAATTATCACTTATTAGGAGACAACTAAGTGCCAGGTATTATGCTTGGAACTTTATATATATATATTATTTCTAAAAATATATGTAACAATTGGCTGATTGATTTGATCATTTTAGAATAAGGCAACAGCATTATTCTTTAACGTGGTACCAAGCATATACTACTTGGTAATAAATTTCTAAAATTTGCCTAGACTAGAAATATGTAGAAATGAAGGTACTTCTTTGGCATTTTTTTCCATAATTGATTTTAGCTGAAGATGTGTAGATATACTTGAGTAACTTGTAATTCTAGGTCTAAATAGTTATAATTCTAAATAATGAGACTGAATTCTTATGAAAGGTTTATTTTTTTATGAAAGATTTATTGTAATTTATAATGCATATATAAAAGATAACTCATTATCTACTTATTTGGTATACAGATTGAATTTCATTGATATTTCTGCTTTTGCTTTGTAAGGTGATTTGATTCCCCAGTCAAAAATTTTTATGTACATCTTACTCTCTTCTAAGAATTCTCTACCAGCACATTTTCCTTAAAGTTAAATAATTTTGCATTTTTTCTTCACAGTCATTTCTGCATGCATTTACCACTTGCCATCATCTAAAACAATTTGAGGAAGGATAAAGAAAATCATTAAAGTCAGAACAAAACATACTAAAACATGAAAAGCAACAGGAAAAATAAAATAGTCTGTTGATTTTTCCCAGGTCTCTTTTGCACTGTTAAGCCGTTTTCCTGTTTTACTTTAGGACATATTTTCTAAAGTATATATACCAACTCCATTATTTTTCATTTTATGCATTTAGTAATAGTTTATGTATTTTAGCTTTTGATCTGTTTTACCAAATAAGACATAGGAAAACTTGTTAAAATTTTTGTAGTTAACACTGTAAATTTAAACTGCAGATTTTGTAGCTTAAGGCAAGGTTGTCTTATCAGGAATTAGGGACCCTTTTAAATGCTTTAAACCAGTGACCTATGGAAAAAAGCCAGTCAAAATCCATGCTACACAAAAACAGTTTAGAGCTTGTAGGTATGTTTATGTGTAATTGTGCTCTTCAAAGAAAAAAAATGTAAGTCAGTGATCTCTCTAATAGTGAAAGAGGAGAGGGGAAGATAAACAGGAACTTTACTACACGTTTTAAAGGGTAAATCTTATTAGAATCTGTTATTTAAAAAGATCTAAGTTCAACTTTGACTTAGCGCTAGGAAGGGAACATGAGGGTTTATAGTCATTTATTTTTAGTGACCACCTCCAACTTTATGTATTCCTGTTGAAGGCATGGCATACCTCATTTTTACAAGGAAAAAATCTGTTTTCAGGGAAATAAACTTACACATTACAACCTTTCAGACTTTTTTTTTAGTAAAGACTTAGGATATACCATATTGTCATTGGCATGAATGGAATCAGTTATTGAGCTGTGGTTTTTTGATTTGATAAAATTGAAGGATAAAGGAAAAGTTTAATATGTAAGCTACAGGTTTCCTTAGTCATTAGTGTCCATAAACAGGAGTATTAGTTACAGAAGTATGAAAAGAACCTTGTTGTAAATCTCATTTTGTAGACCCTAGGATTTCCATAAAGGGAAGTGCTAATATGACAATAGTATTCTTAAATTGCTTGATGAAATCTTTTAGGCTGTCTAATAAAAGGTATCATAATCTTCATCATTAAAAACTGCTTCTTTTAATAATTTTATTTTTCTCTGAATTGCTAATAACATTTTTATGCTTATGTAATCATGTGCTGTAGGTTGTTATGTTAACATTAATAAAATGAATTTATAGACTAGAAATTCCCTTTGCAAAGAAATAAGGGCAAATAAATTGAGTATTCACTGTGATTACTGTATGCCACAATGATGGGTGATTATGGAAAGAGTTTTCACAGAGATTTATATATAATAAATGCTATGTGAGCAGGACAGCTTGCTATATATTAGATGAGTATATGTGTACATATAGAGACAGAGGAATGCAGGCGTGACTAATTAGAAATGGGTAGAACGCTAACTTTGCTCACTACGGTTAACGTAAAACCCGAGTGAAAGCAGCTTGTATTGCTTAGGCGTGCTCTTCACATGCTCTTAAATTGGTCAACAGCTGGTCAGAAATAGCTGTGTGAAAAGAATATGTAATAATGCAGAATAACTAGTTGTATGTTAAAGTTTTTATTGAGCTTTTAATAAAAATTTCTGTTATTGAGTGTTTGTATAATTGTGAGTGAGAGGAATTGTGGCATTTTTTTCTAACTTGTCTTACAAACAAATTATGAGCTTAGAGGAAAAATATGTCCTTGTACTGGTTAAAAAATGCTTTGAGAAAATAGTACCTAATAAATTTTATGTAGGTGTTCTTAAACATAATTTAAACCATTGATTTTATAATTCTCAGCTTCTTCTGGTATTACCAGTAGCTGCATACTAGATATTGGTAGGAAAGATCAGTGCTATAGATTATTAGGTTCAATAAGTATAATCATTGTAAAATTAATTAAATTCTACTAGTATCCCTGTATATTCTCTCAGATTTACTCTTGATCAGTTGCTGACATACAACTTCATTTTAGAATGTCATTTAGGACCCTATTTGAGTCAACTTATATAGCTTAACTTTGATACTGCAGCTTACTTTAATAAATAATAAAATAAGATATTCTAAATAAGAATGAATTTTACTTTTGCTATAGTATATATATAGAAGTTGACTTGTATCTTCTCAGAATTCTTTTCAATAGTGTCGATGATGACTGACAAATTTCATCACATCTGTTATGTTTCCTGTAGTATATTAAATTTATATCATTTTTCATAGGAATTTTTCAAAATTGATAATTAGCTTGAGTTTTTATGTTTCCCTTTTAAATTTGCTCATGGATTTTAAGTGTGTTTTGTTATGTTGAGTTGTTTTGTATTACAGTGACTTACGTACTTCCCTTTGTGTCTTACAAAGATTTAAAATTTGCTTTCAAACCATGTTTGAAATGATACTGAGAGTTACTGCTTACACTATGATTGTAATAGCAAAATATATAACAGTATGGTTATCCTCATTATGGCAGTGTTTGATTTTAATTGGTCAAAGTAATAGAAATGGAATTTAAAGTTCTATAATTAGTATAGATTATTTTATTTTAGAAGTATCATGGAAAATAAAAGGGAATTTAAAATTAAAAAGCATAGTCAGATTTTGAAAGCTAGAAGGCTTTCCGAAGATCACACAGATTAATCTTTTACAGAAAGGAAATTGACATTGCTGGGTAGAACTGCTCTTTTCCTAGACCATTGCTGTTACTGGAGGAATCTGAGCAATTGAAGGCTTCATTTCAGTAAACTGATACACTGTATTTTAGATTGGAGATTATTTACATATGAAGGCTTATATTAATTTTTACCAGGTCTTCTAAGCAAATACGATACAAAGCAAAAGGACTTAGCAACAATCATCTAACGTTTAAGAAATACTTAGTTATGCTTGTACCGAAGTGATAAGTGATGTAAATAGATAAAGCTTTTTGTGCCCCACCTCCCACCCTGGAATAATATGTCTTGTGCACATTTGATTTGTGGAAAATTGTGTTTCAGTTCCTAAATAAACAAGTAGACATTGGTTTATTACTACACAGTAATAGGATTTTTTGAGTGGAAGAAATAAGGAGGGAAGTGGGAAAGTTAAAATTAATTATATTACTGAATATTGTAACTGTTAAGTGCTTACATTTCCCCCACAATATTGTCTTGTACTGTATGATTTTTCAGCATTTAAGAAGCGGTTTTGTTCTTTATAGCTGAACCAATAACGTTTCCATCTGGAGGAGGCAAGTCATTTATTATGGGTTCTGATGATGTTTTGTTAAGTGTACTGGGCCTTGGAGACCTTGCAGACTTGACGGTAACAAATGATGCAGACTATAGTTATGATGTAAGTGCAGTTTTATTTTTAATTTTTTAATGACTTAATAGAAGGCTCCTTATTTTTTGGAAACACTTATAAAAGAGAATTAATGTCACGGTGCATGGAAAAGATAAGTTTAAGTTTGACATTGTGTTGATCTGAAGTGACATGTAGTTTTTTTCTTATATACTACTTTGTGGTGTTTAAATTTTCTTAGGTACTGTGGTGGATTAGTTAGGCGTTTGGGGTGATTGATTACCTTAAACTATTGGTTGTTAAATACCTACTCTGAGTAGTCAACTCTCAATTACCTACTCAAATTAAGCCATATTTTGCTGTTAAGAGAAAAATAGGTAACCTGAATCACATACTTGCCTTCAGGATACTTCTCAAAAAGCATGTATTTTTGAACTTTTTTTTTGTTTTAAAGATAATGTTAAACTTAGTTTGTCATTTCCTGAATACATAGTCCTTCATTTGAGAGACAAGGAGAGGATGGAGGCAGGGTGGGAAGGATAGTGTTAGAGGTGAAACTAGTCTGATGTTAATTTTTTTTATAGACAATAAACATTCAATTGAGAGTTAACTATACTTGTTTAGAATCTGAATAAATGAATTTGCAGTTTTTCAGCAAATTAATTTTTTCCCTTTATAACAAATTCCTTTCTACATTTTATACTTATGTTAGCATGCTTTTTAGAGACATCAGCCTTGGTGGGCTGGATTATTCTCATTAATATTTTTAAAGTATGTAAGCAACTGAATTCTGATAAACTTAACTACTTAAGAAGTGGTTTCACAGCCTATCTTTACAGATGGAGAAATGAAGGTAAAAAGATTAAACTCTTACCAATATCAACAGAATGTCTTTAGTTCAGACTTTTGGAAAATACCTTAATTTGCTGCCTTGAAAAATGTCACATGCTAATTTTCTAAATAACTACTGTATTGTTAATATTGTACCCTTGAATTTTTGGTAGTAATTTATATAATTTTTATTGGTTTCATGTAAAATATTGCAGCATGGTAGTTTTTTTGTTGTTCTCATTTGACATTTAATAGGACTTTTAGGTTTAGCCTGATGATTAGGTAAAACAGATTAAGGAATCCTCATTTGATCTAGATATTTGAAAGCTAATGAAATTATTCTTCTTAGTTCTTATTAAATGATAAAGATTTGTTACAAAGTTTTTAAGGTACATTAAATTTCCGCTGGACATTGTAGCAAAGCAGTTTTGAATATATATTTTAAGCACACCAAAACAAAAACTCCACATGCCTATCAATTTACTACTTTTACCACTAAATTTTGCACTCTTTCTTTTTAGTTGCCTGCCAATAAAGATGCCTTTCGAAAGACATGGAACCCCAAGTATACACTACGTAGCCATTTTGATGGAGTACGGGCATTAGCTTTTCATCCTATAGAACCTGTGCTGGTTACTGCCTCTGAGGACCATACTCTGAAACTTTGGAACTTACAAAAAACAGTTCCTGCCAAAAAGCAAGTATTTTAATGTTAGCCTGTGCTTTTTCCCTTCCAGATTTGCTAATAATTATAAGTAATTATTATGGTCTCATATCCTTTATGCAGTCATTTGATCTTACCTAATGACTCTTGAATATCAGCCAATGATTTACAATTATTTGTGTTCTCCCCCTCCTTTCCCCCCTCTTTTAGGAGTGCCTCTTTAGATGTAGAGCCCATCTACACGTTTAGGGCCCACATGTAAGTTTTATTGAATTAGTACTTAATTAACAACTATAGTTATTGTTAACTATTATATATCAATCCTAAAACCTTATATAATTTTCTCATAATGTTTGTTTTATATTAGGAAAGACATATTAGTTGAACAATATTTTATTTGATTAATAATTGTATTAGCGAAAATAAAATCAGTATTGTTCAAATACTGTTCAAATATGTATGTTTTACCTAAACAGTTTTAGATATTAAATAAATTTAGATAGAGTTGGGGGGGAATACAGATTTGAGTGTCTTCTTAGGCTTTTAAAGTAATTTTTCCCCTCTTTTCCTATAATAGTGGTCCTGTTCTGTCATTAGCTATTAGTTCTAATGGAGAACAGTGTTTTAGTGGTGGTATTGATGCAACCATCCAGTGGTGGAATATGCCTAGTCCTAATGTGGATCCATATGATACATACGGTAAGTAAAAAGCTCAAGACATTTTTTTTTTAAGTGAACAGAGCTGACAAAAATATTTATCTCAAATATTTTAAGATTGTTTAAATACCTACTAGTCTCTTCCTTTAGTTTTTCCATTTATCAGTAATTTGCTTTATTAATGGGAAAAATTAAGAAATACCATGCCATGAATATTTTAGCCTGTGAATTAACTTGCTCTGTGGTGTTCAAAAATTAAAAACTGTATTAATTTAAACATTAATTTCAGTACTAGTTACAAAAAGAAAGGGAGAATAAAATTGTATATAAGGAACAATTTTTAAAACTTAAATAGTTCGTGTAGTTCAGAAATAATTAGTGGGAGTTGATAGAAACAAAGAGGGACATAAGGGTGTCACTCATTCAGTTTTTAAGAGGACCAAAAAATTCCCTAATTTAAAAAAAAATTTATAGATGCCACTATTAGCATCTCTCCAGCAGAAGAAATACCTGCACATGTATTCCAGTATTTTGACAAGGACATTGTTTATAATTATAAAAAATTAAAACAGAATGAATGTTTATTAATATGACAGTGACTGAATAAACTAGTCTGTTTAAATGGTTCATTTTTTTAAAATTCAAGAATTCTTTGGTCTTTTTATTTAACACATGCTTGGTGCCTTAATTTACCAGGTATAATATTAAGCATGCATCAAGAAACAAGAATTCATCTAACAGAAAAGATAGACATTAAACACATAAAAAGGTGATTGGTAGTTCCAAATTGTGTTAAGTGGTATGATGCAGTACTATGAGAGAGAGTAACAGGTAGAACCTTTTTTTTAATGGAAGTACTGGGAATTGAACCCATGACCTTGTTCATGCTAAGCATGCACTCTACCACTGAGCTGTACCCACCCCCACATGGAACCTTCTTTAGATGAAATTTAAAATAATAACATACAAGCTAAAACATAAAGAATAAAATTTAACTTGTGGTAAAGAATTTTAAGCCAGGAAGCGACCTGTAAATGTAGGGTTTTAAAAGATGACTCTGGCTGTTGCAGGGAGAATGGATTGCGGATAGAAAGAGTGGAGAAAAGAATACCCATGTAATATTGTAACGTAAAGTTGTAACATACTGATCCAGTAGATTAGGTGAGAGATGATGTTGCCAAGATGGAGTGGTATTAGAGCAATTGATAGCAGAGCAGTTGGAGAAAAAATGGATTTAAGGCATACTAGGGGAGGTAGGGTAGAATAGACAGAAGATTGATAAATTAGGTTGAATAGATAGAGTAATGGATGAGTGAATCCTGTTTTGTTGTTTATTTTTTAACAACTTTATCGAGGAATAATTCACATACGATAAAACACACCCTTTTGAAGTATGCAGTTCAGTTGTTTTTACCATGATCACAGGGTTGTGCAACCATTACTGCTGTCTAATTCAGAACTTTTTCATCACCATTCCTGCATTTTCGACATGAGCAATTGAGTGTATGATGGTAGCATATTGAAATGGGAACAGTAGTTATGAGAAGATAGAAGATGATGAGTTCGGTTTTTAAGCACATTAAGAGATGGCAGAGTCAAATAGGTACCATCAGTGTCATGATGTAAGAATGGATTGTATTACATAGGGATAATGTGTAGGGTAGGAAGGGAAGGCAGAATCCTGAGGAACTCTGGCATTGGGGGCTGGCTGGAGCAAGAGGGCCGACAGAGGAGACTGAGGAGTGGCCTGTGAGGTAGGAAGTGCAAGAAAGTGTGGAATCATGGAAGCATACCAAAAGAAGAAACCATTTTAAGAAAAAAGAAGCAGTCTGCACTTGCAGATGTTGCTAAGAGATCTAATAATATGAGGATAGAAAGGTTTCTTTTTGTAAGTAACAAATAGGTCACCCAGGTTTTGGCCAGACAAAGGTTGGATGATAGGGCTAAGACCAGAGGCTGAAGGGACCTCTGAGTGAACTTTAAAGGCACACTCTGGATGAAAAGCAATGTGATCAGAAGACAAGAGGAAGGGAGGGAGGGAAACTTTATTGAATTTGATAGAATATAGTTCATCAGTAGTGATTTTCCCAAGGGTTGTTTTGGTGTGGTGATGGTATTTAGAGAGAGAGTGATTTAGAGAGTAAATGGGAGGTAAGAAAGCATATTTACTCAATCTGCTTTTCTACTGTTTGGTAGCAGAGTCGTGTAAGGTTTGTTTGTTAGGTTGATAGATTTTGGAGTGTATTTGTTTGCTGTGGTAATGATCCCCAGGAGGATCTGTGTAGTAGAAAACTTGAAAGAAAGTTAGTATGTTCAATCCAGAATACCTGGTGGAATTAGCCTTTGATAGGAAGGATGATAATGACTTACTTGTATCTGGAAGCAAGGAGAGGATGGCTTTAGACACTAGTAGATTTATAGGTTAGGTGGCAGGAAGGTAGGAGAAGGGTTTCTATTTCAGTGCTGTATTTTTCCAGTGAAGTATGAGAGATAATTGTTCATGAGGAAGGGAGGTTGGGGACTATTGAGAATTGTAGAGATGATAAGAAATATCTGAAGAAAGTGGTAATTTGGTAGAGAGACAGGATTGTAGGACAAATGGTCTTCCATCTTGTTAGCCACCATTGTCCATCAAATGATGAATGTATAAATAAAATGTAGTATATCTGTACATGGGAATATTATTCGGCAGTAAAAAGAAATGAAGTACTGTAACATGCTGCAAATGTGGATGAACCTCAGAAACAGTATGCTAAAGTGAAAGAAGTGAGTCACAAAAGGCTGTTTGTATGAAATGTCCAAAATAGGCGGATTTATAGAAACAAAGCAGGTTAGTAGTTGCCAAGGCTGCAGAGAGGAAGATTGGGGGGAAATAGCTAACGAATGATGAATGTGTCCTAAAGGTGATGTGGTGATGATTGCACAACTTGGTAAACAAACTAAAACCCACAGAACTGGCACTTTATAAATTGGTAAGTTTTAGGGCATGGAAATTATATAAAATATATATAAACATATGTATTATATAAAGCTATTTTTTAAGTGTATGTTCTTATGGAAAATTGCAAAAATGTAGGAAAGTATTGGAAAGGAGGGATAAAAACAACCCATAACTCCACAACTTAGAGATGACCACTGTGTACACTTTGGTTTATCTTACTAAGGTTGATATATGTAGTCTTTATACTTAATTATGTGGTGAGTTATCTTTATATACAAAAACATTTCTTTTAAACTTCTTTTGGCTAATTTTTGTTTGTCTCTTTCTTTCCAGAGCCAAATGTTCTAGCTGGCACTTTAGTTGCGCATACAGATGCTGTCTGGGGTCTTGCTTACAGTGGCATAAAAAATCAGTTACTGTCTTGTTCAGCAGATGGCACTGTTAGGTTATGGAATCCACAAGAAAAATTGCCATGTATTTGCACTTACAATGGAAACAAAGGTAAGTAAATTTTGCATCTATGAAAAAAGTTAATTTTTTTTAAATTTGGAAGATAAAAAGGGCAAAGTAGTTGATTTACTATTTCCTGAATGCTCAAAGAGATATTAAAAGAATTTTATCAATCTATGATAATCTTTGTATTCTTAATCATTTTTTAATAAACAAGGTGCTTTGCAAGTATATTCTGTAGCATGGTGCGTTTATGACCCTTTTCAGGACATATCCTATTTAAAGAATAAAAGTATTTATATGTAACAGTAGAGTGGACAAATGAGGCTTCTCATAGGAACAATAGGAGGCCCTCCACCTACTCCTACTCCTGCTTAGGTGACTGCTCACAAAGACTAAAGGGATCACAGTCTCAAGCATACTTGTAAACCATGTATGGGCATACTGGTTGAGAAGTCTAGCTATAATCATTGAAATTGCACCCAGTGCAAGCTAAGTTACTTGCACGGTTTCAAATCTTTTCGTATCGAAGGCTTTAATTTACCTTGAGATGGCATTTATTTACATACATATGTTTATACTTAACTTGTATTGGTCTTATTTTCCAAGTAATTTTTAAAGTTTTAAAAATCATATCTTTTATTTTTACTAAAACATTTTTTGCCTTAAACGTTTTGGATGAACATTTATGCTTAATTTTGTTGGGTCTCTAAATACCTCGGTAATTCTGCTAATTTTTCTATTACCTAAGCTTTTGAGGTAAAAATTCATTTGGATATTTGATCCTTGCTTCATCCAGGTAATTAATTACTTCAAATTTCACATAACTGTGCATTGATCTGGACAGTTGAATTTAATATGTTAAAGAGAAATTGCTGCTCGGGCCACTTTAGAATAGTACTGCATCAGTGGACTTCAGAGTCCAAAGCTTCATTTTCACAGATCCAAACATCTGACTTGTATTAGTTACTTGATAAGGCTTACGGGTCTCCTGTAAACAATCTCCTAAGACACTGATGTGAGAATGCTAATCTGTCATTTTACAATAAAAAATAGAATTGGCAAGTGGGAGAAAAGACTCACCTAAATTTTTTTTTCTCTCTCAGAAAAAAATGCATAGAACAAATAACTTTTTACCTATCTATGCTTACTTAAAGAGCCTTCTAGCTACATTTTTCTTATATTAAGTAGAGTGTTAACAAAAACGTTTAATAATTGAGAGAAAGTTGTCTATTATATTTCACCATCCTAACACAATTGCTTTCTTTTTCATTAACATTATTTCAAAAGTATTCAAATTCCTTTTTCTTATTAGAAAAGCAGAAATTTCTGAATTATTGTGTTTACACTGTATCTCCTTGGCCTCCTTTCAGAGCATGGAATACCTACATCAGTTGACTTTATAGGCTGTGATCCAGCTCATATGGTGACCTCTTTCAACACTGGTAGTACAGTAATTTATGATTTAGAAACATCACAGTCATTGGTGATGCTTTCATCACAGGTAGATTCTGGTAAGTTTTCTGATAAGGTTGAAACCTTAAAAAGGATTATTACATAGTAGAGAATAATGTTTTAATTTTTAAATTTTTTTGAATTTAGGATGGAAAAATAATTACTTTCAATGTGTATTTACACTATTTCTGCTGTTTTCTCAAATTAGGCTTTAAAGCTTGGGTGGTGGGTATGTAGGTACAAAGAAGTAAGTAGACCAAAGTAATTCAGATTTATCTCACTGATTTTATATTTTTGTCTCATTTTAGCACTGCTGATACTCTTGGTTCTCAGCAGAATCATCATAATCTCTCATGTGATTTATCAATAGCAACACTACTACCAACAGTTTGATTATTGATAATAGTTTGTATTTAGGGTATATTCCACCAGGGTTGGACAGTCTAATTACTATGCTTTTAAAAATCACTTGAAATAGGTCATTTTTTTGTGCTTATCCTATTAATTGGCTGTGTGGTTAAATTCATTTATTTAATTTTACTAGTGATTTTTCATGACTGCTTTTTAAAGTCATTTTATAATTACAGTAAAACATTTAAATGGTTCCATGGTGAAATCTCAAACCAAATTATACCCAAAGAAGTGTCTTTTCAACCTTAGTCCCTCTCTTCCTCTTACATGTATATGTATATGTTTGAGTTCTATTGAGTGATTTTATTTAGTCTAATAATGTTGGTGATATTTTCTCATTTGTTCTGATCCCTGTCCTCCTCATCACTAATCTAATCAAAATTAAGAACTTGGTAGTAAACAAAAGGTCTCATCCCAAAGAACATTAATTACAGTTTGTTTTTTTGTCAGTGTGTGGGTGGAATGGGGGTTCTTGTAAGTATCCTGTTATCACTTAGGAAATTTTTTCTTTCATTAAATGTCTCATTCTTTAATGGGCTGTTTATTAAAAGCAATAATTTGTGAATCTTTTAAAAATTCTAAACCACCTGTATTGGTAGTCTGCATTAATCCGTATTATAGGACATGATAAACATTTTTTAAGAAATTGTATCTCTAGAGCTCTAGTTTTATTTCTTAGATTTCTTATTTTATATACAAAAGATTTAATTTTTAGTCATTCTTATTTTTTGGTAAGACTAAAAAGGCCATCATTTAACTTCTAATTGAAGTTTTTGTTTTGTTTTTTTAATTGAAATATAGTTGATGGACAATATTAAGTCAGGCTGACTATATAATGATTCAACATTTGCATGTATTATGAAATGATCACCATTATAAGTCTAATAATCTGTCCTCTTACAAATTTATGGAGACATTATTGACTATATTCCTTATACTGTATATTATATCCCCATGGCTTATTTGTTTTCTAACTGGAAAATTTTACCTCTAAATCCTCTTTACCTCTTCCCCTTCTGGTCCCTCCCCTCCCCTCTGGCAACCACTTGTTTTCTGTATCTGTGAGTCTGTTTTTATTTTGTTTTATTTTGTATTTTTAGATTCCACATTATATTGAAGGTTTGAATTTTAGTGCATTATTCTTTATTTTTCAGGTTTACAATCCAATAATCACATTAACAGAGTAGTAAGTCATCCCACACTTCCTGTTACAATAACGGCTCATGAAGATAGACACATCAAATTTTTTGACAATAAAACGGGTAAGTAGGTTATTTTATTTTCAGTCATATTAATAATACTGTAAATTTAAGATGATCAAATATGCTATTTTATATAAGATTCTGACTCTTAGCTTCGGAATTATCAAGTTAAACTGTTTTAACTCAAATTTTTGCTTTACATAATGTAGCACACTTAATAATGTGTTAATTTTTATCCTTAAGTATGTATAATACCTGTCTACCTTTATGATCTCTTCATGTCATTTGAATTTTTTTTCTTCATATTCTGTTGTGAATTAGTATAGCAGAAAAGATCTCTTTCTGGTGTTTGGCATTTCAAATGTGTTCTTAAAATTATTTCTCAGTAAATGAAATGATGATACAGTGGAAATTTTTTATTATCATCTTTCCTGTAAACATCCTTTCCTGTTGTGAGGAAACATACCAGTTATATAGAAGTCAAATCAAATTTTAATTTGGCTGGCCATAGAATTGTTTAAGGATCTCTATCATCTGTCATTACCTAAAATACTACATAAAGTATTATTTGCGTCTTTCAGGAAAGGGTGGACAGCTAGAGAGGCTTTTTGTTTTTTGTATTTTTATTATTTTTTTTTTGTGTGGGGTTAGGTAATTAGGTTTATCTGTTTGTTACTTCTAGTGGAGATACTGGGGATTGAACCCAGGACCTTCCGCATGCTAGGCATGCACTCTACCACTGAGCTATATACCCTCTCCCTAGAGAGGCTTCTTTGAGAAGCTAAAACAATTTGGTGATATTGAAGGACTTGCAGATAAGAAACTTAAATATTAATTGCAACATTATTGCAGGGCAACAAATTACCAAGCAAGACAGTAAGTCAGAATTACAGATTTCTCTTTGAAGGTTATATGGGACATGGTCGTAATTTTTAGCCTTTAGAGTCATATGTAACATCTTTGCTCAAATAACACTTTCATGGACACATTCCTTTTAACTCAGTAGAACAAGTTGAGAAGAGAACAGATATTCACAGGCCTGTATATTGCACAGGAAAGGAGACTCATATTCAAGTGGATGTTCTCAATTTAACACCTTATCAGATCAATTCTTTGAACATTTTTATGAAGCCTAACAGTCATCCTCTGCTGCCAGAGCAGAGAAATAATTTTCTTCACTGTATTTCTAAAAAGATTCCTTTTTAAAAAAATTATTGAAAATCTAAATTTGTAAGGGGAGATTCAGGAATTTTAGTAGTTGTATTAAAAGCAAAGTGAGTTTCTAGAGTTATTTTACCGACAGAAATCAGAAGTAAGGAGCTTGTGGCTTTTCAAATTGTTTACAAATTCTACGAATTCTTTCTTTTAACTAGTATACCTGTAATGTGAAGATAATTGGAGCAATAGGCTCTAAACAGTGGAAAAACTCTCTCACACATACACAGATACACATACATACAACACTTGAGTTAAATTAAATTGTAAATTGTGTTCAGATGTATTGTTTTCAAAGAAATTCTTTTTTGAAAATTGGTAATTCATTTAAATGTGATAAACTAGAATATCCCCATAACTGGTATTGATGGTTAGCTATGTTATTAATAGGATATTATTCTATCAAATGAGTGGTAAATTTATTGAATTTTTATCTGAAATGTTATAGAAATTGATAGTATGAATGGGTTCAATAAATATTTAGATTTTGACAACAGAAGTATATTTAGTATTTTGCACTGCACTGACTACTATCATGTATAAGATGTGGTTTCTGCTTTCTGGGGGCTTATTGTTGTCTGGGGAAAATTATGGCAGAGGTGCACCCATGCTCATACATACACACGTTCATGCAGTAAGAGGTATGTATGCAGTAAGACGAGCCCCTCTATATGAAGGAGTCTTCATAGAGTGAAAGTTTGAGCCTTTCCTTGAAAGAGTGGTAAGGGTTTTTTTTTGTTTTGTTAAAGTGAGGAAGGTAGTAGGAAATTCTAGATAAGGGCATATTTTGAGTAGAGACATGGCAGTGGAAACTTGGGCTGGAACAGAAGTTTTTTATAGGTGGAACCGAAGAGGTAAGTTTGGAGAACGGAAGCAGAAACTATTGAGGAGAACTTTTCAGAGCTAGGCTAAGAATAATGTATCTTTGTTTACACTATGCACTATGGAAACCACTTAGAATATTTGAGCAGGGGTTTGCAATATTGGTTTAGAAAGAGTATTCAAGTCACACTATATGGCAGATCCTTGACTTTAAAAGAATTTTAAAGTTTCAATCTCTACTATTTGTTCCAGAGAGATCTTAGGGCTCATGATTTTTAAAATTTTGATAGAGGCACAAATAGGAATTGCATATGCTGTCCCTGAGAGACTTAGCTACTGGGTAGATCTGGGAGAAAGTGTAGTACAAGTAAGGAATGTGGAAGAGTTAGAGGAAGGAGATCCTGAATTGGTTATGGACTCAGCCATTCAGCAAAACTTACTGCTGTCTGCCATATCCTCAGCACATTTCTCGATGCTTGGTGAACAAAAATAAAATGTCCTGTCCTCTTGGATCTTACAGACTAGCGGTATGTTGCTTTCTGTAAGAGACATTGTTCTATTTGATTTATGAGTAACATGTTTGATCTTATAATAGCTCTATAAGGTAGATAGATATACTATTGTTACCTTCATTCTACAGTTGAAATAAAAAGTCCAAAAGAAGTTAGGTAATTTGTGTAGTGTTAAAAACAGGAAATTACAGAGTGGGGATTTAAACCTATGCAGTTTGCTTCCAGAGCCTACATTTTTTTTTTTTAACCTCAGACTGTTTCTTCTCCATTTCATAGAGGCCCACAATATTGATTATCCAAGTCAAAGGGTGCTGGGAAAGGGAGAACTAGTGTGTCCTCTATTTCCTCAGTTACAGGAAGAAAGAGTTAATGTTGGTAGGGGAAGGCAGGTGGTAGCAGAGTCATGGGGAAAAGGTGAATTTGGTTAAATGTGAAAAGCTGCAAGTATATGCTGGTGAAGGAGGGGTCTCCTTGTTCTTTGTGATTTCTGTGGTCACTAATGGAATCTCAGCATCCAGCTTGGTTCAGCATTGCACCTCTCTACAAATTGTCCAGTCTAACAGGTCACTCACATTTTGAAGTGAGTTTGTGACTATGTAGAGGAAGGCTGACTCTAAATTGATAACATACCATAGTGAGGGTTAGTTTAGTGCACAGGCAGGAGAACTGGAGTTAAACTTGGAAAATTACAGCACCCTTAAAGAAATGGGTAGATCTGCTATTTGGATGAACAAATTCTTTGATTTAAGATATGTTAAATATAGGAGATACAGGATCGTTCTCAGGAGGAGTCAGAACTAGATCTGTGAATTAAGGATCACCATCATAGATTTGACATTTTAAAGGAAGCTAATGATACTTGGTAGTTAACCTCCTAATGTTTTGAGATTATTTTGCTGGAGGCCAGCCATTTCATACTCCGGGTTGCTGTTTTGTTTTTGTTTTTGTTTTTAATAGAACTGTTGGGAGGAATGGATTCTAGAGCTGATAGATGAATTATGTTGAACTAATAGTATGTTGAATAATTTTTCTGTTTTTTAGGATAGCAGAGAATTGTTAAAATTACTCCGTTGATCTTAGTAATGATGAGAAACAGACAAATGTGGTTTGAAATAATGAGAGACTTTAATTTTGTCCTTAACTGACAAGTGTTTATTTTTAGTATTGCCAGACAGTGATACAACTTTTTATGGTTTTTTTCAGAGTAACTTTTTGCATGTTTGTTTATGTTGTGAGTTTGTATTCAGGTCAACAGCTATAGCCCCATGGCAGGTAACAAAGTAGATTTATTTCATGTCTTACTGTAGAATGTCATCAGGGGACAAGCAGCATGGCAAATGGCAATAACTAGAATTCTGGAGAAAGCCCTCCATCTCTCATTAGGAGCAGCCAGGCACTTGAGTAATAGACTCTATCCTGAATGAAAAGGGAGGAAATCTTTTTAGAGATACCAGTATTTGCTGTTTTATTCCCTTCTTGAGTGAACCAGTTTATGTGTTTGCTTTCCAACCATCAAAAGCATATGTTGCCAGTGCAGAGGCTGATGCCCTTTCTCCACAGTGTTTGTGCAGCACAACTTGCTTTTTAATTTCAACTCACTGTTGAGTCCATTTGCCTGCCAAATCTTCAGTGAAGATATTCATTAAATTACGTTTGCCAGAATAGTGTTTTTGTTGCTATCTGGGGAAATCCCAGAAGAATTTCTCTGATATACTCCCACTCATCTCCCTTTTCTTGTTTCTAATATATAAAATAATTGACATATCTAAAAGATAAATGAATTTGATGATACTAGAATCTTTAGATAGGAATATATTCTCTGGTGATTTATCATTAACCATGTATATAAAATCTTCACATCACTTAATGAGAAAGATTCTTTTTATTTTAATTCCCTTTTACATGATCTTAAGCTTTTCATGCAACCTTGTAGTCATTATGTTTTCCACTGTCTATTAGATACTGTCAGATACATACCACAGAGTTTTTTTGTTTTGTTTTTTTGTTTTTTAGGAAAACTGGGAAAGTTCTATGTCAAAATTAAAATTCTCTTCAGAATATTATTATGGTGAATGAACCTTGAAAACATTATGCTAACAGAAGGCAGACACAAAAAGCAACATGTTATTGTATGATTGCATTTGTATGAAGCGTTCAGAATAGACCCATCTATAGAAAAAGCAGATTAATGGTTACCAGGGACTTGGAGGGATGGCGGGTGGAAATGGGGAGTGAGTACTTAATGGATACCGGGGTTTCCTTTTGCAGAGGTGAAAATGCTCTGAACTAGATAATAATGATGGTTGTATATCATTGTAAATGTTCTAAAAGCCACTGAATTTTACCCTCTTAAATGCCTAAAATGGTCAATTTTATGTTATATGTATTTTACCATGATAATAAATACTGCTACAGTGATTATTTTATGTTGTTGGATTATGGTTTCTGATCTCTCAAGTTAGTAACTGTTTGTGAAAAGTTAATCTTCTCTGTTATATTTTATTTAGGTAAAATGATCCATTCTATGGTAGCTCATTTGGATGCTGTTACAAGTCTAGCAGTAGATCCTAACGGAATCTATTTGATGTCTGGAAGTAAGTCTGAACTTCCTATACTGCCCACAGATTTTATAATAGAATTGTTACTCATAACATTCTTTATTCTTTTACAGGCCATGACTGTTCTATTAGATTGTGGAATTTGGACAGCAAGACATGTGTGCAGGAAATAACAGCACATAGGAAGAAATTAGATGAATCAATTTATGATGTTGCTTTCCATCCATCAAAAGCATATATTGCTAGTGCAGGGGCTGATGCCCTTGCCAAAGTATTTGTGTGAACCAACAAAAACTCGCATCATAACAGATTTGCTTGGACACACAGAGGGTCTACATCACTGCCATCAAAAAAGTTACTGATACGACACTACATGTGATCTGCCTGGTGAAGGCTATTTGGGGCAGGCATAAATTGGTGGAAATCACATCGTAACGTCAGGCTCTTTAATTTAATTTGTAATTACTGTATTTTGTGGGACAGAAAAAGGACTCCATTTTTTGTGGCCTGTACTGGATATGAACTGAGCGTATGTCTGTCTGTTAGGTATCTTTAAGCCAAGTGTGGAGTCTGATCTTACAAAAAGACTTTTATTTTGGACTCTGTGTGCTGCCTTAGGGTTAGGAATGTGGTGCTCTTGTTGGGGGGAAGTGAGCTCCAAGAGTAGCTTTTTTTCATCTCTTAGTGATCTTCTGTTTATCAGTTGAATGCCACAGATTCCCTTTTAAACTTATTTTGCTTTAAAAAAAAAGAAAGAAAATTTAACTTAAAATATTTTAGCATTAGTTGCACAAAATGTTTGGATAAAATTCTAGTTTTTATAAGTCTTTTTATATATTTAGCCTGTCACAACAGTGCTCAAGATTGTATTGAAGTTTTTCTGCATTATACAACCCTAAAACACAGAGATCTCACTTACCCGCTGCCGTGTAACCACACTTGTTCCTTCTTTTGCCTAATACAGCTCAGCTAAGTCCTTCCATAAAGATGCTAAATCACCTTCATCATCACATAATTGTCTTCATAAGCCAAGGACTATTAAGTGTATTAAAATGAAACGGGGTTGAGTACTCCAAATGAACTCTTAAAAAAAGAAAACAACAACAAACTAATCTTGGCATCCTATCACTATGTGATATTTTGTACATCTTACTGTATTTACAAGTTTATTTATCAAGGATTATCCATCTTGCTAATAGCCTATTATTTATTTCACTTTTTGTTGGTCTTTATATCCTTTTATTAATGTGCTAAAGGAACCTATATATCTATTTTGGAACTCTTTGAATAGTCTAAAATAGACTAAAAATGGAGTATTTTATAGTTTAAGTTACAAGTCAAGGTGATTCCCCTCAGATACATATCTTGGTTTACCATGATTCCAAACAAAACTTATCTTGTTTAAAAATATTTGGAGTTAAAATTTTATTTGCATTACAAATAGGATACAAAAATAGTTGAATCAGGATCAGAAATCTGTGTTTGGACTAGTTACCCTGTTTTATTTTTTCAATGTGCTTAATTTTATGGTGTAACTAAACATTTTGTTTGTGTAATGCATGATTAAGACAATAAAGTATTTTTTCTAGTCTTCCAAAAAACTTTTCTGATCAGTTTGCGAGTTTTGATGAGTTTTGTAAGGTTTTTGTTTTACAAACTATGAATCAGCAAATTTTTAAGATTGTACCACATAGCGAACGTACAGCTGTTGAAAAATGTATATAAAATGCATATAATAAATATTAAATTGTGTACCTGTATGTTACTGTTGACTACATTATTTTGTGTTGAATAATAAAGTGCAATACTTTACTCTGCATCATTAAACTAGGAAACGGAGATGATTGCAGTGAGTTCTTCGTTTTTATGCTGTTCTTTTAAATTTTGTACTGTTTATTGGTATTCTAATAAGATTAGAACAGTTAGCCCTATATTAAGAATGCCTTTCTAAGTATTTCACACTGTTTTGGGGATTAAAGAAATCTTCTATTGAAACAAGTTAGATAAATCAAAATAACAGAAAATTGCAGAGATACAATCTTAAATCATTTCCTTGTATCCTACGACTTAATTAAATCTGAATTTCAGTTAATAGTGCTGTCTCCTATCTAGCCATGCTTGTTTCCATGAAAAAGTTCAGTAGATAATAAACTACATTATTCTTTAATTAAAAGTTATCCTGATAAATGATGTTAAATATTGGTATCTTTGAGCTTTTTCCTTCAACAAGGTATTATCATCCCTTTTCTTTGAAGGGAATTGCAAATGGAATTAGAAGGTAACATTAGAAGACTTATGTGGCAGAATTCCGTTTGAATGCCTACTGCAAAAAAAAAATTACGTTGTATGTACATTGAGAAATTTTGTCACCTACCATAAAAATCCAAGTGGCAATCTTAGTCATTGCTGGTGAGACACTAACAAAACTATTCATAAATTTTCTTAAGATATTAGTTCTTTAGTTTTCTGAATTGAAGATTCAAGTTAACAAATTAAAGAGGTACTTTTCTCTTCCTCTTTTTTTTTTTTTTTAATAATTTAATAGCAAGCTTTCCAAAGTTAGTACTGTTTCTGACAGCTATTTTAAACCAGTGCATTACTGTTTCACTGAAATGTGATTATCATCATTGTAATGCATAAGCATTCACCTTTTTTGGAATGTATTAAAACTGAAATGAATAAAAATAGTGTATATATATGTTTATTTTTCTCTTACCTACTTTGGTTGTATTTTTCTCTACAATATTAAAATTTGGAAGAGACTAAAAGGTATCTTATTTTCATTCTATTTGTGTGCTTCCATTTGTGATATATGGGAAATTATGTAGATTAATTTCACTATTAAATGGTGCTTTGTACGTAAAGTTTAAAAATATTGTATGTATATAAAACATGTATAAATATATATAAATGCAAACATGTATACACACACACACAAATTACCTTTTCATTCCCAACCAGAAGTCATGCTCCCAAGGGTCTTGAGGTAATATAAATTTGAACAGAAACTATCTGGACTACAGAATTTAATCTGTACTTTTGTAGAACTCTGAGATTGAGTTGTTCACATAGACATCATAAAGTCCAAAAATACATAAATTCTTGAGACTCCTTCCCCCAATTTCATCTTCTCTCAATGAAACAGTATAGTTTCTTATAATCTGATAATGAAAGATCAGAGGAGAAATAGAAACAAATAGCTTTTATCTTGAGCTTTATTACCCTATTCTTTAATGTTATAAGCAAACCGTAGTCAACCAAAATTCAAAATTTCGCAATTCTGAAATTACAAACAAAAGAAAAAAGACTTCTGTGCTTTTCAGACCTAAGTATCCTACTAGGATGGTCTAACAGTTTAAGAATCAGGGGTTTAGTTCTAGATGCACATTAGAATTAACCACTGGACTTGAGAAAAACTGATACCCAGGTTATATCCCCAAAGAGTCACCCAGAATCTGGGGCTTCCTGGGTTCTCTATATAAATTTCTTATTGAAGTGTGGTTGATTTATGTTACGCTTTTTCAGGTGTACAACAAAGTGAATCAGTTTACATACATACATATCCTTTTTCAGATTGTTTTCCACTATAGGTTATTACAAGGTACTGAATATAGTTCTCTGTGCTGTGCAGTAGAGTAGATCCTTGTTTATCTGTTTTATATGTAGTGATGTATATCTGTTAATCCAAACTCCTAATTTATCCCTCCCCACTTCCCCCTTTAGTAACCATAAGATTGTTTTCTAAGTATGTGAGTCTGTTTCTGTTTTGTACATAAATTCATTTGTATCATTTTTTTAGATTCTACAAATAAGTGATGTATTTGTCTTTCTCTGTGTGACTTCACTTAGTGTGATAATCTCTAGGTCCATCTCTGTTGCTACAAATGGCATTATTTCATTCTTCTTTATGACTTTTATTTATATATATATATATTATATATACACCAATATATGACATCTTTATCCATTCATCTGTTGATGGACACAAGTTGCTTCCATGTGTTGGCTATTGCAAATAGTGCTGCTGTGAACATTTGGGTGCATGTATCTTTTTGAATTAGAGTTTCTGTCTTTTCCAGATAGATGCCCAGGAGTGGGATTTCTGGAGCATATGATAACTATTTTTAGTTTTTTAAGGAATCACCATACCATTCTTCATAGTGACTGCATCAATTTACATTTCCACCAACAGTGTAGGAGGGTTCCCTTTTTTTTGCACCCTCTCCAACATTTATTATTTGTAGACTTTTTGATGATGGCCATTCTGACCCGTGTGAGGTGATTACTCACTGTAGTTTTGATTGGCATTTCTCTAATTAGCAATGTTGAGCATATTTTCACATGACTGTTGGCCATCTCTAAGTCTTTGGAGAAATATCTGTTTAGGTCTCTTGTCCATTTTTTGATTTTTTTTTTTAAATTATTGAGTTGTATAAGCTGCTTGTATGTTTTGGAATTTAAGCTCTTGTTGATCCCATCGTTTGCAGATATTTTCTACCAGTCAGTAGGTTTTCTTTTTTTGTTGTTTATGGTTTCCTTTGCTGTGCAAAAGCTTGTAAGTTTGATTAGGTACCATTTGTTTGTTTTTGCTTTTATTTTATTTCTATTGTCTAGGGAAACTGACCTAAGAAAACATTGCTATGATTTATATCAGAATATTTTGCTTATGTTCTAGGACTTTTATGGTGTCATCTCTTTTTAAGTCTTCAAGCCATTTTGAGTTTATTTTGGTGTATGCTGTGAGGGAGTGTTCTAACTTCATTGATTTAGATGTGGCTGTCCAGCTTTCCCAACACTACTTGACGAAGAAACTAAGAATGTTTTTACATATAAACTTTAATTAATGTTGACTTTCTCAATATTTAATCACATTCTACCTTTTTCATACTTGTTTTCATGTACTCATATTTCAAAGTAAGTTATCCACTGAGGACTAAACATACCATTTAGTGCATTAAAGGTTATAAATGGGCTTAGCATAATTGAAATTGAGGTATGCTTGCAGAAGTTGGATTATCTTTTAAAACCCTCTTTTACTCTTTTTTAAAAAGTTGTTAACCCTTTATATTGATTATATTTTCTTCTAAAAATAATTAATAGTAACAATACATAAAGTATTTAATTCTACTATCTTGCTCCAAGTCCAAATAATTAGCTTCCCTGGTTACCTCAAAACTTTGTCCTTTATAAAATGTTTAAAAGCATTTTTAAGAGGAGGGTATGTGTGCAGCATGCATGAGGTCCTGGGTTTGATCCTCAGTACCTCCAGTAAATGAATGAATGAGTAAGTAAATAAATAAACCTAATTACCCCACAGAAAGTTTTTTAGAGAATTTAAAATTTAATTTTTAAAACTTTTTTTTTAAAAAGGGCTAATGAGTAGAAGCTGGGTTTTCATTTGTTTAATTTTTTAAGAAGTGGCACTCAGCTCAAATTTATTTATTAGGGAAAAACATTAAATCCATTTTTGTAGTTCAGTTAAATGAAAATTCTTGTTAAGTGAATCAGTCATATTTGCAGCTTTTGAAAAAGGCGGAGGATGGTCAGGGGAGTCATTGACTTCCCATATTGTGTTTTGTCAAATTTTTATATAGTGTCAAGGGCAATTTCAGTTTTCCCTCTCTGATACATACTTCTTTCATTCCTTTTACAAAAGCAATAAAATCGTTTAACTCAAAAAAATTCATTGGGATACATAATACTGCAAACAGTTAACACCTTTTTCAGGTCAATCAGTTGTAAGCTATTTGAGATGGGATCAGCGTATGTGTGAAGGGAGATAGTGTGCAGGTGGATGAGGGTGAGGATAGTTGCTGTCTGTAGAGAAGATAGGATGAGATGGCAGTGCACCTCTGTCGGAGGGGAGAGTTCTTGGTGAGGTAATGATAGTTACGGTAAGGGGGTTTTGATCACTTTTCTTGGGAACCAAATTTGCAAGCACGTTTAAGTAAAAATAATGTTAATTACAAAACAATTTTTGTTGAACCAAGTAACCAAAAGCATCTGCGTATTTTCTGTGCATAGTGCTTAATGCCTAGGCATTCACTGAGTAATAGAAAAATAAATATACTTCGTCTTACTGCATGATTTTAAGAAAAAACTCCACACAAAGTAGCTAATGTAGAATTTTTATCATGTTCTAGGGATAGACACTTGAAATAATAAGAACTAAGGCACCTTAGAATAATAGTCACTAGCAGTTTTATTGCTTAGTCAAAGTACAGTTTTTCTTCTTGCAGTTCTGCTATTTGAAAGATGTGCTTTTCATTAAAGCTAAATGTTTAAAGTACAAGTGGTAAGTAAAAATTTACCAACTTAAGATTTTTTCAATATGTGGATGACTTTTAGAGTATAATCCAAGTATATCAATACACATATAAAAAGATATAAATAGAAAAATACCAGGCAGTCTTGCTATGTTGTTCAGTGTAATATTTGTTATAAGTTATTATGAAAATACACTACAAGAGGCTTGATACCTATTTCATCTGTAATAACTTTTTAGCCTATTAAATAACATCTATATTGTTGATTGGTTTTAAGATAATATCTACTTGGGTCAAAATATTTACATTTGAACTAAGTTAAAGAACTGTTTTCTATTTGTTTCACTTTCCTTATATGTTTAACACAGAATTAGAGAAGGAATGTTGCTTTTGGTCTAAATAACAGATTCTTTAATTGAGCTATAGAATTTACATATCTGTACATTTAATATGCATGTTAGAATAGAACTCTTAACATTTTAATCTACAATATCTCCTCTTTCCTGAGTTTCTAAGAGTCATGATTTTGAAGCCTCAGCAGAGTGTTTTGAATAAGTCTAAATTGTACTTAGAAAGATAAGAGCTTTAAATGAATGCTTATTTGTTTACATTTGTTGGCATCTTTAATAGTTTTGTATGTGATCTTAATATGCTATATAGTATTTCAGTATTACTAGGATACAACTTATATATTATATCCCCTTGCACTTTTTTTTCAGTGTCAAAATGTCACCATTATTGCTGGGATTCTAAGAAATCTCTACAGATGCCTCTGATGACATCGGAAACAATTGGTTCTAATCCTGTGAACTCTCTTGTGAAGAAAGCATGTGACTCCTTTGGTTTAGAGGCCATATCTTTCAGGTCATCCAGAGGTGCCCAAGCCACGCCAACAGAGAAGATGGTGATACCTACAATGCAAGTATTTTTAAGTGAATTAAAACTAAGTTCCAGCTTATGTATAAAATGACATGTGTATGTTTTTAATACATCAGTGCATAGTTTCAGACAAAACTGCCTTGTAATGCCTGAAGTACTAAATACCCTGTAACAAATTGTTAGGTAGGTTTTAACATTCACTGTGATGAAAATGGCTAAACAGTTTGGTCAAAACAAAACCAGAGTTTTGCCATCAGTGTAATTTACCACATTAACAGATAAATCATATGATTCCTGAAAGAAAAAATATTTGAGAAAGTTCAACTTCCATTCATGATAGAACACAGTAAGCTAGAAACAGAAGGAAACGTTCTTACCCTGATAATAATACCTAAAAGCAAACAAATGAATAAACCCTTAGCAACCATACTTAGTAAAATGGTGAAAACTTCCCCTCTGAGTTTGGCATGAGAAACGACTGCCTGCTATCATCACTTCAATTAACCGTTATACTGCAGTCATAGCCAGTATAATAGAGCAAGAAAGAATGACACAAAAGATGGGAACATAAATGGTGAAAGTTTTCTAAGGCTGTTGCATTGTCTGGGGAATGATGACTAGTCCTCTGTGAATGATAAATGTTTCTTCTATTTCAATCTTTATGTTACATTGGCAAACTGACCAATAGAAATTGTTAGTCTTTAATCCCCAAGCAAAAGTCTTGTGGTGATTAAAAAAAAAAAAAGACAAAAGTCTGAAGCTGGAATAATTTGGGGGGGGGGGGCTGGTAATTAGGTTTCTTTATTTTTAGTGGAGGTACTGGGGATTGAACCCAGGACCTCGTGCATGCTAAGCACACACTCCTACCACTGAGCTATACCCTCCCCACTGGGATAATTTTTTATTATTGGATAGATAAGCATCCATCTGCATTCCCTGACCCACTAGAAGGCTTTTACTCCAGCTGTACATTTTGATTAGGGTGATATTACATTGATTTCATCACCTCAATCCCAATTGTAGACGCAGTGGTTTAGCAGATTCTGAGTGTAGATGAAACCCCCCATAAAGTTTTTAGAGTTTCTGAAATAGCTACCTCCCTCCTATCCAAAGCTTCATCCTCCTCCTCATCGTAGACAGTACTTAGTGGTGAATACTTAAGATATAAATAAAGCAGGTTTAGATGATGTAAAAGCTAATTGAAACAATATCTGATCTATCACCACTTGCCAGTCCTCCCCTCTCCATGGCAAAGTTGTCAAACAAATTTCTCCACCTCAGTTTTTTCCACTTTTAATTCTGCATTCAAGCTCAGATTGTCTAGCTCAGGCCCAGTATATAATTACAGTTAACAAACAAATCAGCTGTGACCTAGCCCTGAAAGCCTAGCCTATTTTTTGGCTTTTGTTAACTTTCACTTCACTATCACTAAAGGATAATTTTCATGAAAATAGTGTGGCCCAGCCTCCTGAAATTCAATTAATCATACAGGGAAAATATATTTGAATTTATTTAGTTCACTTTATTTAGCCTGAATCCAATCCTGTTAAGCATAAAGTCAGTAAGCTACACTTCAAAGGAGTATGATAGCAAACAGGTCTATCAACATAAGTTAGTTGCTGAGGTATACATTAAGTCAAATGTATAAAAATAAACCAGTGTATAGCTTAAACTGCATGTATCTGTTCTCTGACCTACTTAATAAAAACAGTGTTCCATCAATATCTATAAAAGTCCATAAATGCATTAGCATAGGTGGTAATGAGTGTATAAAAGGAAAAGTTAATTCATTAGAAATTAAGTAGGGAAAAGGAAGTACAGAAGAGTATAGAAAAATATAAGGTTGTTCATCCCCTACTCCCAAGTTAGCATTTTTGTTTTTTCAAATATTGGACTCCCAACCACTCAGTTTTATTCCAGGGAGGGGAACCTCAGCTCTTTGGGGCCTATATGATCTTAGCAACACACATGCTAATGTCTTCAAAAACTAGAGGCCTTTGCCAAAATAAACATTAAAGTTGGGTTAGAGAGAGAAAACTTTTTTATACCCTTTTATTGGTGTTTCATTATCTCAAGGGGAAAAAAGACACTAAAAAGGAAATTTAGATGGAATAGGATTAATGTATTTATTGGTGATCTTAGAAAACTCATGCAAGACTGAAAACTACTGGAAAAAAAAAAGTTAGGATAAATCATCAAATAGCAGAGTCATAGTAAATTATAATAATCTGTAATTTTGGAGGTATAAACTCCAAGTTTGAGCCAAACATGAACACCTGTAACATATTTCCTTGACACATGACATGGTTCTCGTGACAGTTCTCCCAAAAATAGTTATTAGGAGTATGGATTCAGCCAAACTGCATGGGTCTGAATACTGGCCTCACAAGGTTACTCGCTGTGTGATTTGGGGGAAGGTGGTTTCCTTATCTGTAGAATGAGATTAGTAGGGCTGCTTTGACAGTTAAATCAGTGAATATTGGGTAAAGCTCTTAAAACAGTAACTGCCACACTATAGGTGTTTGTTCAGTAAAATAAATACATAAGTTTATATTTACTCCTAAAATTCACTGACCCCTCTTCAGTTCCCTTTCCAGACGAAAGACAAGGACCTTACCTGCATCGTGTGCAGCAGCGGCAGGGCCTCGAACATCATCATAGGACTGCCCGTCTGTGACAATTACTAGGAAGTTCTTGTTGGGGCTGTCCCTCACGGGGCCAAACACATTTCTGACAGTAAAGGAAATGGCATCACCAGTAGCTGTCCCACCACTCATATAGCGGATGTTTCTGATAACCGCTAGGACGTTCTCTTTGGTGGTATAGTCAGTGAAACCGAACTCCATGTGCTGATCGTAGGTGAACTGTACGGCAGCTATCTTGGCACCAATGTCTGAGATTTCAAAAGTCTTAGCTATGTTGGAAACAAATTCAAGCATGAGGCGGAAATTACTGTCCCCAACACTACTGGAGCCATCAATTAGAAAGGCAATGTTCACTGAGTTGTAACAGGTCTTGCTGCACATCATTTGCTCATGAGAGCAGAGCTTCTGTACCAAAGGCTTTACATACTTTGTGGTGCCAAACCAGTTGGGCATGTGGTAAGAGAAGAAGCCGTTACTCCGACAGACAGCCTAATGGAGGCAACACAAAGAAGACATCCAAAGAATCAAAAGTTTCTTTAAAATTGTGAAAACATTAAATCTTGAATATTCAAAGTTAATCCAGAGAGAGGCCAGTTAGCACTATGCCTTGAGGTCCAAAACTGAATCACTACCAAAAGACGACACCTCTCACCTCCTTACCTTGTCAATAAACGCAACATCCTGAACCATCCCCAGTTCCTCAGGGATAGGCTTAGCCACAGAGACTATAAATACATTGACACCAAACTCTCTGGCCACAATGCCTGCTTCCTCGATGTCATCAGAAGGCCAGCCATCAATAAATACCACCACCACTTTGGGAATCCCTTTCCTCACTCCAGCATCAGTTGTGAAGAATTTCTGGGCAGTATGCTTCAGGGCTTTTCCTAGGTTTGAAAAAGAAGCAAACTACAACAGCACTACTGCTCAAAAGACATTTTTATTTCCCTGTACCAACTTGATGCATCCAAGTTTAAGAATTTAACTTATGTAGAACAAAGTTCTTTAACAGATGCATCAGATGGGAAAGTGTAATTATCCATCGGGCCTATTTTTTGCCTTTCAACCCACATTACTTCCCCCATCACCTCCCAGAAACATTTCCTTTCCTTACATCAGTCACCAGTCAGAAACATGAAACTGACTCCCACATCTGTACCTGTGCTATCCAGCCCCTTAGTGACTGCTTAGTACCTCTAAGGACTCAGAACAAGAAATCTCCCTTCAGAAGTTCCAGAGACCTACTCTAGTTCTTTCTGCCACATCTGCTATCATTAGTGGAGTCTTGATCTTTGCCTCTTTTAAACATTCTAAATAGGTACTTCTCTAAAGTGGCATCTGCCCTGTCCAATATGAGGATTTTAAGTCACAATGTTTTATTTTTTTTTAAGATAAGCAATATCAATAAACCCTTTGGTACATTTTCTATTGTCAATCAAATATCTCAGATAATCAAATACAGACCTAACCAAGATCAGTGCCAGGAGGAAGAGTTTCACATATGCTTGTATAAACTAGCATAATACTATCTTACATGTCTGATCATTCATAACTCACTCTGTGTCACATCCCAGGTGCCAAAGTCTACTTACCTGTATTGGAATTACCCCCTCTGAAACCTACTTCCTTTATGGCGAACAAAACATCTTTGGCTGATGTAAAGTTTTTCAAGTAAAATTCTATTTTGGGATGTTCACTAAAGTAAAAAAAAGAAAAAAGGTTATCCAGAGAGAATTGCAAAGGCAAAACAAACAAGCAACATTACATACCTCAAAAAAAAAAAGGTCTTTAAATTGAACAACACCTAAGCTGCTTTCTTAATCCTACAGCATACAGCCAATTAAGGTATAGCATCCTTACTTGAATTTTTAGAAATGTAACAAAAATAACTGCTACCTTGAGGGTTTATTATATTATGGGTAATATGCTAAATACATACTACACGTGTAATCCCATTTCATCGTAACTCTACAGGTAGAAATTATTAGCCCTGTCATATAAATGAAGAAACTGAGGCCTAGAACACTTAGGTAATTTGCCTGACAAAACCACATTTTAAATTCTGGTTTGTCTGGCTCTTAAACTATATAGAGCACTTGAAACCAGGCTTGGCTCAAGGCACTAGGCTTAATGGAAATCTGCAGTTGGGCACCAGATAGTTGGAAGGCAGCTGGGTGTGAGGCCAGGTCTGCTCCAGTGGAGGACCTTGGAAGCCCTGAATAGTCTGTCTATTAATCCAGGTCCCTGGGCAGAAGAGGCAATTTCAGTGACACTAAGGCCAGCATTTTTTTAAAAGAGAAAACTTATAAGGAAACAAATTATAAAGTATTACAACATTGAAATTTTCTTGCAGTAAATGATTTTGACATTTGCCAACCTTACAATTATGTGTAAGAGATTTGGGACTTTCCACATTTAATAGTAAAAGAATTTCAACTACTCTGTGTTCATTAGAGACCACGTGGAGTAAAACAGTTAAAGTACAATTTGTTGTGTTTAGTTTTTAGATAAGTGAAAATTTCATAAGTGCAAAATTTTAAGATCCTAGCATTATCAATTGCCATTAAGTCAGGATTTGTGAGGGACAAGTATAGCACTGATTATATTTCTGCATACCTTGTGTAATATTGGGTCACAAAATCAGATTTCATGGGTTGATAACCTTTTCACTTTTATGGTCACTCTTCAACTATCCAAATTATGATTTATGACATTTAATCTTATTTTGGCATCCTTAATGAGATATTCTCCTATTCTACTTAAACTCCTGGTTATAGTTTATCTATTCTAATGTTCCTCCTAAAACAGAAAAACTGTAAGCCAGGAAGTTTATAGAGAAGCTAGTCTTTGTATGAATCTACAAGGTAGTGTAGCTTTCATCTTGAAAAAGAATTGGATACAAATAGCAAACAAAAAATATTAGAAGAAAAATATTGAAGGGAATTTGCCCTATGAGATGTTAAAATGTTAAAGAAAGCTACAATAATCAAAGTACAGAAAAGATGTAAGAATTAGTATATGGATCAAAGAAACAGATTTGTCTAAACTTATAAATCACAAATCAATGGAGTAAGAAGCTCTTTTTTTTTTAAGGTGTGGGACAGATGATTAAATTATGTATGAAACAACAAAGTTAAAAATTCTCACACTCCAAAAATTTCTGTCTAAATTAAGAACCAATTGTAAAAAATAACAAGTGAAATGTAGATTAATATTTGTAATACTACTGGTGACACTCATACACTGCTGATAGCAGTTTAAACTGGATCAGATTTCTGGAAAGCAATTTAGCTGTTTAGATCAGAAGTCTTAAAAATGTCAGAACCCTTTGACACTGATAGGAATCTAGCCCAATAGACTAATCAGAGGTGGCATAAGGGTGGCATAAGGATGTTCATCACAGTGTAATGGTGAAAAAATAAAATGGTTAAATAAATCATGCTAAGGAACATTATCAAACATCATTTTTGAAACACCATTTTCTGAAGAATATTTGTGGTATGGTAAAATGCTCAAAATACTAAGGGATTAAAAACCCAGGATATAAGACATTTTTATAGTTTGAGCTTTGGAAAAAGAAATACATAAATAGTCAAATATTTGCTTAATACTGAAAGGAAATAAAATATCTTACAGCAATCATCTCTGAGGGGTATATTTGGGAAATTTGTTTTCTTTGTGTTTTATATGTTTTCCAATCTTTCTATAACGTGCATATTATAATCTTTTAAAAGACATCAATACATATTATTAAATGAATAAAAGGTTAAGCTTCAGATCTCCAGTTATGGACTATGGAAAGAGCTAAAAAGAATAACGACAGAATAGGGGGTAGGAATAACCATCACTGCTTCCTCTTGCAGCAAAGAGGAATTAGGAATTGAACAGAGTAGATGTGCAGAGGTAATCTGTATGAGCAACAAGGCTTTTAGCCTACCTTCTGGTTCTCAAATAGATAGCATGTAATTCTCTAAATCCTTTCATTCCAAAAAGGAAACACTTCCACTACCCAGTCTGCTCAGGCAGTCTTAAATTCTGACTTTCCAGTTTGGAAATCCAGATTGTCCACAACTCAATATGTTTATATTTAAGTGAAATGAATGTACCTACTAAAAGAAGTGATCATTTGTCATCATTTGAAATATCATTCAAGTCTCCTCCCATTTTAACAAGATTGGTACCTGGCTTGAACAAGGCCCACGTGCGGCCCTTCTGTTCCAATTCCCAACATTAGAGCCACTTTCCCAACAAAATTCTTCTGTAGATTAAATCGGCGTTGCCCAATATTAAAACTTCCATCGATCAGAAATGCAATGTCTGCTTTACAGTCTGTGAACATCCAAATAAGTTCTCCCATTAGCAGTTTCAGGAGGAGGGAGGGAAGAGATATATTCAATATCTTATAGTGAACCATAGTGGAAAAGAATATGAAAAAGAATATATATATATGTGTGTGTGTGTATAGCTGAATCACTTTGCTGTACACCAGAAGCTAACACAATATTGTAAATCAACCATACTTCAATTTAAAAAAAATTAAATAAAAATAAAGAGGAGACAAGGGGAGAAAGAAAATGTTATATTCCCAAATGGATGTCCAGACTCTCACCCTTATTGCCAGTTTTCTTCTCTGGTGTTTTCTTTAGTCGTTTACCTGAAACAAAAGAAGCACTTGGCATTAGCAAAAGCAAGACAGTTTCATACAAGAAATTCACATGGGGAAAAGCTCATGAGTGTCATTCTTGAAAAGACTTAAAAAAAATTAATTTCCTCATGATTTTCTGGACTGACGAAGCAATGCCCCAACAAAGAAACAAGTCAAGACTGTAGTAGGCCTACATATTTAATACACCTCCAATCCAGGACTTTCATATCCCAAACCCACAGTTGAAGCAGGATTGGAAACTCAGAGTTAGATTCTAATGTTCTCAATTTCTTTAACTTTAAAATTGTCATAGTCTTAAAAGGGAAGATCCCTGGCTATTTCTAATATAGACATGCATTAATTCCTTTGATTTATATGACAAATGGAAGTAGGGGTTCCAGGTAATTTTACTTAGACCAGGTTCTAAACATGATTTATCAAATCAAGGGGAAATGGCAGGACTTCAAGAGAATGTTTGGTAGCAGAGCTTATCTTTGAAAATAGAATAAGGAATCTGAAATATGAAGTTGAATGTTTCCCTATGTAATATACCAGTAAACTTAAGACAGTTGCTTTGTGTTTAACATCAATATTTTTAAAAAGGAAAGCTTCTGTCAATAACACATTTATTTGTAACTTCCTAAATCTGTGTCAAGCAGCTAGGAGATAGGTTCCATATTTCATACCTGTTGCTGGACGTGCTGTGGATGCTGCTTGTCCTGTAGCTTCCTGGGAACCACTTTTGCCTTCTGTTAAAATAAAGAGAAGACTATTTTTTCCTCTCCTGTTTTTACCATCAAAGCATAATGAATCTAATTTAGGGTTCTATAGGATGATAAATGTAATAGAGTGATGGCAATTAGATGAGTATTTGCTGCATGCTAGTTTTAAAACCTTTATTTTTTTTAATGGAGGTACTGGGGATTGAACCCAGAACCTCGCACATGCTAAGCACGCACTCTACCACTGAGCTATACCCTCCCTGCTACTGCATGCTAGTTTTGAAGGACCAAAATGGATTCTTATCTATCATATTTTTAAAAGATCACCCAAAAGTGAATTCACTCTCATTCACTTGTTTTTTGATTTAGGGTACTTGGTAAATGTCAGGGCATTCTGGTTGCAGGCAATTCAAGTTTCTAGTGCCATCTTCTTACAGCAAGATTATTCCTCCCCCGATTCCACCAAATTTGGCTTCAGTGTGTCCTTGACTCTTGGGATCCCCTGACTCTAACCCATAGTTGACCCTTTCAGTCTTGATCACAGGTTTTTCCATCAGAGTCAAACAGATTGCACTGAGAAAAGGAGAAAACTTTTTTGAGGTTGGGGAGACAATATTTACACAAAAGTAAGAACAATTTAATTGTACCTACTTGTCACTGTGAAAGAAGCGGACCATCTGGAAAGCGTCTGAGACTGGATGCCATTGGCAACTACTGAGGAATAGTTTTCTCGACCTGGTAGGCTATAGATACGCACAGGTCCCCCCGACTTGCTGATTACCCCCCTGCAATGCAAGAACAATAGCTAAGATCCTATCAACACCTTTTCAGTGGCATCTGACTTGACTTATACCGCCATGTTGCATCTATTACTCTGATTAATCAAGAAAATAGTTCAGCAGGGAAGAATAGTTCACCACCTAAGGATGCTGCCAAACTTTTAAGAAACTTGCTCACACGGGTATAAAATCTGCCCAGGGAAATGGTTTTGTGCTGTCAAACTTCTTAAGTGTTAATAAGGACACACTTGCAGTATTTTGTTTCCTGTCGCTCAGATAATCAGAGTTAAGAGTGCCAAACAATTTTCTTAGTTTTCTAAAATACCTTAAATACATGTCCTTAGACTTGATTTAAAAAAAAAAAAAGTGTCATATTGGCCATTCTCTCGCATGATAGCAGAGTGGTGATGAATATGGGCCCTGGAGGCAGACCTGGGTTTTCAGACCCAGCTCTGGCTCTTGCTAACCACGGTGGCCTTGGGTAAGATACTTGACAACTCTGTGAATTCAGTTTCCTCATCTGTAAAATGGGGTAAAATTGTACCTATCTTGTACAGCTGTGGAGTTGTGGAAGTTAAAATAATGGCTGTCATATAGTAAAAACTCAGAAATATATTACAAGATTAGGAATGCTTTAGAATCACAGGAATCTAGCTACCAAGAAATAATGCAATTTGCTTTCAGTCAGAAGGCTTCCCTTTTGTAGTTGGTGTTTCAAGAATATCCGGGAAAATCTTTAAAATGTGTCCATCTTTTTACGGCCAAAATAGGCACCGAAAGAAAGAAAAGGGCAGGGTGGGAGGTGTCCTGGTGGCTAAAGAGGGAAAAGAAATAATCACACTTGCAGTGCCCTCCTCTTGGCAGGTCTGGGCTTACCTGTGGATAGCAGCACCACAAATGCTTGATACAGAAGCATAGACTATGTTCCCAAACACGGAGAATTCCTCCAGAGAGCAGCCCCCTGGGCAGAGGACATCTGCTTTCTCTTTCCTAATGTCCAGGCCTCTGGTAAAGCATGTGATAGCAATGGGAACTGAAGAGAAAGGACAGAATGTAATAACCATTCTTAGGACTTTTAGGGGAGTGCTGGTGGGGGAACTAAGATATGAGATTGAAATTTTACTTCCCTAATTTCTACACTTCTTGTTAAGAATATTGACTTAGGTACCATTTCACACCATTCCACATTTTAGCAAGCAAAAATCAGTTTTCCAATTTAGTCCTCAGACACTATAGAGTCTAAAGGGAGAATTTTCTTAGTTCTTACCAATTTACAAATATATAACTGGAAATATAACAGAACTCAAAAATAACCTTAGTCATTGATCACTTACCAATTTATTCTAGAAATATTTTTAAAAATCTCAACTCTGATTACAACTGTGTACATAGTTGACTGAGGTGAAGATATTAAATCTGGGTTGAACCTCTGAGGAACATTTTCATAGACACATGCACAATCTAAGTCATCCTTTGCTTCTGAGAACCATTTATATCAGTTTTCTTTCAAATGTAGTGCCTTAAAATTATATGCTAATTTAAGCAAACCAGTAAAGATGCTTCACTTTATAGAAGGTCATTAAGCTCAATCACTCATTTTACAGATGGAGTAATTAAAGCCATGGGGTTAATTTGCCCAAGGTCACACAGTCCAAGGAAAATTCTACAGCTCCTGCAGGACAGGAAACAGAAAAGTTAGTCCCTTCAGAATGGAGCATTTCAATCTGAACTGAATTTCTTATTTTTGCTCCAGATCTGTCCAGAGAGATATACCAGGCAGAGAATGCATTTTTAGACAGCACTATTAATACTCTCAAGTTTTACATGATCAACCTGTCTAATCATCAGTATTTTACTACAAAAGACGTTAGAGACAAGTCCTTGGCAACATGTAACAATATAACTTAGTACAACATATTAATTCATCAATATACTGTAAATATTAAATTGAGGATAGTGTTACTAAATACCATTCTCCAAACACTGGAAATTGTGGTTATCCAAACCCTTTTGAAACAGATGTTAATAATTAAAAAAATTTTTTTCCAAGACAGAGTAATGCTGTCTGGTGGTATTGCCCAACTGAGTAGTCTGCCTCTAACAAGGACCCTCTTCTTGAGAGCCCTCTGTATTGAGCTGTAACCTGGACTGGACACGTTCGTGGAAGGGAAGACACCATGCCTGGTACAAGGCTGATTCTTTAGCTCTGAAACACTCTAGATGGATGGGCAAGTTAAAATCCTTACCCAAAACAGTAGCCTCATACCTATGAGCTTCATACCTGTTAGCAAACAGCCTTAATCCTGCCTCCCATGTTCGGAAGCATCAGAGGCTCTGACTTTAGCTGTCAACACTGACTTTGGTGTGTGTGCCTGGTGAGTGGGTGGCGCTGAATACAGCCCGCTGCAATACTTACCTTCATTTCTCCTTTCAAGGAAAATCAAGGATAGATTTTGTAAAAAGAGTTTGGTTTTTATACTGTAGAAAACACAACGAACCACACACCCGTTAGTAGACTTCTATATGTGGAACAAACTCTTTTTAGACTCTCTCGAATATGAAATGAGCCCATAAATGCTGCTTTTTAAAATAGGGGCCGTTCCTAGTAACCGCTAGGGAGTCAAACAAGATGGGACAACGACGTAAGCCTCTCTCACCCGGAAACCTCTGTTTCTGTCTCTGTTCCGACAGTCTGAAGGCTTCTCCCTGACCCCAAATGCCGCAGAACACCTGGGACTAGTGTGCCTTTTGGTCGGTTTCAACGAATGCCGGCTGCCTTGACCTTCTGATGCCGCTACTGCGGGGAGGGGAGGCTCACCCAGATACGGGTGTGGATGGGAGGAGGATTCCTTTTCCGCACCTTGAGATGAACGTGCCCTTTGGACCCCAAGGGCACCCTCGCGAGGGAGAAATGGGTAAGCGGGAGTAGATGGGCTGTAGGTATGAACGCGGTGCACCAGGCAGCACTCGAACCTTCGCGCGCTACAGCTCCGGCCCCCCGCCAAGGCCAAGGGCTCCATCTGAGCGCGTTTCTAAGGGCTGGCCCCCAGCCCCTCCCACCACCCGGACCAAGATCTGCCCTCCTACCCGGGAACCCGCCACTCACCGGCTCCTTCGCTGCCCGCGGGCTCTGTTAGCAGCAGCAGACAGACACCTGCGAAGAGAGGACAGCGCGAGGGCTGGCCCCAGCCTCCATCCCGCTTGGTGCGAGGGGAAGGGGACAGTGAGGGGCGCGTACCCACCGAGGCAGAGAACCAGGATCCAGGAGGCAGACATGGTAGCCAAGGGGATGCTCGGACCTGGGAGAGAGGGAGAATGAGGGAAGCTCCCTAGGAAAGGAGACCCCTACGTCCCCACCTCACGGCGTCCGCCGGCCCCTCAGGGATCCCGCACACCCCTCAGAAACCCAGACGCTGCCGAGGGAAGGGCGGGGACCACGGGGCCGCTTTCCCGGAGCTCGCGCCCCTCTCGATCTGGAGGCCACGCTCCGGCTGCAAATCGAGCCAAACCCAGAGTCAGTTGTGCAACCCCGGGCCAGGGTAGAGGTTGCACGATGAAGACAGACAAGCTGGGAGCGGCAAAGGGGAGACACGGATAGGCAGGCATCAGGATCCCGCACGCCCGCGCCGGACGCCTGAGGCTCTGCACCTGAGTCGGATCCGCCCGGCTGCGCCTGAGTGCTGAAAGCGCCGCTCCCGCCGCGGCTATAAAGGCTGGGCGGCGCGCATGAGCACTGTGCGGGGGGCGCGCGGGGAGGGGGCTGGGAGAGTGTCTCCCGGGGCCGGGCGGCGGCCGTCCGGCTCCGCCCCCACCCCCTCCTCACGCCGGGCTGAGGCCTCGTGGAGGCACCACCCCCGCGGCGAGCGGCTCGACCACCTGGACGCCGATTCTGTCCCCGGGGGTGGCGCCAAGGCCCGGGGCGGAGGCCTGGGGGACCTCGCCAGACCCGGGGTTAGGGGCGTCGGGACGAGTGTGGGACGGCGCTGGGCCGTGCCTGGGGCCGCGCGCGGGGCGAGACCCGAGCCCAAGGCGCAGGGCACGCGGGCTGGACCGCGCTCCAGCCGGGAGGTTGCCCGACGTGCGCCGGCCATTCCAGACCCCACGAGGGAGCGGGCCTCACCCCAGCTGGGGAGCGGTGGTCCCCCATGCACAGTCCCCCGGCGGGAGCTGCGCCCCTCGTCGCGGACAGGGGCTCTGCCTGAGCTGAGGCGGCTGAGGGAGCGCGGTGTCGCCGTGGCGCAGAGAGGCCCCAGGAGAGCTACCAGGTACACGCGGCCGCGGAACAAACTTCCCAACTTCGTGCTCCCGTTGAAACAGAGTTCCTACTTCTAAAGTCAAGCCAACCTGGATTTGATAAACGCATGCCCCGTATGGTTAGGAACCCCATCAACGGATTGGTTATTCTTTGGACCTTAGGGATCCAGCCTCCCGACTTCGTTTCTGCGGAAGTCGGATTTTCCCTGGCTGCTCCATTTACTGCCATGGGTAGGACCACGCTTGGGAGGTGACAACTTACATTAACCTTCTCTAATAGATCAGGAAGGATTTACATTTGATTGCCTTTCGAATTCCCAGATCTGGTGTCTGTGGTGATTGTACAAATCTGATTTGGCAATGTGCTCTCGGATCCTCTCTCACCCTGATAACTTTATCCATGTGGAAATGGAAACGCAGAATTCATGGGGAGTAAACGTGACAAACAAATGACCTGCATGGCCTCTGCGGAACCACCCCCAGACTCAGGAGAGATGGCAGCATATCGCTTTTTTCAGACAGTTTTATTATTCCGAAGAATAGGATTTTTTTTAGGTCTGAAGAATAACCAATCATTTATGTACCGTAAAAATCTAGCCCTTTTAAGTGATTTCCACGGTTTTTTAGTGCGTTTAAAGAGCTATATAACCATCACCACAATCCACTTTTAGGACATTTCCAGCTCCCCCACAAGGATCCCTTCTGACTTGTCAAGCAGTCCCCTTTCTCAACCTCAGCCCTAGGCAAGACCAAACTATTTTCCTGTCTCTAAAGGTTTACCTTTATGGATATTTCATATAAGTGGAATAATAACTTTTCCTAAGCATAGTTTTTTTGAGTTTCATTCATGATGTAGTGTGTATGAGTACTTTCTTCCTCTTTATTGCTGAATAGCATTTCCATGTGTTTTATGTTAGGACGCAAACATACCATCACCACCTGGAAGCCAAATATTGCGATGGTCTTGCAAGTATCCTTCCTATATGGAATGAGTCAGTCCTGTATCAGGCAACAGGAGAGTGTTGATTTCTTTCCCTTTACTACCTGAATGTCTGTTGGAGAGAAAGAGACCAAAAACATTTGTAGACTAGGTTTTTGATTCTTATTTTCATGGCTTCCTTAATGATTTAATCTCATGCATGGCAGAGAGAGTTACCCTTTTCTTAGAAACCCAGTGATCTAGCCACTGCCCCTGATGTTTTCCTTGGGAGAAATTTTAACCCTTCAGGATGATTAAAGCTGTCTTTTTCGTTATCATTTGTTGAGTGTCCTTAGTCAGATTTGATAACATCTTCCAATTAGATGGGGCAAATTGTCATGATGCTGTATAATTAGGGAGAGTTCACATCCTGGAAAGAAAGGCTACCACTCCACAGCTCAGCTGGCAGGGGCCCAAATGGCAAAAGGGTACATACTATTCAGAACTCCCGGAGGGTGCAGCCCTCCTGTGATGTAATTTTACTGAAGCATTGGCAGAGTCAAAACTATGCAGCTATTTCCATGATTGACCCTGAGTTTGTGACTATTAAAAAATAAAGGAAATACCTCATAGAGTTTCATGGATTGTTTACCCAAAGATACATTTTAATTCTTTCGTTTTGGAACATTTAAGAGAAGTTAGTCTTTATTTTTCTATTTTGAAAGGCCAACCAAGGATGGTAGGGAAGGGGGGAATGATGTTTCTCATTCTCACTTAGTTTGTACCTCATGCTCAGTATAAGTATTTTGAGGAAAAAAATATCTGCACTTTAGAAGCAGCTGCTTCGGCTGTGGAAATATCTGAAGAAGAGAGGGAAAGTCAAAGCAGTCTGGGTACATTTGACTTAAAAAGACAAATTGTTTAAGTTGTAGTTTTGTATTCAGTTGGGTAACATTGCCCGGTATTGGACTGCTAGGATGCCTGGTTAGTTTATCCTGCTTTAATTAAGAGTATTTGATAATTCAAAATTTAGACTAACTCCCTGTAGACCAGTGGATTCCTAGCTGGGCTGCACAATGGAATCACCTGGGGAGCTTTAAAAAGTACTGAAGCTTGAGTCCTACCCTAGAGACTCTAATGTAATTGGTCTGGGCCAGGGCCAGGGCATTAGTTTTTAAAGCTCTCCAGGTGATTCTAATGTAATGCCCAGGGGGGTATAATTCTTAGGTCAATGTTAGAGGTTAAGCTAATAATTCTAATTTTTCATTCTTCTTTCATTATCTTCTCATTAAAATTCCACCTTAAATGTGTCTACTGTGTTCCCCTGATAAAACATGGAAGCATCTCCTGGCCTGATGGTTGTTTGAAAACAATCCTTAATAGAAAAGTTGAAAACTCAATTTCAAAAACAATTTCTCCTGAGCATACTGTCTGGTCACATATCTAACTTTGTGCAGAATGGGCTGGCATCATGAAGGGAGTGGGCTGCCTCTAAAACTGATACCGTCAGTGGCATCTTCAGGTGTCAGGATGCTGCTGACAGCCCTAAAAGTTTCTCAAGAATAGCATGGTTCTCTAAGTGGATTTACCTCACTACCTACATGGATTTCATAGTTTATAGGTCCCCTCTCTTCTGTTTTTACCTGAGTGTGACTCTGGTGTTACTCTGAGATTTTTATGTTTTTGTTGTTGGTATTTTGTTTTTTATTTTTATTTTTTTTAAAGAAATGTCTGTCCTATTCCATGCTCTACACGGTTTAAGTTCCCCTGCAAACTGTTACTTAGCTAATGCAATACATAGTAACTTGGTTTTATTTTGGTTACAGTGATCTTAAAGTTAGTTTGTTTCCTTTTAGGAAGTGAACTGTTTACCGTGAATTAACTGTAAGTTTCTGGGATAGTTACAGAGGATAATCAGTTTGGAAGCTCCTATCACTTATGTTATTTGATCCACATGGATGTTTATTTTGTACCTAGAATTCGTGAGTCTTTTCCATTATTCACATGTAATACTAAGGATGTATGTACATCTAGCCTTTCAGTTTTTGATGATTCCTAGCAACAGAATAAATGTCCATAGCCTCTAAGAAGTAAATACTGAAAAGTCATTTCACAACATTGCAAACTGACTATACTTTAATAAAAAGAAATATTTTTAAAAAAGAAAAAATACTTTTCCAAGTTGCTAATCAGGCCCCAAGGAAATAAAAAAAAAAGAAAGTTGTTTCAGAGATAGCTCTCTAACCACTAGCAATCATTTTCTTTTTCTGGGCCTCAGTTTCCTTCAGTATAAAGTGAGGGAGATAGACCAAGTGATTGAGGGGACCTCCCCCTGGCTAAATTCTATGGTTTGGCAGATGTTCCCTAGGCATATATAGGATTTAAGGGCTGTGCTGTTTCCTGGGGTTTGGGAAACCTCAGGATACACTGGCTGTGCCAGCTGGCTTCTAGTGCCCATTCTTTCTTCTGCAAGATCTCTTTCTGTTCACCTCCCTCTGCTGAACCATGGCCTGGATCATGTTTGCCCCTTATTTAACAAGAAGCAATGGAGGTCACATTGCCACTGGAATGTCACTGGGACTTCCATCCTAAGGGAGGAAAGCTATGACAGGGAATGTAAATTAGTTCTACAAGGCCTAGCATACATCCCGTGCAAGCTTCTCAAGATCACGGGTATTTCTCTCTTTTGCTCATTGCTGCAACCCCAGTCTCCAGCGAAGTGTCAGCACATAGTAGGTACTCGAGAAATATTTGTTGAATGAATGAGTCAATCCCATTCTGTCTTGTTATTTACTACTTTTTTTTTTTTAACTTTTAACTTGAGAACAGTTTTAGGTTTACAGAAAAAACAGTAAGATAGTAGAATTTCTGTATACCCCACACCCAGTTTTCCCTGTTGTTAACATCTTACATTGGTATGATACAGTTGTCACAATTAATGAACCAATACTAATACATTAATATTAACTGAAGTCCACCCTTTACTTAGATTTCCTTAGTTCTTATGTAATGTCCCTTTTCTGTTCCAGGACCCTATCCTGAATACCACATTACATTTAGTTGGCATGTCTTCTAAGACTTCTCCTGACTGTGACACTTTCTCAAACTTTCCTTATTTTGATGACCTTGACAGTTTTGAAGTGTGCTGTTCAGGTATTTTGTACAATGTCCCTCAGTTTGGATTTGTCTGATATTTTTCTCATCATTAGACTGGTGTTATGTGTTTTAGGGAGGAAGACCATAGAGATGAAGTAACACATTACATCACATCAAGGTGTATACTATCAACATGACTCCACTGTTGATGCTGTACTCGGTCACCTGGCTGAGGTAGTGTTTGTCAGGTTTCTCCTCTGTAAAGTTGCTTTTTTTGTTCCTCCTTTCCATGTTGTCCTCTTTGGAAGGATGTCACTATGTGTTGCCCACACTGTAGTAGTGGGGAGTTATATTCAACCTCCTTTAGGGCAGAATAGCTGCATAAATTATTGGGAATTCTCCTGCAAGGGAGGTTTGTCTCTTCCCACCTGTTTATTTCTATACTGTTTGTTTTTTAGATGTGGCACTTCTCCAAAAGACTGTAAGTTCCTTGAAGGCAGACACTATTTCATGTGCTCCCCAGTATTCCCAATGACCTGCATGATGCTTTGGAGTACAGATCAGATGCCCAGTTACCAGTGTAAAGGATGGTCCATAGCTTCCAGCCCTGGGAATTTTCTGCTGGTGGCTTATCCTTCTTTCTCACTGCAAGATTTGGGCTAGGAAGTTGCATATTTGGCTCTCAGCAAAGGTGTAATCAAAATGCTGAAATAACAGTGATCCTGACACGGTGTCAAGCTCTTTATACATGTTCTCATAGAATCTTTGTACACACTTGCAAAATGGATGTCACTCTGATTTCATAAATGAAGACACTAATGTTCAGATTGATTAAAAGATATGTCCCAGGTCACATAACTAGAGAGCAGAGACAGGGTTCAATTCTGGATCTCTAACCACCAGATTATACTGTGTTTTCCCTCATAATAACTAAATAATGCCATAAGGAAAGGTTTGAATAAATGCTAGAAGGTGAGGGAAATGACAAGGGCTATAAGAGTATGGAAAAAAAAATCCTTCAGTGGATGTACCTGATCACATCTTCTAGGCATGTGTGGCCCTTGAGATCTGCTATAAAATTAGTATATCCTCAAGAAAGCAGTTAATTTGTAGGCATGACAAGGTAATTAGAAAATATTATATGCATTCCAAACCCAAATAAAACTGTTTCTGTTCATTAACATTCAGGTCAAATAATAATATTTCCATAAAATTTATTTCTAAAATAAATTTATATGGAGCAGAAGCCTAATGTGATTTAGTTAGCTTATGTGATAGATGGGCGTTAGTGCTGATCCCAAGCCCTTTTCTCCAGAGGTCCACTCTAGAGATGATGTTTATTATATACATACTGTAGGACTATTTCTTCTCCTCCCAGACCAGGAGATGTGATAGATTTGTGCTGTGGTGGTCAAATGATAGTGACAATAGTGGTTATTTGAAGTCTTTGATCCAGTATGCTTCGTTGGCCATTAAGATATGAAATGAAATATCTTGTACACATGGTTCTGGGGAGTTGTATGTTGAAAGTGTTGCTAAAATGTGAAGCTCACATAACATTTTCTGAAGCTGAATACAAAATATTTCCGAGTAATTATGTACAGCAAAGTCAAATTCCTTCAAAACACATTAATTTTAAAAAGGTGGGGCTTTAAAAAGGTGAGGAACGGCTCTTTGAACTATGGTATAGAGAAATTGAAGTATTTAATAAGGCTTAATTACATTTCCTATTTTTTCCATATTTACTGTTTTGCTACAATAGTATTTTCATGTTACAATTAAAACTGTTGAAGACATTTTCATATTTTGTCAAACCTAAGCTTCAAAAAATATAAAATATATTATTAATGTAATTTTAAATAAGAAAAACTATAAGATGCAGGCTGATTTCAGGGATATAGGTAAAAAGTATATCAATGACATGTTATTGTTACTACTAATTCTTAAGGATAAATTTTTATAATAAATTACTCATATTAAGATATTTAAACCATTTAAAAGGGAAGGGGGGACAAATTAAAAAAACAAAGTAGTAGTTAAATTTAGCTTTCAGTTTTTTTCTAGCCTGGAAGGCTAGAAAAAAAAAAAAAGGAAAATCATTATATTATTTATTATTGAATGATTAAAAGGATGTATCCCCCTTAAGAGACACACTTTCTTTCTGGAACTGAGTTATGAAAAGAATTTCTGATTTGGAAATACACACGAAGAGCTGTAGGCAGTGTAAAGGACATTGTCTTCAACAACAGTTTTAAAGAATACATAGAAACATTTTCATTTGACCATTCCTTCAGCCTTTGAAAGCAGAAATCGTGAGTGAAGATTTGTCCAATATCTTTAGAAATTTTTAAATGAAATTTATTTAAATTGTTTAACCAACATTTCACTCTAAGAACATCTGTGATAGAAGTGCTGTGCCAAGTGTGACAAATGTAGCAGTAAGATTTGCTGAGCTTTATATTACCCTGAAAAGCCACAATTACTTGAAATATAATTGATACTGAAAATCATGTTCATGGATAGCAGAAGAAAAGCATAAATTTCAGCTATTTCTAGACTGAGCTATTTGAGATCAATAGTTTTAAAAATTGTAATAGAAGCTGTTACGTGACCAAAGCTATGTGTTCAAATTATGCATTAGGCCCAAGAGTTGCACTTGGGGTTTTAGTTTTCTTCCTTTAAAGAAAAATTTGTTATGAAAAATTTCAAACATATGCAAAAAGCAGAAATGAACTCCTTTTTTTTCTATTATCCAGTTTGAACAATGATCAGTTTATGATTCTTTTTTCTCCTATGCCTTACCCTTGATTATTTTGAAGAACTCTCAGACGTTATAATCTTTTTAAAAATTTCTTATTTTATTGAGTTATAGTCTGTTTACAATGTTGTGTCAATTTCCAGTGTAGAGCACAAATTTTCAGTTATACGTGAACATACATATATTCATTGTCAGACGTTATAATCTTGAATCTCTAAAGATGTTTTTCCAAAATAAGAACTCTCTTTAAATATAATCAAATTAGTATTATCATACCTAAAAATTTATTCTCTAATATCATAGCCACTTAGGGTTTACATTGCTTCAATTTTCTTAGAAATTTTGTTTTTAAATGGATCATTTGCTGATGAAGATCAAAATAAGGTTTATACATTGTAGTTGTTTGATGTGTCTCAAGTCTCTTTTGATATTTAGGTTCTCTCTTTATCTTTCTTTTAAAATTTTCTTTCTTTATCTGTTTGCTTTTTATTGAAAAATCAGGTCGATTTCTGTAGCTCTCCTCATGGTCTGTATTTTGCTGATTGTATTTCCAGGGTGTCATTAAACATGTTCTGCTGTCCCCTATATTTCTTATAAAATTGGGAATTAGTATAAAGGCTTGATCAAATGAAGTAATTTTGTTGTTGTTGTGTGTGAAATACTTTATAGATGGCAGTTATACTTTGAAGCATCAGAGCTAAAATGTTTCCTTTTGGGAAGTTATCAGCCATTACTAATCATTGTCTTGATCCATTAATTTATTGGGGTTTACAAAATGGTGATATTCTTAATTTTAACATTCTTTCTTCATTTATTAGCTGGAGTACTTCTAAAAAGAGAATCCTCTCTCTCTCTGTTGTTTTTTTTTTTTTTTTTTTTTTTACCCTGAGGTCCAGATCATACAGAAAAGGCAGGATAAATGCTCCATTTTTAACCTTTATTTATCAGTTCAAAATAAGAGATTGACAAGGGCTCGGAGGGAAGAGGTTTGGGGAGTTAGTGGGTAGAGTTTCAGCTTGGGAAGATGAAAGAGCTCTGGAGATGGATGGTGATGAGGGTTTCTCAACAATGTGAGGGTACTTAATGCCACTGAACTGTACACTTAAAAAACCGTTAAAATGGTAAATTTTATGTTATATGTATTTTACTGTAATAAAATTTTAAAAAATAGGTTGATTCCCTTACACCTTCCAAAGGTGACTGAGTTTGGTTTTATCTGTTTTGTTCTAAGTGTTTTTAAGAACTCATAGATTTTGGCATATTTGATGTGTTTCAGTCTGTTGTAGTTATTGTCCTTATTCATACTCAGATTGGTTCATTTTTGATCCACGCCTTTTCTAGTTTGCTCCTGAGTCCTTCTGACATTGACTCTAGCAGTCTTTTTTTTTTTTTTAATCAAACATTTTGCTTGTATTTATTATGGACTCTAGTTTGCTTCCTTCCTCTCTGACATAAGATGTTCCAGGCTCATCATGGAAATTTCCTGCCTGAAACATGGAATTAGCTAGTTCACTTAGGAACTCTGGTTCTTTTTAATGGGAAATGGTATTTAGAGATTATAATCTGGGTGCTAATCGTGCTCATTGATACTGAGTTGGTCATTGTTTCTACGCCTTTTTTAGTGAACAGAACTAGGGATAATTTTTTTTCTATAAACTACATCATGGTTTCATGTGGGTACTTCCAATTCCAGCTTAAGACTATAGGGTGTTTACTTAAACTCATTTTACCTCTTTATTAAATAAGTTTTTCCAATAGACTTAAAATCTTAATTCTCCAGGAATATCAGCTGATAGCCTTGTGGGAATTCCTTTATAAGAGACTCTGTTTTTCTCTTGATGCCTTTAGAAATCTCTCTTTAACTTTTGCCATTTAAATTATATTATGTCTGGGTCTCGGTCTGTTTGAGTTCATCTTGTTTGGGACCCTCTATATTTCCTGTACCTGGATACCTGTTTCCTTCTTCAGGTTTGGAAGCTTTCAGCCATAATTTCTTCAAATATATCTTCAGTCTCCTTCTTTCTTTCTTCTCCTTCTGGAACTCCTGTACTGTGAATGTGAGAATTCCAGAGATTTCTTAGATTGCTTTCATTTTTTAAAATTTGTTTCTCTTTCTACTGTTCTGGTTGGATGGTTTCCGTTAGTTTATCTTCCAGATCACTTGTGCATTCTTCTGTATCCATTAGTCTGCTATTCTATTCCTTCTAGAATGTTTTTTATTTCAGCTATTGAAACTACTATGTATAAAATAGATAAGCAAGAAGGATGTATTATATAGTACAGGAAATTATAGCCATTATCTTGTATTAACTTTTAATGGAGTATAATCTATAAAAATACTGACTCCCTATGCTGTACACCTGAAATTAATATAATATTGTAAATCAACTATCCTTCAATTTTAAAAAAAACCTCAATTCTCAGGGACACTACTTGAATTACTAATTTGATGCATCTCACAATACCTGAAAGCAGTTTCAGAATAATAATACTTAAAATACACAACTCATGATTTTTTTTTTGATTGGTGCCACCATTATCTTAGGCATTATAAAAGTTAACTAGTTTTGAACAAGTTGTGAATAGACAAACAAAATCTCAGCAAAAACTGTATGACAAATAAAATAAAGCTATATGTCTGTGTGTAACATTAAGTTTAAAGGAGCTCAATAAGACTGTTTAATAAATCTATAGAAGCAGGTGTGTACTTCACTTATGTCAGCGTGGCATATTTCTGTGGCTTATGAGAACCACAAACTACTGTGAAGAGGTTGAAGAGGTGGAGTGTAAGGAATGTGAAATATTAAATCTCTAATCAGCCCTTCTGAATCGAGGTTTCAAAAAACGATTCGAGTGACTATTTTCTCAATTCTCTCAAGGTTGACATATAGCAAGTACTTGTCTAGATGCAAAGGAGAAAAATTAGCTCATTACATTGAATGGATGCCTTTGGTCATTAGGGTTTGGGAATGGATTGGGAAGGGCTGCTTTAGATTATTCTAGTAAATTTGAATCCCTTGGGCAGAAGTTGTTTAAGATTAAAGGGACATTTGCTAGCCTAACTTATTTCTACAAAGGCTAAAAGCAATTTCTGGTCTGTTTCTGTTTGTTTTTTGGAGCAACAAGCTTTTCCTTCTGTCTAAAAATTTGTTTTGGATTGTGGCATAATTGAGATGATTTCTGTACTCGGTGATGTTTGTTTTCTTCAACTGGCTAGTAATTGAGTTTAAGTAATTTAACTGTGGTGTGTTAATCACACATTACCATGTTTGACAGACTAATTTTGCTATTTGGTGTTTGTGTTTTAATTTTTTTCTCTGACTTCTTTCTTTCAATCATTTTGGTAGTAAGGTTGGCTTTTTTGTTTTTGTTTTTAAAATTTGTTTTGGTGTTGCCATTTTTGCCTCATTGTAACGGGGACAAATAGGATGGGCTTCGTCCCCTGAGAAATAAAAAACATGTTGCCTCAGACATTAAATAAGAATCAGACTTTAAATGTACTCAGAAGTTGCTGAAAATATGGAAGCAAACAATGTAACAACTACTGTGCTCGCCTCCACCCTCCCTCACATGAACAATGCCCGATGCTGACATTTCCTGCAGACCTTTCAGTTGCAGGTGCCGGCGAATCCCCGTTATTCCTTGAGCTGGTTTGAATTCAGTTTTCTGTTATGTTCATCATAAAATATTTGGATAGACACAGAGCTTTTAAATTCATTTACTTCTCCCAAAATTTGGATTTCTGGCTTCAGATTCAAATATTAGTACCTTCAGTGCTGACCCAGCGTGAGGTTCTTCCTATGTTAATGTTTGCCTTCCCAAAGACCTTATGAAAGAGATACTGCTATGATTGACTTTCCAGCTTTCAGGTGAAGATAGTCATGTTCTGAGAGAACCTGTGACTTCTCTGAAGACACGAAGCTTGTGGGCAGCAGTAGAGTCTGAATTTGAGCCTATTGCTAATACCGTATTGTATCTATTTCTTATAGAAAAGAAATCAGAGCTCAAAAACTTCAGCTTTGCAGGTAGTTGGCAATAATCACAGAGACTTATGAAAGACTTTTGATTTTTCCAAAGCACATTTGAACCAATGTTACCACCATGTTGACAAGTATCAAAAGTAGTTTCTGACTGATACAGAAGCCAGATAGAGATACTACCTGGGAAATGAGGCAAGGAGTTTTTATCAAAAAAAAAAAAATAGATGGAAGAAAGTGCTATCAAAATACACAGTAGTGAAAAAAAAAATACACAGTAGTGATATCAACAGTGTTCTCCGGTGACAGACACGATGTCTAAGCCTCTGGGTCTCCCAAAGAGGGCTTCAACATCATTGTGTATGATTAAGTCTGAGGACTTGTGGGAAGTGTCACTGAGCCATAGGCAGAACCACCCTCCATCCCTGCCCATCCAAACCTAGCTGGGCCTTTATGATCAGATGGTCCCTCTCGGTGTTATACAGTATGGCGGTGGGGACTGGTGTCATATAGCATACACAAGCATCTACACACCCTCTTTTTTTTTTCTTCTAGATTTAAAAACAGGGAATGCTTCATGATTTGTGTGTCATCCTTGTGCCAGGGCCAAGGATGACACACAAGTATTTGTGTGTGTGTGTGTGTGTGTGACATTTAAATGAGGGTTTAATATTCTTAAATATCTACCAAAAGTAGATTACAGTACATGAAGGTCACATAAAATGAACTTCATTTCTCAGCATCACAAACTTTTGGGATACAAAATGTCCAGGGATGGGCATTACAAGAAAGGCACAAGTGAAGTTTGCTTAAGAAATTTAAAAAGTTTAAAAATTGATTTTTCCCCCAAAGTCCAAATAATTATGGTCTAGATGAGTATCAGGATAAAGGCTTTATATGCTCATTCCTTGGATAAGAATCTTCCAATCTTCTCTGTATAGTTCCAGTTTTAGTATATGTGCTGCTGGAGGAAGCCCCACACCCTCTTTAACATACTCATTCTCTCCAGGCTGGCACAGTCCGGTCAGGGATCTTTCCTGATCTTACAGCTGCAGAATCAGAGCAAAAGTCAGTCACCCAGATGTTTCTGAGAATCTTACAAGCCCCAAGACTGCCTATATGTTCTCTCAGAGTGATGATTATAATTTTACAGATGGAAAAATTAAGATAGTTAAGTTAGAGGGGTTAAAACTGGCCTTCCAGTGTGCACAGCTGGGTAGTTACAGAACTGAATGGAAACTGAGGTGTTTTGACTTGCTGTTCAATCTTTGCTTAACTAGAATACATTAGCTTTTTACCCACAGAAAGTTACCTAAGCAAATTTTGTTGTAAGTGAAGCCCAGAATAAAAATCAGGAACGTCATTGGAAAGTCAAGCTTGGATCTGAAAGGATTAAGCCTAAATTAGTTTTCAGTAATTAATGTTGAAGAGCTGGTAATGAGACTAGGCATGTGGTTTAATCTGTCTGTCTTTTGGGAACCCAGAACAGCCACACTATGACCACTGTGACACTAATGAGGAAAAGCATGTCTTCTTGGTTGAGGGAGTGACTGTCGGTCCCCAGGACAATGCTGATTTTCCAGCAAGGTGAGGGGCTGCAGGGCCATGAGGTTTTCCATGGCTTTCTCATGTGTATTTTGATTAGTGAGTTTTTGATGAAGTGGGTAATAGTCTCTTTTCTCCTTACTAATATCCCATTTTGGCACACCAGTAATGGCCTGAGAAATCCCTCACCATCATAAATTCTAAATGCTCTTGGCTAACTTAACCTTACTAGATAGACTAGAATTAGGAGCATAATCTTAGATAATGGCTAATTTTATTTTATTTTGTTTTTTAATGGAGGTACCAGGGATTGAACCCAGGACCTCATGCATGCTAAACATGCACCCTACCACTGAGCTATCCCCATCCCCTGATAATGGCTAACTTTAGACAATTCCTATATCTCACTTTCTCATTCATGCAGAAATATTTGTTGACTACGTTCTGTGTGTTGGGCACTGTGCTAGGTCGTAAGGAGCCAACAGATGTGGTATCTGCACTGCTGGGGCTTGTATTTTAGTGGCCGAGGTAGCATCAAAGGAGGAAACACAATTAAATGTGTAATTATAAAACATGACAGATGAACTGGAAAAGTCTTGGATGCTATGAAGATGTATACCAAGGGATGGTATCTTACGTTGTGATACTACTTTCTGAGGAAGCGATATTTATCTGAGAACTGAAAGATGAGAAAAAGCCAGCAATGTAGAGTGGGAATAGGAGTTTTCTAAGCAAAAGAAAAGGCAGGTTAGTTGTCATGATGAAGGGAAGAACTTGTCCTGCTGGAGTAACTGAAGCTAGACAACGTGAGTGAGGAGGGAGGGAGATGAGCTGGGAGAGGTAGGCAAACACAAGCTCATGCACTCAGTTATTTGAGATCTGGAATCTTGAGAGACCTGGACTCAGATCGTTCCTTCTCTTATTTATGATCTTGGACATGTCACTTCATTTCATTGTGGATCAGTTTCCATTGCACTAAAATAAAGGTAAAATTCTCTCTCGTGCAAACCAAAGCAGTAGTGTCTGTTCCTTTCTGTCCACCATGTGCTTTCTGTTCTCTTCCTGCATTTTCATTCAGAACTATTGATATTGTCTACCTGAATGAGTATTTCACATTGGTCTTCTTTGCCTTCTCCCATTATCTTAGGTGGAAGTTTCTTAAAATCTAAATAATCAAAAGCTGAATAATCCAGAGTTAACTATTATATAAGAAATTTCAGTTGCATCGTTCACATTGCCCTTATCGATTATAACAGATGAATTTAGAATCAGTCATCAAAACTTGGTCTTAAGCTAGCCCTTCAGAGATACAGGTTCACATTTGCTTAATGTTTTGTTACGACATAGCTGTTTTTTTTTTTTTTTTTTAACTCGGGGAAGACTCTTTGTTTTGATGCATAATATGAAAGAGCTGACTGTGTGACTTAACAAACCAAAAACATTTATTCAGAAAACATTTCTTTTCAATTATCTGTCATGGTGAAAAAGGCAGCTTTTTGTTTCAGTGTAATCAGTGCAACACAGTATGTTTTAGTTTATCAGCGCTGTTGGTTGAGCGGGGTTATATGAAAACACTTGGGCATCTATTCCCAAATATAGCAAGTGCCCCAGATTCTCAAACGTTAGGAAGATGTCATAGGATATAATCAGTCTTCCAAGTAAACCAGATTAAAGAGGTTTTCAGTTTCTCTCCTTCCTTCCCCTTATTACAATAAAGCAACTTGTGAGTGAGTTTTCTGAAGTGGGAACCAGCACACATATCATTCGAAAATGCTTTTCTAGGGAGTTTACGTGTCACGCCATCTTTTTTAAAATTGAAACATGATCAGTTTACAGTGTTGTGCATCACCCATCTGAATGGCTACCCCTGTACCTAGAGCTGCTTCCATGGGCCTTAGTGTACAATAGAGCACCATTATGTTTCCTTCCGACTTCACAGGAATGTTGTGGGGGTTAAACTAGATGCCGTTTATAGAATAGTTGAGAGTGGGTAATATCTATTCGACACATCTGCCTGAATGGAAAGGACCAGAGAGCTCTTTCCCTGTCTAGACCAGGTATGTTATTTTGATACTTGTAACAACTCTACAAAGTAATCAGGTTGGATAACAATAAAGTACTAGACAAACAGTAGGTGCTATACAATAAAGATTTTTAAAATTCACTTTTTGTGCTTCTGTGAGTAATTAAATTCCACAACTACTCAACAACTCATTTTGATGTATATCAGCTTGTACTGTCAGAAGGTTCTTTTCCCTGTATCATCCCTAAGCCTTTCATTCTTTACCCCCATGCCTTCTTACTTTATTTGAGTGAATTGTGACACAGTTCTCAAAGACTTGGACAGTCACTCATTTTTTAAGTCATAGTTACACCATATCTTGTATACAGTTTTCTATCCTTTCAAAGTTCTAAGGTTTATAAATTTCCCTCCAAGTCTCCTGAACTTTTCCTCCTAGTTCTTTTTTCTTGCTTGTTGTCTTTGTAGCTTCCTCTCTTTTCTCTGTAAAGGAGTCTTTCCTTCCCAGAAAGTTGTGCTGATATCTTTTTACACCAGTGAATTGTAACCTGTTATTTTTCCAGTGTAATGGGCTGCACATGGCTGGGCCACTTGGGGGAGGGCCCCTTGTTGTCTGATGGAAAACTACCAGTTACATAAAATGCTGGGGGCTGTCAATTCTTACCAGCCCCCCGCCCCACTGCTGTCCCCCACCTGACTCTGGGCAGGGATGCCTCACTGCTGGGAAGCCTTCCTCTTATTAGGTCTTGGTGGGAAAAGGCCAGGGCACATCAGCCAAGTTCTGTCCAAGGGCCTTTAACTCCCTCCCTCTTAACATTATCTGAGGGTGTAATCTGGAGGGACAGGAGAGGGCTAAGGCTGGCTGGGGTGCTGTCTGCTTCCCCTGGCAGGACTCTGGGGGCCTGTGGGAGCCTGTCCTCAGAAGCTGATCTTTCTCCTCCTGGGGCAGCCTGGAGTTTACCACACAGGGGTGTGACCGTCACTAGCAAGATGATAAAGATGAGAACACTGAGGGGATGTCCACACCTGGCAAGGGAGAAAGCAAAATTAGTGACCGGAAGTCCTGAATCTCACACTTTTCTTCAAGTAGGCATCCCAAATAGGAATTCTCTGAATCACACCCTGTAAATATTTTCACCCTTCGGTTATTTTCCTTAGACGTTTTTTGTCAGGGAAAAACAGAATGAGAAAGAAGAGAAGAGATGAGGCAAGAGGAAAGTTCAAAGAAAACTTGGGAACTTGACTCCCAGGAGTAGATGATTCAAAGATAGATATTTAAGCAATGTTGAGAATGACTATACTGAAGGCATTGCACCCAGTTTTACCAACTGTCAAGTGACTGGTATTTGAACATAAAAGACATATAAATAGGTTTATTTCAGAGATGTCAAAAGAATGAAGTGCTCTATGGGGCAAAAAAATTAACTGCTATTTAATTTCAAGAGTAAGCAGAATAGAGTTTAAAAATTAAAATTCTTTAAAACTAGAAACTCCTTGATGGATCACCTCCCTTGATGGCACAGCCTGGCAAATTTCTTTATACTATTTGAACATTGTATTTGAACATTGTGTTGATGTTCACAATCACCTGTAGGCTACTATGGAAATTATAGGTCTTTTTTTTAAAATCTATTTTATGTATACTGGGTAACATTTGTAAATCTCAAACTCCCAAATTTATCCTCTCCCATCCCCTTTCCCCGGTAACCATGAGATTGTAAACTAAGTCTGTGAGTCTGTTTCTGTTTTGTAGATGAGTTCATAGTGTTCCCCTTTTTTTTTAGATACCACATATGAGTGATATCATATGGTATTTTTTTTACTCTTTATGGCTTACTTCGCTTAGAATGACAATCTCTAGGTCCATCCTTGTTGTTGCAATTGGCATTGTTTTATTCTTTTTTGTGGCTGAGTAGTATTCCATTGTATAAATATACTACAACTTCTTTATCCAGTCATCTGTCGATGGACATTTAGGTTATTTCCATGTCTTGGCTATTGTATATAGAGCTGCTATGAGCACTGGGGTGCATGTGTCCTTTTGACTTAGAGTTCCCTCTGGATATATACCCAGAAGTGGGATTGCTGGATCATATGGTAAGTCTATTTTTAGCTTTTTTGAGAAACCTCTATACTGTTTTCCATAATGGCTGCATCAACCTACATTCCCACACTATTTTCTCACAACCTACATTCCCACACTATTTTCTCACTATTTGCACACCTTTTCTCCACACCTTCTCTAGTATTTATCGTTCTTGGACTTTTGGGTGATGGCCATTCTTACTGTTATGAGGTGATACCTCATGGTAGTTTTGATTTACATTTCTCTGATAATTAGTGATATTGAGCATTTTTTCATATGTCTATTGGCCATCGTATGTCTTCACTGGAGAAATGCTTGTTTAGATCTTCTGCGCATTTTTGGATTGGGTTGTTTGTTTTGTTGTTATTAAGTTGTACGAGCTGTTTATATACTCTGGAGATTAAGCCTTTGTCATTCTCATCATTCGCAAATATTTTCTCCCATTCCATAGGTTGTCATTTTGTTTTGCTTATGGTTTCCTTTGCTGTGCAAAAACTTAGGAGTTTAATTAGGTCCCATTTGTTTATTTTCGCTCTTATTTCCATTGCCTGTGTAGACTGGAGAGCTACCCAATTTTAATATGAGTTTCTTTGACAAGCTATGTTTCCCTTGTGACAGAATGTCTCTTTTCAGTCTGAGTCATCATTGCACTTTTATGAAATCTGACAATGCTGTTTTTACACGGCCTTAGACATTTGGGTCAAGGTAATGAGTGAGACGTTGCAAAGGCAGAATGACTTGACTGAATGTAGGTGGTGAAGAAGGTTTACCTGGAGGTGGGAGAGGGTTACAGAAAGAAGTGGGGGGGGTCATGGGGCACCAAAGGTGCACTTTACTGCCTTTCCCATTTTGCCCGTCAGTTGAGTGCACAGCTGCCTGAAGCTGTAGAACCTAATCCTTTGGTTTTCTTTGGAATTAATCTAGAAAGGGACTTTTCTTGTAGCTAAGTCCAGGGTTCTGCTGTTGGGGCCACGGGTGTGTTTGATTATAACTTCAGTATTTCTCTGCCAAGTGCATCACCCATTCTCTTTTAGTTAGTAATGATGGTTATCTTGAAGGATGTAATTTCTTGTTTTTTGTTTGTTATTTTTCTTTTCCTGTTTTCATTGACAGAGTACCAAGGGAACAGATTTCCTGTGCTACTGGAGTCCGAAAGCTTATGGAATCCACTACATAAAGCGGGGCAAAACAAGGCTTTTCCCGTGGTTCTCACAGAGAATGTGTTACTGGCAGCCTAATAATAAGTTCTAGAAGGGGGAAGTCCACAGCTGTGAATGCAGTTAATGGCCCTTGCATTTGCACAAAACACAGGTCCATAAACTGCAATGACGTCTTTTTAAATGTGTACCATATTTGGGGGGCAAGAAAAAAATTCACAGGCAGGGTAGGATTGGACTTAAAGCAGATGGATATGTTTTCAGTGTGTCTTGTTATGGGGTGGAGCATGAGAATGGCCAGTTCTACCATAAAATATTAAAATCTGATGGTGTTCTGGAACTTTTTTTTTTGGTGGTCACTTCTCTGGCCTCTGTTAACACCCCTGCCTTCTGTCCAGATTTGGACCCAGATTCTCGCCAGCTACTTAGACCAGAGAACTAAGTGGTTCCATGTGTTCCTGGCACACAATTCTTAGAAAAGAAACAAACAAAGTAGCGTCTAATGATTACTTTTTCCATCAGTTTGCCATATTCTTGGAATTTTTAGATGTGTGGTCTACCAGGTTGTTTACTGTTATGCTGCTTCTTCGTAATACTGACTATGTCTTTTTAGCGTGTCTTTGATCAGTGGTTCTCAACCATTATTGTGCATCAGAATTACTTGGAAGTCTTGTTAAATACAGATTGCTGGGCCTCACCCCCATAATTTCTGATTCAGTGTGTGGGGGCAGGGTCCCATTATTTGCATTTCTAACAGATACTCAGATAATGTTGATGCCATTAGACTGGGGATCACATTTTGAGAACACTACTTTAGATATTAGTCCCAGCCTTCTAACTGACTTTCTTTCTTTCTTTCTTTTTTAATGGCGGTACTGGGGATTTAGCCCAGTGCATACTAAGCACCCACTCTACCACTGAGCTATATCCCTCCTATGCCAATTGAATATCTTAATTAGCTCCTGAGATTAGCCTCTAGTCTTAATAAGGGTTAGGAAATACAATACTATAAGTTAGAGGAACTCTTATCAGTTCATAAGCTGCCAGACCCTAGGAACATCTCCGTGGAAGGATTTTAAGAACCTATGTTGACCACATGATAGTAACTATACCTTGGAATTTGTCATTGTTTTTAGAGTTTGTCAATGTCCTGGGAAGACCTGGCATTGCCAGGGTCAGAGTTAGACTGGAATATCTCATCACACTCAGACAACTTTTGACTAATCCTACAGACTGGATCCCCACATCTCAATCACTGTTGAACCTAATGAGATGAGACCTCATACAGGCATAGCCGGAGATACTGCTGGTACAGCTCCAGATCACTGAAGTAAAGCGGCCATTGCAATAAAGTGAGTTGTGTGAATTTTTTGGTTTCCCAGTGCATATAAAAGTTATATTTGTACTGTAGTCCACTAAGTGTGCAATAGAATTATGTCTAAAAAGACAATATATATCTTAATTAAAAAATACACTTTATTGCCAAGAATTGCTAACTGTCAGCTGATAATAGAGAGTTGCCACGAATCTTCAGTTTGTAAACAACACTGCAAAGTGCAACAAAGCGATGACAATAAAATGAGATATGCTTGTAGTTGGGACCTTATTTTATTTAATTTACCTTTTCTTGAGATATAATTGACAGATAATATTACATTAGTTTCAGGTGTACAACATTATAATTTGATATATGTATATATTGCAAAATTATCACTGTAATAAGTCTAGTTAAAATCACCACGCATATTTACAGGTTTTTTTTCTTGTGATGAGAACTTTTAAGATCTACTCTCTTAGGAACTTTCCATTATGCAATACAGTGTTATTAGCTATAGTTGCCATGCTGTATGTTACATCCCCAGAACTTGTTTATTTTATAACTGGGCATTTGTACTTTTGAACCCCCTTCATCCATTTCCTCTGCCACTGGTCCCCCACCTCTGTATCTATAACTTTGGTTTTTGTTTTTAAGATTCCACATAAAAGTGAGATTAAACATTTTTTTTTCTGTCTACCTTATTTTACTTAGCATAATGCCTTCAAGCTCCATCCATGTTGTTGCAAATGGCAATATTTCAGTTTTTATAGCTCAATAATATTCAACACTGTATTTTATTTGGTAGGCATAGTATATCTGTTATAATGAGACACTTTTTGGTAATGAATAAAACAAGAGAGTCCTTGCGTTTCCTCTTCTTTAAATAATAGGTTGGTGGATGATGAGAAAGAGCCAGTAAGGTAGAGTGGGAATTAGAGTGTTCTAAGCAAAAGAAAAGGCAGGTTAGTTGTCATGATGAAGGGAAGAACTTGTCCTGCTGGAGTAACCTAACCTAGACTATGTGAATGAGAAGGGAGGGAGATAAACTGGGAGAGGTAAACATTTTAAAAAATGTCATGGAAACATATCCTAGGTCATGAGGCTGATCACCTTAAAACTAAGTTCTCCCAGCCTATTTCAGTGCCCACATGTGCATCTGTGTTTACGATGGTTGTGTTGGGGTCATGCATTTATGGTAAACTGTCATGCATGTGATGAGAAAAGAACAGTGACAGGTTGATATATAACGACATGCTTGTGCCAAGTGAGGATCGGAACACAGTGCAGAGACCCCACGTGAAGGAGCTTGCATCTGATCCTGTAGATCCTGTGATGACGAACCACTGATGGGACTCAGAAAAGGTCGAGGTAGTGAAGATGGAAAGGAGGAGAGGAAAGGTTCATGATGTTAAATCTTCATGACTTGGTATTGTCTCTGTGGGAGGAGGGTTAGGATGGTAAGGGAGAGGAAATAGTTAAGGATGATTCCTCATGTTTCTCAATCCTGAGCAACAGAGAGATTTCCCCTAAAGAAAAAAAATTTTCACAGCATCTGATGTTGACTTGAATTAATTGTATGATAATGTTACTTATATATGTGTATACGTAAATTAGGTATAAATTTCTTTTATTAGTCTTATAAAACCAAAACATATTTATAAATTAAATATAAAGATTTATAAAACCAGTTAATTTAAAATTAACAACTTTAGTGTTATACAACAAATGATATTGTTGTGAAAAAACTAAACCACTACTCACGAACTAAATATAGCACAGACTGCTACAGTGCAGTATATTTTGAGTTAGGATAGGGAAAAGTGGTGAAGAATTGTCAATATGTAGCTCACAAAGGGACCAAACTCTCTTGAAGAAGAGGCCCTACATTTCTCAAGCTTGAGAGACTTTAGATTCTGTTTCAAGGGTTACTTCATTTGAAAGTCTTCTCTGACAAACAGCGAAATTGGATGCCCTTCTCCTGAGTCTGTGCAAGTTCTAACATTTAAAGTCAAGCAGGTCCAGTGATGGGGAGCCTCTTGGTCTGGTCTGTGGGAAGCTGTCTGGCTACTACTACTGTGGTGTGTCTGGCCATAGTGTGTGGCTGCTGTTGGTCAACAGGGTCAGAATTTGGGAAGAACTGGGCATGGAACAGGGGAGAGCAAGGACAAGCTCCATTCTGCAGGGCATCTTTGCGTATTTCTGTCACCAGGTCTGACTCCAGCAGCTTTCTGAGAGTAATGACCAGTGCATCACTGTGCCTTCTTAATCTGACACAAGTTCCTCTTGGTCAACTCAAGCCCACAACCACAGAGGAAAGGGCTTAGGGTTAACATAGTTCCAGCTTAACCATGTTAACCCCATGCAAACCGTCACAGGTTTCTGCTTCTAGTAGTGTGGCTCTCTAGGACACACTCTTTGAGGCATCTCTGGTCTCATAAGAGGCATTAGAAGTCTTCAAAGACCCTCTCTCCACAAATACAACAACCAGTAGATCAGCAGGGCAATGAAAGCATAGCCACAGTGCTACCAAGATACTGGGCCTTGGTCTGGTGGCCAGGTGAGGATTTGAGCCTGGGACATCTAGCATACACAGAAGCAGAAGCAATTGTCTCTTTTGGAGTTTGCAAGTTAAGCAGTCATTTCACAAAGATCACTCTGCACATTGAAAGCTAAGCCATTACGAATGAGAGTCAGCAGAAAAAATAAACAGATTTGGGCCCCCGAGACTGCAGTTGTCAGAATTGTCAGTTACAGAATATAGGGCATCTGTGTTAAAAATGTTTAAAGAAATAATGTAAGCGGTTGCGAAGATGAATAAACAAAAGACTGCGAGGAATGAATAAGTAGGCTTGAAAATAAGAGGGCATTTCTGGAAATAGAAAATACAATTGTTCAAAATTTTAAAACTCAAGAGAGTGGGTTTAACAGCAGATTTGGTACAGCCATAATCACAACAGAGGGATAAAAGAAATTGGAAAATAGGAAAAAGAAGTAGATAAATGAGGAAATCTTAAATGTATCTCATTGGAGTCCCAGGAAGTGAGAATAGAGTGAGAGTGGTTGGGTAATATTAGAAAAGATACAGGCTTTAAGTTTTCCAGAATTAACCTCTTCCACAGATCCTACAAACAAACTGTTTCAAAAGGAATAGAAAGCCCAAATAGTTCTATTTGGCTAGTTTTAAATAGTTCTATTAAAAAACTATTTAAAAATTCAGTTAGCAGTTGATATTTTTCCATGAGGAAAACTCCAGACCCAGGTTATTTTACAAGCAAGTCCTACCAAATTTTCAAGGTGTAAACTTACACAGATTCTTTCAGAAAATAGACTCATTCTATGAGGACACTGTTGCCTTGATACCAAATCCAGGCAAGTTTGAATATGAAAAAGGAAATTACATGTCAATCTTAGTACATAATTATTAACATAATTACAGACTGAATCCATCAGTCGGTAATGAATACCCAAAGGACTCAAACTGAATGAAATGGCTAAGAGAAGAAAAAACAAGAATAGAACTCACCAGCATGGAAATTAGAAAACATTGCCAGGAATAGTCTGTGAACTTCTGCTTATAAGGGGGGGCATGGCCCCATAAGGGGAGGGCACATAAGTAGGTACAAATTTTTGACAATGTTCTATTCTTTGATTGTCAGTCATACGGGTGTTCTTTATTTTGTTTAAAGCTTACATATATATTACATATACTCTTTTGAATATACTAAGAATTATGAATATCGATACATATATGTGTGTATCATATTATGTATATATATCATTTTTTTCAATGGAAAGGTGATGGAATAAAAATAAACTTATAATAGAGCAAAATGGCCAAAAAGAAGTAAATAGAACAAAACTTCATTGGCTTTGAAACTAAGAAATGCTAAACATAAGCCATGTAGTTTTGAGAATTTCAAGCAGTTAAAATACAGTTTGGACCCAGGCAATGGAAGTTGCAGCAAACAAACTAATACTCAACTGCCTTTTTAAGAGATAAAATGCAGTGTTAGAGAAAATAGATGAAAGAAATTCTCTAAACACTTCTAATGTTCCTTGTCCAATGATTCTCAGCTTTGGGACAGGGTATCAGAGTCTCTTGGAGAACTTTTCCAATATGTTTACATATCTTCACTGATTTTTTTTTTAGATTGAAGTATAGTTGCTGTGCAATATTATAAAAGTTGTAGGTATACAATATAGTGATTTGTAATTTTTAAAGGTTATACTCTATTTAGAGTTATTATAGAATATTGGCTGTGTTCCTTGTGTTGTACAATATATCCTTGTAGCTTATTTTATGCATAATAGTTTGTACGTCTTAATCCTTTACCCCTACATTGCACCTCTTGTCTTCCCTTTCCCCTCTGGCAACTAGTTTCTTCTCTATATCTGTGAGTCTGCTGCTTTTTTGTTATGTTCACTAGTTTTTTTGTATTGCTTTTAGATTCCATGTAGAAGTGATGCCATACAGTATGTGCCTTTTTCTGACTGATTTATTTCACTTAGCGTAATGTCCTCCAAGTCCATCCATCTTCATTGCTTTTTGTGTGTGTCTTCTCTTTTCTGTGAGACTCACAGCCCTAATTCACAGTGATCAAGACTGTGTGTGAGCGGTTTGTGGGAGAGAGTATCACAGTGGAAGTACCTCTCCCCGTTACAAACCTGAATGTGGCCTTTGTAGGCCATGAGAGTATGGCTGGAAGGGAAAGTGTGCGGTACCTTCTTGCCATTTTCTGCTGAGCTGACAGCTCCTTTGTACTTGTTCAGGTTTGCTTCAGTGGGGGGAGAAGAGCTGAACTGGAGTAGTGGGTAAGGAGTCTAGGTCCACTGCTTATTATCCGTGTGACCTTGAGCGAGTCTCACTTTCTCTTAGCATTGATTTCTTTTTTTAATGTCAGTTTTATTTTTAAACATCTTTCTATTCAGTTCCAAGATTAAACAAAATTAGTGGTGTAATTCAACCAGAAGTTTTACATATTTTTAAAGAGAATAATAGTCTATGGTATAACCAGTGATCTTCACTGAGAAGCTCCATGGCTGTTTGTCTGTGACATTCTTAGAGTAGAGAAAGGTAAGTCCATCATAACGTGAACTGATTTTGGAAGACAGTAGGATAGTATAGACTAACTCTTGGCAAAAAAAAAAAAAAAAAAAAAAAAAAGATGGGTTTGTGGTACAACCCAGAAATCCGTCAGATCACATCTTGTGTTTTCTAAATGTTCAGCCATTCTCAATGACACCCATCACCTGTAGTCCAATGTCCCATTGAAGTGTTCTGTACATCTCTGTTTTCAATATGAATGCGACAAACTGCCATGGAGCTTTTTAATGAATATTAAAAAGTCTGTGGATTGGGGCTCCAGGATACAGAAGAATCCAGCTCATTCTCTTGGCATGGTGATTACTCTTTAAGATTGTGCTACATACTTGGTATAAAATTATGCAATCTAATATCAAGTGATAAAAATAACCCTTCAACACTATGTCAAACTCATGAGGCATTTCATTCTCCTCCAGAACTCCCCCTCTCTCAGACAAACCAAGTAAATTCAAAGCTTGTGTATTTGCAAACTACATGGTTAGGAGGAGACCTGTTTTGTTTTTTTTACCATTAGCATTGATTTCTTGACTGTGAAATGGGGGAAATAATTCTTACTTACCAGAGTTTCTGTGGGTTAAATAAGTATGTAAAGCCCTTAATTTAAAACATGGTACATAGTAAGCTTTCAGTAAATAAATTTACAGTATATAACAACAAAAGCATTAACTTCCCTGAACCGTTATATATAAAATGTCTGTGTGTTTGTGTACATATAAATACATAAAGGAAAAATATTTTTTCAATAGACTTGGGCTGTTTTGCATGTTCAGCACTTGTTAGTAGCTGTGGGAGGTAACTGTTCAGATGTATTGGCTGAAGAACTTGTTCAAAGAACTTTTGAACTAATTTACTAGAATTCTGATACTGCCAGCAAACTGAGAAATGATGCTGATAAATGATCCCTTGAAGTCCTGATTTGTGCTTCTGGAATGGGTTCTGTGGCTCAGATCTGACTATTAGGACTGAATCCTGCAGCCTAAGTCTTGGTACCAGATGGTTGAATTTGCTTTCCTCATGGGTCTCCCTCTAGCAAAACTTTTAGTTTTCATTTCACTGAGCATTCACAGGGGTGCCAGTCTGCTTATTGTTTTCTCTTTGAAGATTTTATAAGAACTGTAGAAAATTAAAGAGAGCTTGCTGAATTCAAATATCCACTATAATATTTTTGCAAATATATCAACTGTGGCCATGAATTTAATCAAATACAGAACCTAAAGCAAACAAAACAAAAAGAAGGGCAAGCTTCACTACCTTGTCTAAGAGGACAGATGTTATTCATGTAGCTGAAGCGTAATTAGACCCCAAAGTATTGAGATTCTCATTTTGTCCTTTACTTTGTCCATATATCTTCTTCTGAGTTTTATCCTCTCTGATGTTTGGGGTTTTTTAAAATCATGTTTAATATTGTTGAATTGTTAATATTATTGAAGTCATTGTAACAAAGTTTTAGTGCTTTAGTCCTTAGAAATTAAGCATTTTAATTTGCCAATTAATATACTCTTGCATTTTTTTATTTCAGAAGAAGTTATTACAAAGTCATAAGACCCATAAGAAAGATACATTAAAACAATTAGAATTTTTAAAGGGGTTTCCTTTAAAGCTTTTGTTAGAAAGTGTATACTAAGATCTTGCTAGTTTTGGATTAAATATAAGCAATTTTAGGACACTTCACATATTTTCTGATCCTCTACCATCTAACCCTTTCCTCAAGATGATCAAAAAGATTACAGAAATACTTTTACTTATTTAAGAGTAACATTGGATACCTATTGTATCCAATAATTACTCCAGCTCTTACTTTAGTTGCTGAATTTCTCCAAGGACATTCTCTATTGCCATAATACTGAAATATTTAAAAACTGTTTTATTGTATAAGACAGATACAGAAATTGCATGGAACAAGTATATAACATAATGAATTATTATTGATTGAATACCCTTGTAACTATATTTACATTTTTTAGAAAATGAACAGTATAGACACTTTCATGGGTTGCTGAGAAGGTAAATTGGTGCAATAATTTTGAAGGGATTTTGGCAATTTAAATTTATATGCATGCTTTGATCCAGGAAGTTCACTTCGGGAAGTTTACACTAAAACATGCCAAAAAATGGACAAAGATTTATATAGAGATATAGATATCTACAAGGATGTTTATTGTAACGTCTGTTCATTCAGCAAACATTTCAGTGTGTTCACTGTGTTCCACTTTTCGAGGTGCTGGAAATACAGTGAAAAATAGACAAAAAGTTCTCATGGAGCTTCCATTTTAGCAAAACAGACAACAGTCTAAGAAAAACATGAGACATGGGATAGTGATAAATGTCAAAATAAAATAAAAGAGAGGGAAGAGATAGAAAGGGGCTGGGCTGGGAGTCAGGTACTTTATATTTTCTCAGAAAAGGACACTCCAGAGGAAGGATGTGTGAGTTGATGCTTGGTTAAGACAAAGGAGTTAGCCTTGTGAAGATCAGGGCACAGTGTTACAGAGAATGAGCAGCTGCTTTGAGGACCCCAAGGTGAAACTTGTTGGGTATATGAGAAGAATAGCAAGAAGCTAGCGGAACTGAATCCCAGGGAGCTGGGGAAGGTAGTGGAAAAATAGAGGCGGGGCAGTTAGATGATAAGGATCAGGGTAAGAGTTTTACATTCACTTTAAACTGTGATAGAAAATCATGAGAAGGGTTTGAGAGGAGAAAGGATATGATCTAATATCTGCTTTTATTTTGAAATATTTCAGTTTCAAAAATAGTACAGAGAAATACCCTAGACCTTTCTCCAGATTTACCAATTTTTTAATCTTTTGCCACATTTGCGTTCTCATTTTCCTCTCTCTCTATATATATAGATTGGTATATATAGCAGATATAAACTATGTATGTCAATCTTATATACTGTCAGTGTGTAGCTACCATGTAGCTGCAGTACAGTTATCTAATTCAGGAAATCTAGCATTGATACAGTATTTTTTATCAGTCCATATTCCAATTTTGTCACTTGTTCCATAATGTCCTTTATGCAGCATATTTCCACCCCACCCCTCCCCCTTTGGTACAGGATCCAGTCTAGGATGACACAGTGTATTTAGCTGTCATGTCTTTTTAATCTCCTTTATGGCACAGTGCTTTAACCTTTCTTTGTCTTTCATGACATTGACAGTTTTGGAGAAAACAGGCAAATTATATTAACAAATTTTCTTCACTTAGATTTGTCTGTTTTCCCCTCATGATTAGATTCAGAGTATTTATTTCCACTTGGAATACTACATCAGTAATGTTGCATCCTCCTCTAATTGGTAATGTCAATTTTGATCCCCCTGGTTAGGGAATTCTGTGGTTTCTGTGGTTTAGTAATTATATAGTTACTAAAGCTTTTCCTTTCTTCGTATTTTTTTATTTGCTATCTAATGTCATTCTAAAGAAAAAATAAAAACTTAAATTATTAGCGTAAAATTTCCTGTTCATCTTTATATTGTGCAGTGCCCGTTTAAAATGTAAGAGCATATAACACATATGTGGAGTCATCTGACGTTTCACAGTTTGTATTTTATGGCTCATATATGCATATATGTTTCATTCTTACAGAATATTGAAAACATTGCACACAAGCTAACTCAGCTCTTTTTATTTGGCTTCTTGATACGCTCAGATTTTACCAGCACCCTTTACACTCTTTACAACACTTCTGCTAACTGATGGCAAAGACTGAAAGCAAAAACAGCATAGATTGCCGTTTTCCCTTTCCTTCTCTGTCGCTGTTTTCACTTTAAGTGGTTGGCTAACACAAGGAAGTAACACAAATAAGAAAGGACATGATAGATTTCCTGAGTCTTTGTTTCTTAGAATGCCATTTCCTTCTTTCTATATTTGAAACAAGTTCTGGTTCAAACAGAAAGCATGGCCTTTTAGGACTGTCAGTGCCCCCTCTTAGTTGTGGTATCCTCAGGTAAATAGAGGGCCATTTCAATATGTTTAAGTTTTCTCTTATTTTCAGAAATTTTTCTTGAATTATAGTATTAAATACTAGTGAGGTACCACTGTTTTGTTTTCCTTTATCGGGAAGATTGACAAAAATTATGTGTAATTCTGGTTATACACGTATTAGACCTTCTTCGCATGCTTTCCATTTTAACCACTTTCCACTTTCTTTGACGCTTTTTGTTTCTTTCCTAATCTTATTCTCATGTTCATGGGTTTTTATTAGGTTTCCATTAAATTAGATTTCCATTTTCAATATTCTCCCTGGGACACCTTGTAATTTATTCTTTATTTATGAGATAATTTCGTCTTTTTTTTTTCAGTCCATCTGCTCTCATTGCATTTCTTCTTTTGCATAGATCTTTCTGGGTCTATTTCTATTGTTTTTTTGTTTTTTTGGTTTTTTTTTAGATTTTTGATTCTAGACTTTTTACTATTTCCAAATGTTTGCTTTGCATTTTAAAAATCTGTTTGAGTCTATTACGTTTTGGTTGGCATTTTTAGGAAAATCTTCTCCAATTGAAATGTTTTGATTTACCTGTTTTATTTTCTTCCTTAAAATAGCTTTTTATGGAATTTGTTTGATTTTGCTTGGTATTCAGAGGCATTTCCTGGACAGTTTCTGGTTCATGAGCATCCTTTTCTCTTGTTTTAGTGAAATGCATTTTTTTCCCTAGTAGATGATGATATTGGTGGTGATATCACTGCCACCTTCCAAGGGTCCTCACCTCTTCCTTATTTATTGCTTTCTCTCCCATAAATAAAATTTCCTCTTCTGCCTCTTCTGGTTCTATTCACTTTCAATCTCCTTTCCTATATTAGGTTCCATGTACTCCCAACTCTTGAACCTGTGTTCAGTATTTTGGTGCTTATGTTTGATTTTCTTTTCCTGAAGTAATTTTCTTTGTGTTTTAAGTCCTTAACTATCTTCTCCTCTTCTTTACAGAGTGGGTTAAGGTTCCTGTGCCACTGCTCTCTACATCCATAGGTTTGCATTGATGATGGGAACTATGTTGGAATTTAAGTTTTATTTCTTTTCTTTCAGGTGATTTAAAATTCATGGTATTCTCTATTTCATAGTGATGTTAAAGATGGGTGTCACATCTGGTTTTATTTATACTCCTTGTTGGTCTTCCAGCCTCTAGAACTACAAGAAATAAATTTCTGTTGTTTATAATCTATCTGGGCTGTGGTGTTTCATTATAGGAGCCCAAACAGACTAAAACAATGGTCATTCTATTTATTTATCAATTTTCAGAATGAGTTGGTACATTATCAATCTTCATAAGTGACCAATAAGTTATTTATTTTTATTTTTATTTGTTTTATTATGAATTTATAGGGTTTTTTTGTGTGTGGGGGGGAGATAATTCAGTTTATTTATTTATTTATTTTTTTTAAATGGAGGTACCAGAAATTGAGCCTAGAGGTACTTGTGAATACTAAGCAGGCACTCTACCACTGAGCCATACACTCCCCTTAAATTTATGGATTTTATGTTGAATAGAGAAAGAAATAATCAGTACATTCTCTAATATATCCACATACTATTTTAATTTTTGTGTATTCCCTTCTGATTCTGTCCATCAGCTTACATAGTTTTACCTAGCTGTAATCAACAGGTACAGTCGATTTTATATTCTACCTGAACAATGAAATTTGAACTCCATGGGAATAGAAATTTTATTCTGTTTTATTCACTAATATATTCCTAGTGTCTCAGTGACTGGCACATAGTAGCTGCTCAACAAATGTTTGTTGAATGAATAAATGGATGACTATGCTTCAAAAGTGTTACTTTTATTTATTTATTTTTTAAACTTTTTTTTATTGAGTTATAGTCATTTTACAATGTTGTATCAAATTCCAGTGTAGAGCACAATTTTTCAGTTATATGTGAACATATATATATATATTCATTGTCACATTTTTTTTTCTGTGAACTACCACAAGATCTTGTATATATTTCCCTGTGCTATACCATATAATCTTGTTTATCTATTCTACATATGTCTGTCAGTATCTATAAATTTTGAACTCTCAGTCTGTCCCTTCCCACCTCCCCAACTTGGCAACCACAAGTTTGTATTCTGTGTCTATGAGTCTGTTTCTGTTTTGTATTTATGTTTTGTTTTTTTTTTTAGATTCCACATATGAGTGATCTCATATGGTATTTTTCTTTCTCTTTCTGGCTTACTTCACTCAGAAAGACATTCTCCAGGAAAATCCATATTGCTGCAAATGGCATTATGGTGTCATTTTTTATGGCTGAATAGTATTCCATTATATAAATATACCACATCTTCTTTATCCAGTCATCTGTTGATGGGTATTTAGGCTGTTTCCATTGTCTTGGCTATTACAAATAGTGCTGCTGTGAACATTGGGGTGCAGGTGTCTTTTTGAAGGAGAGTTCCTTCTGGATATATGCCCAGGAGTGGGATTCCTGGGTCATATGGTTAAGTCTATTCCTAGTCTTTTGAGGAATCTCCATACTGTTTTCCACAGTGGCTGCACCAAACTGCATTCCCATCAGCAGTGTAGGAGGGTTCCCTTTTCTCCACAGCCTCTCCAGCATTTGTCATTTGTGGACCAAAAGTGTTTCTTTTAAATATGCTTTTAAAAACATCAATCACATTAAACTGTTGTGGCATGGTTAAAGACTACTGTTGATTTTCCTCATAGTAACTCTATTAATTCTTCTGAAACTACTGTTTACCAGTCTTTGAAAAGTGACATTTGTAAAAAAAAAAAAATGCTCTATTACATTTCCTGGAAGTAATTAAGAAAGTTATTTGTATTATGTCAGTCTGGGAGGAACATAACAAGTGATTTAGAGGTCTTATTTTAAAGTTGTGATCCTTGGTATTTTTATTCATATTTGCAATGATTTAGTGGAGAGAACAGCATAAGCTGAATCGGTTGGGAAGTACCTGGAAACTATTATTAGAATCCAACATGGACTTAGTAATTGAAGGAGTGCGAAATGTGGTCAGAATACAATTCAGTGCAGTTAATTGTTGCTGGGAGGGAAAACAATACTCCACTATATAATGAGGACTTACACAAATATGGCTAAAATTTTGAATTTTAAGGGTATGGTACACCTAACTTGAATCAGCAATGTTAGTAGGACATATTAGAAGGAAAAGCACACAATAGTAAAAAGCGTATGGTAGAATGCTTGTGTCAGTGCTGTACTGGGGACTAGACTTAAATTCTAGGACAGAAGTTACAACCTGGCACCTCACAAAACCGCAAAACCTCTCCAGATGGGTTTTATTTGAGTGAAAAAAAGACCTTTAAAAGGTGGGAGATTTGGACGTAAAATTTTCAAAAACTTGAAAATTTGGCAATTCTGGGTCCTCATTCCTGCCTGTCAACAATAGACTGGTACTGACTAGCAGCTGCCTACTTAAGTTGGGGCATGTCCTGCCCTGTCCTCCACGTCCCCCAGCCCCTAGCTCTATGGCACTAAAGCCAGGTACTGTTCTTTCTCCAGATGTTTTACTGTACCAGGTCTATAACCTGTTTTTGTAGCCTCGTATTCACCCCGTTGTTGAGGAAGGGATTCCCATCCTAGGAATATGGGAACACAGGACACCTGACACTGGACAGATGAGATGACCGCAGTTTATTAATCACACATACAGTCAGCCTGGGGCGAGGAGTCCACTGCATGCCATGCAAGGCCACATGACGGTTGCACTCAGGAACAGAGTGCACAAGCAGGCTTTTAAGTGTCAAAAGGATGAGGCCACCCCTGGTTCCCGTGGGAAGGTATGATTAGCTTGTTTGAATAATTCTGCAGGCTGGCAGGAAACTGAAACCTGCTACTCAGGAATAAGCAGGATCTGTACCTGGTGGGCTTGATAAGGAAGGTTGCTGGCTAGGAGACCTTACCCATGGGGCAGAGTGGGGAGGAGAACTTCTGGGTAGGCCATTTGGAGCCCTCCTGATTTCACCAGAGGTCAAGGCCACTCATAATGCTGGGCCTTAGTTTTAGGCCTTCCACCAAACACCATGCTTCACTCATTTACTCAGCTTGCCCAGCCCTGTAGTGAGAAGGAGGAATTTTTCTAACCCTAACAGTTTGTGAAATTGAAATACATTGGCAAGAATGGTTGTATAGTTTTCTTCTCTGAAGATTAAAAATGAATACAATGAACAAAAGCCAAGAATATCTTATTTTTTAAGTTGTACTTCAGCGTAGAGCAGGGAAGCCTCTAGTATCTTTTAGGAATTCTTCTAATCACAAGAAGGCGTTCAAGTTGGTATGAAGAAACACTTTATGACAGGATTGATAGTGAAATAGTTTATCGAGGACACATTTATTCATTCAGCCAATATTTTTCCATTTGCTCAAAAATGTCAGTTAAGCACAAACTGTGTCAAGTGTGAAGGCTTTGAAAATAAGGCTTGTTTTCTTCCCTCAAAGCCTACACTGTGCTTTAAGAGGCAGAAGATTAAAGTAACAATTGTGATGCAATATGGCAGGTGCTATCAAGGATATAATCAGGGAGAACAAAGAAGGGAAAGGGCAGCGTGGTCTGCTTGAAGGGTTACATTTTTTAAAAATTAGGCTATTGACGATCTGGGATGAGTCAGGTGTAGTCTTGAAGGTGAGACAGCTCATCTTTCAGGGTTTTTCCAAGGTCAATGTTTCTGAAATCCTCAATTTAAAAATTAGTAATTTCTTTTTAAAAAAATTCATTTAGTTTTTTTAAATTGAGTTATAGCCAGTTCACAATATCGTGTCAATTTCTGATTTACAGCACAATTTTTCAGTCATACATGAATATACGTATATTCATTTTCATATTCTTTTTCACTGTAAGCTACTACAAGATCTTGTATATATTTCCCTGTGCTATACAGTATAAACTTGTTTATCTATTCTATATATATATATATGTCAGTATCTACAAATCCCAAACTCCCAGTCTATCCCTTCCAAACCCCCCTCGCCTCTGAAAATTAGTAATTTCTTTATAAAGGTATCGCATGTACAGTACAGTTCATGAAATGAGATGATTCCAACAATTGTGTAGTTTCCGTGCTCTTTGTGATAAAATTTATCTACAGTTTATTTGTTTTCCCCTAATACAGTGGGTCTCTTGCAGGCTGTAGTGGTTGAAGGCTGCATATCTCTGAGGACAGACTTCCTTGGTGGACTATGTCCAGTGACCTGCATGATGATTTTGAAGTCAGAGAGGTGGATCCTGGGATCTTAGCAGTGGACTCAGGGCAGGTGCACAGAATATGTGCATGTTTGTGGGAGGATGACACTGTGTGTGTGTGTGTGTGTGTGTGTGTGTGTGTGTGCTGTGCCATCATCAAGTGAGTGACTGGCCATATTTTGAAGCCAAATGTAAACAATTAGAGCTTCTTAGAAATTGTATAGAGTTAAATGTGGCCTTGTTGTCTTATTTCTATTGGTATAAACCAGAATTTCCTAGATATATTCTGTAGAATACCAGTTTCCCCAAATGCTCTCAAAGCAAGGGAGAAGTTATATGATCAAAACAGGTCTCAGAAATGCAGCATGTAATTTTTTGTTTCATCTACTGTTTACAAAATTTTTAATAGCTGAATTAAATTTTTATTTTACCTAATGTATATTTTAACATTAGAATTAGGATTCTGTGGAACCACTTCGAGAAATCATGGCCCCAGCAGAAAACAGAGGAGTAATTTGAGGAGATTTTAATGAAGAAATTATTTGCAAAGTGTGGATAGAATCTAGAGAAATCTCAAGTGGTATTGGAATACCCTGGGGCTGGCCACCAATGAGATACCTCCTCTGGTTCTAAAGGGGCAGGGAAGGAAATTATTCCCAGCACTTGTTGTGGGAGAGCTACGTGGAAGGGACTTCCTTCCTGTGGTCTTTGGATGAGCTATGGATGTAGCCAGTCCATGGTGACCCTTCTTTCTTTGATCCCCTGTTGCTGATTTTCTTTGGCTACACCCTAAAGGGTGCTGGAGGGTAGGGGAGGCACTTGATTTAGTCTATACGGTCAGCCTCTTGAGGCACAGAAAACGGTGGAGGAGAGACCTGAAGGGTCAAACAGATGAGATCCAGCATATAAAGAATTAAGACCTAATTATGTTGGAAGAGGAAGCCAGCTCTTAGCCCTAATAACATTAAAATGTCACTGGAAGAGATTTTGTGAATTACCTGTGAATAAATAGTACCCTAGGTATGTTTTCCTCAGTTTCCTTTTCCTTTTCTTACTTTGGAATACCTAGAATGAGAAAAGACTTAACTTCCACAACCAAATTATTGTGGAACAAACCTGGAGTGCCATTGCCAATAGGAAATGAAAAGAGGGGGTTATTATTGCCATTTGGTCTCCTCTAATTTTAGCCCAGAGTGTTGTTACTACTTGTATTTTCCACCCGTTCAAAAGGCACAGCAAAGCTAAAACAATAAGGGACTTGGAGTTTGGATGGTAGTAGCAGAGACCATTTGCTGCCTGCAAAATTCATTCTTTCCTTCTCCCACTATAATGGCATTATAGTCAGTTACCTGATGAATTGAAGTGATGTGTGCTACTTCTGGACCAGGGCTTTTGGAGAATTATAGGAATTCTTCTTCCATTCTCTTTTATTGGCTGAATGCAGATGATAACAAGACCACAGGGATGCCACAGGATGGAAGAAGCTTTGATTCCTAAATCAATGCATGGAGAAGAGCTACCTGCTGACCTGAACATCTGTTCTGAACTATTATATAAACAAGAAATAACCTTCTGGTGTATTCAAGCCACTACATGTTTGCATCCAGTTGATTCAGCAGTTTGTTTAGCCTACCCAAACTAATACAGATGACATTTAAAGTTTTAATCTCAAATACTTCAATTATTTGTTATATGTTTATAACCCCTATGTGGTAAGCAGGGTAGGCAGCTATTTATAGGTGAAGCAGTGGGCATAGGGCGATTCATTCTTTCAACAAATACTTATCGACCATTAGAAAAATTTGTTGCAAACAATTTATAAAATCATTATTTGGGGAAGGAACTCATTTTTTTTTTTTTATAAATACTTACTCAGGGCTTTTAGTGCATCCTCCAGGAGCTCACAGTCTGGTATAAAGGGCAAACACCAAGTAAAAAAAGTTTGATATAAATTGCTACAGTGGTTAGTATTCATGAGAATAACATAGTATTAAGGAAGTGTTGTATAACAGGGGGATTTGACCTAGTCAGATAAATAGGAGAAGGGATCCCTGAAGAAGTGATGACTGACTTAAGATGTGAAAGAAGTATATGTATTTAAGCTGCTGAGAAAGAGGAAGGGACTTTCCTAACAAAGAGGACAGTGTGTACAAAGGCCCTGAGTTGGTTGGAAGGGGCCTGGTGAATATGGGGGCAGGAGGGAGGCCACTGTGTGTGGAGCTCTACATCTCAACGTGAAGTCAAGGAGGCTGAGGCTGTGGAGGAGATGGAAGAAGTGGGCAGAGAGCCGTCTTAGTCAGCTTGGGCTGCGATAACAAAATGCCATAGACTGGGTGGCTCAAACAACAGACATTCATTTCTCACAGTTAGAGACTGGGAAGTCCACGATCAAGATTCAGTTCTTGGTGCGGGCCCTCTTTCTGGCTTGTAGATGGCCACCTTCTCTCTGTATCCTCACATGGCAGAGAAGCTATGTTGTCTCCTCTTCTTACAAGGGCACTAATAAGGGCACTGATCCTTTCTTGAGGGCTCAGCTCTCTGGTTGATCATAACTAGAGACTCTCCTAACCCTGTGTGAGCTCCAGCATTTGTTCGGCTCCAAGTCATGGTCCTTTTCCCACGAGTTGTTCTTTCCTTGGTGTTTTGTCTCAGCCCAGCCTTGGAAGGTCTCACCCTGTCCATGTACAGTTACTATTTGGCCCCAAACTCAAGGGATCCTATTTAAATGTCTGCACTCCTTCTCTATTCTGCTCTCTTTTCTCTGAGCCCCTGTCCTGCAGGTTTCTGGAGCCTTAGTTGCTTTGCCTTCTACCATTTCTTTCCTCAGTTTGGCAAAAAAACTGCTCTTTTGGGGTATCTACTGGTAATTACATCTATTAACCTTTTTTGGCATTGATTTTCTCATATATAATATGTGGGTTTGTTGAATTAGATTAGATAATCTCTAAAGTTCCTTACAGAAATTCAATGATTGCCTCTAGAATGATGAGTTTTAAGAAGTTTTCAGTACACATAGTCAATGACTAGATTTTACATCTTGAGTCTAGAAATTCTGCCTCTGAAATTTTATACAGTAAACCAGCAAGATGAGGGATAGTAGGAAGTTCTGAGTAGTAACGTATTCTGGTTATAGCTTATCATCAAACATGCCACACACGATTTGAAAACCTAGAACCTGCAGAATTAATAACATATTCAAAATGCTGTATTGAATACAGTTTACCTTACGTGACTCAGAAGGTGTTTCAGGATTGCAGTTCCTCATAGCAACTGTCACAGACATGAATTATCATTGTACTTTCGGCTTATAGAAGTCCCAGTTGAGATTTCTAGTTGCTAGAATCTTGTATAAGCCACCTTTTATATCCTTTTGTTTTCAGTAATTTCAAGATGCCCCCAATCTTGAAGAACAACTACTGGTGCAGACCAACCTCTTGCAGAATCTTTAAAGTATCGATTACCACTTTCTTTTTAAATTTTAAGTTATCAGTCTCAAAGGAAAAGACTCTCTTTATTTCTTTATTTTATATAATACCTAATGCCTAAAGACCATAGATGATTCTCTAGTTGTCAAATTCAGGAGGTACTATTACAATATGAAAAGCAAAAAAAAAAAAAAATTATTAAAAGTATTTCTGGGGGAGGATATAGCTCATGTGGTAGAGTACATGCTTTGCATGCACGAGGTCCTGGTTTCAATCCCTGTACCTCCTCTAAAATGTAAATAAATAAATAAGTAAACCTAATTAATTACCCCCCTTAAAAATAAAAAGGAAGTGTTTCTGGGAATAGAAGAAACATACTAGTTTTTCAGTGGAACATTTACCCATTGTAACTTCTTGGAGCTACTCTCCTATAGAATCTGAATATTGATGGTATAAAAAATTTAAGCAAAGCTTCATGGGAGGGTTCATGCACAGAGGTCAGACACTGATTTATTTTGTAGTTTTCTACAGAACTGCTGGGGAAACTTCTATCAAAATATTTCTTATGAATATGAGAAAGCTCACTGAATCAATGAATTCCTTCAGAATGAGTGGACAAAAGCATTTTACCTTGGCATCTGAGGGATTTAGCAGAATGCCAGGCATGTTTTGATTCTGCAATTTATCTGTTGATTTCTACTATCTAATAGTAATGCAGAGGCCAGAATGAATCTCGTAAAACCAAGCCAGATTCTGCTGCTTCTCTGCCCAGAACCTTCCCCTCTCATTCAGAGTAAAAGCCACAGTGACCTCTCCCCTCATTCTGCTCTTCCCTTTCACTACTTTCTGGCCACTCCCCTCATAGACAGCCATTTCTTGAACCCTGCTGGCCAGCTCTGTCTGGTTCCGCTGGTCTCTCTGTCTGGAGCACTCTGACCCCATATTGCGATGTCTTGCTCTTTCTACCAATTTCAAGCCTTTACTCTGTGTTGTCTTTTTAGTAAACCCTTGTCTGATCACTCTATTTAAAAGTGGACCTTCCATTTAAAATTTTTTAATGAAAAATTTTATTGGGATAACTAGATTCACACACTGGTAAGAAATAAAACAAAGAGACCCCCCCTATACCTTTTACCCAGTTTCCCCTAAAGGTAATATGTTGCTAAACTATAGTATAATATCACAACCAGGATGTTGACATTGACACAATCTATCCATCTTGTTTGGGTTTTCCATTTTAATTTTTAAAGTGTAATTCATTTTTTTCTGTAGCACTTCTTACCATCCAATATATTTGATATTTTATGCATTTTGTTTATTGACTTATTGCACCTCAGTAGAATGTGAGCTCCAGGAGGGTAGTAATTTTTGTCCCTTTTTTTCATACCACCATCTTAGAACCTGGGACAAAGTCAGATTGATTGGATACTTACACTTTTTTGTTGAGTTAATGAATGAATTGTATAGTCTCTTACACTGGATTCTGTGTGAGGGATGATTTAGTGCAGTGACATTGTACACTTAGAGGGGAATAAGTGAGACTCTTTACAGTAAGAAATCCTTCTCTGGTTTATGGTAAGTTCTGTTGGCAGCAGCAGTTATCTCCGAAGTGCTATAGAATGTAAGATCTGTGGTCCAGGAAGAGCCAAAGAAGCCTTTGATTTTCTGCTCTAGAAGCTCCTCTTCTATGTCTTAAGGTATTAAGAAGTAGCGAAGCTGGTTACAGAACTGGAAATCCATTTTTCATTTCATTACTTGCATTACAACCTAGAGACACTAAACAAATCAGATTCAAGTGGTTAAGCTGATTAATCAGAAGAAGAATGAACTAATGACACTACACAGTCAGGGCCACCCTTATTTTAAATTTCCCGGGCTTCTAGTTTACTGGTGTCAATCCAGGATCTGACAGTCAATTCTTACAGAATGTTGGTGAAAAGGATACTGATGGAACTGCACTTTTCCCAGAGGCCTGTTTGGCTAAAAGCAGTGCAGAGAATAATTCTTGACTTACCTCTCAGGATGTTAAGGATACAAATAGAAAAATTAATGCTCTTGATCAAATTTTGACCATAAGATAAAATTTACTGGTAATGAACAAGGTGATGAGGAACTTGAGGGAGACAGGTACTATGTGCAACATGTTTGGGGCACAGTTTGACTGTATTTTTCAATTAATGTGTATTTTCTTTGAATCAGCTTTTACATTTCCAGGGCTTTAACAAACATTACTTGCACATTTGCTATAACAGAGATGTTGACCTGAAGTTTCTTTGTTTGACAGCTCTAAATATGGAACTTTTCACTGACAGAAATACTTTGCTGAGAAGAAATATTTATATCAGTTTTTCCTCATTTCATTGGCTCTGCAGAATTCTGTAATCTGCTGAAAGCTTGGTTTAGAAAATGTAAATATATCCTGTATCCACAAAGGTTAGAATCATAATTAATGAAAATGACAGTTCTCATTACATATGACTTATTAAGGATGATATCTGTTTTGCTTTATCTATAACAGCAAAACTAAAAATAATTTTCTAAAACTTCTGAAATGTATGATATGTGGAAAAGGGAACTATAAGATAATTTATGCTGTATGATTATTTATATACTATATAAATATGTATATAATAGGTTAAAGGCATTTATTCTAGCATGTTTGCAATAACACAAGAATAGAAATATCCCAAAGGAACATCAATATGGAACTGGTAAAACGTATTAGGATTTATTCAAACAATAGAAAATTAGAAATTTATCCAAACAATTGTAAACAAAAATGGAGTGTTATTTGTGCTGATATGAAATAATTTTTCAAGGTATATTGCTAAGTAAAAGGCAACTTGCAGGGAAGTGTGTATGACATGACCCAGTTTGGGTTAAAATGTGATTATGTGCACATGTATATGTTTACAAATATAAATGTGCTTGAAAAGCACAGAGTATTTCCAAAGAATATGCAAACACATAATGTTTGCTTCTGTGAGAAGTAGGATAACTGGATTTTTATTTTTATACTCTGTTTTATACTGTGTATTTCTCTCTTTTTTGTAATCTAGAAGAATTAAAAACTATATAGTATCACCTTGGTTAAATATAGCTAGAGAGGATGAAGGCCAGAATCACTCCATATGAATTTTAGCATGCAGGAATACAGGTTTGGAAAAGTTCACACAAAAGGTGGGCATGATTCTGTGATGTGAGACCCTTCAAAGAAAATGGGGTTCAAACAGGACAGGATTCTTTACACCATATAATTCTGACTTTGTAATCACAAATGATCCAGTTAAAAAACAAGGAAAAGGAGAAGGTATCACTTCTAGAGAGCTCTCTGGTAAACTCGGATTTTAAAAGGATGTGAATAAAAGATGAAAAGGAGGGCATATGCCGAGAGAAGTTTAGAGAGTGGCCCAGAACAGCATGAATGGTGTTAGGAAGAGTCGCTCCCCACCGTGAGTCAGTGTAAGGATACTTGTGCAGGTGTAAGGACAATAAATAGCTACCGGTTATTGAGCACATGGGCCAAACTTTGCATAGATCATCCCACTGGATCTTTACAACAACCTCATGAATTTTTATCACCATTAGAATTCAATAGTTATCTTTTCCAGATGATGGAAACTCTGTAATTAGAAAAGATATGTGCACCTCAATGTTTGTAGCAGCACTCTTTACAGTAGCCAAGACATGGAAGCAACCTAAATGTCTAATGGCAGATGAATGGATAAAGAAGTTGTGGTCATATATATATATGGAATACTTCTCAGCCACAAAAACAGAATGAAATAATGCCATTTGCACCAACATGGATGGACCTAGAGATTATTGTACGAAGTGAAGTCAGTCAGTCAGAGAAAGACAAATGTCATATGATATCACTTGTATGTGGAATCTAAAGAGAAAAATGATACAAATGAATTTATTTACAAAACAGAAATAGACTCACAGACATAGAAAACGAACTCATGGTTACCAAAGGGGAAAATAGGTCAGTGAGAGGGATAAATTAGGAATTTGGGATTAACATATACATATTACTGTGTATAAAATAGGTAGACAACAAGGACCTACTGTATAGCACAGGGAGTTATATTCAGTATCTTGTAATAACCTATAATGGAAAATAATTTGAAAAAGAATATGTATATATACACATATATAACTGAATCTCTTTGCTGTACACCTGAAACATTGTAAACTGACCATATTTCAATTAAAAAAGAATTCAATATTCAATTGGAAATATTATCACAATTATTATCATCTTATTTTACTGACAAGAAAGTGAAGTATAGAGAGGGTAAGTAACTTGTTCCAAGATAATGTAAGCAGAAGGAAGAAGACTGGCCATACTCTTAATTATTACACTATTCTTTTTCCAAGAGCCAAGAATTTGCCAACAGACAGAAGTGATGGGCTTTTTGCCTGACGTCTTAGCAAGGCTGCAGTGGTAACAGCTGCTCTTCAAACTTCACTATTCTGCCCAAGGACAAGAAGAGAAAGAAAGATGCTGCAAAGTCAGCAAAGAAAAACAAATATCCAGTGAACAAATCTGGGGGCAAGACCAAAGAGAAGAAGTTGTCCAAAGGCAGAGTTCGGGACAAGCTCAATAAGCTAGTCTTGTTTGACAAAGAGACATGGCAAACTCTGTAAGAAAGTTGCCAACCATAAATGCATAGCCTCACACACATCTCTGACAGACAGAAGATTTACAATTTTCTGGCCAGGGCAGCTCTTCAGGAGCTCTCTAGTGAATGACTTAGTAAACTGGTTTCAAAGCACACAGCCACCAGGGGGAAGATGCCCCAGCTGCTGGGGAAGATGCCTGAACAGGCTGCACCAGCTGTGCATCTTGAAAAAGAAAACTTTATTAAATAAAAGAAAAAGAGGAAGAAGAGGAAGAAGTAATGATGGCTCTATTCTAACAAAGAAAAATTTAGTAGAGTTAAAGGAAAGGTTCTATATTAAAAATGTTTTGATCACAAATTGTAAGATAAGATGTTTCTGTTGCTCTCACTAAGTTCAGTGAAGGCAGCATGAAACAGCTCCTGTCTTGGGCTGTGTTAATTGTAACAGTGTTTGAAGTACAAAGATGGCAGACTTACCAAATTCAACGACTAGTCACATCACACTTGGAGTATGCTTTAAAAACACCAAACTTTAAAAAATTGAAAGATGACCCATTGATAGCATTGAAGAAAAATTTGAAAAGAAAAACATGCCGGAAATTTCCCCACTGCAATTACTGATTTTAATTTTTTATGTTATTTCCAAGTAACATTTCACAAGCAGATGCATTTTAATGCAATCGTGTGTATAAACTATTTTGCATTTTCTTTTCCCACATACCACATATAATCATTTTAATTACCATTTTTAGAGGATGAATAATTTTCTGTCATGTTGATGCACCATAATTTACTAAACCAAATTGTTGGGTACCTAGCCTGTTTGCATTTTCTTTCCATTATAGGAAAATGTCATTTTGATCAATGGGGATTCTAACTTTTCTGTGTAGGATGCATTATGGTTGTCTAAACATAGCTCCAGGCCGGTTATATAATTTTTCAGAGTCAATGGAATAAAAAAGGAGTGATAGAACATTTCTACATTTATTCTTCATTAGCCAATGATTTTTCTGTCAGTGACTTGAACCATGCCTGAGCAAAGGAACCTGAGGTCAATGGCAGCTATCCCAATGTTGTCTTAATATGTGAAGGCCAAACTGCAGCATTGTCTTTGGAGAAAGCAATACATACACGTTTCTTTAGATTAAAGTAACTGCAGCAGTAGTGTGGGAAATGATTGATGAGTGATGAAATACTGGGATATATTGGTCTGGTCTGTAAAAATTAGTAAGTAGGAAAAACTGAAAATGATTTCATCGTGACCATGGTGTTTTCCAAAGCCATACCCTTTCTTGTCCCTCTGGTGAACTTTAATTCCTTTTTTAAGAGTCAGCTTAGCTGTCACCATCTTTGTGAAGGTTCCTTCTTTCCAGCACAGAACTCTGGAATACACTCCTCTTATTGCTTTTATCCTAACATTCACAATTCTGATTTTCAGAATAAACTATGAGTTCCTTGGGGGCTGGGACTTTGTCTTGCTCATCATTCTGGCTCCAACAACTATCATAGTATCTGATATGTAGTAATGGTTTAAAAGAGTTTAATGAGTGCTTGTGGAGTGCATTACAGAGTTTACAGTAAGAATCTATTTCAGCTCTTGTCCTTTGTCTAACAACTTAAATAACAAGGAATGTTCCAGGTTTTAGTTTACAGTGGGCACTCACACACATGCGCGTGCACACACACACACACACAAACACACTTGCTGCAAGGTAAGGTTGGAAAGAGATTCTCTGACCTGTACATCCTCCTCTATAGAAGAGGTAGGCAAGGAGTCGGGGAGGCTGGGAATGGACATAAATGAGCCACCCTGTGATGTCTGATCAGCACCTAAAACACATTCAGTTATTCTCGGGTTACAGAGCATCCCTCTTAGAACACATTTTTTTATACCGATGGGAATATCTTCATTTTTCAAAGTGGTGATTCACTCCCCACAGTCTCTATACCTTCGTTAAATCTGGAAAGCTTGGAAAGCTTGTTTATTCATCTTACCACTCACAGAGCCAAACTGTTTGAAATAGTTTATCTTTAGAAAGTAATAAGAGATGTAAGGGAAAGGATCACTAAGGTCTGTGTATTGACAGGAAGGAAGTTCCAGACATGCAGGGACATTCCTAGCCTTAATGCCAGCTTTTTAAAACTTCTTTATTCACTTTTCATTTGAATTTCTAAATCTGTCATCATGTCCAGACATCATGCCCAGACACTTGCCCCAATTCTGCCTTTGCAGCTTTATTTCAGAGTCCAATTCCTTTTTCTTAGGTCAGCAACTTTAGTCATCACCCTTTCTTTCTCAAATGAACATTTGAACTTGTACCCTACTACTCTGCTAACAAATGGCTCAGTCCCTGCCATTGTAGCTTTTCACTTCTCTATTCTTAAACAAAAATTGCTGATGGAGCACTGTGATCCTCTTAAAACTTTGCAAGGCTGATCTACTAACAGGTAGCTAGCCTTTGACACTGGATCTGTCAAAACCTCTAATTAGAGACTTCAGGGTTAGATATTTCCCAGGGGCATTTACTTTTAGGATACTGCCTTATTCATATAGAACCAAGGTTTAGAATCCTTAGAGGTAGCCAATAAGTTGGAGGGAGGCAACACCTTGAAGGTTCAGACTCATGCCATGTATCTGTACACATTACCATTGGTATAATAATACACAGGGATATACAGGAGTCACCAGGGAAAGTCAGGTAGTACCCTGATTCAGGGAAATTTTTCTCCCAAATATGGCTGGATTAATAAGCACTCCAGGTTTCAGGCAGCAACGAATACCTTCTAAGAGGCAACTACTGATGGGGTTAATGTCACTTCCTGTCAAGACTGTAGAATGATGGATTAAAAGGATGGATTTCTTGAGCACACAAGGAAGATGCATGATTGTAAGAACATACGATGTCAAATGAATTGAATTAGTTTTTTTTTTTTTAAACAGGTTGCTAATCTGGCAGTTAAGAGGAGTGGTATGTATATATATAGCATGTGGATTTCATCAAGATGTTTACCTGTATCCTGTGCTATTCTTTGAAGTAACATGGAGAGAAACAGGCTAGATAAGAAAGAGTAAGTTTAACAACTTAAAATTATTGAGCAACTATATCCCGAAATGCATATTAATGGATCAGTTTTAGTTTGGGAGACTTTTTTAATGCCAGGTTAGAGGTCTATATATCTGTTGTAGTCCACATTTTTCTAAAATGTAACCCAGATACTGACTGCCCCATCATTCTTCTGTTCCATCATGCTTGCACACTGATGATAAAGAATCCACTCACCCCGGAAAGTGAGCAATGTAGATTTTACTGAAGATTCATAAGTCAGAGGAGAGGTTTTACATTGCATACTCCAAACTTAACAACTTATTCCTTCTATCAGACTTTTCTGAGTCTTGTTATCTCTTTGCTTCTGGGTCACCTCTGAGACTTCTTTCTCTGCATTCGTTCTGATATGTTGCCCAGCATTCCTGGCTCTTGTTTTTCCCCTCTCCTCAATTTTCCCTAGGCATTTCAAATTCCTTTATAAAGCAGAGAAGTTCAACTTGAGCCTACTCTCTACTGCTGGTGCCTACCTCCAAGTTTATGTATCCAAATCCATCATGGCATTTTTCAAAACTAGGAACTCTCTAGAGTAACAGGATATACCTTCTTTGGAAAGCAGGCAGGATTATAAAGAAAAAGAGATTTTCATTATGGCATTGACTTAGATGAAAAAAACTAGAGCATGCATGGAAGAGAATGAAGATGATGCAGAGGCTCAAAACTATATTGTCTGGTTATCTGCTACTGTGTAAAAAATATCCCAAAATGGGGCAGCTTAAAACAAGAATTTATGACTTTTTCTATGATTCTGAGAGTTGACTGTCCTTAGCTGGGCTGTTCTGTCTTGGGGATCTCTCACTCAGTTGTAGTCAGATACTGGCTGGGTCTGAGTCATCTGCAGGCTTGACTGGGCAGGATAGTCACTTGCGTGTCTGGTAACCTCAGTGCTCCTCCACACGCCTCTATTTCAGAAGAGTAGCCTGGACGTTTTACATGGTGGTTGAGGGCTCTAAGAGGAACAGACCGAGAGCACATATTCTAAAGCAGAGGCTGAGGCTTTTTATCACTTATCCCTGGATGTCCTGGAACTTCGTTTTCATTGTATTCTGTTAAGGCAAGTCATTAAAGCCATCCCCTATTCAAAGGGCAGGAAATTGGACTCCACCTTTTGACTTAAACAGCACGCATATGTGAGTAGGGAAGGAATTGATGGTGGCATCTTTGACTCTCTTCATTTTCTCCATTCTTGCCGCAATTCACATCCTACATGCAAAGTTACATTCATTCTCTTCCAAGATCCACAAAGCTTTTTATTTCAGCATTAGGTCAAAGTCCAGGATCTGCTCATCTAATCAGGTACAGATGTAATTCTTTGGATACCACACCTTGAGTATAGTGTCTGTTAACATGAAGAACTTGAGGTAAAGAGAGAAGTGTGTCTGCCCTCTGCACACCCAAGATACTATGGTGATACAAGATTGGATAACTATACCATAAATTAACACTCCTGGCAAAAGGACATAGTAGTTACTGGTCTAATTCTGAAGTCCAGCTGAAGCACATGTCACCTGTTTCTTTAAGTGGGTCCATCCTGCTCCCTGGGGATAATTTAACATGGCTGCTTGGCTCTGAACTCTGTCATCCTTCCTTTTTTATAAGAATGGCTCATGTTTGCAATGAAATAGTTTTCTCAGCCTGCACCCATAGAGAAGTTTGGGGGTCCAAAGATGATCTTAAGTTACAAAGTGATATTTTATTGTGGTTTTAATTTGCATTTCTCTGACTACCATAAATACTAATGAATTTGAATATCTTTTTATGTTTCTGAGTAATTCATATTTTTTATTCTGTAAAATACCTATTTATGTTGTTTGCTTATTTTCCTTAATTGGATCGATTCCAGTGGATTTGTAGCCATGTATTCTGGATTATAATCCTTTTTAGGTAGTATGTGTTGAAAATACCTTTCCGTAGTTTGTGGCTTATCTTTTCATTTTCTTTATCATGTTGTTTGACCAGATGTTATTAATTTTAATATATTCAAATTTGTCAGGTTCCTTTTGTGATTGTGCTTTTTTTGTTTCCTTTTAAAGAAATTCTTCTTTACTCTGAGATCATAAATATATTTATTTTCTCTGAAAGCTCTATAGTTTGATTTTCATATTGAAGCCATTAATCCATAAGCATGGTGTGAGTTAAGGATCAATTATCATTTCTTTAATATGGATAACCTATTTTACCAGCCTCATTCAACACTATGTACAATGTCAGCTCTGCCTTAAATCAGGTCTCCATATATTCATGAGCTCTCTATCCTGTAAGCTGTGACCAATTCTACATTGGTCTCTGTGATCAATACCATATCGCTTTAATTATACATCTTTAACATGAATCCTGTTATCTGCTTTGGCAAGTCCCCCAGCGTGGTTTTCAGGACTGCACTAGATCTTCCTGACCCTTTGTGCTTTCATACAAACTTTAGAATCAGCCTGTCAGTTTCCATAAAAATGAAAGAAAACAAACGACTCTGATTTGTGTTTTGACTGCAGTTACAGTCTTTACTACATTTTCACTGTCAAGTCATTCTCATGTTCTCATTTCCTTCCTCACCCAGCTTGGATTTCATGTGCAGTCATCACTCACTTGCAAACACCCTTAACTCCCTTGTCCCTCTCCCCTTCTTTAGGCTTCTACCACATAATTGCTTTCTCTATGCCTGTACCCAATCAGCTATAATTGCTGGAGAAAAACAAATAACTATACTGAGTGGTTTCACTTAAAGTTCATGACCACAAGTTTCAAATAAGCACTCAGTACCATCTAACGTTTTTCTGCACTTAACCGTTCTCCAAAATTACCTCTATCCTACCTCTCCCTGTCTTCTCAAACCTATTCCTTCCTATTGCTGTCTCTCCTTTTTTTGCTCCCAGCTGATAGTCTTGCCTCACTTCATTGAGAAGTCAGAGCAATCAACAGAAACTCTTTGATTATCCTCTCTCCAAATCTACCTACCACGACAGTGCCAGTTGCTACCCCCTGCCCTCTGCCTGGCTGTCACAGGCCAACTCCTTCCTTGTGTTCTGGGCTTCATTCCCTCTCATCTTTTCAAGATGTCTCCTACTGCATTCTCTCTCAGCTACATCACTAACTTTTCACTTTCCACTGACTAATTTCCATCAGCATAAACACAGGCTCTATTACAAACTGACAAATAAGCAAAGCCTCTTAGGGTCTCTCCTTCCAGCTAATATCCCAGTAGAGGCAATAGGATGTAGTGGTTAGGAACATAAATTCTGATGCTGGATTCCCTGTGTTCAAATTTTATCTCTACCGCTTAGTAGTATTGTGACCCTCGGCAAGCGACCCTGTCCAGTTCGGTAGCCACTAGCTACATGTGGCTATTTACATTTAAGTGTACGTTAATTAAAATTCAGTATACTTAAAAATTTAGTTCTTCAGAGGAACTAGCCACATTTCAAGTGTGGCTAGTGGCTACCATGTTAGACAGTGCATCTGTAGAACTGTTCCATCATTGCAAAAGTTCTGTTGCACACCACTGGTCTAGAACATTTAGTCTTTAAAAAAATCTTTTTAAAGTTTATTTTTACAAATTGCAAAATTATTTTTTCCAGCTTTATTGGGATATAGTTGACATATAACATTAAGTTTAAGGTATACAATGTATTGATTCAATACACTTACCTATTGCAAAATGATTACCACCCTAGCATTAGCTAACACCTCTGTCACATCACATAATCACCCTTTGTTTTTTGTGGTGAGAACATTTAAGATCTCCTTTCTAATTATATTCTCTCATATTACAATTTAAATTTTTGTCATAGCACTTGTCCCTGTTGATACAGTTTATGTTCACTTATTTGTTTATTTATTGCCTGTCTTATCCTTTTGGAATTCAAGCTCTGTGGGAGCAGATCCTGTTCCACCACTTGATTCTCAGTACCCAGAACGGTGGCTGACACTGCTGAGTTCAATCAATATTTATTCAATAATGGCTGATCAGACATTAAAAAGCTTTGGTCTGGGAAGAAAAATGTTTACTGAGACTATAGTGTGCTCATTTTTACGTTGTTGGTGGATATTAGCTATAGTGTACTGATAATGAGGGATATAGTAATTACTAATATTTAGAGTTTGGTGAACGTCAAAAAAAAGGAATAAGCAGCTATACTGAGACTGGGAAACTGGGTCCTGGTCTTGATGCTATGTCAGCTGTGGAATATTATGAACCAGCCTAAGGGCCTGATTAGAATATTTGCAAGTGTAAGAGTTAGAGAACACGTGTGAACCATTGTTGAGAAATTACAGACTCTGTGTGTGGGCTTATTTGTTTTGGAAGTAGACTGCCTCACACTCTCAAGAATGTTCATTGCAATATTGCCTTTGACAGCAAACAATTGGAAACAACTTAAATGTTCATCAGTATGGGAATAGATAAACACATTATTGTATAGTCATACAGTGGAGCATTGTGGAGCAGTAAAATGACTAAATAGATTCAATTTATCAGTGTGAATAGATCTCAAAATCCAATAATTATCTTCAAAAAACTAAAAATAGACTTACCATATGATCCAGCAATCCCACTCCTGGGCATATATCCAGAGGGAACCTTAATTCAAAAAGACACATGCACCCCAATGTTCATAGTGGCATGATTTACAATAGCTGAGACATGGAAGCAACCTAAATGTCCATCGACAGATGACTGGATAAAGAAGAGGTGGTATATTTACACAGTGGAATACTACTCAGCCACAAAAATAATAAAATAATGCCATTTGCAGCAATATGGATGTTCCTGGAGAATGTCATTCTAAGTGAAGCCAGAAAGAGAAAGAAAAATACCATATGATATCACTTATATGTGGAATCTAAAAAAAAAAAAAAAGACAAACTTATTTACAAAACAGAAACAGACTCACAGATGTAGAAGACAAACTTATGGTTACCAGGGGGGAAGGGAGTGGGAAGGGATAAATTGGGAGTTTGAGATTTCCAGATACTAACTAATATATAAAAAATAGATAAAAGAGTTTATACTGGGAACTATATTCAATATCTTATTGTAAATTACGGTGAAAGAGAATATGAAAAGGAATATATATATGTTCTTAGATAACTGAAGCATTGTGCTGTACACCAGAAATGGACACAACATTTTAAACTGACTATATCTCAATAAAAAAAAGTAAAAATAATAATAATAATAAAAATCTAATAATGAGTCGAAAAGAGCAATTTGCAGATGGGTAAATGCGGTATAAACATTTATACACATTTTAAGAACACAAGAAGAATCATCTATGGCCAGATACTTGAGTCATTAAAGTATTAAAACATTAATGATAAAGACACATATCTAAATAAATACCTTTAGGAAAAGAGGATGGAAATGGGATTGGGGAGAGGTACAGAAGACTTCAGCAGCATCTGCAAAGTATTATTTCCTTAAAATTTTGGAAGCAAACGTAACAAGTTAATAATCAGGATGTTTGTTGTTATTCTCTAGAGTTTGCTATATGGTTGAAACATTTTGTAACTAAAAACAAAACACTGCAGGGCTTCAACATGAACTGGGGGGGGGGGGCAAACATTTAGTCCATAACAGTAAGTAGTTTGTCCAATGTTCTCATAGCTATTAACTGCCTTAGCCTGCGATCAAATCTAGATCTTTTTTACTCCAAAGCTTGTGTTGAAATTTTGAAAAATGGACTTGAGGAGTGGTTGGATTTAGAAGGTGAAAGAGAAGGAAGAATAAAAGAACAGTGAGTTTTTGTTTACCAGTAAAGTGCTTGATGGAAACTGGAAATTTGTGAGGTTAAGCTAGTTTGGTGGAGACTAAAATGAGTTCATTGTGGAAGATGGAAATTTGTACATTGTTGGAACTCTCAGATCTAAAGTGTTGAAGGTCATCAGCATAGAGGTAGTGATGAAAATCTGAAGACAGCAGCTCCCAGAAGGAATGAGTAGAAATACAGAGAGGAGCAGACATTGTGCACTTTAAAATGTGTTAAGAGGATAGATTTCGTGGTAAATATTCTGACCACAATTTAATGAGAAGGCGGGGAGGGATGGAGAGATGAGGGAAGGAGGGAGGGTGGGGAAGAGAGACAGAGACAGAGAGACAGAGAAGGATAGAGAGACAGAGAGAGAGAGACAGAGAAAAAGTATCCTTAGAAATGCTCCCACTTAACAATTTTTCATTTGGTGAAATATAACTGCCAACAAGGAAAGCAATAGAGGAGCAATTAGAGGAGAAAAACTGCCTTTTGGGTTCTTGGTTGTTTTGCTTTTTTTGTGCCAATGAAGCCTGTTTATTAAGGGGAGTTTTAGAAAAGAGAGGATGGTTGAATACAGTGAATATAATAGAGTCGGTTAAAGAGAATGACAGCTGGCCCTGGGTGGTTGTAATATTCTGTGATTCAATGAAAAAGCCATAGGATTAAGAAGAAGTCTTGTAGAAAGTGTGGTTCCCAGACTTTTAGATTTCACAAACCAATAATATTTCAAAAACTACTTAAGGGAACTAAGTAAGACCATGAAAAACATCACAATCCCTTATCAACCTCATTTTCATAAAAGGAAAAAGAAACTTCTTAACATAAATTTAGAAGATCATAATCATAGGACAGTGGACGGTTTTGATGTAACTGGCACTAAATCAGTCCCCAGCTGGGGCAGATCTGAGAATCTGCATTTGGGAAACATTGGAACAATATTTGTGGTGTCTCCTCTAACTCTCGCTACTAATAAGTCTGGTGTGTTATTGTTTTTAAGACCAACTTTTGTCTGTAAAACATCTTTCCTCAGAGCACCAAAGAGGACATTCCAGGAAGTTTAGTAGAGTTTAGTATTATACACATAATGAAGGCAGATTAAATTTAACCAAGTGGTGGGGATGCTTGGGGAATATTCTTCCCGGTGAAAGCAACTCTCCTTGTTGAGGAGAGAGTGGGATTGCAGGAGTAATAATAGTTTGCTCCCTCAAATTATAGTTGAATTTTCATACATGGCTAGGAGAAAAAAACACGGATTATTTATTTCTTGACATTTCAGTGTATGTTCAGTTCACAGAAGAAATCTAGGCGTTTGATAATTCTCCAGGTCCAATTACTCTTGTGATATAAAGACAACCCTAATAATTCTGTTCAATGGCTCCTGAGGTATCATTTTCTACCTTCTATCTGCCTGCCCCAACCAAAACTGAGTATCAGAAGCTTGACTTCATCACCAAAGCCATAGGAACTGGGCAAACTCGGAACTGGGCAGACCTCAAGGATGGGGGGCTAGCTTGCAACCAGATCCAATTCAGAGATAAAATTCAAAGGCACTAACTAGGGAGGAGGGGATAGCTCAAGTGGTAGAGGGCATGCTTAGCATGCGTAAGGTCCTGGGTTCAATCCCCAGTACCCCCTCTGAAAAATAAATAAACCTAATTACCTCCCCCCACCAAAAAACAAAAAACAAAACCCAACAACAAAAGGCACTAACTATGCTGTGATCCACTGTAGCACCGGCTCAAATAGAATGTTTACATGTAGAACCTGAAGGTTTATTATACAAAAACAGTTTTCTGCTGGTTTGAGAAAGAAAAAATCAGAGACTAATTATGCAGGCTCAAATAACAACAAAAATGTATTATGCATTAAAAATCTGTTTTGATTTAAAAAAATAAATAGCTTTTAGGCAGGCACTGAAATTAACTGATTTCAGTGCCAAAAAAGATAAAAAATTGCCCATCCACTCACCACAAAATATTATCCTTTATCTACAGCATAGATTTCTGTTGGTTATGCAATTATATTTGGTAGTCATTTTTTTCACCAACTGTTGTCTTAATTTTGAAAATACTGTCTTTGGTCAAGTTTCTTCATTGGTGTTGTCTACCAAAAGTAGATATTTCTAAGTTATGGGAAAAAGCTTGTACAGGTCAAAATAACACTGTGATGACGCTAAGAAAGCCACCAACGTGACAAACATTTCCCCAGACAGTACTTTTTGTGATTAGTCTCTAAAGAAAAAAATAACAACTCTTATAAAACATAGTTACAAAAGCATTGCTTAATTTTTTCCCTTTATTGTGCAATATAAAATATATAGAGAAAAGCACACACAATATGTGTGTACAGCTTGATGAATAATTATAAGGCAATGACTCAGGTAACCACCGTTCTGCTGAAGAAATTGAACACTACCAACGCAAAGAAGTTCCTGTGTCTCTCTCTTCCTGATCACATCCCCTCATCCTCCTCTCTGGAGAGAGCAGATATCTTAAATTTTTAAATAATAATTCCTTGCTTTTTAAAAAGATACACTTCGTAGGTATGCATCCCTAAACAACATAGTTTAGTTTTGCTTCTTTTTGAATTTATATACCTGGCTGTTTTTTTAAAAGAGGATTTTCTGTTTGTCTTTGGTTCTTAGAAGTTTTACTAAGGTGTATTTTGGGGTTGGTCACAGGTCCTGAATCCTCTGCTGGCTTGGAAAGTTCTCAGCCATTATCTCTTCAAATACTGCTTCTGCCCCATTCTCTCTTTCCCCTCATTCTGAAATATGACTATACTTTCTGTTACTTTCTGCTGGGCTAGTTCTTCTCTGCCCCTTGGATGAAATCACAATCAATTCTCTGTCTTTGCTAGTTGTCTTCAGGTAATGAAGTCTTCTGGTCACTTTAGTCCCTAAAATAGTTCAGTAATTAAAATGTTCATATAGCAGTAAAAAATTCTAACTTCTTAAAAATTACTTAACAGCTGTATTGAGGTATAACTTATATACTATAAAGTTCAGCCACTGTGACTGTACAAATTGATATTTAGTAAACTTATGCCGTTGTGGAACCATCAACATAATCTAGTTTCAGAACATGTCCATCATCTCAAGAAGTGCCCTTTTGCCCGTTGGTAGTCAGTCCCCACTCCTGCCTCCAGCTGCAGGCAACCACTCATCTGATTTCTGATTCTATTTTGGCCTTTTCTACAACTTTCCTATAAATGGATGATAGGAATGAGGTATGTGGTCTCTTGTGTCCAGCTTCTTTCACTCAGTATAATGTTTTTGAGGCTCATTCATGTCATTGCATATGTCTGTATCTGTGTCTATATCTGTGTATCTGTAGCAGTAATTTGCTCCATTACGTTGCTGAATAGTATCCTGTTCTATCTCACATTGTGTTCATCCAGTCATCAGTGATGGACATTTGGATCATCTCCAGTTTGGGGCTTTTCTGAATAAGCTGCATTTATGTAAAAGTCTCTGTGTAGACATTTGAATTTGTTTCTCTGGGGGTAGATTTGTAGGAGTGGAATTGCTGGGTGATTATGCTTGAAGTTTATGCTTAACTTTGTAAGAAAATATCACACTGTTTTCCAAAGCAGCTGTACTGATTTACATTCCCACCAGCGATGAAGGAGCATTCTCCACATCCTTGCTGACAATTGTTATTGTCTTTTTAATAGCCATTCTAACACATGAGTAATGTTATTTTACTGTGGTTTTAATTTGCGTTTTACTAATGACAAATAATGTTGAGCATCTTTTTATATACTTATTAGCTATTCATGTGTCATCTCTGGTGAAGTGTCATTTCAAGTCATTTGCCCATTTATTAATTGTTTTTTTTCATCTTCTTATTGAATTACAATATATATATACACACACACACATATACTGGTTATATATCCTTTATGAAATACAGGATTTGCAAGCATTTTCTCTACCTTTTCATTTTCTTAATGGTATCTTTTGGAGAACAAATGTCTATAATTTTGATAAAGTCCAATTTATTATTTTTTTCCTTTATGGATCATGCTTTTGGAGTCATATCTAAGAAATTGAAGAACTGTCAGAGGGTAAAAAAAAAAAACTAAGAAAGCATAATGTCATGAAACCCTAGGGGAAATAAAGTTTTAGGAAGAAGGAGGGTAATCACTAGTACCAAAACCAGAAAAAGATTCAGAAAGGATGAATGAGGTAAAAAGATCACTAAATTTGGAGAATAATAATGATGATGATGATAACTGATGACTGATTTTTATTGAATGCTTATTTTATGCCAGACCCAGTACTAAGTGTGATCTCATTTCTAGTTTCAGTAAATAGATGGAGATTAGCTTCTTTTTTTTAAATTTTGATATCAGCACTCCCCCACCCCATACCTCTAAAATACCGATTCAGAGAGTGTAGCGTAGGATTTAGAGATGAGAAGTTGTATTAAACTTGGATTCTACAACTTATTAGTTATGGGCAAGCCACTTACCTTGTTTTACCTGTAATCTCACTTGTAAAGTAGGAGTAATCATTACCAATTTGGGGGGCAGGGTGTTGTAAAAAATCATGTGGCAAAGCACCCAGTATACTGTCTGGTCCATTGTATGTGCTCTAAAACAGAACTTGTAGTTATAGTGGTCACAATCAGACAAAGGTCTGAAAATATTTTGTAAACTGTTACGCTCTGTAGAATATATTATTTGTACTACTTAGTATTTTTTGGAACCATAATGTGTATGTAATATATTGTCCTATTTTAATTTTTTAAAATCCTGAAAATCTTGCTCATAAAGTATTGGAATTTTCCTCCTTTTTCATAACCAAAGAATCCAAGAATCCAATGCTTTAAAAAAAAAAACAGATTTATTAAGACATGATTCACATACTTTATAATTCACCCATTTTAAAGTGTACAGTTTAATGGTTTTTAATATATTCTCAGACTTATGCAACCATCATCATAATCAATTGTAGAACATTTTCATCACCCCTAAAAGGAACTCTGCCCATTAGTAGATTCTCCATTACTCCCCAAGTCCCCTATCCCTAGGCAATAACTAATTGACTTTCTGTCTCTATAGATTTGCCTATTTTGGATATTTCATATAAGTGGAATCATACAATATATGATATTTTGTGACTGGTTTCTCTTAAAGAAAACCAGAGACGGTAGTTAAAGCGGTAAAAATAGCTTTGATTCAGGAACTATTGCAATAGAGGGAAAAAGGCCTCAGTATAGATCTGGGCTGAATTCTGAATACAGCAGGGACAAGTGGGGATTTATGGCTGAGGAGAAGGTTGTGGTGGTGGTGGGGAGAATTTGGATGGAAAATTACTAAGAGTAGTCATCAAGGGTAGAGGAGTTTCTTACTAAACCGAACTAACAAGATTGCCTGAAGTCAGGCCGGGGTGACCAAATACCACATGGAGGAAGGAGAGGAATGAGAAAGTTGATCAGATATTGACGGGGACCAGATATTGAGGGTGGGAATTCTTGCTAAAATGACTTAGCAGGATTCTGTCTAACACTGGGTTATAAGGACAAGGTCCTAAGATGAAGCCTAGTTGAGAAAAGGCTTAGAGGAGCCTGAATAAATTTGGTCAAGGAGAGTGTCTTTTGCTTAGCATGGTGTTTCAAATTTCATCCGTGGTGTGGCATGTGTTAGTACTTCGTTCTTTTTTATTGCTGAATAATATCCCATTGCACAGATAAACCAGATTTTATTTTTCCACTGTTTGGGCAGTTGGATTGTTTCTGTTTTTTGACTTTTATAAATGATGCTACTATTAACATTCACGTACAAGTTTTTGTGTGGATGTATGTTTTCACTTCTCCTGGGTATATACCTAACAGTGGAATTGCTGGGTCGTACAGTAACTGTATGTTTAACCTTTTAAGAAACTGCCAAACAGTTTTCCAAAGTAGCTGAACCATTTTACAATTCCACCAGCAGCATACAAGGGTTCCAGGTTCTCCACAACAGTTCCAATATTTGTTATTGTCTGTCTTTTTTTTTTTTTTTATAAGCAGGCTTGTGGGTGTGAAGTGGTATCTCACTGTAGTTTTGATTGCATTTCTTGATGTGATAATGTTGAGCATTAACCAACACTTTTTAAAATCTCAGCGAAGTACAGACAGGATCTGGGAGTTTTAAAGATAGAAAACCATCTGAAAATGGCCTATTAGCATGTTGCTGTTGGAGTGCATTTGCCTTAACCTTCAAGGTCTCCCTGAAATGGACACAAACAGTGAAGGCAAATGGACTTACTCATTCCCTTCAGCCTCTGTAATCTCGTCAATTTGTATTCTATGTCATTGTTTCCAATCTAATACACATATTGACCACATGTCACTACATATTACATCACTAACACACTGCCCAAAATTATGAAAATGAAAAAGACAAAAAGGGGGGTTGGTACCTCAGTAAGAGACTCCGTAGAAATTCATGACTTGGTTTGAAAAAATAAATACAATCTTGTATTATTGTAGAAACCTTGAATCATAGATCAAAAGCCTCTCTTCGTGGTCACTAGTAAATAAAGAAATTTCTTCTTCTATTTGTGTAGGCAGGGATCAGCAAGCTTATTCTACAAAAGCCTGGATAGTAAATATTTATAGCTTTGTAAATCATAGAGTTTCTGTTTTTGTTACCGACCCCTGCAGCTGTAGTGCAAAGGGAGCCATAGACAACACATAAACAAACAGAGGTGGTTGTGGTCTGTCTAATAAAGCTTTATTTATAAAAAGAGACATTGAGCTGAATTTGGTCCATGGGTTCTAGTTTGCAGATCTCTGATGTAGAAGAAAGGAGGGATCCTTGGGAAGATCTGTTTCCATAGTAACTTTGAAAATGAGCGAGAGGATGCTTTTTTATTTTTCCTGCACATGTGTTTTACAGCTGCACTTGGCTTCTTACTAGTCTGGGTGGGCCAATTGATTGATTTTGCAGCAGTTGTTTGTCTCTTTCCCTTTTAAATTTTATTTTTTATTGCTAGAATAGTATCTTTGAGGCATTTAAAACTAGATCAGAGAGAACCTTTAGGAACAACTTATTTTCATTATTGACTACTTTTTTTAAAAAGTCTGAGATCATAGAAATATTTATTTACGCATTCCATTAATTTCATCAGTTATTTTTAGAAACAATTTATTTTCGTTATTGACTACTTTTTTTTTAAGTCAGAGATCACAGAAGCATTTACTTACTTACTCCATTAATTTCATCAGTTATTTTCGATCAGTTTAAACTCTTTCATGTGCTTCTCTTATTTCTCTTAGAGTATCATAAAATGATTCTGTTTATTGATATACATAATAGGACATCCAACTAGGGGTGTCCTACACCTCATTCCTACATCTAGATTACTACAACTGTTGTCTATGAAATACTCTTTAAGCTGATTAACTGAATCAAATTTAGAGTAAAGCAGAAGCATGAGGTGAATAACCCTTTGGGTTGAGAGGCTGGGCTGGGGCATGGTTTTAAGAAATTGCTGAACCACATCTGTGATCTTCCCTGGTATCCTTTCTAGCAACATAACCCCAGTAAATTCCTCTTGGGCTTAAGACGCAGTTAAGATGCATTTATTTCAGCTTAAAGAGTCCTAGCTAACACAGAGGATTTCATACTGGCATTGAGATTTGAAGGATAGTAGGCGGGCAAGGGTCCAGGCAGAGGAAAGGGCAGGCACAAGGTACAGAACATGGAAGTAAATGAGAAAATTGTGTGTTATGGGAATGACAAAGACTTTATTATTGCTGGAGATTAAAGTAGAAAGAGACAGATGTAGGAGATGAGGCTGGATATGCAGACCAAGTCATGAAGGACCTTACATGCCCTTCTTTTCTGTGTGTGTATGTATATACACACACACATATATAGATATTTATTGAAGTATAGTCAATTTTACAATGTTGTGTCAATTTCTGGTGTACAGCACAATGCTTCAGTCATACACAAATATACATATATTCATTTTCATGTTCTTTTTCACCATAAGTTACTACAAGATATTGAATATAGTTCCCTGTGCTATACAGAATGAACTTGTTGTTTATCTATTTTATATATATCAGTTAGTATCTGCAAATCCCTTCCCACCCCCTTCCCTCCTGGTAACCACAAGTTTGTTCTCTATGTCTGAGAGTTTGTTTCTGTTTTGAAAATAAGTTTGTCTTTTTTTTTTTTTTTTTTAGATTCCACATGTAAGTGATATCATATGGTATTTTTCTTTCCCCTTCTGTCTTATTTCACTTAGAATGACAATCTCCTGGTCCATCCATGTTGCTGCAAATGGCATTATTTTATTAAGTTTTTTTATGGCTGAGTAGTATTCCATTATATAAATATATGACAACTTCTTTATCCAGTCTTCTGTCGATGGACATTTAGGTTGTTTCCATGTCTTGGCTATTGTAAATAGTGCTGCTATGAACATTGGGGTGCGTGTATCTCTTTGAATTAAGGTTCCCTCTGGATATATGCCCAGCAGTGGGATTGCTGGATCATATTACATGCCCTTCTAAGGTGCTTAGATTTTATTCTGTAGGCAATGAGGAGTCATTAAAAGAACAATATGAACAGATCAGTGGGCTAGGATGCTTGTTCTAATGGTGGCAAAAAGGGACCAGAAATGGAGGTAAGAATGCCAGTTATAGATTAGTTGCTGTTGTCTAGGTGAGAGATGATGAAAGCCTGAGCTAGGATCCTGACAGTGGAAATGAAGAGAAGAGAATATATATGACAAATGTCAGGGAGGAAGAAGTAACAGTGATAAAGAGTGACTAGATGGGAGAATAAGAGAACAGGGAGGAATCTGGATGTCCCTCGGTGTTCTGGCTTGGGCAGCTGTATGGATGAAGGTGCTAATCATCTAGATAGGAAATAAGGTATGTGTGTGGAGGGATATATGTGGAGAGGAAGGACAACGGAAAAAAAGACAATGAGTTTAAGTTTGGATATGTTGAATTAGAGGTGCATGGGGGTTATTTGGTTAGCTTATGCAGGAGGCAGTTGGGTAATTAGATATAAATCATGGTTGTTAAAGAGAATACTCAGAGTTTGTGTGGTGAGAAAAGAAGAGGTCCTGACCTATGGGGTCACATGGGGTCACAGCCATTTAAAATTGTGGGAAGAAGGAGTGGCCGGAAAGAGGGGAGAAATAACCAGGGGGAGGTAATAACCAAAATCAAGAGATGAAATAATTCTAAGAAGGATGGGGAGATTAAGGGTGTTTGATACTCTAGAGAGGGCAAGCTTTGTAAGCGCTGAAAAGAGTGCACTGAAACTGTTCACTACAACAACTGGTGGTCAGTGCAAAAACATGGTTTCAGGAGGCTACATGAAGGAAAGGCCCAGATTCAGAGCTCCAAAGAGGACTGGGAGATGAGGCAGCCATTTTTGACCACTTTTTCTCTGATTCACTGTGAAAGACAAGTGAAAAGACAGCCTAGAAATTGGAAGCACACAGGCCTAGGAATGGTAGTTTTCACTTATGGAAGCGATTTAGCATATTCAAGTGCTAGGAAGAGAGTCAGTGGAGAAGAACAGGCTGAAGATGAAGGAAAGAGAAGGAGTATTAGTGGAGCAAGGACCAAAAGGACGGGTTGGAAGTGGGGATTCAGAGAACAGGCAAATGGATGAGTAGTGGATGAGGTTGTTGCCTGGTTTCTTTTTTCTTCCAGTTTAAAAAAAATGTGGTAAAATACACAGGACATAAAATATACCATCACAATCATTTTTAAGGGTACAGTTTACTGTGATTAAATACATTCATAATGTTGTACATCACCACTGTCAATATCCATAACTCTTCATCTTGTGAAACAGAAACACTATAACCGTTAAACAATAACTCCCTATTCCCCACTGCTCCCAGCCCCTGGCAACCACCATTCTTTTTTCTGTCTATGATTTAGACTACTCTGAGTATCTCATATAAGTGGAATCATTAAATTACTTTTTCTGATTGGCTTATTTCACTTGGCGTAATGTCCTCAAGGTTCATCCATGTTGTAATATATGTTAGAATTTCCCTCCTTTTTAAGGCTGAATAATATTTTAATATATGTATACATCATATTTTGCTTTATAGACACTTGGGTTTCTTTCAAATTTTAGCTACTGTGAATAATGCTGCTGTGGACATGGGTATACAACCATCTCTTCAGGACCCTGATTTCAGTTCTTTTGGGTGCATATCCAGAAGTGGAATTGCTGGGCCATATGTTAATTCTATTTTTAATATTTTGAGGAACTGCCAACTTTTCCAGCAGTTGTACCATTTTACATTCCCATCAGCAGTGCACAAGGGCTCCAGTTTCTCCACATCCTGTCCAGTGCTTGTTATTTTCTGTTGTTCTGATAGTAGCCATCTTAATGGGTATGAGGTATATCTCATTGTAGTTTTGACTTATATTTCCCTAATAATTAGTGATATTTAGCATCTTTTCCTGTGCTTATGTCCATTTGTATATATTCTTTGGAGAAATGTCTATTCAAGTCTTTTGTCCATTTCTGAATCAAGTTTTGCTGTTACTGAGTTTTAGTTCACTCTATATTCAGAATATTAACTCCCTTATGAGATGTTTGCTAATATTTTCTCCCATTCTGAGGGTTGCCTTTTTATTCCGTTGATAGTGTCTTTTGATGCACAACATTTAAAATTTTTCATGAAGTCCAATTTGTCTATTTTTTGTTGTTGTTGCCTGTGCTTTTGGTGTCATATCCAAAAAATTATTGCCAAATCCAATGTTATGAAGTTTTCCCCTGTTTTCTTTTAAGAGTCTTATAATTTTAGTTCTTGCACTATAGGTCTTTAACCTATTTTAAGTTAATTTTTGTGTATGGTGTTAGGTTAAGGGTCCAACTTCATTTTCTTGAATGTGGATATCCAGTTTTCCCAGCACAGTTTGTTGAAAAGAATGTTCTTTCTCCATTGAATGGTCTTGGCACTCTTGTCTAAAATCATTTGACCATATATGGGAGGATTTGTTTCTGGGCTCTCTGTTCTATTCCATTGGTCTGTATGTTTGTCTTTATGTCAGTACCACACTGTTTTGATTAGTATAGCTTTTTGATAGTAAGTTTGAAACCAGCAGGTGTGAGTCCCCAGCTTTGTTCTTCTTTTGCAAAAATAATTTTGGTTATTCAGGGTCCCTTGAGATTCCATATGAATTTTAGGATGGTTTTCTCTATTTCTAAAAAAAAACTTCATGGGATTTTGACAGGGATTGCTTTGAGTCTGTAGTTCCCCTCACTTTTGAAGGACAGTTTTGCCAGTCATAGGATTCTTGAATGAGTTTTTTTTTTTTCTTTGAGCACTTTAAATATACTGGCCCAGTGTCTTCTGGCCTCCAAAGTTTCTGATGAGAAATCTGCTAATAATCTTACTAATGAGCCCTTGAATGTGATGAGTGCTTCTCTCTTGCTGCTTTCAAGATTCTCTCTTTGTCTCTGTCTTTTAAAGTTTGATTATAATGCATCTTGGTATAGGTCTTTTTGAGTTCATTTTACTTGGAGTTTGTTAAGATTCTTGGATGTTTATGTCTTGCATCATATTTGTTAAGTTTTCAGCCATTATTTTTTCAAATATTCTCTCAGCCTTTTTCTCTCTCTCTCTCTCAAGGTTTTCAGGTCTTTTCTGAGCCTTTCCCTGGGCATGTGTAGTCACTTTCTAATTTTCTTCATATATGCAGTTGTTCTTGAATATCTTAGTTTGGTAATGCTTGGTTCCCAAAAGAGTTAAAGACAAATGACAGCGGTAAGGGGATGGGCACCAGCATTTAAAATCCCCTGGGAATCACTTCAGCCATAGGGAGTGAGGCTTGCAACAATGAGGGGATGGGCGACAACAGGGGCTGCCCACCTCTCTGCACATCAGCAGTCAGTCAGAGCACCAGTCACTGACATTTGGAGGACAGGATCCTTTTTGCCCACTTAACTCCTGCAAGCCACTCCAGGAACACATGCATAGCTGCCTGACACATGGCTGGGGGTGGGGGATAGGTGGCTACTACTGTGGTGAGAATTGCAGTGGACTGAAGTGAATCAAAATTTACCATCCAGGTTTTCCCCTGGAGGTTGCAAACCTTCAGCAGACTCCAGGATTCCAAAATAGTTACATCAGACAGATTCTGCCAGCATAATTATTGTCTAGGTAGGGAGACAGATTCCTGGTGCCTCCTACTTTGCCCTCTTCCCAGAAGCCTTCTCCCTGGCTACTTCTTGTCACATTATTGTGTGTTCATATAGTTCCTAGTACTGTGCTATTTTGGGGGAAGGCTAAATAAGTAGAAGATACCGTGCTGATGACTTGTGAAGCTCTTTTTAGCTGATGAGACAAACATGAAACAAATATTGATCAGTGCTAAGCAGTGAAGAATGCATAACCCAGTACAAGAGTTTTGACAGGAACAGCCAGAATGTGACACTCTTACCCTTACTTGTCCCTTCTTGACCCTCAGCAAACAACAATAACTAACTAACCACAGTGTCTTTTCTGGGGCCCAGTCTTTGGTACATAATTCATTCCAGGGCGTTCAGCAATCTCTAACGGTTTATTAGAGTTGGTGCTTGAGTTGAAAGCTATTGACCATCCCTAGTTTATGGCAAAAATGGTGAGAACCATAAGAAAGTAAAGAAAGTTATCTGGTTTCCTAAATTGTGTGTTTTTCAAGGAAAAGAACATGTTCTATTTCTTTAGTACTTTCCACACCATTACAATCAGAGGCTCCATTAGGGCTTGTTGAATTAATTTAATAATTTTAAGAGATCTTATCATAAGGAAATACGTCAACTTAAAATATGTTAACACATTGTTTAAAGCACTTCTATAAGTGCTAAAGAAATGACACTTCTTTGAATGAGGTTATACTCCAGCATCTGACAGCTTTTTTGATCCTTGCCAATTAAACTAATTTCTCTCGTTTTCTTTGTTCTTCTGGAAGATGGAAAACAGCTGGTCAGTATTCTTAGCTAATACTTGTTAAATGCATTCTTTAAAATCATCCTTTAGCTTGAGGACATCATGCTACATGAAATAAGCCACTTACAGAGGACAAACATTATATGATTCTACTTCAGTGAGGTACCTAGAATAGTCAGACTCAGAAGGCAGAAGGTAGAATGGTGGTTGCCAGGGCCGAGGGGGAGTGGGTGATGGGGAGTCAGTGATGGATACAGAGTTTCAGTTTTGCAAGGTGAAAAGAGTTCTGTGGTTGAATGGTAGTGATTATAGCACAACAGTGTGAATGTACTTAGTGCTACTGGAGAATACATGTAAAAATATTTCAGAGGGTTAAAAACTTCCATGCGTAGAGATGCATGTCTTTACCCTGTGGGGATATCAGAGAAGCCATTACCCATTACCCAGCAACCTCATCCCCTGCAGCACTCTGCTCTGCTTCCATTTGTTTCTCATCTTTGTTTGTGGCCCCTCTTTCCATTCCTCTGCTCGAAACTATATTCAAGGCTTCCACAAACCAGGTGTATGTAGTTCTGGAAAGATGGCAAAGCTAGTGTAGTGGGGAGGCTGTCCTCAGGTTGTGTGCAGGATTAGGGTGAGCCGTTTGCTTGATAACAGCCTGCATTGCCCGTGGTTTGCACTGATCCACAGATACACGAGGGTGGATGGAGTAGATGAACTCTAATGGAATTTACAGCTCACTCTTTCCTTGAGACTTTTTCACTGCGAACTTAGTAACGTCGTTATCATTTTTTGATTTATGTAGTGAATTGTCATACTTCGGTTTTTCAAAATTATGAATTCAATACAAGCTAAAACCACCAAGCTTGTGAACTTGTTTTTCTGTTTTCCCCATCTCTTTTCTGTGCTGAGCTTAACTCTGTTGAACTGACTTTCTGAAAACACATCCCCCTCACTTTTTAATTAAGGACTGTGATTCCTACATAGAGCACCTGAACACAATCGGGCATTACGTCTAATTGGTGTGCTTTCTTTTACCCCCAGATACACTGAGCTGAGAGTCCTTAATTACCTGGTTTGTAAACTACGATTCAATGTTATAGGCTGCATCCTGGAATGCTCATCAGTAAAGCAGTTCAACCTGGCTTAGCTTTAAATCTGTTTCCTTTCCCAGAATCCCCAGAAGCGCCTTTAGGTGAAGACTTGAAAACTTGGAGAGGAGCTCCTGCTCTGTTATGGTAAGTGAGTGACTATTTTCTAGCTTCTTTGAGGAAAAGAGAGATGCTCTTATGCTCGTGTTCACATGATGTGACAGTACTGTTGTTGGTTTGGTCAGAATTTGCTTTCACTTATTTGCTGTTTCCGTGAGGTGTAGAGGAGGAGGACGAGGAGGCGTTTAGTAGAATTATGGTGTTGAGTAAGAGATTAAGATTCATCCACCACCCCTAAAAAAAAATCTACCAGGAAACCCAACCCAAACTTTCTAGTTCTCTTTCTGAGAAACAACAATTAATGTGAAATTGTTGTTGTGCTGGTGAGAAATCGCATATGTGTGTGTTTGTGTGTGTCACTGCCGTATCCACCATCTGGAAGGCTTGCTCATGCCCTCTCCCAGCTAACAAGTCCCCCAAAGGTGATGCTGGAATGAGTCAATGTTGTAGCTGTCCAGTCTGTGGGCTCACACTGCAGTAAATGTGGCTTTAATTTTGGTAGACCGATCACAGCCCAGTCCTTACGTGACTTTGGATCTGTCCTGGTTCTCACATTCAGGGTGCTGAAAGGTAACACTGGTGGAACTGCTGAAGAAGGCAGATGTGGCATCTGTGGCAGGTCCAAGTTTTGCCCTGTACCAGAAGAGGTTAGATGCTACCACTGATGTGATAGAAGTTGATGTTGGTCTGGCGTGTGATGACGTGCTGGCGCCACGCTGTCTGCTGGCCTTTCAAAGTGAATTCTAGCCTTATTAATTTGGCTTCATATTTTTTAGATGACCCATGTATTTTGGACAGTATACTGCCTGTATGGCAGAGTTTAGTGGTGCTGTTGAGTTCTGTGTTACCAGAAAACACTGCTGACCAGGGCCTTACATGGGCTGGGTGCTGCATGACCATAGTTGGCCTTAGGCTTCAGTCCTTGTTACCAAACTGATGCTCCAAATGGACCTGGATCAATTGTTGGTATTGTCATCCGTATACAGTCAACAAAACAAGGCAGTTTCAGTGTCTTGACAATCTCAGGTTAAGGAGAAAGCTGTTTTCCTAGGGTCTCAATATGTGCGAACTTGTACTCCCAAGGGAGATGGCGTCGCGTTTGTTACATAAAATCTATTACACCGCAGTGTCATTGTGTATGCTGATGAAGCTAGAGAGTTTCACATGTGCAGACAATGCTGGGGAAGATTGTTATGCTGGTAAGTGAATCACAGAAGCTGTTTACCAGTTCCTAGCACAATGTGTGACAATGAATGTGCACTCAAATACGTGTGAATAGATGTATGAACAAATCAACAAACAAATTTAATTAGTAGCTCTCAAAGTCTTGTTCTGCAAATTATTGTATTTGTATTAAAAGCTTCCAGAAAGCCTTGATGTTGTTCCTTGCCATTTTCTTCTACCTGTTATTTAGCAAATATCATATTGCCCCAACTATTTTGTAGTCCGAAGCTACAGAATGTTTCTCAGCCACTGATGTTGAGAAACTAATCCAGGAGACCTTTTCCTGGGGTTTTTAGAGAGGGAAGGTGCATGACTTCCAGTGCCTTCTGAGGATTTACCTGAGGTTGGGAGAGGGCTACTCATATCAAAGCTGCAGAAGAGAACAAAATAGCTCTGAGAACTCAAGAGAGTAAGGTTCAGTAGTAAGTCACACATGGGAATCATCAGCACAGAATTCAGTACCATATGCATGTCACTGCTAGACTTTATTGGCATATCAAGGAAAATATTGTTGTTTTCAGAAGATTGCTATAGATATTGAAGCTGTTGGAGAGAAAGGCTGCAGGAAGAGATTTCTCTCAGTGAGAAAGGGCACAGCCACTTAAAAGGTTTCAGAAAAATAACATGTTCAGAAGAGCAGTTTCTAGGGAAAAGCCAGTGCATCAGTAGCAGTGATGGAAGAAATGAGGACCAAACAAATATGAGGCGACAGGGAAGAGTCTGAACGTGCCTTCTTCCCCAACAAGTTTACTACATATGAAAGGGACACAGGAAGAAATGTTGATCCCGCACACTTGGGAAGAAAGGGAGAGAAGGATGATTTCCGATCAGTGTAAGGGACTTTGAAACACCATGTAAAGATAAAATCCTCTTAGAAGGCGCATCTGCTTTAGACTGGAGGATGATTGTTCTTCTTCTTCTGCTTCTGCTCTTCCCCCTCCTTTGGGTTTTGTTTTTTTTTTTTTTTTTTAGTTTCAATCAATGTGATCACAAAGGGTTAACACATTTAAAAGAGTGAGAAGTAGTGCAGTCTATTTGTTTTCAGTTATTTCCTCTACAGTGGTAAACAAAGCCTTTCCTTATACGTGCTACTCGGGATCTTTTAAAAATCAAAGGGAACAGTGGGAAGTCCAGGTGACATGGAAATAATGGGGGATTGTATCTGAAAAGGCTCCTGCCCCAGCGGGCGCATCCTGGGTTCCATTACCGGCTGTCCCTGCCCCTCCCTGCTTCCCTGTTTGAAGTGGCTGGGCGGACTGCCTACACCTGGAAGCTGATAAGACATACTTACTGCACTCTCTCATAGTTTTCCAAGAAAAATAGCAAAGAATGCACTTGTGTTGAGGTGCAGGAGTTGCTGACTGGCAGAGTCTCTCAAGAATCAACATGCCCACATTGCTGCCTCCTCTCATGTTCCCAAGCTGATTCTCAGCTCGAAATGAGTAAAATCGATGTGTTTTTGTAAATCAACAAGTACAGACCCTCCACTCCTTCTTTAAATGGCAATGTGCCAATTTAAAAACATTCCCCACTGCTCAGAAAATTACTCTGCTGACTGTGTTTGCAGGAAGGGCGTTGTCCAGAAAGTGGAAGTAGATAGTTGTAACTTTGTGTACGTTTATTCATATTAGCGATAATTCAACTACTATTTCTTGAGCACCACTATGAGCCTGGATCTGCGGGTGGTACTGATTAGAGGTGGTGAACGAGTCTCTAAGCCAAGAAGCTTCAGTGTTCGGGGAAAGGTTATTTTTGAGGTAGTATTGCATAGAAAAACTGAACATTGACAGTGTGGGTTTAAGAGTGTTGTGTGGCATTATACACTAAAAATTTTCAAAGGCTTTCTTCTCATTGTTTTTTCGGGGAAGAATATTTAATATCAAAATTACTATTCTGAGCAGCCATAATTAAAGAGTAGAAAACTTAAACTGCAGAGGCTTGTGATTGTAGCAAGAGAATCCCCTCCCTCCCCGATTTCTGCTCACAAAGCACATCTGTGGACACATTCTTATTGGAAGGAATTTTAACTTTGGTCCTCTGAGTTAGTCTGTGTTTTTGGATTGAGAAGCAGCCATTTGTAGGGAAAGTTTCTATACTTATATTTCAAGCAGATTTACATACACAAAACGTAAGCTTTATGCACTGTTCAAGTTTCCTTCCCACTAGATTGTACTGAATTATTTTGCAAAAGAGCAACTACATTTTAGAGCAGCATGGATTTTAGAACTGTTTGCTCGGGTTCATCTGAAACATCTCATTTGAGATTAAGTAGGAATTGAACCAAATTTCTGTGGAGTGTACCTCTCTAAAACCGCTGTTCTCTTGGAGCTTTCTTCGTTTCTTTTTTTGGTATGTCCTTTTACCGGAAATACTAGCCTCAAGGCAATTTGATGTGTTTTACCTGGCCGTTGACTATTTCATCTTTTCTTCCCTTTGCCTGATTGCCTTTAATGCTGTCAGGCTGTATGTTCCTTTTCTGAGTATCATTTACTTGGTCAGCTTGCCTGTAAAGTCACCCTCAACCCTGCACTCCCATCTGCCTTTGTGTCCTTAGTAAGAAAGAGCTTTGATTTGAAGAGATCCTAAGTGAATGGATGAGAGCAAGCTGGTGCTCCTTGAGAGCCAGGGCCAACACGTGCCCAGCTCCACGCAGGTGCAGCTCCGTCCAATCCCGAGCGCACGGGGGAGCTGATTTTGATGTCCCCAGTGAATGCGCATAATCTTAGGCAAACAAACAGTCCCGCCAGAAGGGGCATCCAACAGCTTCTCCAGGCAGAACAACAATTCTTGGCTCCCGGATCAGTAAAATTATCTATTTTCAAAACACTCTTAAAAAAAAAAAAGAAAAGAAAAAAGAAACCAACAAAGGGGATAGTGTTGTTTACGTAACTTTTTTGTAAGGTTATAAAAAGTTTTTCTCTCTGGGTACAAAATGGGTACGGTATGTGTTCCCAAGCCTGCGGAGATTGGGAAAGCATGATATCTCTTGGGATTTTCCTTTGCTAATGATTTCAGCCTCTCTCCCCTGTGGGGAAAAAAAAATTTTTTTTAAGGTTCAGCTCTGAAAAGTTCTGAGGAATGGTTGCTGGGAGCTGGGTAGGCTGGATCTCCTCTTTTGCCCCTGAGAGCTGTTCTCGGGCCCCACGAGGTGGACAGGCAGGGGTGATCTTTGTCGAAGGTGGGAAGAGGTGTGGCAGGGAGGTTTCAGCTGTTCCTGGCCTGGTGCCTCCCGCCTCTCTGGAAGCCCAACATGACTCACGTAACCTGGGCTGAACACGTTTCTCTTTCAGGTTTCCCTTTTCTCACTGCTCCTTGGCCATCAGCTTCCACTAGTAGTTGTTGAAATTAGCCTGACCGAAGCTCACCTGGAAAGCGGGCAACACACAATGTGTTGGGGGAGGGAAGGTCTCCATAATAGCTTTCAAGAAGCCTTAAAAATGGAATTGGAAATGTAAAAATGCACAAATAAGAGATTCAAAAGCCTTATGTGCTCAGAAGGCTACTGCAGAGGGAAAAGCAAAGATGAAAGAGAGCAAAGGGCGCACTGCCATCTTAAACAAGGAAGGCAGAATAAATTGCAGTGAAGGGATCTTTGTAGAGGGAAGAAGTCCAAACAGAAAGAGGAATACAAGGCTGACGCGAGGTCCAGGTGAAATGGAGCTGATCGGCCCATGGCTTCCCACGTAGCCCAAGGCCCAGTGGCACAGGCTGGGGCTGTGAAGTCGGGGAGGCCATGGGATCCGGCCCCAAACCAGGCATTCATGAGCTGCCAGTGGGGTCTTCCGTCCCCAGAAGCTGTGCCCTGGGAGTCCCCCCACCCCAACCAGCCCCTTCATGCTAGTTTCCTGGGTCAGTCGGTGGGGGCAGAAATGGCTAAGGCAGCCATTTCCGTTTTAGGTCAGCTGTTACCTATTAGCTACATTTTGTTTGTTTCTTTTGCAAGGAGTAATTTAGGATCTCCAATCAAATTGTTGACTTTGCTAGTTATCAGTGAGAAGGATTTCACAACAATTTTCAACTATATACCATGTTCCCATCTGGGCTTCAGGCTTAGACTGGACCTGGTCTTGGCCCCTCAGGGATCTGAGGGTGTTTCGTTTCTCTGTGTTTCTTGGCTTAGTAAGAGTTTTCAGATATGCCTTAACTTTACTCATTTACTCAGGGAGATTCTTCAGGACACAGTGAGGAATACGGATATTGGGTCAAAGGTCATCTGTTGGTTCAGAAATTTTGGAAAATATAAAAAAATTTATTACTTTTGACTACATGAGTTTTAAATGTTATTTAATTTTATTTTTAAAGTACATCTTTCTCTTTTTTTGATTTTGGAGGATGGTTCTCATTTGTCAAGCATTTATTAATTTCATACCTACTAAATGCTACTGTAGAGCAGAGTATAGAGAGGGCCTAGTTTGTGTTGACCATAGATTTGGGTAAGGCTTCCCTGAAGTGGGCTTTGAGAAATGAGTAGGAGCTCCTCAGACAGGGATGGGGGAGGAGGATCCTTCAAGCACAGCAGAGTCCATGGTAATGAATGACCTGCAAGGGGCAGTGACCATTCCTGAGCGATTAGAGCCTGTCAGGTGGTAAGGTGACAGGAAGACAGATCAGCGTCAGGCACTGGGCTTTCATCTAAAATCCTTAGAGTCACTATGTGGGAAGTGTGGTGGACATTGTTTTACTCCTCTTGGCTGCCAAGCAGAGAATTACGCTGGAGAGATGGTGGGGAGCCTGCTTCGTGTGTGAGAGGAATCCTCTCCCCGCCCTTAGGACGCAGAGTCAGCCTCACTGTAGAAGCTGAAAATGTTGGGTCCTCTCTTTCTCAGTCTCACTTGCAGTTGAGGAATAATGGACTTATGATCTGGGCTCTGCCAATCAGACACCTCCACTTCAGACCTTAAATAGGGACATGAAGAAGCAGGAACCGCAAGAAAAATCCACTCCTGGAGGTGGAGCCTTCAGTTTACAGAGGCAGCAGGGGGCAAGCACTTGAGGGTCAGGGCCAAGCGTCCCCTGGTTTGGGGCAGTGGTGGGAGCTGTGGTGTCTCTGCTTGGCAGCAGCGATGGTCTCTACCTCACTGTCACTGGCTACATTGCCTCCAGACCTGGTTCTCTGACATTCCAAGAGATACTGTGAACTGTGTAATCCAGTTTTCTTTCTTTCCTTTTCTATTTTCCTTTCCTCTTCTTTCTCTCTTCTTCCTTGGTTCCTTTCTTATTTCTTTCCTTTTTTCCTTCCTTGTCATGCGTTGAGGTATAACTTACTGGCAATAAGATATATACCTTCTAAAGTGTATAATTCGATGAGTTTTGCCAAGTGTATTCAGGTGTGTAACCAGTCCCATAAGGCATAGACTGTTCCCATCCCCCCAGAAAGTTCCCTTGTGGCCCTTGGTAGTCAGCCCCCTCTCCCTGTTACCAGCCCCTCCTCTGATCTGACTTTTTGTCCTTGGAATTTTGCCTTCTCCAAATTCTCATTTAAATAGATTATGAAGCTTTTGTGTCTGACTTTTTTTCACATAGTATATAATGCTTTTGAGATTCATCTATGTTGTTGTGTGTAACAATCCATTTCTTTTTTACTGTTGAATAATATTTGAATATTTGGTTTTATCACAGTTTATCAGTTCACCAGTTGATAGACATTTGATTTCTTTCCAGTTTTTGCCTCTTACATATAAAGCTGTGAATGATCACGTACAAGTCCTTGTGCAGACATGTTTTTGTTTTTCTTAGTAAATACCTAGGAATAAGATAACTGGGTCATATAGTAAGTACATGTTAAACTTTATAAGAAACTGCCAAATTGCTTTCCAAATTGGTTTTACCATTTTGCATTCCCATCAGCAAAACATGAAATTTCCAGTTGCTCTGCATGTTCGATAGCACTTGATATTGTCAGTCTTATTAATTTTAACCATTTAGTAGGTATGTGATGGTATCTCATGATAGTGTTAATTTTTTATGTTTTATAACGTGCTTGTAAATGATACAGTTTTAAAATTTCAGTTTGCAGTGTCCATGACTCATATATACAATTGATTTTTGTATACTGACCTTTAAAATTTAAAAATTTTATTTATTATTTAATGTTTTCTTTAAAAATTTTTTTTTTTAATTGAAGTATAGTCAGTTACAATGTGTCAGTTTCTGGTGCACAGCACAATGTCCCAGTCACACATTGTATGTTGACTTTGTGTCTTACCTCCTTGCTGCAGTCACCTATCAATTCTTGCAGCTCTTTTCTGTAGTGTCTTTAAGATTATCTGTGCTGATAATCTTGTCAACTGTGAATAAAGATGGTTACACTTGCTCCTTTGTAATCTGTAAGGTTTTTATTTTTTTATTGATCTGGCGACCACCTCTTGAAGGTTGTTGAATGCAATCAGTGAGAGTAGACTTCATTTTTGTTGTTGTTTAATGTTTATTTAGTAGTAAAACTTGAAATTAGTCTTTTTAGTATTTAAACATAATTTACAAACTTAAAAAATCCTTAAAATTTTAAGCTGCAATTAAAGTTTTAGTATGACTGATTCTTACGAATACTTCAGATATCTTAAAGAGCAGATAAAACGGGCAAAAATGAAGGACTGTGAAGCTAATGAAGTTTAAGCTTCAGGACCCCTCACTTGCACAGCTTCATATAAGACCCCTTTTGTCTAGATACACATTTACTTTTATACCTTACTTTGTGTGACCCTGTTTCAGAAAAAGAAGACAAACTGTTGAAGCTTCAAGTCCCCCAAAATCTGGAGCCTCCTGCCCTCTGCTTCCTTGGATCATTGCTTTCTTTATTTTGTTATACTTTTAGGCTTTCTGTAATGTTCTTTTTTATTCTTTTCTGGGCTTTCAAAAATCTGATCAGACTGAAAAAAAAAAAAAAAGAAATGTCATCTTAGTCCAGTTAAAGTTACTGAACCTGGATGTTCAAGCAATTGATTCTTAGTCAGGACTCAAAACTTGCTTGTGTGGTCCAAGGGGACTGTCACCAGGCCACAGCTCGCCAGCTGAGCTTCCCTTTTGTTCTGTCTATTAGACATTTTAAGTCATACCTTTCTCTGAGGTTTTAATTTTTTGCAACCTGATATCCTCCCTCAAAATTATGGGCTTTCAGTCTCACTTGGGCAGCATTATATAACCTGTTGTCCTATTTGATACATTGATGGGGTCGTTTGCAATTTTGAGAATTCATGTATTCCTATTGCTATATTATTGTTATATTTATTGGGCCATCTGAAGGCTTTACTTCCTGGAAGAGGAGGAACTGTGCCTGTGGAGTTAGTAGGACTCCAGGACAGTTGGTTAATTTGTTCTTGGAATGTGCTGGTGTCCTCACCTGATACTTGGTTATTGCATGCGAGCAGCTCAGTCCTTGAGTCCTCCTTGTTCTGCTCACAGTTCCCTTCGGGGACTCTGACTTCCAGCAAGTCTGTGAGTTGCTTTCCTTACCCCGGTGAGAGCAACTAAGTACATATACTTTATAAACAGATGTCTACTTAACAAAAGAAGCCAAGTACTCATATGTGTTAACATTATTTGTCAAAATAAAAAAGGTTAAATCTGTCCTGCTGTAGTCATCATTCTTGTGTGTTTCAGCTACCTTTTTGCATTCTTTTTCTATTTGGAACTTTTCTTTTTGGATTGTCATCATTAACTCATGGTCTTTCACAGGTTCAACTTGTTCCAATAACTATGACAATAACGAAAAGAAAACAAGGATCATGTTATTACTGATGCTGTAGTGAGAGGTTGGTTGTTTTGTCCTGTTAGCAAAGCGGATGTTCTTTAAAGCCCTGTGGCTTTCTGACAACAAGAAGATGTTCCAGTGCCATCTAACCTGGTTTATTTTCCCCCAAGATACGGACTTAGTGCCCCTCCTTTGAGTGGAGAGTGGTACCCATGAGACGTATGAGAGCTGCTGACAGGGAGCTGACTTAATTTAAAGGGAAAGCATTTGGCTTCTCACCACTAAGTATGATGTTAATTGTAGGTTTTCATGTGTTCTCTACCAGTTTCAGACATGCCAGTGATACTACTTTGCTGATAGTTTTTATCATGAATGGATGTTGAATGTTGTCAAATGTTTTTCCTGCATTTTATTGAGATCATCCTGGGACTTTTTCTTTCTGTTAATATGGTGAATTACAATGATTGATTTTTTTCAAATGTTGAACCAACTGTGCATTGACCTTACTTGGTCATGATGTATTATCCTTTCTTTATTGGGCTGGATTCAATTTGTTAATATTTTGTGAGTGATACTAATATTTAGTTTTCTTTTCTTGTAGTGTCTTTGTCTGATTTTGGTATCAAGGCAATGCTGGCTTCATAGCATTAATTCATTCTATGGAAGAGACTGTAGAATTGGTATTATTTCTTCCTTTAATGTTTGGTACAATTCATCAACGAACTCATCTGGGCATGAAGTTTTCTTGGTGGGAAGTTTTAAAACTAGGGCTCCAATTTCTTTAATAATATAGAATTATTCATATTATCTTTTTTAAAGTGGACTGTCAAGTAAATTATGTAAATTATCCAATTTATCTGTTATCAAATTTATTTGCCTTAATTGTTCCTAATTTTTTCTTATTATCCTTATAATATTCATAAGATCTGTGGTGATGTTTCTTCTTTCATTCCTAATATTGATAATTTGTATTTTCCTTCTTTTTTCTTGATTAGTCTGGCTGAAGATTTATACATTTTATTGAACCTTTCACGGAAGTATCTTTTGGTTTTATGAATTTTCTGTATTAATTTTCTCTTTTTTATTTCTTCGGTTTCTGTTCTTTATCATTTGCTTCATTCTGCTTATTTTGATATAACATACTCTTCCTAGTTTTAAATATAGAATTTAAGCCTTTTCTTTTTTCCTAATATAAGCATTTAATGCTATAAATTTCTCTCCAAGTGCTGTTTTGCATTCAACAAATTTTGATACATTGTGTTTTCATTTTCATTCTATTAAAAATATTTACTAATTTCTCATATGATTTCTTCTTTGGATCAAGGGTTATCTAGGAGTCAACTGTTTAGTTTTTAAATCTTCAGGGATCATTCTATTATTGATTTCTCATTTAATTCCTATCTGTTCAGAGAACATACTTTCTGTAATTTGAATGCTTTTAAATTTGTTAAAATCTGTTTTATGTCCCCAAATATGGTCCATCCTGATGAATGTTCTATGTTCACTTGAAAAATATTTATTCTGTCTTTGGCCATACCACCCTGAACGAACCCAATCTCGTTTGATCTCGGAAGCTAAGCAGGGTCGGGCCTGGTTAGTACTTGGATGGGAAAAATGTTTATCCTGCTGCTTCTGGGTAGACCACTCTGTTAAGATCAATGAAGTCAAGTTAGTGATGCTGTTGTTCAATTGTTTATCATTAGTTTTTTTTTTTTTTTGTACTTGCTATCAAATACTAAGAGAAAAGTTTGTTGAAGTCTTTGTATATAATTGAGGATTTGTTTGTCTTCCTTTTAGCTCTGTCAGTTGTCCCTCATGTTATTTTGAAGGCTTTGTTATTAGGTGCAAAATCATTTAGGATTGTTATGTCTTCTTGATTAATTAACTCCATTATCAATAGATAATGCTTCTCTTTACCTCTGGAAATATTGTTTTTTGTGAAGTCTACTTTGTAGGACAATAATATATTCTCTCTAGCTTCCTTTTGAGAAGTACTCACATTATAGTGTATCTTTTCCCATTCTTTTACTTTTAATGTATCTATGTCTTTATATTTAAAGTGGCATACTTTTTGATGGCTTTTTCTTTCAGTGTGACGATCTCTGCCTTTTAAGTATGGTAGACCATGTACATTTTATGTAATAATTGATATGGTTGGATTTACATCTATCATCTTGCTAGTTATTTTCCACTTGTCCAATTTATTCTTTGTTTTTATTCTCTTTTCCTGTGTTCTTCCAAATTTATCGGATATTTTAACACCTTTATTATGATATGATTCCTTACAGTAAACTACACATATTTGAGATGAACAATTTGATGAGTTTTGATAGATGTATGTACACCGATGAAACCACCACTACAATCAAGATAGCTAATATTTCCATCATTCCTCAAGAGGTTCAAATTTCGAATTCAAATTTATTGGGTATTTTAAAAAATTCCATTTGTCTCTACTATTGGCTTATTAGTTACTTGTATTTTTAAAAAGATTTACTCTTGGGTTCACAAAATACATCTTTAACTTTTCACAGTTTACCTTCAAATAATGTAACAGTATACTTTCATTTCTTCTCTTCCATCCTTTGTGCTATTGTTTTGCTTTTTGCTTCTACATATGTTATTAACCCCAAAATATATAGTTTCTATTTATACTTTAGACAGCCAATAATCTTTTAAAAAGTTTAAAAGTAAGGAAAAACTTTTAAAAAATTTGCCTCCATTTTTTACCATCTTCAGGACTTTTCAGTTCTTTGTATAAATCCAAATTTTCATCTGGTTTCAATCTTTCTGCCTAAAAAACATACTTTAACATTGTAGTACATTGGTGCTAGCAATGAAATCTGTTTCCGTTTGTCTGAAAAAAGTCTTTATTTAATCATGACCTTTGAAAGATTTTTGCTGGATATAAGATTCTCAGTAGACTTTTTTTTGCTTTTGTTTTTCAGTACAAAAAACACATTTTCACTTCTGTTGTCTTCTGGCTTTCATATTTTCTGACGAGAGTTTGCTGTATATTTTGTCTTTCTTTCTTACTATGTAATGTTTCTTATTTCTCTGGCTGCTATCTAGCTTTTCTCTTTGATTTCCAGCAGTTTGATGTGTCTAGATATCAAACTGTGTGTGTGCTTGCATTGTGTACATTTTAAATTTATTCTGTTTGGGGTTTTCTGAGCTCCTTGGTTCTGTGGGTCATTAATTTTGGAAGTCTATGACCATAACCTCTTCAGATATTTCTTCTGCCCCATTCTTTATGCCTTCTCTTTTTGTACATTCAGTTACTCCTATTTGATGTTCTACAATATCTTGAATGCTTTTTTTCCCCTCACCTTTTTTTCTCCTTGTGCTTCAGTTTGCATAATTCCTTGTTTACCTATCTTCAAGTTCACAAATTCTTCTCTAGTTGTGTTTAGTAGGCTGATAAACCCATTAAAGGAATATATCATGGGGTTTTTTTTTCCCCAGAATTTCTGTCTTTTAAAAATTAATTTCTATCTCTTGGCTGAAATTCTACATCTGTTTATGCATGTTGTTCACTTTTTCCAGTAGGTGTTTTAACAAATTAATTATAGATGTTTTCAATTTTCTTTCTGATAGTTTCAATATCTGGTGAACTGGATCTGGCTTAAAAGTCTGGTTCTGTTTGTTGCTTTGTATCTTGAAAATGGCTTATGCTTTTTGTAATGCTTGTAATTTTCACTGGATCCTGGACACTGTGTATAGAACAGTAGAGAGTGAGATAAACTAGAATCAAGTATAGTTTTTGTTCTTTCAGTCCACTGCTGTGGAGGATTGAGTCAGTCTAGTCAGTGGTTTAGATGAATTTGAGTTTTGTTGTTTCTGTGGTTACACTGAATGCGCCACAGTCTTCAAAGTCCTCTAGTGGTGGGCTACCGTTACTTATGCCTTGTTAAATGGCCTAGGATTCTGGAGGACTTTTCTTAGTGTGTGTCCTCTACCTGCAGCTTTTAGCAGGCCCTTTTGATTTGATAGTCTCAACAAAAGTTGGTTTTGTCCATGACACTATTCAGTTTTCTATATTGTTAGTGTCTTGTGATTTTCTACATCTTAAGTGGAAGCAAAACTAAACTTAATATTCTCTTAATAAGCCATTTTTCTGTTTAAATCAGTTCTATGCAACTAATAATTTTGGCTAATAGAGGAGGCAATGTATGGTAGTAGTTAAGGTCAAATGAAACAGTGGGTTCAGACACAGTTGGTTTTGAATCCCGTCTCTACCACTTACCTTATCACTAACTTTACTTGCTAGGGTGATCTTAAGCAAATTATTTAACTCTGTCAGTCTCCTCATTTGTAAGGTAAGGATGGCGTGAAGTAGGTATATGAAATGCTTAACACAACTCCTGGCCCATATAAAGTGCTGAGTGAGTGGCCATTATTATCAGATTTGAATTTTTATGAAGAAGTCTGGAGACAGAGTAGAGAGTAGCCTGTAGGAAGGAGAGCCTAAGAGGTTAGAAGTTCAGTTAGCGAATAAATTAGAAGATCAGATGAGAGTCATGAGGGGTTGAAATAGGGCTATGAGAAAGGAAACGGAGGAGATGGACTCAGTAATCCACAGTCCTCTTGTGTGATGTCATGTGTCTTCCATCTTCTCTCTACCTCTCTAACTTCTCCATTAACTTCTGTCCAGTCTGGTATCACATAACGTTATAATTGTTTGGATGTCTTTCTGTGTCTGCTAGATGAGAAATCTTTGCGGGATGAGCCAAGTCTGATTTATTAGTGCTTCATACAGTGTCCAGCATATAATCGCATCAACAAGTTTGTTGTATTAAACTCGAGAAGAAATTTGTATTGTTTTCTTTCTTGCTACCACAACCACTGTTAAGATTGTAGTTGTCTGTACAATTCTTGGAATATTTCCATCCCAATAGCCGTGTCAAACTGAGTAACTCTTCCATTTTAATTCTAGTTAGATTCTAGGCTTTCTGGTGATCTCGTCCCATCTCTGGTGATCTTGTCCCATCTCTGGTGTTCTATAGGAAAAGCAAGGAGGGGATAGAGGCTAATTGTGAAATATGTTGGGGACGTAGGCTCAAACCAAACAGCTAGACTATCCCACTGTTTTGTTTGGGAACCTTATACTCAGGTATGCCAGATTCCCCAAAGAACCTTTTCTTAAGTCCCAATTTCATTGACTCATAGTGCACAATTAACTAATGGGTGACCTGAGGGACAGAAATTAGTATGGTCTGTGAGTGTTTTTCCTCATCATAGGGAGCCCATGAAGATTGTGTGATTTCTGGCTTCTTGAGTTTATCAGTCTGTTGCCCCACGCCAGTTCTGCAGAGGTTCTTATGTAACAAAAAGAAGTAATTCTATTCAGCAGAATTCCTTTCAGCAAGAGGGATGTTTTGTTTAGAAGAATTTCCTTGACAAACTTTCTTGGTGTTTAAAAAAAAAAAAAAAAAAAAAAGACCTCAAGGAACCTCATTGGGAAAAGAACAAATCTGAGTGGAAAGATGGGAGATTTGTCTGTGGTCCCTGCAGGAGACCAAGATTCTGGAGCCAGAGAGTTGGTAGGAAGCCGCTTGCTTTTCAGTGTGACTCTTCATGACTCCTCCTCCTGATCTCCCATGTCATCAGCAAAGTTACCAATTTCATATTGTGCTTGGAATGAGAGGCTTTAAACACAAAAACAAGTAGTAAAGGAAAGAACTGAAAACAGGTGTTCAAACAAAAAACTTGTGCATGAATGTTGGAAGTAACCCAGATGTCCATCAATGGATGAATGGACAAATAAATGTGGTATATCCATACAATGGAATATTATTAAGCCATTGAAAATAATGAAGTTCTATTACATGCTACAACATGGAGGAACCATGAAAACACTATGCTAAGTGAAAGAAGCCAGACACAAAAGGCCACATCTGTCATTCCATTTATATGAGATAACCAAAGTAGGCAAATTTGTAGAGATGGAAAGGAGGTTACTGTTGGTTACTAGTGTGTAATGTGGACTGACTGCTTAATGGTTATGGGATTTCTATTTAGAGTGGTGAAAAAATTCTGGAACTAAATAGTGATGATAGTTGCACAACATTGGGAATGTACTTAATACCATGAATTGTACACTTTAAAATGGTAAATTTTGTGTTGTGTATTTTAACACACACACATAAATAATGTAGTGGCTAGGCTCTGAAGGCACATGGGTTGGAGAGGGCCAGCCAGGACAGACGAAGTAATGTAGAATCATCGAGAAGAAGTAGACTTCAAGAACACCTAGAAAGAGGTGGAGAACTTTTGACCATTTCAGCCTAAGGCAATGGGGTTTGAGCCAAGGTTAACCAGATCTGTGGCAGCTCTAATGGAGACCCAAAGAGAAAGGAGAACATTACAGAGGGTTTTTTAAATTTGAAAGTGCAAACAACATCTGAATGATATGTAGTATAATGAAATCCAAAGTGTATAGACATTTATAGATTTACTATTAATCTAAGTTTATGATGTTAAAAATAATTTTTGTAGTGTTATGAACTGAATGTTTGTGTCTCCTCAAAATTCGTATGTTGAAATCCTAATCCCCTTTGTGGTGTTAGTAAATGGGAGATAATTAGGGAATGAGGGTGGACCCCTCCTGGATGAGATTAGTGCCCTCATAAGAAGAGACTTGAGAGAGCTGGCTTCCTCTCTGCTCTTCACCATCTGAGAATACAATAAAAAGACAGTCATCTGCAAATTAGGAAGCGGACCCCTGTTAGACACCAGATTTGCCAGCACTTTGATCTGGGCTTCCCAACCTCCAGAACTGTGAGAAATCAGTGCTTGTTGTTTAAGCCACCCAGTCTGTGGTAATCTGTTCTAGCAGCCCAACAGACAAGACAGAGTTGAGTGATCACTCAGTCTACTAAGCATTATCAACTATGGGTGTGGTTTAAGTCTCTTCAATGGCAAAATTCTGAGGTCAAAATTCAGTTTTGTGAATCTGTAAATAGGACCTGATTATCCGTTTTCATCATTACTATATTTCAAGTATGGATATACAAGTTTGTTTAATAAGAATGGGCCTAGTATAAAGATCCTCTTACACTTGTCTATGGAGGATGATGCTAGAGACCCAAACGTACTACAGAGGCAGCTGGGAGCAGTGGGCAGAGAGGAGACTTTGTCACTGAACACCTGCTGGCAGCCCAGCTCACTAACAACTCTGACAGGCATGGTTGGAATAGGGCCAGCATCTTACCCTCATGAAGAGCAGAGGAATGCTAGAATTGTTCACCTGTCTTCTTGTCATCACCCCCAGAGTCTCCATTGGAATCCCAAGGGTCAGTTTATCCTGGGTGTCTAGGTCATGGTGGAGACTCATTTCACGAAGAGATCTCACAGCATTTCTTGAAAGCTTCATCTCCTTCAAGTCTTTGTTTGACTGACCATCCCTGACTACTTAATACTACTCTTCCCAATGTGTTTTCCATTCCCAACCCTGCAGCACCTTTTCTTTTTCCAATGGAACTGGTCATCTCTTAACATCATAGATACTTCATCCCATGGTTTATCTTCTACGTCCCCTCTCTGGGATACCGACTCCACGAGGGTGATCCTTCACTTACGAGGGATTGGTATCCTTCTCCGTGTACGTTGCATTGGCCTTCTGCCAACTTAGAGATGACTTTACCTCCTTGATGCCATCTTGCTACGTTAGCCCCAGGGATACCATTCTCACTATTCACCTCACCAAAGTCAGTCCTGCCGAAAACCCAGTTCACAGATATCTGACTTCTGTGGAAATCTCAATAAAAATTAGCTTTTCTTTTCCATGTTAATAATGTTGATTTTGGACTTCAGGGAAATAGTTGAAAGTGCAGTATGTACTAATTTTCAACCGCATTGGAAAAACTAGATTAAAATGTTGCCAATTCTTAAAATAGAGCTTGTTTGGCTAGTAAGAGTCTTTTTTGTTGTTGTTGAAGTTTTAGCTACATAATTTAACATTTAAATTTTAGCTTAAAAGTAATTCATGTGCTTATTATAGCGAGTGTAGCTCAGTTCTAGAGTAACTCTCAGTGGGGGGCATTTAAGAGGACACCCAGTAAGCCCAGTGACATCTCCAAACATTTCCTTCAAAACATGAAGAGAATAGCCCCGTTGTTATAGACACAAACAGCTCAGTTCTGGTCCTGCTTAGACTCTGAGGAGTTTTGATGATTTAGCTTGTTTTTTTATATCACAAAATTTACACATTCAAAGGATAATTTGACCTGAAAGAAGACTACGGGGTGAGGGGAGGGGTCAGGCCTAAGACAGGCATTTTGTACTTCATCAACTTTTCACCTGGTGATGGATGTGTTCAGGAGACTTTATAGTATGAAATTTGCAGTTTTGATGTGTGCTTCTAAAGTTCGTTCATTCATTTGCATTCATTCAGCCCTCTCTCCTCTTCCTTTTCTTTCTCCCTCCATCATTCCATCGCTTCTGAGCCTTTTTTATGTGACAGGCATCATGCTGGTGGGGAGACTGAGACGAATTAAACTTTGACTCTATACTAGAGGGGCTCACAGTGTAGTAACACTTTATGGTTTAAATGGGTAGGTATGTTTGGATATTGCAGACTTTTATTGCTTGCCACTGTAACAGGCATTGTCAAGATCTGGCATGCTGGAAAGAGACTTAGGAATAGTACATTAACAGTTTCACACCTGAAGATACATTATTTTCTTCAAAATAAAATTTTAAATACTTTCAGGCCTTCCTAATAACAGCAACAAATCAGAGTCCAGACTAAGGGGTCACTGAGATTTTCCTAGCTCTCCAAAGTCCCGGGCATGAGTAAAGCACCACATGTTTCTTGGTTGAGGCCAGCAGTGTGCCTTGGAGGTGGGACGGCTGTCATGTTTGTTAAGATTCAGAAGAAAATAAATACTTCAGTGGCAAAACTTGACTATCATGACATGTTCTGCAGGGCCTGGAAAGGAGGCCAGACCACTGTTGCCTTTGTTTGGTCGTCGATTGGCCCAGGGATGTAGACAAAAGCCAACAAAGACAGGGATATGTTCTTAAGAAGGAGGTGGCTGTAAAAGACTCCAGCTAATGTAATAGTTGTTTTTTTGTTTTGTTTCCCAGTGCTTTTCACTGCCCAGCTCCCAGGAGCGTCAGAATCTCATAGTCAGATAGAAAGCAAGGTTATGAGTGTGGATAAGTTGATGGAGATATGGGGGCTAAAGAGAAGTGCTCATGAGATTTGGGATGCAGACCAGGAAGCTAACAAGGCAGTAACAGCATGGAAAAGCCGAGCCAGACGCGTTGCCCGTAAATCACACCGTCCACAGCTATTGATTGCTTCTGGCTTTGCCACTGCTGAGTCTTAAGGTTGCTTTGGAAGAAAGTGACCGTTCCCCACATATTTTTATTGAATTATAAACTGTCTCTGAAGAATGTTGATTTAACAGTATTGTTCTTTTGATGGTTGCTAGCTGCATGATTGGAGACTCACTCAGACTAACTTACAGAATGGATGGCTTCACCCTGAGGATTCACACAGACTCAGCAGAGTGTAGTCACAACACCAGGCCCGTGGAGACCCAGGAACTGTCCTGTAGCCAGGCCTCCTGAGTCTGGAAAATAGTTCAGTCCCCGAAAAGTCCGTCAGGATGCCATGTGACTCCAGTGGCAGAGTCTTTCCTTCTCCCTTCACTATCAGGACTTCACTAGATCAACTCCCGTTCTCTGCCATCGCCCGCCCGCACTCAGCCCCTCCAGCTCTTTGTTCTGACTGCCTCTGAACGTCACTCTGCTTTTGCACCTGCTACCAACTGCGCCTTCTTTCTACAAAACTCTTAAGAGGGAGGATCGTTTGGTTCACCCACCATCCAATATGGGATTCCCTTCTTGGACTGGGTTGCCCTCTGCCAGCTTATGTGTTGAGGCCACTCCAACCCAATCACTGATGGCCAAGGTGGTAGGTCATGTACTACAGAATGTGTGCAGGGTAGCAGGGCCTGTAAACATGGCAGTCTCCCTCTGAAAGAGCCAAGCAAGAAATCGGTGCTCAAGTTTCTTGATGGAGCCATTTCGTTGTGACTGGAAGGCAACTAGCCATAGTCTTGTGCCCAGGGTTGGAGGGAGGAGCTCACATACCAAGGACCTGGGATGGCCAGGAGTCAGACCCCACCCTGCTGGTCATGAACAAGCTGTGATAGGGCTGAATTCATGCTAACAGACCACTAGTCTCCCTAAACATGTCTGAGCCTTCATCCAGATAGTCCAGATGCTAAGAGGACAAGTGGCAAAGTGAGGTGAAGGGAAGCTTTGGAATCATAGTCTTGTCTCCTAACCCAGCCTTTGGGACTGTGGAAAGGCAACTGTGACTTGTCCTTCTATGCCTGTGATGCTAGAAAACCTCCCTATGCCTCAGTTTTTCTCACTTGTAAAGTGGGTATATGAGTACCTGCCTCATGGAGTTGTAGTGAGGCCAGAGGAGACAAAGAGTGTGTGTGTGTGTGTTTTTTAAATGGAGGTAGTGGGGATGGAACCCAGGACCTTGAGCATGCTAAACACATGCTCTACCACTGAGCTATATTCACCCCCAAAAGTATATATTTCGAATGTTCCAGGCTCACCAGCATAGTGCGAAACATAGTTTGCTGTTTAATGCCTCCAATGTCACCTGCTCATCCACCCTGTCTAGATTACTTCCTGTGAATCTGTAATTCTTTTTGATATGACAGTTATTTTAGTGTCTTTTTTGCCAGCCACCTGGCCATTTTCCCCCTGAACTCTCTCTCCAACCAGAAGGAAGATACCGTCCCTCTTTTATGTCCGGTTTTAGTTGGGAGATGCAGGACCTACAGTGGTAGCAGCTTTTCCCACCCACCTCACCTTGAAACGAGGCACTTCCAACAGCAGTGGTAAAGGTTGGCCTTTAGTGGCATAGTTTCCTCTGACCCCAGGATCCTTCCTTTCCAGCACCCCTGGAGAGTCCCCAGAGGGCTGCTTTGCCTGTATCTCTTCCTCATGTATTGGTGATTTCCTTCCTCAAGTAACTTCTCTTGGCTCTCTCCCTTGTTCATTAGCCATTTCAGAATTCAAGTGATGGACAAGGATACGCTTCTGTCTCATGTGGCTCAGAGAAAACCAAGGAGGTGCCCCACATAGGGAAGGAATCTTTGGCTGTGTTGTGCACCCAGGAGAACTCTTGAATAGTGGTGCTTTAACTTCACAGCCAGCGCCTTTAAATCCTCTCCTGCCCAGCTGCAACCTCTGGGTGCGTGTGCAAAATGCATGGCCAGGTCCCAGCCCAGGGGAGATGCTCAGTCAATAGTTGTTACAATCATTATTTTTATTGATGCCCCAGGCCTGCTTTGAAATTATTTCTCTCTGGTCATATCTTTCTGTCTCTCTGTTTGTCTATGTATCCATCCATCAACTATCTGTATTAGGGTTCTCCAGAGAAGCAGGAAACAGAATCGACAATATATATATGTATGTATATCACCTATATATATTTATCTTTATTCATATAAATGTGTGTATGTAAAGGCATACATTGTTTTATTGCACTTTTAAAAATTGTGCTTTGCAGACATTGCATTTTTCAACAGATTGAAGGCTTGTGGCAACCCTGTGTCAAGTAAGTCTCTTGGCACCATTTTTCTAACAGTGTTTGCTCCCTTTGTGTCTCTGGGTCACATTTTGGTAATTGCAATATTTCAAACTTTTAAATTATTATTATATTGTTATGGTGATCTGTGATTAGTGATTTTTGATGTTATTGTAATTTTTTGTTTTATATTTTTAAATTACAATGTGTACTTTTTTTCAGACATAATGCTATTACACACTTAGTAGATCACAGCATAGTGTAAACTTTTATATGCTCTGAGAAACCAAAAGATTCAATCTGACTTGCTCTATTGTGATATTTGCTCTGCTATGGTGTTCTGGAACTGGACAAGCAGTATCTCCAAGGTGTGTGTGTGTATATATATATAGTGTATATTTGTATGTGATATATTCTTCCATATATATTTCCATATACATGTGTATGTATGTGGGTGTATTACTGTTATGAGGAACAGGATCACATGATTACGGGGGCTGAGAAGCCCCGTGATCTGCTGTCTGTAAGCTGGAGACCCTGGCAAGCTGGTGGTGTCGTTCCAGTCTGAGTCTGAAGACAGGGGAGCTGGTGGTGTCAGTCTCAGTCCAAGGACAGGAGAGGACCAATGTCCCTGCTCAAGCAGACAGGGAGAAAAAGGGGCAAATTCTTCTTGCTCTGCCTTTTGTTCTATTCATGCCCTCAAGGGATTAGGTGATGCCCCACCCTCCACACTGGAGAGGGCAATCTGCTTTACTGAACCCACAGATTCAAATGGTCATCTCATCAGGAAACACATTCGGAGATACACCAGAAATAATGTTTAATCTGGACACCCCATGGCAGAGTCAGGCTGACACAAAATTAACCATCATGCTATCTGGTATGTGTGTGTATATCTATATCTGTATCTCCAGAACACACACACAGACACATTTTATATGTATATATAAAATAAATAATATATATATGTATGCGGGGAGCTGCCTCAAAGACTGAGGGTCGAGCACTCAGGGGTTAGCAACCCTGTTTGCAAGACATAGCCCTGGGAAACTTGCTCTGCAAGGATTCCCTGTCCCGCCACCCCACCTTAAAGATTGTAGATTAACAGGTGTTTGTCCTGGAAGAGGATCTGGACTTTGTTCCTTGCCCAAGGAAGACAAGATAAGGAAAGCTTGACATCTTAACTTTATGACTACAATAAATATGTCCAAAACAGCATTGTAAAAGATTTTGAGGCACACTATGTAATCCTCCTTGGTATGCAATATTTTTTCTTCTTAAGCATTATAAAAAGAATTGCTGAATAAACCACGGCGGCGGTGTCTGGTCTTTGCCTCGGCAGGATGCAAGACCCGTCCCTCTCGATCCCATTCTTTGTGTGTGTGTGTCTGTTCTTTTTTCCTAGTTGTGGCGACCGCGTCTTCAGACCAGTTCGTTTTGCCGGCTGGCTCCGGCATATATATATAAAGTTACATGCATACACAGCTATATGTAATCAGTTCTTCTTTGAAATAACTGCCACTCCTGCTGATTCCTCATACTTCGTATTTTCATGGCTTTCTTGGTGGTCTGTATGAAGCTTTTTTTTTTTTTTTTTGATTCCACATATGAGCGATCTCATACGGTATTTTTCTTTCTCTTTCTGGCTTACTTCACTTAGAATGACATTTTCCAGGAACATCCATGTTGCTACAAATGGCATTATGTTATCGGTTTTTATGGCTGAATAGTATTCCATTGTATAAATATACCACATCTTCTTTATCCAGTCATCTGTTGATGGACATTTAGGCTGTCTCCATGTCTTGGCTATTGTAAATAGTGCTGCTGTGAACATTGGGGTGCAGGTGTCTTACTGAAGAAGGATTCCTTCTGGATATATGCCCAGGAGCGGGATTCCTGGGTCATATGGTAAGTCTATTCCTAGTCTTTTGAGGAATCTCCATACTGTTTTCCATAGTGGCTGCACCGAACTGCATTCCCACCAGCAGTGTAGGAGGGTTCCCTTTTCTCCACAGCCTCTCTAGCGTTTGTCATTTGTGGACGTTTGAATGATGCCATTCTGACTGGTGTGAGGTGGTACCTCATTGTAGTTTTGATTTGCATTTCTCTGATAATTAGTGATATTGAGCATTTTTTCATGTGCCTATGGATCATTTGTATTTCTTCCTTGAAGAATTGCTTGTTTAGGTCTTCTGCCCATTTTTGGATTGGGTTGTTTGTTTTTTTCTTATTAAGTCGTATGAGCTGCTTATATATTCTGGAGATCAAGCCTTTGTTGGTTTCATTTGCAAAACTTTTCTCCCATTCCGTAGGTTGTCGCTTTGTTTTACTTCTGGTTTCCTTTGCCATGCAGAAGCTTGTAAGTTTAATTAGGTCCCATTTGTTTATTCTTGCTTTTATTTCTATTGCTCGGGTAGACTGTCCTAGGAGAACATTTTTTGAGATGTGTGTGAGATAATGTTTTGCCTATATTTTCTTCTAGGAGGTTTATTGTATCTTGTCTTATGTTTAAGTCTTTGATCCATTTTGAGTTTATTTTTGTGTATGGTGTAAGGGAGTGTTCTAGCTTCATTGATTTACATGCTGCTGTCCAGTTTTCCCAACACCATTTGCTGAAGAGACTGTCTTTATTCCTTTGTATTTTCTTGCCTCCTCGTATGAAGCTTTTGTTACTTCAGCAGCTCTTATATGAGGCAGAAGTTTTTTAAGGAGGAAATAAGTGAAAGATCTTCATCATTTATTTTGTATGTGTATGTAGTTGGTATAATTTCTACTGACAGAACCTTGTACCTTGGAGTAGAGATGAGGCAGAACTTTCCCAGGGCGTCTGGAATTTCCTCTTTCTGTTCTCCTTTGCACACGACTGAACATCTCCACCGAAACTCACATTGTGTGAAGTGCTGAGCCCATGTGGCCTTTGGCTGCTGATGACCACAAGGCCCATTTCTTTAGGTACTTGGGGCACCAGGGAAAACCCAAGTCAGATCAGAGGAAGGTTGGCTGCAATCTGATGCCTGAGTTTTCCCATGCTGACGAAGCATTCCTCGTGGGGAGTGCCTTTCACCTGGGAGGATGCCAGCAGACCTGTTGACCGTGTGAGTATGCTTGTGGGCGCTGCTCTTCACGCATCCCCATGTTACTCTGCTTTCAGTAAGTGGGGCTGGTAAACACTGCGTCAGGATCCAGGGTGGCTGTGAGCATGAAGACTGTCAGAGGACCAGGCAGGCTTCCCTCTTTAGGAAGACTTGTGCTTACAGTGCGGCAGCAGTTCTAGGATCACCTGCTCTCTGATGGCTGATGGACAAGCATTTCCTTCAAGCCCACTTGGTACCTTTATAGTTAGGTGAGGAAGAGAAGCATGGTGTCAGAAGTCTGACCTGCTCATGCACATGTGAAGGCGGCATTTCCTGAGCTTTCTTATAGTCTGGATCTGTTTGAGGATGTCTCTGGTTGCCTCAGGAAGAAGGTACTGAAGGACTGCTGGCCTGGGTAGGGGTGGGTTGGTGGAGGCTTAATAGCGGGGAGTTGAGCAGTTACACTGGGCCACTTGGGGGTCCCTTCCATCCTGAGCTTCTTCAGTCTTACAGTTTCAAAGTTTTTGTTTGAGAGAATGAACAAGGCGATGGCTCCCAAACCCCGATGCTCTTTATTCACTTATTACCATCCTCTCTTCTTTCCTCTGTCAAAATTAAGTAATTTCACTATAATTTTTGAAAACAGGACATGCAGTCCCACAGGCAGAGATGAGGACACAGCCTGAGGTCAGATGATATGATGCTCTAGCTCCTTGGTAAGTGTGCACGAGGTCCGTCCTAGGTTGGAAGGAAAAGTGAATTGGAGTATTTAAAAGCAGTTGGGAAAAGCTCCTTTAATTTTGCTTATCCTTGGGCATGTGTTTTCTGGATATATTTGGGGGTAAATCTATCAACCGTGGAGTTTCCCTGTTGCTTTGAAAGGTGGAGGATGTGAGGAGGTAGAGGAAGGAAAGAAAACGTCAGTGGAGAAGGGCGTTTGCCTAAAGAGGGCAAAGGACAAAGGTCTCCTTGATGTGGGAAGTTACTTCTATGTTTTGCAAACTATTTTCCTTATTTTTCACCAACTTCAAATTCAAAGTGGTCTCTTTCATTCTCGCCTTTGGATGGCTTTCCTTCTAAACACAAGCAGTTTATTAGAAACCTGAGCACCAAGCGCTTTGGAGCCAAAGGATTGCCTCTGGGGCTGGATCCTGATGTCAGCATCAGGGGCTTGGACCACCACACAGTTCTCTGAATTCAGGGCGCCTGAATGCCGGGGATCGTGAGGCTGAGTCCTGGTCTTTGTTGAGAACCAGGGTTGATGTCCTGTTAGGATTCAGAGTCCATGCCAAGGCAGGTCCATGGGGTGTAGACGCTGGCAGGTTTGGCCACACGAGCAGCCAGGAGAGAGGTGACCTCTGGCACTCATTCTGCACACGAAAACCACACTGGGGGGATCACGTCAGACCCTGTGCCAGGAGGGAGGCAGAGCAAATCAGAGATGACACCTGAGGAACGAGAAAATATGTTGACTTATTTCTTTCCCTTCATGTTACTACATCATGGGGACAACTTGGGGCATTTTGTGGTTCTCCAAGAGGAGATACTTGAACAGCTGCCTACAGAGAGACTAGTGAGGGTCTTACCTTCCTGACTGGAGGAATAGGATCGTGTACACAGAGGAGAGCTGTGCCTTTGACACCAAGTTTTAGTAGCTGGGAGAGGTGCAGAAGAGGGCAGAGAACTTTGCTTTGCTGTCTACAGAATCTTGCGCCTGTGCCTGAGGGCTTGTGTCTTGGCTATAGCAGCCTTCTGGAACAGCAGAGTGACACCAGAGTCTTTAGGAAGGTCTCAGGCACGTCCGATGTAGCCATTGAAGCCTCAAAGTGTGCAGAGCTGAGGGCCTGGCTCCTGCGTCCTTGTCTGTGAGAACCACTCCCAAGGCACTCAGAGCGCCTTGTGGCGGGAAAGGTCTCTGCTGGGTCAGTTAGCAGCCCTCTGAGTGGACTGCAGTGTCCTGCCCTTCAGAAACTTACAGTGCAGGGCTTAGTCTTAGCTGACAGGCGCTGCGGGCTTTGTAACTAGCACCTTCGTGGATTATGTCATTTAATCTGCACAACAATCTCATGAGGTTGTAAATTTATTTCTCCTTTGTAGAGATGAGGAGGTTGAAGCTTACAGAAATCAAGTACCCTGTTTGCAGTCACACCGTTGATAAGAAGAGACTGGGATTGAATTCAGCAGTCTGGCTCCAATGCTCAGTTGTAGATTAATACATTTTTTCAATGGAGGTATAGGGGATTGAACCCAGGACCTCATGCATGCTAAGCACACACTCTACCAATGAGCTCTTCCCGCCCCCCACCAAATATTTTAAAATACAGACATTAGTATCAATCTGTGTAGTGTAGAATAGCTGTTGTTATTTTTTCACTACTGGCAAGATAGGGTAGAAACCAGCTGTTCCTACACAAAATATTCTGTGGCAAACCCAATGACATTTTCTTACCTTGATTCTTACCCAGAATGTCTGAATCTCAGGAATGACAGAAACAGACTGCAAATCAAATGACTCTTGGTATTTTAAGTCAAAGAGGCTAAAGAAGGAGGATTTCAAGAAGGGAGTAGACAACACTGTTAAATGCTACAGCGAGAGGATGTAAAATGGGAACTTAAAAGATTCCATCAGATTTGCAATTAGATTTTGTGAGTCGAAACAATCTATTGTCTCCTGGAATACCAAAAAAGGTCTTTTTTGAAATAAATAATATACACATGGTACTATATTCAAACATATAGAACATAGACAAGGAAAAGCTCTCCCATCCCTAGATGGGTCTCCCTCCCAAACACCAGGCACCCAGTCTCCTTTCCAGAAAGCAAACGCTGCTACCAGTTTATTGTGGCTCCTTCCTGAGCTACTCTATGCACATACAATAAATAAGTGTATATACTTTTTTTCTTTTTCACAATAGACTATTATACTATATGCAGTGTTCTGCACCTTTTTTTTTTTTAACTTAACAATATATCTGTAGTCTTGTAGACTGTCCCATAATAGTACAGCTGGAGTTTCTTTACTACTTTTTGCAGCTGCACAGGGTTCCATGGTATGGATGTATTCTAATGTATTTAATAAAGAAGAGTTTTTATTTGGCCCTAAAAAGAAAAGCACCAATATCTAGGAAAGATACTGGAAAGGGCTTTTTCTTTTGAGAACAGAAAGGTACTATCTGAAGGAAGTAGATAGAGCTGAGGACCGTTCACGTGTTAAGTGGTACCTGTCCTGGGTCCAGTTGAACCCAACAAGGACTAGCTTACTTCTGAGGAGTTTTCTTACAGCCTACCTCCCTGCACCATGATTTAGAAACTTCATTTCTGAAAATGGTGTAACTTCTCCTACGTTGGCTAGAAGAAGTCCAGATACCGTCTCCAATCTTTTGGGAAATGAGGGAAGTAATAATTCTGTCTCTTTGAGTTTGTAACTCTAGTGTCCCCAGAGTATCTTGGACATAAGCAGCTTTTAGCAAGTGTTTGTTTACTTGAATGAATGAATGAGGGCACATGGCCACGTTGGATTTCTGAAGTAGAGTCAGTGAATGAGGGTCTGTGCATTCATCTATCATCTGTCCTTCTATCCAGCAATTACTTTAAGTACCAGAGTCTGCTAATCAGTCCTGGCTATTGAGCAAACAGCTGGCCCTCCATATCCTCAGATTCCACATCTGTGAATTCAGCCAATTGTGGACAAAAAATATATTTTTAAAAAATTCTGGAAAATTTCAAAAAGCAGAACTTGAATTTGCTGCATAACAGCAGCTATTTATATAGCCTTTACATTGTATAATGTGTTGTAAGTAATTTAGAGATGATTTTAAAGTATACAGGAGGACTTGCATAGGGTATATGCAAATATTCACATAAGGGACTTAAGCGTCTGCTGATTTTTGGTGTCTGTGGGGGGTCTTGGAACCAATCCCCCTAGGCAAGTCATCAGGCTGAAATAGCTCTTAGCATCTCTAACCTCTACTTTCTCTAATTTCTAATATCCTAATCAGAATATCCTCTAATTCCTTATGTCAGTTGGGAAAGTTTCTTGTCTCAGATCTGATCAGTACAAGTTCCACCACTTAGTAATTGTGAATGACCTTGGATAGTGGCTGAACTCTGAATTTGCATTTCCTTATTTGCAAAGCAGGAATAGCATTACCTATTTTCTGAGGGGTTTTATTAGAATTAAATGAGCTAATATTTAAAACAGCTAACAAAGTCCTTGTCAGATAACATAAGTTTAAAGCTGTTAATTTCCTCTTCTTTGCTCTTCTGCCTCTCATAAGGTATGACCCATGCAGTCGACCAATGCTGATTTTTAGTATGTGTTACCTTATAAATAAACTGGACTACAGGTTTATAAATACCTTTTCTGTGAGTTTGGTTGTAATCTTTGAATATTAATGATGTGTAGAGCACTTGAAGATTGTCTAATCCAAGTTTTTGTTTAAGTAGAGAATACATGATCAGAAATTCATTTGTGTATAAACTGCATAATGTAAAAAAATCACTCAGAATTAACCACTAAAAACATTTTAGCAGCACAAAGAGAGAGTAGCCCATAAACAGTTGAGTCATTTTTATTCTCACAGAGGTTCATAGTTGTAGGCCTAGTGTAAGTAACTGGTCAAATGAAGAAATCAGTGAGTCTGATGTGTAACAGGTGAGGGGGTTCTTGAACTGTGGCTTGTGTTCTGCATGTCTCAGTTCTGAGTCTGCTCAGACTAGGTGTCAGCAGTGGTTTTAGCAGTTCTGTGAAAGAGAATGTGTTTTTCTCAGAATTGGTTAAACTATATACTTCCCAGCATCTATTTCACAAATATTTTTTGCAAATGACAGGTATCTTTTCATACTGTCTTAAGCCAAAAAGTTAATTTATTGACTCAGGTCATTGGCGGGGGGAAAAAGAGCTTCAAGTATTTCTTGATGCTGTCAGTTAAAGTTTTGGTCACAAAATATTTAGAAGTTATTTTTGTTTAAAAAGTTGATTTTTGGTTCATTAACCCTAAACTGAAGAAACCCAGGTCTTCTTAAGCTTTAAGTTCAACTTATAAATATTATTATTCTATAAATATTTCTAGTGAAGTTTTAATGTTGGACTTTGAATTTTTTTATTTCTAGAATTTAACTTGGGGCCTTTTTATATCTTCTACATCTCTACTTAAAAATGCTTAAACTTTCTTTTACCTTCTTGAGTATATGGAATATAGTTATAATAATTGTTTTAACATCTTAATTCCATCATCAATGGCATTTCTGGATCTGTTTCTATTGAGAATTTTTTGCTTCGTTGTGTTCTTTATTGTCCTATATCTTATCTGGTAAGGTTTTTTCTTTTGTTTGTTTGCTTGGTTTTTTTCAGGGGTGGGTGTGTAATTAGGTTTATTTATTTATTATTTAGTGCAGGTACTGGGGATTGAACCCAGGACCTCATGCATGTTAAGCAAGCACTCTACGACTGAGCTATACCCTCTCCACACCTTATCCAGTAAGTCTTGATTGGATTTTAGACTACTGTAACTTTTATGTTCTGGGCTTAGATATTTTTGGATTTCTCTATTTTTTTTTCTATTGAAGTATAGTTGATTTACAATGTTGTGTTTAGTTTCTGGTGTACAGCTTAGTGATTCAGTTATATATATATATATATATATATATATATATATTCTTTCATATTTTTTTCATCATAGATTATTACAAGATATTGAATATTGTCCCCTGTGCTATACAGTAGGACCTGATTTATCTATTTTATATGCAGTAGTTTGTGTCTGCAAATCCCAAACTCCTAATTTACCCTTCCCCGACCAACTTTTCCTTGGTAACCATAAGTTTGTTTTCTACATCTGTGAGTCTGTTTCTGTTTTGTAAATAAATTTTTTTGTATCATTTTTTTAGATTCCACACACGTGATATCATATGGTATTTTTCTCTGTCTGACTTCACTTAGTATGATAATCTCTTGGTCCATCCATATTGCTGCAAATGGCTATTTCATTCTTTTTTATGGCTGAGTATGTATTTCTATATTCTTGAGTTTTCTTGTATATGGTTAAGTTACTTAGAAACAATTTAATCCATTCGAGTCTTGCTTGCTTGTTAGGTGAGGCTAAAAAAAAAAAATAGCATTTAGTCAGGCTAATTTTCCCCATTACTGAGTACTTTTGAGTACTCTGCCAATCTCCCTTGAATTATGAGGTAATTGGTTGATGGGAACAGGCACTCTTTCTGGCCCCGAATGAGCAAAGAAAATTATTCTTGCTCCCTGTATAACCCTCTTAGGGAGTTCTTTCCCGGGCCTTGGGTAATTTCCTCACATACACACACTGATTAGCATTCATCTGACCCTCTGCAGATCTCTAGAACTTTCCCTGTGTAGCTCTCTCTTTCCGTTCTCTACCCTGTGACCTTGAGCTGCCTTGACCTTCCCAGATGCCCAGCTCTGTCCCCTCAACTCAGAGAGACCTTTGGACGAGCCCTGCCTGCGCTGCAGCCTGCACAGGCTCTCCTGGAAGTAAGCTGGGCCAGGGGCAGGGCTCACCTCATTTGTTTCTCTGCTCTTAGGGATCGCTGTCCAGTGCTCTCGACACCCATTGTCTGAAAATCATTATTTCTTATGTTTTGTCTGGTTTACATTTTTTTGGCTCTCATAGAATGTTTAAATCATCCATTGGATTTTACTGTTTTCGCCTCTGGCTCCAATATTCAGATTACACCGAAGACCAGGGGGTTCAGATGATGTCATTAGGATGTTTCTGGGCTCTGCATTGGCTTCATTCTCATGCATCTTGTGGCAATGTCTACAACCTCATGTTGAAGGCCCCCCAGTTTAAGTCCGGCAGAAAAGAGAATGGCCCTGTTGTGACCTCAAGGAATGGCCTCAGCAGGAGTCTAAGTGCCACCTCTTGGCTGGGTTTGTCTACTTACCTATTGCTTAACCATTCACTGTTATCAGGAATGGTGAAAGAACATAAGGTTGGGGTGACAAAAGTCAGGGGAAATTATGCTGGCAGAAAAACCAGTGTATGTTGTTAGAGTCACATTGACTTCAGGAGAGTCCTAGAGTTGATGGAGCTGTCTCTGGAGTCTTAGGATACCATGTCATCTTGGTACAGAGTTTGTTTGCTTTAAGCAGAGTCAGGTATTCCTCTTGAAATAGAGCCACGCTGATGGGGTTCATGCTTGATAATTTAGAATCATCCTGAGGTTTCCATTACAAAAGCAGCTACAAACATTTAAAGCCTAGTACACACTCATTAACATCCAGAAATTTCTTTGGATATAAACTTTTGAGATTCACAATTCTGTCGAAACCAGGGCAATTCAACAAAGTGAAGTTGAAAAAGCCCCTAGTTCTCTCTAAGTCTGTGTCTACCGGGATGTGGTCACTACGACAAACAGCAATTCAGTTTCCGGTTTTCTTTAGGAACATGTCACCTCAGTACAGTGTCATCAGCCCCTGGAGTCAGGTTGCTCCATGCCTCGCAACTTTCAAAAACTGAAAAAATTTCTCCAAACGTCCAGTGTAATGATCTGAGTATATTTAAGTAAATTAAAATCACATAGCTTCAGCGTCCTTTGATTATACCCAAAAAACTCTACATTTTAAGGGCATGAGTTGAACATTCACGATGTTGATCACACTGGGACGGCAGGCTGTCTTGCAGTTTGTTGCTGTACAAAATTACCTGGCGGTGATCAAATGTAAGCTTCGGGTTCAGGGCAAACTTCCGTTTTGACTTGAATTTCCTCTCAGTCCTTTTTTATTTTGCCTTTCCATTGTAGAGCCCCATCTATGCCAAGTGAGCTGAACTTTCCTATGTTTATGCCAAACTACTCAAATTCTTTCAGACAGGTGGCCGAACCTTCCGGTTCCTGTGTGTGAGCTCCTTGGGAAGGTGTTTGTTTTATTGAACATCCTGAGCTGGCTGGTTCAGGTGCGCTGCATTGCCTGGAGGGCCCCACGTTCGATGCCCCTACTCTGTACCACTCGTTACACACACGAGGAAAAAGGTGGGGTCAAGTCACTGATGTAGGTGGACCAGTGAGGAGTGGCTTGGCTTAGACCCCAAGCTTCCGGCTTCCTCAGCCAGGTGATTCTGAGTAGTGGGACTTGGAGCAGACAGATGTGCATTCTGTCTTTGGCCCCACCGTGTACCAGCCATGACTTTGAGCAGGGTACTTAACCTTCTGAGCTTTGTTTGCATCTGTAAAATTGGAGCTGTACCACCCAGCCGACAGTGCTATTGTGAGGGTTAGTTGATGCAATTTTGGTAGATCACCTGGCAGAGCAGTTCCCTTTCCTGTGGACCTTTATCTCTCACCTGACTTTTCTAAGGGTAGGAATTCATTCCTCTGAAGAGGATCACCCTTATGGAGACTTAGATAAAACTGGTTTCTGAATCAGCCAAGCTGTGGGCCTGCTGGTCCAGACTTGCTGAGCTGCCCAGCCCGAGGCAGCAGCACCTGTGCCCCTGGCAGTGCTGCGGGTGGCCGTGCCGGGTAACCCACACCAGGGTGGCTGGGCTGGAGCCACGGACGGTGGGAGAAAGGCCAAGGTTTCCCCAGAGACTTTTTTTTTAAGGCCCAAAACCTTCACAGTCTCACAGAAGGGTTTCTGTCTCAGAACCCTGGCAATGACTTTTTATGTGAACTTAAGGCAAGCCTGAAAGAAATTATTGTACATTCATCGATAAGACTTACTTTTCTAACTCATTTTTAAATGCAGAGATAACATGAGAGACCACCTCCTTTTGTCTTTCGTAGTTTTAATCTAGTGACAATTTTCTGAACATTAAGGTCTGCCTTCCCCATTACTGAGGAGACAGGGGTGTCACTTTTTCTTCTCTGGAGCTTATCACCTTGATTAGTCTTGTCTCCACAGACTGTTCTCTCCTGAAGCCGTGAGTGCCAGCCACTTTGATCACTTTGACAGACGTAGTGTAGGGACTGAACGTGTCTCCCACAAGTTCACACACTGAAGCCCTAACCCCCAATGTTATGGTATTTGCAGGTGAGGCTGCTGGGAGGTAACTGGGTTTGGATGAGGCCGTGGGGGTGGAGCCCCCATGATGAGATTAGTGCCCTTAATAGGGGATTAAGGGACCAGAGCTGCTCTCTATCCTGTGCCGTGTGAGGATACAAGAAGGTGGCTGTCTACAAACCAGGAAGATTCTCACCAGACGCTGGATCTGCCGGCACCTTGATCTTAGAATTCCCAGCATCCAGAATTGTGAGAAATACATGTTTAAGCCACCCAGTCTATGATTATTTGTTACAGGAGCCCAAACGTATTTTAAATTATATCCCAGGACTAAATCAGGTTAGCCAGCCACCACCCAAGCAGAGTTATTTTTCTTGACCTGTGACTTGGTGTGAGGGCACTGACCCGTGGCGGGTGGAGGTGCAGAAACAAACAGTGCTGCCAATCCTGCTGTTTTCTCTATCGTCAGTGTGTCTGTTGTCTGTAACGCTACAGATTGCTCTCGATGAGGCTCATTAGGAGGAAAAGTCCCTGGCCTTTACAGGAAAAATTATGTTCTCTCTGGAGCAATGGGTTTGCTTTTATCTTTCTGCTGCCTTGAGGGATATGATTGACTAGCATCTCTTCTTAATGCTGCACGCCAGGCTGATAGGAAGGTTAGAACCAAATTTAACACTTACTCTTTCATATTATTTAGAACTTTACAGGATAAGTGTTTTGTATTTGTCTATTCTAGACACTGTTAATGCCTGACTTTTGCTACTATGTCAAGGAGGGATTTTATGTGGGAAAAATGTACATAGGTGTGTCACATGGAGAAGAGACATTCAAGCGGCTTTTTAAAATCTCCACTTAAAATCTAGAGGCAATGTGGGAAAGTATGGGAAGGTAATTTTACAATTAAAATGTATACAAGTAGGAGATTCATGAACCAATCAAATAACACATCTGCTCAAACTTTCACTAGCTTCAATCATAACATTAGTTATTATATTAATATTTTAACATAATATCCATATTCAGACAGAGCTTTCCTTCCTTCCAAAGTACTTTCTCATTCGTCAAACATAACAGGAGAGAGACTGCACAATGTTAAAATTTATTTCTGAAATGCTTTTATTCTTTCAATCAGTACACATTATATTAAGTATAGAATTTCCTTAAAAATTAACAAATAACTAAGTTTTACTGTTAGGACATTGATATGGAGAAGGAAACATCTGGCTCTTTTGACTTTTTACATTTATCCAACTTCTAAGTAGATTTTCATGTTAATGTTCTTCTGTGTTATTTTTGTCCAAGTTGTGACAGCTAAAACAGAACAAAAAATCAAATATTTTTTTTAAATCACAAAATAAACTTATGTATTCAATCATATTTGTAAACAGTTTAAATGCACACTTTTTTCATGGTAAAATTCAGGCTTTCAGTTTCATTCACTGTATTTTTAGAACAATATACTTTCACTCAATTTTCACCATCATCTCAAATGTTTATGATTTGTAAATATTTAAAAACTGTCATGGCACAAAGATGTATAAACATTCTAGTTGCAAATTAATGGAAAACAAAAACCTGAGACTAAAGAAAATTAGTATTAACTCAGTATTAAAATATAAAGAAAAATGTCACGTGTGGCTTCACTGCTGACAGTTCACTTTTATATATATTTTAATATATTTCTAATACAAATTCTAATAGAAATTAGAAATATAATAAGATTTTCAATTCTGGAAGGCTGGATAAACTCCTATTGGACCAAGTCTACCAGAGATAGAAATTATAAACTTTAAACAGAACACGAAAACCAACTACCTGAAGGCAAAGAAGAACAAGTGAGATCACGTGGAAGGAGGGAATAGCGCTGGCTGAGTTCTCTGATTCTACGGCTCTCAGCCTGAAGGCAGGCCACAGTGGGTGCTATACTAGAGCTAAAACTTACAGAGAACCTGCAGTCTTTCTGGCCTGAAGAACCAGAAGAGTGAGTCTGGGGGCAACTAAAGCTACCGAAAGGTGAGGCGGAGATCCTGGAGAGAGCCAGTGCGACAGACCCCAAATTCTGTGTATAGACTTTTCTCTGAATCTCTGGTGAAAGTGGGATTTCAGCTGCTGCCCAAGAGACAGTTTGAACTTTGGGCCTGACCAACAATCTCTGGGGAAAAAAGAACTCAGTTTCCAAAACACAGCATTCACAATGTAAAGGATACAACCTAAAATCAGTCAATATATGAAGAAACAGGAAAATGGGACCCATTCTCTAGGAGGACAGACAATGGAGACCATCAGTGAAATGATCCATGTGTGGTAGTTAATAGTACAAGGTTTTAAAAAGCAGCTAGAACAATGAAATAATGGAAAAGTGAAAAATAAGAAATCTTAACAGAAAAATACAAACTATTTTTTAAAAACCCAAATGAAAATTCTAGAACAACTGGTAAATACACTAATATTCAAATAGCAGCATGGAGATAGCATGAGAAAGACTTAGTGAATCTGAAGACAGTGCAACTTAAGTTATAGACTTTAAGGAACAGAATCCTTAGGGGCTTGGGGGACACTATAAAAAAGTTAAACATTATATATAAAAGGACAGGAGAGAGAAAAGTGGGCATAAAAATATTTGAAGAAGTAACAGCTGAAAATTCTCTATATTTGGTGAAGGTATAAACTTATAGAGTGAGGAAGCTCAGTGATCCCCAAGCAAGATACACAGAAGTCTTGTATTGATACACTGTAATTAAACTGCTGAAAACCAAAGATAATGAGAAAATCTTGAAAGCCCCAGGGAGAGATTACACATTACATATAAAGTTACTATATCAATCTGAATGACTGCTGACTTCCTACCAAAAACAATGAAGGTCAGAAGACAGTGGACTAACATCTTTAAAGTGCTGAAAACCTGTCAATCCAGAATTCTGTATCCAGCAAAAATATCATTTAAAAATACAGGTGAGATAGACATTTTCATCTAAAAGAAAATTAAGGGAACTCCCCAATAGCATACCTGAGCTACAATGAATGCTGAAAAGAAGTTTTTCAGTCAATAGATGGAAATTAAAATCTGTAAGTAGGGATGAAGAGTACTGGAAATCATATCCATAAAAATGCAAAAGAATTATGTCTTTATTTCACACACAACTGTCTAAAACACAAATAACACTGTCCACTGTCTTGAGGTTAATAATGTATATAGATATAAAATATGACAATCACAGCATAAATGCTGAGGGTCTACATGTTTGCAAGTTTTCTACATTTAATACAAGTGGCATAATATTAATTAGTCTATGAACAGTTAAGATGTATATAATGTGATCTGCAACCCCAAAATAATGCAGAGATATACCTAAAACAAATCTGTGGATAAATCAAAGTGGAATTCTAAAAAGTGTTCAAATACAAAGAAAGGCAGGAAAGGAGGAACAGGAAACAGTAAAATGGTAGACCTCAATCCAATCATGTTAATAATTACATTAGATATTAATAGACCAATAGACTCCAATTAAAAGACAGAGATTGTCAGAATGGTTAAAAAAAAAAAAAAGATCCAACTATATTCTACCTACCAAATATACACTTTAAATATAAATTCATAGACAAGCTGAAAGTAAACAAATGGAAAAGTTTTAACTTGTAAACTGTAAGTAACTGAAGGCTAGGATGGCTATCTGAATATTAGATAAAATAGACTTCAAGACAAAGAGCATTACCAGAAAGTACAGGAATACTGCATAAAGATAAAAAGGTCCATTCATCAGGAAGATACAACAGTCATAGATTTGTATATACCTAAATAATAGAGCTTAAAAATACAAAAAGTAGGAAATGACAGAACTAAAGTAAAAGACAATTCCATAATCACAGTTGGAGATTTTGATACCAGTCTTTCAGTACTTCATTGATTTTTCTTTTGGTCTAGTTCTGTTAAGACATACAGGAGCTAAGTAATGCTATCAACGACTTTGACCAAATTAGTATTTTAGAACCCTTCCCCACAACTTCTGCATAATATACATTCTTTTTTTAACTGCATATGGAGTCCTTAGCAAGACAGATCATATGTTGGGCCAGAAAAGGAATTTAAATAAATTTTGAAACAATAAACGTATGTATAGAATGTCCTATGACAAGAGAATTAAATTAGAAATCAGTTAAGAATAAGGTGTCTAGAAAATCCACAAATACTTGAAACAACAAAAGATCTCCACACATGTGCTAAAGAATAAACCACCAGGTAAATTAAAAATAGTTCAAACAATGATAAGAAATGTATCAACATTTGTGGAATGTGGCTAAAGCAGTGAATGGCAAGAGTTTTAATTTTATGGCTTTAAATGCTTATTTTAGAAAAGAAAACTAAAGTTAAGGACTAGTAATTTTCCAATATTAGGAGCTAGGAAAAGAACAAAGTAACCCTAAAGTAATCAAAACAGAGGAATAATCAAGAGTAAAAACCAATGAATAAAAAACAAAAAAAGAGAAAATCAACACAAACACCATCTGGTTCATTAAAAAAGATTAACCTCTAATTAACCTAACCAAGAAAAATTCCATTTATGTGATGTTCTAAAGTAGGCAAGGCTAATCTATGGGGAAAAGCATCAAGACAGTGTCTGGGGGGCAGGCTTTGACTAGGAGCAAGGATTGACTGGCAAAGGCCATAAAGGAGCTTTGTGATGTGATGGTTCTCTGTCTTGATGGGGGTTTGGGTTAATACTCAGGTGAACAAGACATCTGACAAAATTCAGGAAAGTACACTTAAGATATATGTATTTCACTGTAAATTTTACGTCCAAAGAGTAATACAACGACGACAAACTAAACCAGTAATGAAATCTAGTTAATAATAATGGCACTGAAGTATTAAGGGGGAAGTGTACTGATAACTACTACTTACTTTGAAATTAATAAAGCAAGCTGGAGCAAAGAATAGAATGAAGAATGGGAAGATGGACAGGCTATTGTATAAAGCAAGGACAATAAAATGTTAGTGGGGAGTGTACATGTGTTCACTGCAAATTCTCTTCAGTTTTCTGTATGTTGAAATTCTTATAATACCACTGGACCACTACACTGAGGTTGAAAGTACAAGAACCGTATTACGTGGGTAAGAAGGTTGTACTGGAAAAAGACACTAGGAAGAGCTGCTAAAAACAAGTACTGGGTACAGTTATGATTTTTATGGGAGCCACGGCAACTACCCCAATTTAAAATTTTCTGAATTTACCTTCTCATAGATTTGGGATAAGGGAAATAATGTTACTTATAAGAGTTTTCTTCATAGTTGTCCATGGGCAAAACCTTACATTCTCATAACTTTATGGCTTTTAGTTGAGCTGGTTCAGATGAATATGATTACCTTACTCCCTTTTGAAAAGTAGCAACAGCAACTTGGGGTATGCTAAGAAACAAACTAAAAGGTGCACTTTACCTGTTTTATGAACTGAGTAGCATTAAAAAGTTCACTGCAGCCATACAAAATGTGCTTGCCTTGTTTCCCCTGTAAAAAATCAGAGACAGAACTCAGATACAAGTAATATTTTCAGTGTTCCCAAGAAGAGGGATTAAACCTAGTAAGACTTTTTGTTAGTTTTTTTTTTTTAGGGGAATACTGGATTTTAGTGTACACATGTCTATCCTAAAATTGCATGGAATAAAGTAGTGAAATGGGCATAGTTTTTTTTTTTTACTTCAAAATATGTTAGGTACACTTCTAATGCCATTTACACTGAAAATAGAAGGAATGTCATGACCGATACATTTCATGGGAGCAAAAATTTATAAAATCTTAGGTCAATGAGGATCTGTAACTACTTGAAGTATTCCTAGGGTTTGGTCATGCTGAAAGCAGGAGATGGCACAAGCAGCGCAGACTGTCACTTCAGGCTCATTTGTGACAGTACAGTATTTGTGTGTTAATATACCCCATTCCTGTGAATTTCATTCTTAATTTTGAGAATTTCATACTTAATTTTGAGAATGTTGGGACCCAATTACAGCGGTCAAAACTTTTTGACTGGAGAATTTGGTAACTCTTTAATGCTGAAATTTATATATGTATTGTGAACTGGAATACCTTTGTAAGATTTGTAAGATTTCTTTTGTAATGTCAAAAGTTTATTCCATAACAAAGCAAATACGATAATTCATCAAGGAACAAAAAGAATTATGGCTTTGTAATACAAGAGCAGAACATCTCTCTGTGATATATAAGCTGAATAAATATTGCTGGCTGGACGTCCTAGCTGGCCTTCTCTGAGAATAAATAAAACAAAAGTTACACCTCACTCATCTCTTTTTCAAAATGAGACGGTGAGTGTAGCAATTATATAGGGTCATATAACTGGGATTCTTGAAGCTATGATCACGTAATGGTAGAGGTCACAGTACACAGGGAAACAGTAGAGGGATTTGAAACTTCTAGCCACAGATCCCAGGACCCTATCTTAGTAACACAAGACATTTCATTTTCAGTTGTGAACCACTAAGATACAGTGGAGATAACCTCGGTCTCAGGGGAGCCGCAGCCCTGTCCAAGGAGGGGTCTTTTATATCTCACTGACCACACAGCCAGAATCAGGTTGTAGGACCCTGCTTAACAGCAGAAACAAGAAAACATGACATAAACCAGGTACAAGCCATCAATCAATCTGTACATTTTCTGTTAAAAAATGTCAACAAGCAAGTGCAAGTTGCCCCCTTGTCTATCTTGGACCCTAGTACAGGCCTGTATTAATGACTAGTTAGTACATTTCACTCAGGGTTGGCCAAACATCAGCACAGGATATTCACTAGCTGAGATTAATCCTGTACTTATATAATCCACATTTCCTCCACCCCCACTCCACTCTTCATCAAGCTTTCTTAATTCTAATCATTTGTCATTATTTTTCATCTTTTATAGCATTTATAGAATACAAAAACAAGGATAAACACAAAAATTCTAATCTTTTGTATCATCCAGTGAAGTGTAGGTTTAATTTTTAATACTGCAGTTATGTAAACTTAATTATGCACAAACCTGGTATTTTCTCCTTCCATTAAAAATTGAACTTTATGAAATGTCCCAATATTTGGATTCAGCGTAACAATTATTAACTAAATCTAGTTCATTCTCTAGCCAGTCACCTTCCATCAAAAGAACAACTTGTGGTGGCTTTAAGTCAAATTCCCAAAACATCTGCTCATTGTTATCAGTATTATCAAATGTCTTGTTAAAATCAACCAAAGTAATTTTATCAAATATATCAGTGTTATGCCAAATAGCAGTTACATTATGAGTTAGGTTAACATCATTACTAAATAAATCAGCTGGAATTATTTTAGTATTTTCTTTGCCTTCCCAACAAAGGTGGCACTTGCCCACTGTTTTATGAACTGGTGTCAGTCAAGTGTCGTGTTAGGTAATTCTCGATTACAAGTGTCTTGTAGGCATAGCCATATGTTTTGTTTCATACTACAAGGTTGTACTAACTTGGGATTTCTAACATCATGAGGGAAGCTGTCATAGACCTTCTAGCTCAGTTTCCCCTGAACAGGGCGGAATGATAGGAAAAAGGTGAGGATTATTCAGAAGAAAGGAAACAGTTAAGACCAAAAGGGATTAACAAAAAACTTCTTAGGATAATTGAACTGGGTGTCTTACTAGCTACTAAACATTCATAGTTCTAAAGGGAATCTATTAAAAACCCAGAGTTAACATCAAACTTAATGGTGAAAGATTGGATGCTCTGCCCCTAAGATCAGGAAGAAAATTAGGGGGTATGTTCTTGACTCTTACATTAAACACTGTACTGGAGGCTCTAGCCAAAGTGGTTAGTCAAGAAAAAGTAGGAAAAACATTCCAGATACATTAGGAAGTTAAACTAACTCTATTCACAGATAACATACATGATCAGGTATACAGAAAATCCTGAAAATCCATTAAACAATTAGAACTAATAAATGGGTTCAACAGGTTTGCAGGACACAAGATCAAATTTCTATACACTTGGAATAAACAGTCTAAAAATGAAATTAAAACAGTTTCATTCATAATAGCATAAAAATACATAGGAGTAAACCTAATGAAAGAAATACAAGCTTATACTCTGAAAACAACAACAAACTGCAATGCAACAAAATTTAAAGAAATGAAAGATCTACTAAACAAATAGAGACATTCAATGCCATGAATTAGAAGACTTCAGTGTTCAGATGAAAATACTCCCCCAAACTTATCTATAGGTTCAATGCAATCCCTGTCAGAATCCAACTGACACTGACTGCTGATTCTAAAATTCATAAAGAATGGCAAGGGACCCAGAAAATCCAAAACAATCTTGAAAAAGAAGGATGAAGTAGGAGGACTCATAGATCCTGATTACCAAACTTAGTACAAAGCAATGATGATCAACATTGTGATGATCAAGGACAGACCTATGGATCAGTGGGACAGAACTGAGAGTCCAGAAGTAAACCCAAAAATGTATGGTCAACTGATTTCCAGCAAGGCTGCCAAGACCATTCAGTGGGGAAAAATAATCTTTTCAAAAAACAGTAGTGGGACAACCTGGGTAGCCATATGTAAAAGAATGAAGCTGGACCTTACTTCAAACTATTAAAAAAAAAAATTTGCTCAAAATGGATCAAAGACCCAAATGTACCATAGGGGTAAATCTTCATGACCCTGGCTTTGGTAAAGAATTGTTAGATATGACACCAAAAGCACAAGCAACAAAAGACAAAATAGATAAAGGTCTGTAATTTAAAGGACACCAAGTAGAAGGTGAAAAGAATGGGAGAAAATATTTGTAATCATGTATCAAGATAAGGGACTTGTATCTAGATTATATAAAGAATTCTTACAACTTTCTAGTAAAAAGGCAAAATAATTCAATTAATTAAAAAATTGGCAAAGGATCTGAATAGACATTTCTCCAAAGAAGATATACAAATAGCCAATAAGCACATGAAAAGATGCTTGACATCATGTTATCAGGGAAGTGTAATCAGAGCCACAATGACACGACTTCACACCCACTAGGATAGCCAGAATCAGTCAGATAACAAAGTGTTGGCAATGATGTGGAGAAATCAGAACCCTCATACACTACTGGTGGGAATGCAAAAAGGTACATTCACTTTAGAAATAATCTGGCAGTTCCTTACATGGTTAAACGGTTAGGATGACCCAGCAATTTCACTCCTAGGTACATACCTAAGAGAAATGAAAATATATGTTCACACAGAATTACAATGGCCTATTATTACCTATGGTTCCAGGTGGACAGCACTAGGTTTTATCCAGAATAGACACTCACTTTGGGTTTGAATTTATACACCTGGTGACTAAAGCAAATACCTTTAACACTGTTAGGAGCCATAGGAGAAACGGTTTCAATTTGGACTCCCTTTATATATGTCACTTGATAAAGAAACCCATTTTGCTGCAGGTGCAGTTCAACAACATGCTAGGCAGCATCCTATACAATAGACTGGCATCGTACACCTTACCAAACACAAAGTAGTGGACTGGCTGAAGATGAAACTGACAGTGGAAACATCTACTTTTTTAATTAGGCACATCTCTTTCTAATAGGAGAGAAAGAGTGGCTTGCATGATATAATGTGTGTTAAAACGTAACATGCGTTTAATTAAAGGAGGAATCAACAGTGGAGAGATTGCTGAGATACTGTAGGAAAAACGGCAGGGAGGAAGTGGGGTAATAACATAGGAACCAATACAAATTTCCTCTGCATTTCTAAAAATTTCTCTTTTTCTCTGCCCGATCCTGTAGCACAGGGATATGAATTACATTTACAAGGTCTGAAGAAGGGATTAACTACAAACAGGACATCAAGACAATACCTTGAAATCTGTCTAAGGAAGGAATGGGCTGTTTCTTCTTTTCACCTGTGTAAACTATCATGAATAGTTTCTGCATCTTTACTAACCAGTGGACAACACAGTCCTATAAACTTGCACTTAACTAACCCTACTTCCTACGACTGGGAGGGGACAAAGGGCAGAGTACCAGCCAGTCTCACGCTGCTGCCAGCTCTATGGTTCAGTTGTCCTTCTGAATCTGATGATCTTCTAAACCAAATTCTGGGTAAAAATTGACACATGGAAAGATGGAGAAGTCTTGATTCTCAGAAAGGGAGCCATTAAGTGAATAATACAAAAATAAATGAAGCAAACATTATTTTGGTGCCTTGTAAGAGGCTGAGAGCAAGAATGATACTCTTAGCTGTATTTATAGATGCCCTTAAGACCTGCAGAAATCACCTCCTTTAGTTGAAGCTGAAGGTCCAAGATGGGTTCCAGGGGGGTTATCTAGGATTTAATCTGTACTTATCCATGTGTTATATCTTGGTGATGCTAATAACATCTAGGGGATAAACACTTAGGAATAATTTTAATGCTTCTTTTTGTTTTACAGATTCTCGTTTAAAGGTTTTACATATTCCAGAGGACTCCTTTTGGGAGGCAAAACCACAATATGGTTGCTGCTCAAATGCAGACAGAAGAATTTGCTCAACAAAAGAGTCAAAGACATTATGTAACTATGAACCTAAGTGATGATGTTAAGAAAGCTGCCTGGATACAGGGACATAAAACATCTGCTCCATGCCTGATCAGTCATAGTGTCATGTGCCCTACTGCCTGTATACACCATGTTTTTGTTGGTGGAGGGTAATAATCAAGGTTAAAAAAAAACTTCGTAAATGGAAACCAAGTAAAGGGTAAGTTGGTGGGCTTACATATCTGTCACTGATAACCCTGATGCTCTTCTGATGGAGGTGACTGATCAGAGAAAGAACTAGACTTAATAAATGTTAAGTGTTACACTGAATCAATTTATAAACACACTTCACAAAATTAAAATTTCTGTGGTGGAAAGAGGTATAAGTTGTGAGGCTTTTGCATGATTAGAAACAAGTTTTCACTGGAATATTTGGTAAACTGCGTCTTTAAAGTTATACCTGTGTTATAGTCATTACAGTACACAAACGATTAGTATTTTGCTTTTTTTTTTTTTAAATCCTTCTTGTTTTTCTGTTCTATATGTAAAAAAAAAAAAAAAAAAAAAAACCAGAAAGAATGCTGACAAAGGTAATTAAGGAAGCTCAACCAAGGATGGAGTGTAAGTACAGTCTGCTACAACCCTGTGTTTAGCACTGGCAACACCTGGAACCAGTCATGCTATTAACCCTTGGCCAAATCTGAATGAAAATGATGAACACAGTCCTGCGCAAAGGCCAAAAACAGACTAAGGGACAGCTTGCCCTAGCTTGTCAGCACTGTTTATAGAAACTGTACAGATTGATGGTTTGCACCTGGTTTCTGCTCCTGAGCCTAGTCACGCAGCCCGATGCTGGCTATACGGCCAGAGAGGGGTGTAAAAGACCTCTCCTTGCACAATACAGATGCTCCCCTGAGACAGGGTATCTTACACAGGTCTTAGTAGTGGTTCCCATTCTGAAGATGAAGCATGTTCTGTGCAAGTGAGATAGGATCCCCGGAGCTGTGCCTGCTAATTTTGAAGCTCTGTGACATCTAACTATGTATTTTTTCCTCCTGCTGTATCAAAAACTCTGTCTTTATTGAAGCCTTATGTAATATAAAACATAAGGAATAATCATTATTTAATGTTAAGTGAATAACTAAAGATTACAAAATGTCATTCTAACAATCGCTAATTCTATTGCCCCACTGGTGTTTCTGCTCTTCACGTCACACCCTTCCCTTCATACTCTTGCTGAACTGTCTGTCTTCCCTGCCGCTGTGATCTCTGAATAGCACTCCACTTCTAACAGGCTACCTCTAAAGCTCCTGTTTGCTGAAACACCAGACATTCCAACTTTGTTAGAAGTATGTTGCTGACTTAGGTCAATAAGATGACAGAAAAGTGCTTAGTAAAGGGGGGTTCAGTAATTTCACCAAGGGAGATGTTTTTGGAAGAGGAGCTTATTTGAGGTCTCTAAACATTTAAAGTCAAATTAAGACAGATGCAAAAGCACATTGTATCAATAAGATACATTGCTTTCCAGATCAAGTACAATTTTAGGCCAGAAATGTGATAGGAATAGGAAGACAATGAACATACAGGGGCATTTCCCCCTCTCTGCTGGATTTTTAACCTACCTGTAGAAAATGGGTTATGTAAGAATCCGGAGAGCCACCAGAGAATGCTAGTATTTAAAAGACATGGAACAACTGAAACCTCATGATAAAAGAATATAAAGGCCAAATGTACCTTTATGTAGTCAACAAGATTTTGATATTCAATGTAGTTGCCTCCTCCTACCACAAAAACAATTGCCTAAAAATGCAAAGAGAAAAAAATAGGTAAGTTGAAACAAACAGTTAAGCAGTATTTTAGCTTTCAAGCAACACGGTGTTTAGTGCGGAGCCCATACCACAACTTACGATGTGACCTTTTGCTGGCTAGTTTTTTTCTGCCTAAGTCCCTGGTGCTACTTCAATTATAAAGAAATTTATTTCTAAAAAAGTCTATACACTTATAAATTTCTAATGTCTATTGACTAGTAAAATGAATTTAGATTTTTCAGAAACAATTCAGGACAATAAACCTCATCCTTCAATTAAATAATACCAAATAAATCCAGAGGGCCTTCTCCAAAAGTCATTTTTGAATTTGATGTTATTTATAAAGTATCCTGGATACAAAGAATTGGATTTATCAAGACTGCCACAGAATAATCACCATAAAACCACATTTAGGACAAAGATATTCTTCAAAACTGCACGGTCTTTTCACCTTTCCATTTTAGGGGCAGAGAATTTTTACATGAACTTACCTCTTGGAATGGATTTTTGTTCCTTGGAACTGAGCTGTAACAACAAAAGAACCATACTGAAAATTTCACCCAAAGCTTTTCTTATGGATAAAAATAGGCATGAGAAACACACACACACACACAATTAGCTGTGTGTTTACAATTCTTCCTTCATGTTCTTTGAGCCAGGTAGTGAGTGAGGATGCAGAGCAACACGCTAGACAAGGTACACGTCTCAGTGTCTAAAAGGGAATGGGGCAACCTGCTGACATTAAAATAAAATTCCAGAAGACGGAGAGGGAAAAGGAAAGACTGAGCAGCGGCTCCCATGGGGAGTAGAAATCTGGGTAGAAGTTAAATTTATAAAATATATACTTTAGTGGTAAATTATGTAAAATTTTTACCAAACTGAACATATTATAGCTAGTGGACATTTACATTTGTGAAAAAACTACACAAACACATGCGTGGAGAGAATAACAATTTAGGAAGGAAAGGGGGATGGTAGGAGGGGTCTGTATTTTGCTGTAGTTTCTTTATATTTATATATTATATTAATACTACCTATATTGATTACATACTTATAATTTATAACATATTTCAAAAATACTTTCTTGGTATTGAAGAGATCTTTTAACAAAGAAAAATTTCAAAGCTTTTTTGAGTCAGATATGTATTTGTTTTGAGTGCTAAAATCATCCACACAAAGATAACACAGGTTTTCCTCACAAGCCATTTTTGAAAATCTTGGCCAAGAGGAGAGAGAGCTCTTATAACCTCTCAATTATTCTGAGGCTGATTCCACAGTTGTATCTTTTCCTCATTTCTGTGGCCTGTCTGCATATTCCCCAGAAGGGGCCAGTAGCTGCCCTGATTAAAACACCTCATCAGTGTTTAACTTCCTTCTCAAGTGCTTTGGGTTCCGCTAAGAGTAGACATGAGATGAGGAGAGGTGAGGAGAGGTGAGACTTAAATAGTACAGCATTACCAGTTATTAAAAACCAAGATCTAATTGTGATGAGACAGCTCAGAAGGCTGAATCTATTACAGATGAAATTCTGTGTTTCTCTGTCTTATCAGTGCTAATATTCCTCCTCATTATCATGCATAAACTACAGGGGGGATTAAAAGAGTTCCTCAGATGTTTCTAAGAAGTAAAATGTATCTACCTATGCAAATGCAAGGAAGGAAAAATTGTAAGCTGGAGAACATTAAGATAGGAAAAGAGTTGTAAATCCACAGTTTTAAGTACATTTGCAGAGCTGTACAGCCGTCACCACTAATTTCCGAGCATTTTACTCACCCAAAAAGAAGCCCCATACCCATTAGCTGTCACCCCTTGTTCTCTCCCTTCTATAATTTATTCTCTGTCAAATCCTCTCTTTCCAGCTGCAGTTGCCATCAGTAGCTCTTGCAAATTTGGCAGTATTTCTCGTAAGTTCAGAAAAGAGAATACCCTTTTAGGTTACCGAAACAATCTAATTATCAACTATCTAATGACAAGATTATCTGTTCTAACTACGAAGATGTGAAAGCTTGCCATAAAGCAAAGACAAAGGTCTAAAGATCCTAAACAAAAGGTATAGGCAGGAAACCAGCTTCACCCGAGTTTTGTTGCTAAAGACTATCCATCCAAAAGGTTTTTTCCCTAATTCTGCCTATTCTTTCTCTGTATCTTGTAGGCTATTTTTTCCATACCACCATGGACTAAATCTTGAAAAATATTATCTATTATAATAAAGGTAACAAATACCTTATCATACCATGTTTATCATAAAATATAGAATTATTTGCAGAATGTTTCTTTGGTATAAAGAACTATTAAAGCAATGACTCTCAAGGGGACGAGATTTTATGGACCAGTTAAAATGTAAAACATAAACAACAAAGCTCCCATCTTTTCATTTGGTCCAATAACAATATTCATTTAAAACACATAGTTTGTAACACCCTCATCATTTCATTAAAAACAACAAACATTTAAATGTATCTTTTTGTGGTATATGCTTGGAAGGAAAAGCATCAAAATGTTAAGCATAATTACTACTGATTATCTCTGGGTCATGAGTTTATACATACTGTTTACTTGCCAGTTTTCTATGTAGTTTGAATTTTTAATAATAAGTAGTTATTGATTTATAACAAAAAGTTATTTTCATTTTTGGTGGGAGTGGGAAAACCTATTAACAACTTCACAAGAGCTGCTTACCTGTCATTGCCCCGCAGCATTTTGGGATCAAAATATCTATAGTCATCAGTTTCCTATTAAAAAAAATAAAGAACTTTATTTACCATGACTATGGAATTTCTCTTTTGAAAGTTAAAGTTTGGCTTGGAGTATTTTGAGAATACTTGATGAATCCACTGATGAATCTATTAATTTGTCAGAGTGGGTAACCACCACCACCATTTACTGAGCATTTACTATGTGTTAAACATTATGCTACAAGCTTTAGATGAAATTACATAACCCCCTAATATCTATGAGGTAGTTATTATTGTTATCCCTGATTTTCAGATGGATAAGTTGGGGTACAGAGAGGTTATATAACTTTCCTAAAGTAGTATGACAAGTAAGTGTGAGAACTCCAGGATATGAACCTGGGTAGTCTAGTTTCAATACCCAAGCTCTTAACCACTATGCACACTGTTTTCTCAAAAAATACGTGTTTCAAGCCAAAGCTGGAAATGTTCTTAAAAACAATAAACAGTACATATATGTAAATTTTTAAAATATGTGCAGTATATTGTGTATATGTATTTACATGCAACGTACTATACATGTGCAGTCAAACTGTAACAATTCTACCTAATAAAACTGAAAAATGAAAAAAAAATCTGTTTTATAAGCTAATGTACTTAAGTATTTTTGTTTTTAGAATTTTATTATATTATTATTATATGGCCATGATTCTACTGAATGTGCAGAATACCTAGTACAGGTTCATAATCCCTCTTAACTGAAACCCTCTGGAGTTAGATGTATTTTAGAATTTTGAATTTGAAAAACTGTAGATAGATACTATCATGCATAAACTGTAGATAATACAATATTCCCACTGGGCAGCACCACATCATCTAACACATTAATATTTCTGGCGTCAAATATATGATTATCAACATAAAGCAGGGTAAATAAAAACCTTAAAGAGCCTCAACTTGAGTGAAGGTTAGGTTTTGCCACCAAATGAGTTATACAAAATCTTCTAGTTTTCAGAACTTCTTGGATTTCCGAAGTTGTGGATAAAGGGTTGCTGACTTCTATATTAAATTGGAAACTAACTTCTTGATATTAAAGGAGTTGGAAAGTATGGCCTTACTGCTTGTAATATAATCACCTCCTACTCTCGGCCTCCCTCTCCTTTCATAGCACAGTCAGCCAAAGGAACTCAATTCTTGTGTGGAATGTTTTCTGGTTCTTTTCCGGTTGAACCTACCCAAACGTGATCAATGACAAACTATGCATTGTTGCCACTACCTAGTCCTGTACTCAGTGGTGGACAGTGCTAATCAATTAGAGAACTTTCACTGAACCCAAATGCAGTGTCATAATCTTTCAACACTTTGCTCCAGGAAACCACTACTAGCCAGATATACAAGGCAAGATGAAACCTGTCTAGTACCTTGCCTAATCCCTTTCTTTCAATTTATTCAATCAAGACAAATCAAAGGAGAACACTTTCAATAAAGTGGTAAGAATGCATCTAGAATTAGGTTATAGCACTTTGAAGTCTTTGAGATAATATATATTCAAGATTACTAGTCAGGTCTAATTTAGTACACTTTGCTAACCTCTTCAATGCCTTCAAATCAATCTGTCAATACGGGAACAAGACAGGGATAACAGGCTGCATGCATCTGCCTCATCTAGCAAGATGGATGAAAAAATGCTTTTAAAGCAGAAAATTTTTACTTTTTCTAATTAACTAAAAAAATTGGTCTGTAGCAATGTGCCTTCAGTTATAGAATGAAAGTCAAGAGAGCTGACAACTTGGAGAAACATCTGAATCAGACCCATAATTTAGTCATCCATGTCTATGACAGAAGTGAGGAGGGCATGTGTATTTTGGAATAAGCAGTAGGCACGAATACAGGAGTAGTGGGTTTTTTGGTTCTAATTCTGCTACTAAATAGTATGCTTTGGGACAAGTCACTCAACTTCTCTTGGTTTCCTCTCCTTCACTGTTAAAATTACTTCTAAAGTTTCCTTAAACCCTCAAGTTCTAAGATTCCATGAAGGGTATGGCTCTTGCCCTAATCAACAGAGTATGATGGTGAAAATGTGGCCTGCCCAGCTCTGCCATTTATTAGCTGTGTGTCCTTGGGCAATTTAACTGACCTCACTGTGCCACAGTTTCCTCATCCATTAAATGAGAATAATAAAAAAAAAAAATTTTTTTTTTAGAAGTTTCCAATGAGGATTAAATAACATGTGAAAAATGTTTTGAATGGTTCCTGGCACAAAGAAGTACACAATAAATGTTAGTTATTATCATTACTGTCACTTCTCATCATCTCAACTTCTAGATTAGGGACAGTAACAAAATACCCTGACCTTCCTTAACACTTGTGGATCTGGGATCCAAAACTTTGCATTTATTTATATTTTTAATCTTTTTTATTGTTTGGGTAGTGTCTTCCAGAATTTACTGCCTACTATGAAGTAGTTTTCTCTAAAATGATTAGTCATAAATGTGTATTTCTCTCAGGCTTTTCACGAAGAGCTCCTTCTTCATACATTCTAGGCTGTAGTAATAACAAAGTCTACTATTACTACATTGTATACCGCTTTTTCTGTACTGATTCACAGATAGAAGAATCCAGTTCTTTTTTAGCTTATCATTATAGACAATTCTCTCATTCCTTTCATAACTGCAATCGCCCCTTTGGGGGCTTTTTCATAAAACCGTATCTTTGTTTTCACACGGGCAGACTTTAAAATTTCTTTTTGCAAATTTCCTTTAGTGTTATCATAATCATGTTTTAACAATGACCAAAAAAAGACACATTAATCTGAAGATTCTGTTCTCATTTTTTCTTAGCGTGGAATTCTAAGTCTGGATGCCAAGTCTGTAGTGATCCAGATCAACCCAAACTAGGGTTCTGATGGAGAAGCATGTGGCCTTTCTCTATTCCAGATAACCACCCTCTCTCTAGTTGCCACAGTAACAGGATGGGCTGTTTCATGAAACAGATTGTGATGATTTTTACATTCTTTTCTTGAATTATAAACAGATAGCTTGAAAGCCCATTCTTTAAGTAAATGCTAACAATATTTACCCATTTGTCTCTTCATCAAACAATTCATCTCTCACTTTTTTAGCCTAAAAGAATTTAGTGCCATCTGAACACATGCACTTAAGAGTTTTTACTGTGTATTCCTCTCCTAATTTAATTTTCACAAAATTAAACTGATCTGGTATTCTTCATAGTACATCAACTGAGGCGCACTAGTTTTTTGTATTTATAGAAACTTGCTCCTTAGGATATACATGGGATATAAGCTACATTTACTTTGGATGGGAGCTGGCCAGAATGGATGTAGCAGCCGAGAAACCAATTCCCATGATCTGTGATAATGGCTAAAAAAGGCTGCTTGAGAAGATGGACTCCTTCCTTTTCTCATGCCATCCGCTGTGATTAAGCCTATGACAAACTGACGTTATTACCTTTCCTATAGTCCTTTTGGCACGTACAAGAATTTACAAGTAAAACATTATATTACTCACAGGGTTTGACTTCATCTCCATCAGATTGTCTAAAATACGAGTAACAGGTAGATTCTGTGGAAGAGATTAGTGATTATTTTGTTAACTATTAGGAGAAATAACAAATAAAAATCCTTCTCTAGTAACAAAACCTAATCATTCTATAGTTAAGTATCCCTACTTTTCAATTAAATACACTCCAGATTAAGTATTCTGTGAAAGGTGTCAGAGATGTAAATACCCCTGGCCTGCTCAAGTTTCCACAGAAAAAAAATATAATTTTAAGAAATGTGCACGTGTATACAGGTTTTAGTACAAATTGGGCTTTTTACTTTGTTGGATGTTTGCTTTTTAATAATAGTAATTGTAAGTTTTTGTTTTGATTGAATAAGAATGCCATTTTTTTCCATTTCCATTCTGCTGATTTAAGAGTTTCTTTAAAAACATAGTACTTAAAAAGTTTGTAAAAATACATGAGATTAAATGATCTAACAGTTTTTTTCATTTCTAATGTATATATTCTTCCAGCCAAAAAGATACTTGTGCTCTTTGAAAAAATGGGGAAGTGGATGCATACACAACTCTTCAGTGACACAGTGACACAGTACATTGTCTTCTTACAGAACAAATTCCACTTTGAATATGAAACCAGTGTTGGCAGAAGATTGGCTCCCGACATGCTTACATGCCTTGGGATAAGAAATGTTACTGTTACATTTCAGTCTGACCATTTAAATCATTATTTTGAATATAATGATAAATGGGGTACAGAAAACTGACTGACTATTATGCCTATTCAAAGTACATTCCTACTGGAATGGTATTCTGTCTGCTCTGAATTCATATTTCCTTAGTGAACTGTACAGAATATTCTGGAAAGAACAGTTTCGTATCTTAGAGATTTCATACAACAGAGGCAACATTAAATGTGATTATTCAAATAACTGTAGATAGCACATTACTATTTTACAATTTTACTTTCTTTAGGTCATAAAACATTTTATTGTTACTAAAATGAACTACCATTAAGGAAAACACTGCTTTGGCCAGACAGAAAATATGCACTTCTTTTTTTCTTTCTCTTTCTCTAAATTGGCAAGTAAAAATCTTTAAAGATAATCTTAGGTAAGTAAAATTAAAGCTATTTCATTATTCCTGGATATTTCTGTTGGCCAGGAATTTCTTAATGTAAACACAAGCACCACATGTTCAAGCTGACTGAATGTACTTCCTGAGCTCTACTTAGAATTTTTTAAAAGGTAGCTCAAAATTTTGCCCTTTAAGTTTTGTTTTAAATAAGCTTGAGTTAGTTCATGTAAGAATAAGTCTAAACCATAAGTTTATCTAAATAACTGGATGCAGATTTATATCTGTAAGAATGCTTTATCCAAAAGAAAAAACTAGTTATATATTTGTACCAAGTTACACTAACAAAAGATGAAATACTTTACAACACAATAGGAAGAAATAATAAAAAAAATTCTGGAACAAGGGAACATTATAAATTATAACATTTTACTAAAACTTATTTTATATTCATTTTTCTATTTATATTTAACTCTCTGGCTTGCTACCTAAATTGTACTAGTAGATATGTGCAATGGAGAAAAATTCAGAAAAGATTTTATGTAATGATAAAGCCATAGGAGTCATATTACTTTTATTGTACTTGTGAAAATAACTGGAAATTTGAGTATTTATATCAATATCTCATGATAATTCTTCATTTAGTATAAAAATAAGATTTTTCTGAAATGCACAATTAAATTTTACTTTGTATTATATAGCTCTGCTGTATCTGAAGATAAGCCTGCCAGCGAATAGGTCATTAAGCAACATAAGAAACATTTCTTTCTAGCAGAATAGTTCAAAAACTTAAGAGCCCAGAGACAATTCTTTATGTTTTTGTTTGGTCCTTAAGACCAGTTAACACCAGAAGAATTACCTACCACTGCCACACTACACCATATACACATACCGTCACACGTTAAGGAAAACTTGCACTGTAGAGAATGATAAAAGAAATAGATAATGTCTTTAAAGGCCTAAGAAAGAATACTTCATAAAGCAGCTTTTGAGATCTGTCACCAACTAATGCACCACCTAGCCTAAATGGGGACTTGAAATGAGTTAATCATTTAAAAAACAATTTTATATTAATAACAATTTATATACAAGATAATTAACTTCTACTGATTGAAAAGACAGAACTGTGGCAGTGGAGAAAACATATGAACAAAACCACACAATTTTCTTTGCTCAACAAATGGTCTGTTACTTTGCTCGTCTTTACAAACACACAAAAATTACGCATCTCAGTAAGAGGTATAAAGTTAATCAAATAAAGAAGCCCATTAATTGTTTTCAAAATTCCCAAGCATATTTTTCATTATTTTTGGAAACTTTTAGAAATAAAATAAAAAACATTACTGTATAGGTTAGTAACTAAATTTTTATTAGTAGAAAGTCTATATATAGATTTTAGAGACAGAGTCCCATACACATGAATATCCTAAATTAAGGATCACTATTTCTAAGATCTTCAACATTCAAATATAAGAACTAGAAATATTACTTGGAGGAAAAAATACAGGGAGAAATCCATTTGTAAAAGTCCTAAATGGTTTTATGACCATAGTCATGTTTTATTATTTTAGTCACTGGAAAAGTTTAAATAAGAACAATGTTAATTTTGTCTCTGATGGTATAATTGCTTAAAGACAAAACTGAAATAAAATATGCACAGAAATTAAAAAACAGACAATCTAAAGAAAAGTAATACAGCCCTATATTTAAAACAGTTAAAACCATTTTTCCTCTTTAGTTCTCCTAGAATAAGCCACTTGTTGCCCTATATTGTCATCTGGTCTACAGTGACTATTTCCAACTCCCCTCACCCCATGTGACTGTGGGCTTAAGATGATACTCTGATGCTGAACTAGACAGTGAAGTTAGGACAAGAGTTGCTGCTGTCTTGATTATCAAAGCCCTGAGGAAGGAAAAGCAGTATGTGGATCTCCTTGAAGAGAATACTTACACTGAAAACTGTATTAGCTAAGGGAAGAATAAGATGAAGTATGCAGATACTGGAAAGTTGTCAGTGAAGTAGTTAGGAGGAAGCGGATTAAGATGGATCATCTATTTCCAAAATTTTAAGATTATAAATCAGAAAGGGATCTACAGAGTGCATCCAACATCCACATCTTACAGATGAAGAAAGAATAAAATATATAAAGTAGTATTTTTTCCCCAAATCATACCATATTAATGGCAATAAGATCAAGAAACAGGATTACATGGACCCAATAAAATACATCCAATCTTCTATCATTCAGCTTGAACAATTACCAACTCATGGCAAATTCTTATTTTATCTATACTCTCACCTACTCCCTTCCCCCACTAGGCTGTTTAAAACAAGTTCCTAATAGCAAATCATTTTAGCAATAAATATTTCAGTATATATCCCCAAAATATAAGAATACCTTAAAAAAATTATACTACTATCACACTTAATAAAATCAACAATAATTTCTTAATACAGCTCAATATCCAGTCAGGATCAAAATTTCATGCTCTCTAATTTTTTAGTTTCCTTGTTCAAATTATAATCCTAGTAAGGGCTATATCACTGTAATTAGGCGATATAGCTTCTAAGTCTTTTTTAATCTACTAAATTCCACTGCTTGCAATTTATTTTTTTAATTCATTTTTAAAAGAGGGATTATTTCAGTGGAGGGACTGGGATTGAACCCAGGACCTTGTGCATGCTAAGCACACACTCCACCACTGAGCTATATACCCTCCCCTAAAAGAGGGATTATTTTAGCAAACAAGTCAAAGAACGTGAAATAGATGACTTCTAAATTATGCAACTTTGCACTACATTATTCATCATCACATTCTTGTACAATTATCCTCACATAAATATATTCTAAATCTGTGAATATCATTCAAATGGTTTTATGTGATAGCTGATACTTGTGATGCAGAAAATTTATGCTTCCCAAAAAACAAAAAAGTATAAGCAGCTCTTATAAGTGACCTACAAAGCTGGACATGACAAGACATCCTATTCTGTCTAAATTATTTATAGCTTAAAATATTTATTCAGATAAGAAAGAGATTTAAGAGGCATAAACTAAACAGAATGTTACGAGCATCACACAGACAGAATTCCTCTCTACCAGTCTCTTTTCCGACATCTTTTTTTCAGTTCCCAACATGCCTCAGATCTCCCCATAGCAGTTTCTCTAAACTTTACAACATTAAGACAATATAACTTTTAAAATGGCCTTCTCTGAGTTTAAATATTTCTAGAAGAACAAGAAACTTTTTGGAAAGTATCAAATTAACAAAGATTACACACATACACATACACACAGGTCCATGTTTGGGAACGACGTAGATAAACAGGCACTGTAAATCACTGCATACTGATACAACTTTCCTGGACAGCAACTTGGCAATATTTACTAAGAATAATTAGAAATGTTCACCTTTTTGATTCCATAATTCAATTCTAGTAATTTATCATATGGAAGTAATCAGAGATAAATACTCTCATTCAGAAAAAAACGAACACGTCAAACCTAGTTGTATATCCTCTATTTTTTCTTTTTTTTAAACAACAACAAAGAGATCATATTGAATTTACTACTTTATAAAGACTTTTACTTTTACTTCACAATATAAAATGAACCACTTTCCCCCAATCAATAAATATAATTCCTCTAATTTTGAACCTAGGAAGTCTTAATTAACATCCATTAAAAAACAGAAAACAAAACCCCAAAACAGCCTGGCTCTTCTCGTCTAGTAGTGGTGACAAAAGTGTGATACAGAGAGAGGTAACCACCAATCATTTCAAATTTGCCTTCTGTAAGTGAGAAACAGCCTATTGCAAAGCAGTATGTTATTTGCAATGATAATAAAATCAAAGGGATTTGAGGTCACAGAGGATAATCTGTTTTTATATTTTATAAACTTAACCCTAAACCAAACAAACCTTTGTGTTAGCACAATATAATATTTAAGTCAATCAGTTCAGATACTTCTTATAAACATCATTCAGGGACATACATCATGTGACTCTAAGGTAGTAAGTTCAAAAAGTAAGTATGACCATTTCAGATTAAAGCCTGTACTTTCTCAACGCAATCAGTTATTTGTGATAAGGAATCCTTTATTTAGGGAATCTTACTTCTGGGATTTCCTTCTAATAGTGATATATTAAGTAAAATATATAATTCTCCTTAAATTTACATTTAATTACATGTAGTTATAAAATAGCCAGTCTGTCTAGCAAAAGGCAGACAAAATCTTAGGAACTGGTGGTCCCCCTTTGTCTCACATAAAACATCATCTTGTCCATAGCTGATAAATAGAGTGGTGTGACAAAGATTCTCTCCCAGACTCTACACTGCTCAGGCTCTTCTGAGCTCTTTTTCAAGTGGGTCTCGACTTTTGGACTTCCATGTCTGTCTCTGCATTGCCCCATTTTAGAAAGAATCCTGCTAAGTCAGTTTAGCCAGAACCCCTGCCCCGCTCTCTTTGGTATCTCTGGTGTCAGGTTCCTCAGCTTCTACCATCTCATCTTCCAGGTGATGTCCAATCACACTAGCCTGCCTTCAGCAAGACTCCTGTTAGTTGGTTTAGCCAGAATCCTCCCCCTTCATCCCTTATGTTTCCTCTTAGTAATGTTCCATCCACTGATCCCTACACCCTGCTCCTTGGCTATAAATTCCCACTTTTCCCTGACATATTTGGAGTTAAGCCCGAGCTCTCTCCCAGACTGCTAAACCTCACTGTGGTGGTCCCGACACCTTTCACAATGGTCCTCCTGAATAAAGTCTGCCTTACTGTGAGTGTCATGAGTCATTTTTTCTATAACATGTGCTAGGTTAAACTGTAAAGTACAGTATGTGGGTCTCTGCTGTGTCCCCAACCTCCTATTTTTGTGCCTCTTTACCTTTAGCAGTCCAAGAGAGTAAAGATAAACTGCCTCAAGGAAATACTGCGAACCAGCAAAAATGTGGATTAAGTATTTAGTAGTAGCCCTTTACCAGCAGAGAGACAGAATGGGAAGGAGTGAAAATAATTTCTAAGAGGGATAATAAAGCTAAAATGTCTTCCCAAGTACTCAGGAAATGATGCAACCTACAACGTCTGAAGAAAAGCTAGGAAGCAATCAGCCTTTTAGTTATAGACAGCAAATTAGGATTTTTCACTATCCTTTATACATTACATGATTTTTACAATGAAATTTTATCTACTTATTCAAATAAAAATAGAGTACCTACTTCAAGCAAAGTGCCATGAAAAATTCAAAGATGGGGAAAAAAATTCCTTGCCCTCAAGGAACTTATCATCAAGCAGTAAAACAATATATGTCAATTATATATCAATAAAACTGGAAAACAGAAGTAATACATAAATAAATAATGTCAATACAAAATACCACAGGTAAACATCATAAGAAAGATAAAAGCTACGGAGGAAACTCAGAGAAAGAAAAGATCTAGTTTTTTCCAAAAACAAGTAAGTAAACACTTAATATTCAGTCTAAATAACTAACAATTAACTCCACTTCTTTTCTTAATCTGGCCCTTAAAATCCTCATTACAAACTGAAGTATTTATGTGTGAAATAATATGTCTCAGATTTGCCTTAAAATATCCTAGTAAAACTAAATAAAATAATACAAGTGAGGAAGATGGAACAAAAATGGCAGGATGCTGAGTGCTGAAGCTTGGTGAAGGGTTCAGGGGAGTCTCACATACTAATGTGTATTTAAACTTTCTGTAACAAAAAGTAAAAAACAAGTCCTTTTTGAAAAGAAACGAAATCAAAATTAATGATGCCTCTGAAGCAGAAATACCTACAAATTAGAATAACAGAAAACAGCAGAAATACAATAACATTAAAAAAGAAGTCTTATGTTTAAAACTAAGACTGTTATTCCAAAATGAAGTGTGAAATCAAGCTCGTAAATTCTACTTAAAATATTTAATTTACCCAGGCCTTTAGACTACTAAGACATTAGCTTGTTAATATTCTCTTAATATATGTTAAAACTTAAATGATATGCATCTATGTAGCAGTTCATTACTCTAGGGTTAAGGTCACTTTTCTCAATTATTATACGTTCATAAACCTCATAGTAAAGGAAATTGGAATATAAAGTCCAATGAGCAAATTAAAAAAAAACCATAAAATTACAGAGTTCTGAACTACACATGTCAAAATACCCTCATATTCTTAAACCAGTAAAGACCCTTTGATTTTACTTTAATTCTTAATATTTACAACTTGAATACATTTAGAAGTTGCTCTAGCTGAGCAATCAACCAACCTGTTAACATTTATGTTCAAAGGACAAAAACAGTGTGTTTCCTAACAAGTGTACTTACTTGCTGTTTCAAAACCAGGTTCTTCACTCCTTCCATCACAAACTGTGATCCTGTATTCATGACTCGTGACAAGAGACTAGGGGCAAAAGAAGAGGATCACACTGTGTACAAATTCTCTCTCCAACTTATTACAGATCAAATACTTGTCTGACTACACCAGGCGTGCTGGTGCTCTCTGTGCCTACCACCTTTGTTTTCACTAAGCAGAAGTAACCTGAAAATTTCTGCTTCCATGGATATCACCACAATTTTATTTAACAATAAAATAGTGATGAGACATTCTGACTAGTCATTAGTCATAAAATGTAAAAATAGAGAGCTGCCCTCAAAATAAATATTTTAATTGCTAAGCCTTAGCTATAGTTTTAAGGGAAATTATTTTTTGAAGAGAATTCCTTGCTTTCCTGATTAATGCTAAAACAATAAAGACAGTAATTCAGATGACTTGCTTTAGGAGTTCAAAACACACTAACATATTGAAAATATATGTGCCTGTAAGTATTACGAGTAGGTCGACAGTCACTACGTTCTCTGTATCACAGCAGCTAGATCCAAACCTGCGCTGTGTGCTCTCTCCTCCCATACACAGTCTATCACGTACAAATGAGAAGCACAGCACACCTACTGAATTTTACCTCAACTCTGGAGAATGTTTATGGTCTGAATTTTTAACAAAAATAACACACACAAATGACTTGCCATATTGGGCTTACATTTGTGGCTCAAACAGTCTCTCACATGGGATCAAAGGATGCTTTGTGGTCTCGCATGTTGATATCAGAAGGCTAGGGAAAGCCTTCAAATCATCCAAGATTGTCTTATAACACATTTTATTAAAATCCTGAACTACAAAATCCATAAGAAATCTAATAGATCTTTAAGATTCAGTAAGATTTTAAGATATAAAACTGAAAAGTCCATTTTATTAAATCACTGAGAAAACTTTCCAAATATATTTTCATTTTTCCTACCTTGTCCTACTCCCCTCTGAAAAGAAGAGATGGACAGGATGAAAATCATTTCCTTAACAGAAAGAAGAGAAAGTAATCTCTGTTGCAGTGGACAGTTCTGAGGCGATCCCCCAGCACCAGGTAACTCCAGGCAGTGAGAGCGCAAACCTGCACAGCACTGTCTGAAGGCGAGCCCAGTGGGATTCATTTTGCCTTGTGCTTACAAGGTCCTGCCTTGGGTCCAGTGCTTTCGTTTTTGGAAACTGTTTCATTACAATCAGCAGCAGGGTAGGGCCAGGATAAACCTATTTTCCTCTGGGCTTCATGCTTTTGGTCTAAATTCTAAAAAAAATAAGCTAGGAATTTGACACTAGAATGGTGGGAAAAGAGCAGGTAGAATCACTTTGTTCCGCGACTTTGAAGATCACACACACTCTAGAGGGTTCTCTGGAGTCAGAAGTCATACCCAGCCCCGAGGACCTCCTCTCTACCTATCATTCAGCAGCATGCTTAGTTCCATCCTGAAGCTAGGTCTTGTGTGTCTAGCTTCAAGTCTGTATTATCACCATTGATAACAGAGTTTTAAATTTCATGTATATTCTGAGAATGAAAAACATAATGTTTTAAGAACAAGGAAGCACATGAAGCCATACCATGTAAAATACACTAACTGACATTTTTAAATGAGAAATTTAACTATCTCAGGAAGTCAAAGGCATGCTGGCTTGTTCTGTAATACAACGAACACATTCTGCATTCAAAGTGTCACACATTGTGTTTTGAAGGTGTGAAAGCCCAGTTATGGTCTGGAGTACCAGACTTATTCAATCAGAATTATTAAAAATACTCACCCCATTGGTTTAGTGGTAGTGCTGCCATAGCTGGTAGGAGCTGAAGCCATCTTGGCAAAAGCTCTATGAAATAAAAAAGTTATATTTAAAAGCTGACTATTTGAGCCAACATTTGTTATCACGGCATTAAAATATCTATTTGACTAACCATAACTTTTACTACGCAGACAGTTTATGAAAAGAAATACCTTTTCAATTAATATAATTCATTGATATAATCCATATTATGTAATTTGTAACCATGTAAAATAATGTCCAAAGTACAGAGCAATTAGTACTGAAAACACTGAGATTCTTTAAAAAACACAAATGCATTAGTTCCCCAAAGTTTACAATTTTTCTTTTTCCTTTTTTAAAATATCTGATCATTAACATGAAATAGACACTTTCTGTTTTAAAAGAACAATCATGTACTCATTAAGTTTAGTCTCTTCACTGTTTTCCACATTCCTTACTCCCTCATTCCCAGACGCATGCCTCTGCTCATGCTGGCCTCTGGGGGTATAAACTCACTGTCTTCTCCAATAAAAACTGTGCATTTCCTTTTAAGATTCAGCTCAAAATCACTTTCTTCATTAATGCTATCCTAATTCTATTGCTCAATAATTTTTCCTTTTAGTTATATACACACTTTTATACTGAATTGCTTATAGTTATTTACTTTCATATCTTTCTAAACATCCAAAAGGTCTTCAATTAAACCATAGAGATCTTGAAGCCTGAGCAAAAATATGGCACTTAGCTACATTTTAAAAAATATTTTCCTTCTGGGAATACATTCACTGTAAAGAACCCAGAAAACAGAATGCTCCCAGAAGAACTCTACCACTTACAGGTAACCACTGATAGGATTCTGGGATATATTCTTCTAATCTTTGGATATGTGTATATACAACATGTATAATTTTAAAACAAAATGAGTAACATATTATACACACTGTAATATAACATTTTAATAGTATGCCATCAACATTTTTATGTGAATATTCTTTTATAATGATTCCTAGTTATTTCAAATGCTTTTGTCAATGGAAAAAGAAACTACCTAAATACAAGAAAATCCTACAAGCATAGAAAAAGAATGGGAATCACTAAGACGTGGAAGATGAAATGCTAAAAATATCCTATTTCATTCTGGACAAAATTTGCTGATAATACCATAGAGAAATCTCAAACACAAAAATCAGTTTTGTTCAGAAAGGAAGACGTCAATTGTTTTCAGCAGTAGACTGAAATTTCTGCCTTTAACAAGAATTTACTTTTCATCAGAAAAAAATGTTTAAATAACGTATATCTAAATAATAAAGAAGGGTTAAATAAAGAATATTTATATGGCTGAATATTACACAAACACTAAATACTACCATTGAGGCTACTGTTGATCCTTGAGCAACATGGGTTTGAACTGTGTGGGTTCATTTAAACTCATACTTTAACCAATAAATATGTACTACAGTACTACACGATCTGCAGTTGGTTGAATCCGCAGATACAGAATCAGGAATACAGAAGATCGGACAACTGTAATGTAATATTCAGATTTTTTGACTGGGTGGAGGGTTGGATGTTTAAAGGTCAGCTGTATTTAAGACAATCAAAAACTGGCATGATGAAAGTTTGCTTATTTGTTGATTTACTGTTCCCTTAACACAAATGTAAATTCAATGAGTTTAGGGGCCTTCCATGGCATGTTCACTACTGTATTCTTAATATCTACAAGAGTCCCTCATCACTAAGACAAAGAAAATACTTACCAAACAAATCACTGAAGTAAACTATATTTTCATTTTACAACCTAACATGGCCATTTCCCAATGGTCACTAAATAAGTCTTCCACAACATGATTTTTAACTACTCAGTTGCATTCTTTTATGGAAATGACATAATTTCAATCTTATTGCTGGACATTCAGGTTGATTCTCAAAATTTTATTACAATTGCTTCTAAGATTTTACAACTTCAGTTACTTCTTTGGGATTAATTTTTAACAGAAGTGCTAGGTCAAAGCTAATCTTTAAAAAAACCTTTTATACCATCCAGCAAAATTTTGGTAGAGTATGAATGCATCAGTTAATTTCCTGGATCCTTGACACAATATTGTCTAAATCTTTGCATTATATGAATCTGCATTTCTCTGATTACTAGTAAAATTTTAAAAAATTTTAAATGTTTTTGAAACATTTGACCCAAAACATTTCAATCTTTGGCTTTCTCATCACATCAGTGAAAACATATGAAAAAACATGTCTACGAAAGAAAGGCATCATTATTTTATATAAAGTTGTAGATAAGGTTGGGGAGATAAGGAAATACTTACACCACTGAATAAAAAAATACTAACTGTTCAATTTTCTTAGTAACATTCCCATTTTCTTGGGAAACTGACTTCCACTATATTCTCTTAAATGATAAGACCTGAAAAATAAAATAAAACTTACTTCCACTGTTTGATATATTGTAAGGGATTAAGGTTGCATCCTGCATCAGTTAAAGCTTTTTTGTATTGCTCCAAATCAGCCTGAATTAAGAAAAGAATGATATGACAGAAAATTTTACTTTCATGAAAGAGAAGACCATTTTGTTTGTTGTCATTTGATTAATTAAGAAGTTAGACCAAAGGCATGAGCACCTAAACAGAGTGGCGTGATTATCTTCAGTGAGTACCCAAATGAACACCTAAGATAAAAATCACATATATGAAAATTCCCTTCGATAGGCTCCCAAATCACCTATAAGTTACAGTACTTTGCCATCCCTCAGTAAGGCCAACAGAGGCAGTTTTTCCTCCACTGTTGACAGAGATTGCCTGTCCTTGGGACAAGCATTAAATGAAAGATTTGGCTTGACCAAGAATATTTCAAAACTGGAAATACAAGGAGAATGACATCAGTTTAGGGGAAGTACAGATTCAGGTTATCCCATTTCATATTCACTGTAGAGGTCCAAATTTATTAACTGAATAGCAGGTGTCCTATAATTTTTAGATCATTTTCTTGTTCTTTTTGTTTGTTTGTTTTCTTGTTCTTACTCTTTTTTATTTCTTGATGAGTAAAGTCTAGTTGAATTCATGTATGTTACAGGAGCCTATCATCATAGTGGCTCCATTATAAAAATTTTATAAGAAAGAAACTTTTAAGCTCACCATAATCAGAGATGTTCACTACTTTGCATTTTGGGGGCTATTAATCTGACATCAGTAGTCATAATTTGCTTCAAGCCTCTTAATGATCACTTAAACTTATGAAAAGACATCATTTTTACCAAGAAAAAATAATAAAAGAAAAGAAAAGAAAGTGATTAAGTTAAGGGAAACTCAATTAAGTTTTAAAATCATATATTCCTAAGGAAATATAAATAGGCTTTAAGGATCCCTTAAGATGAAGGTACACCCTCATTAATGAAAGAGATAGTTCTAGAAAGAAGACTCTAGAAACAGCCTCTTCTCATCAGCAGTTTCACTTTTCATGGTTTACCTGTGGTTAACCAAGATCTGAAAATACTAAATGGAAATTCCTAGAAATAAACAATGCATAAGCCTTAAGTTGCATGCCATTTTGAGTAGCATGATGAAATCTTGCCCCTTCCCACTCAGTCCTGCCCCAATCACTGACATCATCTGCTCCTGATGTCTAACCATCGACATCATCATGGCTTAATGATACAGAATCACCTGAAGCAGGTGATCCTTCTTCAAGTCAGAAGATCAACAGTAGCCTAATGCTACATCACAATGCTATGTCACTCGCTTCACTTCATCACAGAGGAATATTATCAGCTCACATCCTCAATCGTCAGAAGAAGGATGAGAGAGCCCACATTCACATAACTTTTATTATAGCATATTGTTATAATTATTCTATTTTATTATTTGTTATTGTTGTTAATCTCTTACTGTGCCTAATCTAGAAATTAAACTTTATCATAGGTATGTATTTATGTACAGAAAACAAACAGGATATATAGGGTCTAGTACTATCCATGGTTTCAGGCATCCGTGGGGGTTTGGGACATATCCCCTTGGATAAGGGGTGACTGCTATACTTTCTTACCGAGTTAAAAGTGAAGAGATGTATTCCCAGGATAAAGCAAAACTGACCTAAGGCAAATACTGGATTTAGTTTGCTGTTTTAACACGCCAAACAAAAAGAAGACTTACAACTTACTGGACATGAGAAAAATAATTGCTACCAGCAAAGGAAAGGTGTTTGCTAACAGCTGTATCATTCTAGATGTCATCCCTGAGGTCCTTATGCTTGTTGCTCATCCAGTAAAATTATACTAAGTTAACATTAGAAAGAGTTAAAAGGTCTCTAACCCACCAACAAGACTGATACCAAAATCACTGCTTTCCTTCACAGTAAGTCAATTACCTATATACACTTAATTTTTTTCCCCCAAAGCAATTGATGGCTCAATACAAAAAAAGAAAACAACCAATATCTACTCTTCCAGTGAGAAAGAAATCTTACAGAAAGGAAAATTTGTCATTTTCCAATAATTCTTAGAAATTTATTCTGATATAAAAGTAGCTATTTTATCATAATACAAAGTATCTCAATTTTATTTTTATATGAATCATGACATTTGTGAATTTGAAGTTTAATTTTATCAAATTAAAATATTTATTTAACTTTTAGAACTTTAGGTATTTTCCTCCAAGTGACTTCTCTATATTCTATAGTGGACATTAGTCTTAAAATTTAACCACAAAATATTACCAAATTTCTATTTCAGGTTAAAGATAAATTCCTTGGAAGGAAAATATGTATTAATGGCTACAGCTTAAAGAAATGGAACTTCTAAGGTTATCAGATGATGAGAAATGATAAAACCAACCTTTCAAAAAGCAAAGTAAACTTGGTTTACTTAGTTTAGAATAGTTATTTTCCAGAAGAATTTTGGCCACTGAATTCAGTTCATATTCCAAACACTTAAAAGTCATTTCATGAGGAGATAGTTCTCTTGGTGAGAAAAAATAATGCTATAAAAGTTAGCAGTAAATAGAACCAGCCTTAACAAATTGTTTTTCTTTTAAACAAAGGAATGAAGTAGTTATTTGGCCACAGTGAGTTTTACTTCTATTTTCAAAACAAATGAGTACTCCCTCTTCCTCCCAATAACTGAATTCAGAGGACATACCTCAGAAGGTGCTTGCTGTGCACTTATATAATAGATAAGAAACAGCCTCATTTTATCTTCCGGAGTTCCTGCTACAAAGGGGAAAATAAATTAAATTAAAAAAAAGACTTTCATAATTCTGGCTGTTATCTATTATAGTCAACACTGAACAGAAGGCATATATAAATGTGACAAGACAAAATAAGGTTCTTGATTCAACTGATTTAAGGTAATAGGCACTAAATTACAACAGGGAAAAAGAGCACATGCTATGGGACGACAGGGATGAGCTATGGAAGTATCTCCACTCTATCTTCCAAACCGTCTGTAATGTTGAGACTCACCTTTCAGATATAAACACACAAAGAAAAGAAAGGTACAGGTAGGATAATCATACAATTCTAAAATAGCATACTTCTGAGGTAAAAAGGGGATGCTAGTAATAATTACGTTAAAGACAACTGGTATAAAAATGGGACTATCCTGAGAAACCAGCTGTGTGGTCCCCGTAGGTACTGGGTTATGAAACCTTGCTGGCTAAAACCATCTAGCTGAGCCTGAGGTCATACTTCTCATATGGGAGCCACTGAATATACATTTTTCTTCTTTCTGAAGGGTCTATGAAGATTTGGAAAAAACCATGGGTTTACAGTAAAACAAACACTGTTATATTATGCAGACTGTATTTGTTTGAATTTAAGACAATATATAAGATTTCAGAGAGATTTCTTGCTTTCAATGGGTGCTTTGAGCTACTACTCCTATTACTCAAAGCCCAAGACTGTCTGGAGAAACTTATTCTCCCCTCAGTTACTAGGTACACGCTGGTGCAAAGTGATAAAGCACTGGTCAGGAGTAACTCAGTTTCACTATTCAACAAATATCAACATGTACTCTCATTTTAAAGTGCATCCTAACATGTAAGAACTCAGAATTGTTATACTTTATCATAGAATAAAAACAAGGATAATTTTTAAAAAACATAATGAGTGATGAATCACTGATTTTTTATCTTCAAATTTTCCTTATCTGTTAAATATGACAGACTGGTAGTAAAGATCAGTGACAGGTTCTGCAAAGACCTCATGTTTACAAATAAATATTTTATTTTAGACACTCTGAAATAGGTTATGGGATTCAGGGTCTTGTTACATCCTAGGAGAAAGCTGATTATTTTTGTTTTACTAGGTAATTCACCTGGCTAGGTTCAGGCCAAAGTTCCTACCAGCCTCTGTGAGTTGTGGTTCCATCATGGATTCTATCTTCAAAACGTTTGCAGTGCTACTGGGATCTGTCCCATTGCTCAGTGGCCAATATGGGAAGTGGGAGGTCATCTGGGCCTTCACCTCTCAGTCTTTGGAATGCTGTTAGGATCAGATTCATGCATATACAACTCAGAGGTAAGCCCAGGAATTCATAAACAACTTTATGGAGTTGCTTTCCTAAGCTCCTTCCTTCTGCAATCTCCTGGTACTTTCTGGTTTCCTTGGCCTTCTCTTTTTGGTGCTCCAGCCAGAAAGCTTTGATTTTCGTTACCCCGCTCCGTTGTGCATTTCCTGCAACTATGACCAAGCAGCTAGAGGACAAAGAAAAAGAGGAACGGGGCTTGCTGTTGGCTCTTGGGACAATGGTTTCTAAGATATAAGGGAAAGGGTTCCCCCTCCCTTATTGTTTTAGGGGCCTGTGGGTCTTGCTGTTGTTTTTAATATCCTCAGTATCCAGCATAGCCTTTTCTAAGACTAGGAGATTACTCTGCTTAAAGAAGGAACAGTTCCCACTCTCCTTCAAGGAGAAACGTATTTTATAATTGCTACAGTGTTAATAAGTGCCCTAAAACCTCTGCTAAGGTTTTTAAGAGTTATATGATGCTAAGAAGTGAGGGCATTAGATGTTTATAATGACATCAATCACAGGGGAACCTAACGGAAATTGTCAAAATGTATCCTTTACAACTGTGAGTACTCTAGAGCCTGCAGCTACAGCCTGGATCCTCTTGTCACACATAACTGTCTACTGCAACTGCTATTTTAAAGTCAGAAGTTACTCACTGAATAATCTCAGAGAAAAGTTGCAAGAATAATTCAGTGAGTTTTTCTCCCCGGATAATTTGAAGGTTGTTGATCTGCTGTCCCATTATTTCCAAACGTCAAATAGTCTCCAATAAAATAATTTCAATATAATAACTATCAAAATCAGAAAATTAGCGTTGATACATTACTACCATCTAATGCTCAGATGCCATTTCAAGTTTCACCTATTATCTCTACAATATCCTCTATGGGAAAAGGATCAATTTCAGAATTGTGTTTCAAAGAGCCGTCATCCCTTACATACAGTTGTCTTCTTCTGTATGAAATAGTTCCTCAAGTCTTTCCTTGACTTCATGGCCTTGATAAAGATTACAGGGTTTTTGTTTTTTGTTTTTTTTTTTGAATACTCCATAATTTAAGTTTTGTCTGATTTTCCTCATAATTAAATTCAGGTTGTACATCGTCGGCAGGAACATAACGAAAAGTGATACTGTATTTCTTTGTATTGCATCCTATTGGGTGGTATATTTCAGTATGTCCACTGTGACTGTCTAATAAGGGATCTATGAGGCTTCTTCACTGTCAAGTTAGTTTTTCTTCCTCTATAATGAATAAGTATTTTGTACGGAGGTATTTTGAAACTGTAAGTAACCTGTAAAATTTCTTCATTCATTTATTTTATCCACATGGACTCATGGCTTTCTATTTCATTCAGGATGTTATCATCTGTTATTGTCATTATTTATTTTGATACAGTCCTGATCTGGCCACTGGGGGCCTCTTCAAGCTGACTTCTGGGTCCTTTGACATGTTTCATCATGTTTTTAGTACTTTCCTTACTTTCTGACACAACAAAATGTTCCAGGCTTATTTTGTACTTTCTCTCCCTGGAATCAACTACTTCTCCAATGAGTCCTAGTAGAAAGTGGAATTTATAAGTTAAGATCTTTATCTTGGGGTATGCATGTTGCCCTTAGCTCTGCTCAGTTGGCAGAGCTAGGGAATACATATAGATGTGTATACATACACACACGTGTATCTATATTTGTTTCTCTATTTGACAAATACTTAACAAAAATACCAAGTCCACATCAGTACCTCCAATTCCAATCCAATAATACAGGGGTCATTCTAGTTTTCTCCTTTTTCATATTTGTAACTTCCTTCTCTGATCATAGGCTACCTGGCTCTCCTTATATTATCTGATTTATTTACTTATTTAACCAGTCTCATGTATGTAACCAATATCCTATCTCTACTATGTCCCCTTGCCTGCATGGATGTCATGTCATTCCACTTGGTCTCTGATCCCCCACAATGGACCCACCCACATGCCTGGCTATAATTTTCACCCAACCTGAGTCGATGCTTGATTTGTCCTGTGCAGGGTCACCCTTCTTAATCTGATAAGGCTCTTATACTTTGGGCTGAACTGCTCCCACACGTGGACACTCTGCTCACTCCACCTGGACTCTGATACCTCATGCTAGATTACCAACCCTCCCTCTAACCCAACATATGCATGTCCTTCTCATCCTGCTCAGGTTCTGACTCTTGTTCTGGGCTCAAGTGGTATGACAGTGCCATTCTGCATGAACGCCTACCTTGCTCTTCTCTACTTTACATCTTTAAAAATAAACGGTTTGAGAACGTAAAGGGAAGGAAATGGAAAAGTTCTGATTGCTTTTTTAATCAACATACTTATTTGCTTCAACTTTATTCAAAACTCATTATAAATAACAAGGAATAGCTCTGAAGTGATAGACTCAAATGTATTTTGCATTTTTCTCATTGTGAAGTGCATACGCCTTCAAAATGCTATGTTCTCCCCACAAATCTAGCTTTTAAAAAATGTGAGCAATACTATTGCTTCTCAGATGTTTTTATGAATACAATTCTTTAACTACAAACAATTTGGATTTTCTCTATTACTTTCCAAATTGGAATAAAACCTAAAAGTCATACCAAAAGTATAACTCAAAACCCACCATCATTCAACTGAAGATCTTGTACATAAAATATAAGTTGAATAGCTTATATGTTTTTTATTCATTTTGGAAAAGAGCTGAGATTTGAATTGAAAACTGTTCTGAAATTATCAACAACTCTCTAGGGTTTAGAGAATTTTAGAGCCTAAAACTCTATGTAAATCTTATAATCATAATTGAAAGCAATGATTAGATTATATTTCCAAAGTACAAATAGTTACATCTTGTCTTAAGAAAATCTAACATACATATATTTAGATAACTATAAATATAAAGGGATAACTACAGAGTTTCTTTAAAAGTGAATTCCCTAAATATTTAAAACAATTCAGCTTTAGTACATCTTTTTAGGAAACTCTACAGAGGGTTAAACCAAAGTTATTAGAAAGTGTATCAATTAGAGATGCTTGCTTTGAATGTTACACCTTCAAATCTTGCTGGAACCAGCAGAAACTGAGCTTCAATTGTATCACTTTAAATGAATATAAAAAGCACTTAAATACCACCCCCTAAAAAAAGCCCTTGGACCCCAAAGTACAATAAAATAAAATGCAAATAATTTTTCTACATTAGGAACTGCTATGTTACAAACTTCTCAACAGGAATAGCTCATTTAACTATCTCATTAATAGCAAAGATTGTGAGAAAAATAGTAATTCTATTCAGATTTTACTCAAATTGGAAATCCTGGATTCGTCAGATGTAAAACTTACATTAACCTCAAATTTATGGTACGTACCATCAGGGTCTGATATAATATCTAGAAGAGATTTATCCAGAGTAGTTTTGCTCATTATTTTTTCTTCATATTCAAAATATACATCCAATTTTCTTGCCTGTTTCAAAGTAAGTATCTGATTAGAATACATCAAGTAATAAAAACACACTAAAGGTCACTCAGCTTACAAGTTTCTATTTTCTATGATCAATTTTAAAAACAAATGTTCATTTCCTAATAGAATTAAAAGTTTCTTACTTTTGATCATACACTTAATATAAAAACAACAGATTGAGTATTTTACCATATTTGACTTATAAATTCAGAATGAACTCTTCATGTCCTATATATTAGCAAAGATAAAAATCATACAAATCTCAATTATTGTATTAATTAGCAAACAGCATACAAATCACACTGTATTTCATGCAAATTAATGTCAGGTAGTCATGTTATGTTTACTTTTTTAGTGGGTAAATCCACATATTTTCATCCTAACTGGACAGAAAGTTACCCTAATTCAATTATTTTCAATGGTTTTAAAATAAATTATTTTCCTCATTAATTTACCTATTAAATATTTTGAAACTTATATAATGGAAAAGTTGTCAAACTTTGCTTTTCTGTATGGCAGTTTTTCTAATTTAAAATTATCCAAGTGAAATTAATGGGTTAGGACATGCCAAGGTAAATAAAAATTACTATCAAGTATCTATTAAATTATGTTTCAGGATAAGATAAAAGAGAGAAAAGAACATGCTTTATTATTGAAGGTATTAACAACCTAAGCCAAAGTAGAAACAATTCATGAAATAAATAAGAATACTTAGAGATACCAACAAAAAACCAAAATATAAATACAGACTATAGATAAATATATTAAGCTAAGATGATACATTGAAATACATAGTTAACCAATGTGGAGAAGGAAGTGATGAGTTCTGAGTTGTTTTAAAAGTGATTTGGGGACATGGACAGACAAAGTTCATTTCAGTTAAACGGATCAGACCAAGGCATAATCAGAGTGGAGATACCAGAATGGTAGACTAAGGAGTGATTTCACATATTAGGCAACAGGCAACCAATCAGAGTCCCTCAATCCCACTCCCCTGCAGTGGCACACAAGGCCAGAGCTTTAAACAGATGAAACATAGGGTTTAAAAATCAAAACAACATAAAAAGGTATACAGATTGAGACCTGTCCTCACCCCTGTGCTTTCCCACCCCATTTCCACCTGCTTCTTTGGATATTCAGTACTTTATTTCTTCTATGGTTTTTCAGTTTCTTTATGCAAATGTAAGCAAATAGTATCTATATCCTAATATCCCTCTGTTTTCTGACACAAAGGTAATAATACACTATTTCTTCTGTGCACTCAACAATATATTCTATACCAGTACACAGAGAATTTCCTTAACAGTGAGTTCTAGATAAGAGTTAATCAACTCTAAAAAAGTCTTCCTTTTTATAAACTCTTTGGCCTTTCATATTCTTCAGATTCACTGATATAAGAACTATTTTAACTACCCTAGAAAGCTACTTTGAATAACAAAATAGGTAAGAAGTGAAGTCATAGGAATGGAAAAACAAAAAAGGAACAAAAGAAATAGAAAGGAGATCCTAGGAAAGAGACCATGGCCATAACTGTGGGAATGGAAAGGAAGGGACTTAATAATTAACATGAGAATGTATATGGAAGCAAAATAGTGAAAAGAGTCTAAGATAACTCCTGGGGAACTAGGATGATGGCACTAGGGACTATGTTAACATAAATATTCATTTACTCTGTAAGCTAGGAATGGAAGGGGGAAGGTGATAAAATAAGGTGTCGCGCTGACTCCCAGGCCCTCACAATCTGTTCCAGCCTACTTTTCTGTTTCACCATTATTCACTAGATTTAGTTCCCTCCAGTCAGGTCAATTTATTTACTGGCTTTTCATTAAACATAGCATATGCCTTTAATCCTCAAGGCTTAGGCTCCCTTAGCTTTTTGAGAAGGTATGTCTCTTTCATCACCTGCCAAAACGAATTCTATTCATTTTTCAAGGTACAGCATCTCTGCAGCTTCTCTGAACTTTTCAATCTCTGTTCTTTCCCCTTCCTGCCCCTCTCTCAATCTTCTTCACTGGGAGAATTTATTACTCCCTTAAGTATGTACTGATAGGAGTTAATATATACACTTCTCCATGATAACAATGATCACACAACATTTCTCTTTGGTTTACATGTACCCTTCTAAAACTAACTCCTTGGAGTGTGTCTAATTAATCGTTTAACCCTAGGAGTCTAACATAGCACCTGGCTCATAACAGGTACTTCACAAAATACCTGTTAAATTTCTAAGCTAAAAGCAGGACATATACAGATGAAGTAGTCATCTTTAAAGATTGTGAATGTAGATAAGTGAACTTCTAGAAGCAAAAAAGGTAAAGAATTAAGTCTTCAGTGATTTAACATATAAAATTAAGTATGCTAAATACCATAATGGGATCTAATGCCTGTACCTACATAAATCAATGAAAAAACATGGTTCACTGATGAACGTAGGTACAGATATTAGATTCATTTTGCTCTTCTTGATGTATTAACTTACCCACAGTTTAACTTCTAATGAACAATGGGAATAGAATTCAAAAGCAAGTTAATCTGATTGCTAACGGAGTTTCTTTTGGAGGTGACGAAAATGTTCTAAAATTGCATTGTGACTGTGGTTGCATAACTCTGAATATATTAAAAGCCACTGAATTGTATACTTTAAATAGGTGAATAGTATGGTATGTGAATTGTATCTCAATAAAGGAGTTAAATAGAAGTAACGTAGCATTTCAAAATACTGACTGGGAGGCAGCTCCATGTAGGAGGGAAAGGAGTGAAGTAGAGATTTTCTAACCAGCATAGGAGAACTAGTATCTGTTCAGTGTCTATTATGTGCAAGGCACTTTACTTACAACTATGGCTTTCATATGTTTTTAAACAGAACCTCAGGACCCTCTTTCTCAAACCAAATCTTCTGCAGACCCCTAAACATAAAATAGATACAAGTGACCCATTAAATGTCTCTGTAGAGCTCTAAGGTACCAGAGAACAGTGTTTAACAAATACCAAGTTAGATTATCTCATTTAATTCTCCAGATAACACTCTGAGGTAGGAATTATTAGTCACATTTTAAAGATAAAGAAACAGACACAAAGAAACATAAATTTATTCAAGGTTACCAGAGTAGAAGTAGTAGAGAGTTGAGATTCAAATCCAGGTCAGACTCCAATGTACACCACAGATAAAGAGTAGGGAAAATTACATTTTCCTCAAGAACAATTTATTGCTTCCTTTGTATATGCTTTATGAAAGAAAGTATATTTGTCAATTAGCACATATTTGGTTTTTTTGGTATACACATAATTTATGTATATGTGGTAAATGGGTATTTTACTCAGAGATATAATATCTACAGGTTTTTCTTAATTTATTGAAATAAGGGAAAATACTAAGAGAAACAATTTCCATCCCAAAGACTGATTATTCTTAAAAAAAAAAAAAAAAAGACTGATTATTCTTGTATAATATGGGTTCAAGGGAGAATACAAATTGGATAACAAGAGTTTCATGGAAAACAGACAAATTAAAAATATAAAACAAAATAACAAGGTCAAGATAATAAACAGATTTTTGGTAGCTTCAATAAATATCAAGAATAAATGACTAAGGGAATATTATAGAAACACAAAGGACTATGTATGGAATAAAAATTATATCTAGTGAATATAAACTGAGAGCCATGAATTTCTTAAAAATCCCTTTAGAAGAGCTAAGGGGAAAGAATCTGGTTTTTAAAAATTCTAGTGTTTTTCTCCAAATTTCAGAGCTATCAGTGGACAGTCATGCTGATGTTTTTCTGTTTTCAGTGCACTACCTCAACATTTACATCAAATTTACCATATATATATTTTACAATTACCAAGTAATTGTACTGAATTGTCATTTACCTGTAACTTTGTTTATCATTTTGTTAATTTTAAATAAAGTATAAAGTATTATATATGTGCTTGTGTATATATACATGTATGTGTCTATATGTGTATATATACACATTATATATATGGCTTTTTTTTTGACTGGCGACAGCTGACAGCCTACTGGGTTTATAAAGAACAAAAGAAGGGAGCACTTCTAAAAACTCTTAAGAGTCATCTGGGATGTGTAAGTAGTATGCCTATCTTGCCTTCCGAAAACCCATCACTTAGGAAGATTTACTGATGACCCAGACAAGACACAAAAGAAATTTCCTTTTCCTTCCTATACCTGTGGGGGTTTTTCCTTCTCTTTACCACTCCTCCATCTATTCTAGCTACAGACATCGCCATATTGGGGGCCTCCCTATTCACTGCTAGCTACAATTCTCATTTCTCACCTCAGTCTGTGACTGGATGATGACAAAGACTACAGCAGTATTTCTTGACCTTCCCTCTCCTCCAAGCCCCAATTCTATTCCCTTGGCAGCAGCGTAAGTAAAGACAAGAAGGGATTAGACACTTAAAACTTCCTTTTACTATTAAGAATCCGAATATTCTTCTCTCTGCACTTCTTACAGGAGGGAAAGGGGATGATAAACCCTTCTCTGCTGCAACACAACATTAAGAATATCTGAGATTATGAATCAAATTAGGGTTTGTAGGACAGGGACCTATCTATCATGTTACTATCTATAGGAAAGTATATCCCTAGGCTAAAACAAACTTAGAACTATACTTTTAAGGATATAATCTGTACCTAAGTTGAAGTTCATTTATACTCTAGCCTTTCTTGCTCGTCTTTTCTTCATTACATGTTTAGTGCCTATCATCATTCAGGGCTGTATCTGGATACCTCTTCCTCCCGTTGGGTAGCATCTGTATGCTGTATTATAACAGTCTGAGGTCTGTATATGTCACTAGAGTATAAAGTTTAGTTTATACTAGGCTACCTGTTCATTACTGTACACCTTGTGTGCTACAAGATGACTGGAGTTCTCCAAAACTCAATTGCTTTTTATAATATAACAAAATAGCATGTTAATATATTTCCAGTTATTTAGGTGAATATTTTGCTGAATTTCATACCAGTGGGTTTGTATGGGCTTACTAACATGAAAAATTATGTTGCACAAAAAAACTGGATGATCCATGAAAATATACCCGGAGTGTTCTATAACACAGGTGGCTGAAAATATTCTGGAGCACTTGCTCATATGCCAGAATGACTTAGAAATCTTGAATAGAATTCATCATTATAACTCTACCTCAGTTCTGTGTAGAAATGGGACAGCATACGGAACCTGATGAGAATCTTCAACTTCTTCAACAGGCTATCAACCTTACTAGCTGGTTATCTCATTTGAAATATGTGCATTTTTCTCTCAACCAAGAACAATGACTTTCTAGCATACCAGGCCCAAATCAGAATGTGTAATCTCAGCTTCTATGCTACGTAACTCCTATCAAAAGCCTAATCTTAAAAAGCCATATTAATATATTATTTAAAGACTATGAAATCTTTCTACTCTAGATACTAAAAATTCTATTTGTAGTTTAAGATAAAACACTGGAACGCTATAAACTTAGAATCTTATTGCTTTGGTTACTCATAAAACTGCCTTCATTGAATTATATTTTAATATTACACCCTTGACCATGACTTGAAACCCATGATAGTAACTTGATATTAAAATTATTACATCACTCAATTTACTCTATATAATGCCCAATATGAGCAATGTCTGTTGTAATATGACACTAAGGAACATTTTGCTTAGAATAAAGAACAAATTCTCCTTTCTGGTAAGTTTTTTTTTAAAAATTAAATATATCTTTTTTTTTAACCTTGGTTGCCAGAAAATTCGAAGCCAAATTTGAAAATTACCATTATGACTACACAGCAACTATTCTGAGTTTTTATTTCACGGTTTCTGTTGTATGTGCTATTTGTGGAAGCTGCCTTAAATCTCTTTTAGAATAAGAGAACAACTTCATTTAATCTATAAAGTTATCTGATATATTGACTCCTATTAAGAATATTTAAATTTTGACTAAAATTATCTATGTAGTAAACATTTTTAAATGTATATGAAGTGATCTTTATAGATGACAAATACTAAAAATACTAACATCAGCAACCTTATTATAATGAAATACCTAAAAATGCTTTACCTATAATATTTCTGGAGAAAAGAGAGGTTTATATGGCACTTGTAAACTATTATGTCTTATTTTATCATAACACTCAGACCTATTTAATTTATACCACCAATGTGCTGAACTCTTAAAAGACATACCCAGAAAAAAGAGCAAATTAAATCCAAAGTAAACGGTAGAAAGGAAATGATAAAATAAAAGCAGAAATCAATGAAATTAAAAACAAGAAATCACTAGAGAAAATCACTAGAATCCAAAACTAGTTCTTTGAAACCATCAATAAAATCGATAAACTTCTAGCCAGGTTAACTAAGAAAAAAACAAGAGAAGATACAAATAATTAACTTCAGAAATGAAAAAGGGGCCATCACTCATGATCCCATGATATTAAAGGATGATAAATAAGTATTTTAAACAACTCTGGGCCCACAAACTTGATAACTAGATGAAATGAACCAATTCCCTGAAAGACACAATCTATAAAAACTCTCTTATGGAGAAATAATCTAAAGAGGCCTGTATCTATTAAGAAATTGATTAATAATAGCCTTCCAAAACAGAAAGCATGTCTAGGTGACTTTACTAGTGAATTCTACCAAACATTAAAGAAAGATATCATTTGATTCTCCACAATCTCTTTCAGAACACAAAATGCAAATGAACTAGATGCTTTCCTGCTAAGATCAGGAACAAAGTAAAGATGTTTCCTATCACACTCCTCTTCAAAACTGCCCTAGAAGTCCTAGCTTATGCAATAAACAAGACAAGGAAATAAAAAGCATACAGATTGGGCAGGAAGAATAAAACTGTCTTCATCTGCAAATGACACAATTATCTCTGTAGAGAATTGCAAAGAAACACAAAAAAAACCCCTCCTGGAACTAATAATAAGTGATTAGAGCAAGGCTGTAGGATACTAGGTTAATATACAAAAGTCAACTGCTTTCTAATATACTAGCAATACAACCAAACAACTGAAATTTGAAATTAAAGCACAGTGCCAGTTTTGTTAGTACTCAAAAAATAAATGAACGAAATAGTTATAAATCTAACAAAATATGTACACAATCTACACAAGGGAAACTACAAAACTCTGATGAAAGAAATAAAAAAAGTAAATAAAATGAAGCTATATTTCTTATTTATGAATAAGTAGACTCAACATTGTCAAGATATTGGTTCTTCCCACTTGATCTACAGATTCAACACAATCCCAATCAAAATCTCAGCAAGTTATTTTGTAGATATTGACAAATTCTTCCTAAGGTTTATATGGAGACATGAAAGACCCAAAATAGCCAACACAATGTTGAAGAAAAAATATGGAGGGCTGACAACACCTGATTTTAATATTTAACTTAAAAGGTACAGTAATTAAGGCAGTGTTGTGTTTATGAAAAAAAAAAAGACATATATATCAATGAGCCCCACACAAATACAATCGACTAATCTTTGACAGAAGAGCAAATGCAATTCAGTGGCGGGAGGACAGTCTTTTCAACAAATGGTGCTGGAACAACTGGACATTCACGTGCAAAAAAAGTGAATCTAGATGCATACCCTACACCTTTTATAAAAATTAACTCAAAACAGATCACAGACCTAAATGTAAAATGCAAAACTAAAACTCCTAGAAGATACTATGAAAAAATTTAGATGACCTTGAGTATAGTGATGACTTTTTAGAAACAACACCAAAGGCATGATCCATGGAAGAAATAATTAATAAGCTGGACTTGATTAAAATTAGAAGCCTCTTTTCTATGAAAGACACTACCAAGAGAATGAGAAGACAAACCACAGACTGGGATAAGATACTTGCAAAAGACACATCCATTAAAGGATTTTTTTCCCTCAAAAATACAAAGAACTCTTAATAGTCAAAAGACAAAGTTCAATTTCAGGCTCTGGCAGTTGGTCTCAAGTCAAGTATTCAGTACCTCTGAGATCTGTTTTTCTCTACAGAATTAGTGAACATACTATTATGTTAAATTATCTAATATACAAATGCACATAAAAAGTTTTTTCTTTTTAAAAGAAAAAAATACATCGCACATTCATACTTTTCAGCCAAGGATTATGATCTGAGTATGCTATGCTTGATAATAAAATATTTGTGAAGTATAACGCACTCTAGAAGGCAGTGTAGCATAAAGAAGCTCACTTACATTGCATCTTAAAGTACATGCTATTTTTAAGGTACTCTAACACTCACGTGACAATCAGGGTGTGAATATTTTCACTAAGATTAAAATAAGAACCATTTATGGAATTGTACATTGTAGGTAATCAATAAATATATAGGAAATAAAGCAAAAATGCACTATCAGAAGGAGTCAGGTAAAAGAACGAAAAATTCTTTAAGGCATTTCTTTAAATGAGATATTCTTGATTTCACCTGATGAATTGGACTGAAACTGAATAAAAATGATAAACGGCATGGCAAAAAGATAGCACAACACAATACAAAAAGTTCCAGGTTTAAGTTTCGACTCTGCCAGTAACTGGGGGACATTTAGCCTTTTTTGATGAGAGGGGTATCTTAGTTCCTTCACTCATTAAATGAAGATTATTTCACAATAGATGTTATGCAGAATGCTAGTTCTCAGAGTTGGTTATAAGAAATAATCCCTAGAAGTATTTCAAAGTCAAAGGGGTTCTGAGAAACACTGGTTAAGTAAGTTTTAAAAATGCATACATTATACTGCATTATGAATCTCCAAGAGGATGATACAGCAAATTTTATTTCTAATCTTATTTGACCAAGGAAGAAACCTCACTTATCTGTGATATCTACTTAGAACTCTGTTCCAAGGTTCCTCCTAGTGTGTAAGTCCTAAGTTTCACAGGAAGTTCACAAAGGACTCTGGAAAGTGGGGGCCACAGCACTGAGGAATTATAAGGGCTATGTTTGATTTTGTTTTAGTTTTTACACTCACTCGTATGTCCCTGGAACTAACTAATTATTCTCTATTCTGCTATTCTGTGTGTTGTCATTGTAAGTGACCTCAAATTCTGTAGAACAAATCAAGGTATAAATAAATAAAATGTGAGAATTTTATTTTAAAAAATAAGGAATGCATGTGTCCTCTCCTTTTATTTTAAACATTTTACGCGCCTCAATTCTGCTTCCATTCTCTGCATTTATCCTACTGATATTCCTAAAAGGGAAAAATCTGTAAAATCTCCCAGGTTTACCCACTCACAAATTATGCACTATAATCTCTGTTTCTTGCTATTCTATGTCACTTAAAAAGTAAAGCCAAAAATTCACATTACCAAAATTAGTCTTTGGCTTTCTCAATGACTTAATAAAAATCTGTTTTCTTATCTATAAAATAAAAGATCTGAATAGATGAACAGTAAGCTTTGTTTGAATTTTTTAGTTTTATTCAAGTACAATGACATATAATTTGCTTAGTTTTAACATGTGTATATGCTCATGAAACTACGAACACAATCCAGATAGTAAATATATCATTCACTCATGAAAACTTCCTTGTAATGTCTTCCTTTTGGCCCTCCAACAGCCTTCTCCATGTCACTAGGCAATCACTGATCTGCTTTCTGTCACTATAGATTAGCTTGCATCTTCATGAATGTTATGTAAATGCAATTATAGATTATTACACTTTTGCTGTGTGTGTGGCTTCTTTCACTCAGTGTAATTACTCTGACATTCATCCATATTGTTGTATGTATTAATAGTACTTCTCTTTTAACTGTAGAATAGTAGTCCATTGTATGGATAGCTCATAATTTGTTCATCAATTCACCTGTTGATAGACATTTTGGTTGTTTCTAGTTTTTGGCTCTTACAAAGAGCTGCTATGAATATTCATGTACAATAAACACATATGCTTTCATTTATCTTGAGTAAATACCTAGGAGTGGAATAACAAGCATATAATGAGCTTGTGTTTAACATTCTAAGGAACAGAGATAGTTTTTCAAAATGAGTGTACCATTTTACATTTTTATCAGCAGTATATGAGAGTTCTAGTTCCTCTGCATCCTTGCCAAAGGTTGGCATAATCAATATTTTAAATTTTACACATATTAATAGATGTGTTGTGGTGTCTCACTACAGTTTCAGTTTGCATTTTTCTAATGACTACTGATGTTGAACTTATCTGTCATCTGTATATCTTTTTTAGTCAAATCTTTTGCCCTTTTAAAAACTGAGTTGGTCACATTCTTTTTTATTAGGTTTTGAGAAGTCTTTATTTCTTTGAATTTAGCCCTTATGAGCCTATTAAACTGGGTCTCGCTAAATGACAATGCTTCATCTTCATAAAGCAGATGGCAGAAAAGTGAGAGCAAAGAACTAGAGAAAGGTCATTTCACAATCGTTTTTTGAAAATGTGGAAATAGTCTCCAAAAATTCATAGTAAGTGAGAAACTGTAGGGTATTTCACTAATTCAAGAGCTGTCTTTGATCATACTTGAAGTAAAGAAAACTTCTTCAAGTTCTGATAGTGACTAATCTTATTTGGGATGAAAAGAGGTAGAAGACAGTGATAGTGTGTCCACTGGGGACTTCCTGCTACAAGATATATTCTCCCCTGCCTTGAAGAAAAGACACCAAGGTCATATGAACATTCACTTGGTATGTGTACTGGATAAGAGGTCATTTTAAACAGATCAGTCAAAATCCAGCCAGAGAAATGTTCTAATTTATAGTGCAGTAAAATTTCTTCCCTACTTGATCAGGGGAGTAGTGATTAGTTAATCAAAGCCAGTTATTGCAAAGAATAAAAAAGGATCTGTGTGGTATATATACATTTTAGTCACTACTTTTTAACTTAAGACCTAAAATGTACAATTTTCTGTCAATCCTGAGGTAGCTCCAAGACTTTTCCTTAATTTAGTACTGAGGTTCACTGACTGAAATTTTTTTTTTGTCTTGCATAATGCACACCTATAAGGGAAACCTATAATTTCCAGTTTGTTTCTTCGAAGTGAAATTCAAAATTTTATATACATTTACAAAGCGATTTTAGTATTTTTCAAGGTTTTCCAACATTTTAACAGTTAAGTCTTTTTTTAACCTGCTACTAACTTAAGCAATAATTAAATGACCATCTTCTTTGAGTCTAAGGCGTATCACTTAGTTTTCCAGAAACAATCCTTTCCTACTCATAAAATTGACACAAACAGATTGGAATCAAATACAAATAACTCGTTGGTAAGCAAAAAATTCAGCTTGTGAACATTCTAGCTGTCAACTGTCAGCATGTCAATAATGTGACAAGCAACTCGTTTTACTGAGGGAATAAAGGGCTTTGGTTAATCTGATGCGTTGACAGGTGAAGATGAGTTCAGTTTCTACTTTATTCTGAAAGCTCATTTTCCCCTAAGAAAGATAAAGAAGTTGAACCAAAGAAAAATTAGCCCCTTGAAGGAGGGGCTGCAGTCAAAAGCTAGCATTGCTAGCAACGGCTAAGCCTTGTTCAGAATGTAGACCTAAGGCAGGACATGTTTGCTCGATCAGATGATGTCCTTAGATCTAATTCAGTACCTCAACTTTCTTCACAGAAAGCAAAACAAAAATGAAGATTCAGCACCAGTGAAGCCATGATCCCCAACAGCTTATTAACAGCTAGTTCTCTGCCAGCTACCTGGGGATGGAGCTTTCAGATGTGAGAGCTCCTCCTCTCGGGTGGGAGCACTGAGGGAAAGTGCACACAAGGCCACTTCTCTCTCTCATCTACTATGACTTACACTTGGTGATTTTTCCTTTTCTTAGGTTTCTGATGTAGAGAACAATTACTTCAGTTTGACTATGCAGGTGGAATAATAATTCAAATAAATTAAAATTTGCCTCCAAATTATTTAAGTAATCTTAGAATCTATACCCCTACAACCAGCAAGTGGGGAAAAGTTTCATTTGTATTAGAAATGAAAAAACTGCTAAAGAAGAGGTTTCAAAAGATACGGATTACTTTAAACAATAAAGGATTCAACTTTGGTCTAATAGATTAAGAGTAAACTGTTAACAACCCAAGCCACTAAAATCCTTAAGTATCAATCAATTTACATGATAATATCTGCCAAAGTTGTTGCAAATTGTGATGCTCCTTCTAACTTTTCAATGAAACATCAACTGCTGGATAAATGCCAGGACTTCTAAATGATCTAAGGAAATATAAGCAGCATCTATAATCTAAACATCCCAAAAGAAGAAATATGCAAAACAGTAACAAATACCAAGAGAAGAGTTCTAAGAGCTCTGCATAAAAAAGTCATAATATTCTTGCTAAGAATAATAATAATATTTACTGCTTAGGTGAATAAATGTTTACAAAGAAGTAAAGCTTAGATGGTCAGCAAATTCTAGTGAAAAGAGTAACAGATAATGAAGAAAAATGCTTCTTTAATTATTAACATATAGCCAAAGGTAGATGGTGTAACAAATGGCACAAATAAACATGTGACTTAAAAGTAAATATTTTAAAGTTGCAAATGTAATAGTTATTAAAAACTGTAAGAAAAAATTTATAAGTAGGAGTAATGAGAAAAAAACGGAAACAACAGTTTAAACACTAGTTCTGACAAGGGAAAACAACTTAAAGACAGTCAACCTTAAAAGAGGACTCTTCACAGAAAATATTCCAATTTTTTTATACTAATAGAATTTCTTATATCAGGGTAATTCTTAGAGTATGTGGTTTATTAAATATAACTATAATTTATACATAAATATTTAAAATATGCCTTTTGATTATTAAAAACCCTTATGATATTAACTGAGTTTCCTAGAATGACCCAGTGAGGAATACTGTGTCCTATACATGACATTATTTTACCTCTGCAAGTGAATGACCTTTATGTAAAGCCCTTTATAGTTTTTTTTTAATATCAGATCCTATTAGGAAAACAGTGTCTTCCTTAAGTTACAGCAAAACAATTATTTCAAAATGTATAGCTTTTACATACAACTACTGAACACCTTGAATGGCAAATTAGTTTCTTAGCATAAGATGCTCTGCCAGACAATAAGCAGCCCTGGAAGAAACAAGATCTGTTATAAAGAGCCAAGGGGCCAGGGCTTAAAGCAGAATTTCCGGGCCAGGCATGATGGTATAACAAACTATCTCAGACAGATGGCATCCATTAGGACAAACTGATTCTCAAAAACTCATATAAAATCATTAATATAAAATTATAAATAAGCATCACAAACAGGTTCATAGGTAAATTTTGCCTTAAAAAACACCATTTTTCACCTCGATGGCTATAACAGCCATCTTCCAGTTGTCCACTAATTTCCAGAGCTTACCTATCCCTCACACTCCTCAGGCTATTCTCCAGTTAAAACAAATCAGACCATGGCATTAACCTCCACCAACCTCCCATCATACTTAAATCCCTGTTTCTCTTGACCTCACAGTCTATCACTCTTTAAGCACATCAGTCTTATTCCAGGTCCTCCAGTACTCAACTTGTTCCTGTTTTAAGGCCTCTGCAGCAGTTACTAGTCCCTCCTGGAATGTCTGGCCCTGAGTTTCATTAATTGGCCTCTTGTGATTCAGGTCTCAACTCAATCATTACCTCATCAAAGGTGATTTCCTCTGATGGTGATTCCACTTACTCTAGAACAGCCCTCTGAGCCACTGTCTATCACTTCATATCACCTAAATGCCTGAAGTTACGCTGCTTTCTAATTTGCTTACTTTGTTTATTGTCACTACAATATTATCTCCGAAAGAACAAAGAATTTGTCTGCCCTGTTTACTACAGAACCTCTAGGGCCCAGCACAACACCCACAGAGCCACTTGATAAACGTAACTGAATAAATTACTTTAACCAGAATTTTCTCCAGTCATAAACTCTAGTCTCTGGCCTAGAGTATATTCATATAAATTTGTGGCAGGATAATGTTTGTTAAGTTTTATGAACAAGATGAACCTAGGTACTTTCCACAGGTACAATAATTAGTTACTTTGGGTTACACAATTCAGTTTGGAAGGAGGAACTGAGCTTTCTGGTTTCTAGCTATGAGAACTGAAGTCAGAAAGTAAAATCTAAGAATTAATAAACTTTTAATAATGAAAAAAAAATCCCAAAAAACTATGTGTCAAAAAAATCTATGAACATTCAAAATTTGTAGATACTGACAGGCATATGCAGAATAGATAAACAAGATTATACTGTATAGAACAGGGAAATATATACAAGATCTTGTGGTAGCTCACAGCAAAAAAAAATGTGACAATGAATATAGGTATGTTCATGTATAACTGAAAAATTGTGCTCTACACTGGAATTTGACACAACATTGTAAAATGACTATAACTCAATAAAAAAATGTTAAAAAAAAAATCCACAGAACAGCTTAAATCTCAAAGCACACATACGACTATTAACAACTGTCATAAACAAAACTTCAAAAACATTTGTTTAATGGATCATAAGATCTTGATTACATAATTATAGTTTGGTAGATGTAAACTTAGAACCTATATTTTATTTTAGGGCAAAAAATTTTTATTTAACCTTTTATATTAGATTCATAGTCTTCATATTTGGCCTTGTAAGCAAAGCCTTTTCCCTCCTTCTGAAGGAAATTCTCTGTATAGCTCTCCGGCATTTCACCTGGTTATGTATATTATCTCCATGGGAGACATCGACCTCCGGTAAACAAATCTGAGCAGTCTTTTTCCACTTCACAGAGATGCTACATATGGAAGTGAAAATATCAGCAGAAATCATCTACAGACTGCACAATTATGTGTCTATTCCTGTCACATGAAAATAACAAGTACCCATATCAAGATGTGCAAACAAAGGAAAAGATCAGGTTGTCAGCCTAATAGAAATTATGTAGTTTAAACTTCATGGTTGTACTCATTAACTATCTATATTACAGGAGCTCCTTTTTAATGTTCTATGACTTTCTAAATCATTAAAAAAGAAAAATATTTAGATCCCTTTTCCAGAAATCCAAGTTGTTATCAACATCTTTGACAGCCAGCAAACATATTCAGCTTTTTTACACTGCTTTTTCAAATATGTCATCTCAAATGGAAAGTAGGGGTCAGTAACAACCATATTCTAGCATACTGTCAATCTGTCACCAGAATTCAGTTCCATGTCCAGAGAATAAACGACAGTAAAATACCGAAGAACGGATTAAGAAAAACTGATTCGGAGTAGTCAAGAATAAAGTAATGAGAAAAAAGAATTATGGTAACAACATATAGATCCAACATATTTGTTTCAAAATCACAATATAGTGGAAGACAACAAGAAGCTGTAATACTAACAGACTAAGCTAAAACTAAAAAGTTCAGACCCAAATTACATAATGAAATAATGTTATTAATAGATATTTCAGATAGTACTACAGTAAAATGGGTATCTAAATCTGTATTACTGATGTTTACAGGTGTACTGTTAACAAAGGAATAAGTGCAGAGGCAGTACTGAGGCAGTAAAACAACGAAAATATCACAGATGTTAACTTCTCTTTACTGAACATGTGATCTTTGGCAAATCACTAATCTTCCTGGATTAGTTTCCTTATTTACAAAAATGCAGGTAATAATGCTGCCTTCAATAATTATACCTCATAACATTACAGTGAGGGCTCAATGAGATAATGACTATGAAAGAATCTTACAAAGTCTGAAACCCTACAAAAATAGTAGTTATATTGCGGGGAGGGAAAAGTTAAACTTACCTTTATGTGTTCTAAAACAGCTGTGGCAACATTTGTATGGAGATCAATAAGTCTTTTTTTTTCAAGGAGTTCTGGCAAAGAACTACAAGCATCAAAAAATTGAAAATTAACCATTAAGTTTTCTAAGGAAATGACATAAATTTTAATAAAATCCACATATGGGTGTTTCCTCTGAGGAAACTTGGAACAGTAAAATAGTAACAAAATGACATATTAAACTATCAACTGAATTTAATCTCTAGGCTTGAACACCAACAGTATTTACTACTTTGATACTGTTGAAATGCTTCCAATTTTAAAATAATCTGCCTCCCAAGTATCATTATTCCACCATTTCACTTCCTGATTCTAAAATTTGGAGGTTTAGAATAAAATTAGATTAATGGAAAAATTTTACCTGTATTTCTAAAACATGAAACTCTCTCTCCTTGATGGCAATTAAAGTATTAAAAAAGATACCGCTTAAACTTTACCTAATAAAATAATAGCAGCAAAGATAAAATTACCAGTATCTCACATTACTTTATCACTAATACTATCCTGTTGGTAAAATTACCCCCATTACATAATCCTAACTAGCAAAAGAAACAAATGATCTGCTCTGTAAAGGAGGGAACTTAAATCAGCTTGAATATGCTAACAAAATTTAGTTCTTTAGACTTAAAGGTATATGCTATTACTATTATTTCCTATCATGAAAAATATTAACCAATTTTTTAACCTCCAAAATAAATCTAATCAACAGAATGATTCTGAAGAGGATACACTGCTGACTTACCTAACAGCTGATGTGAGCTTAGCGGTATTGTCAGAAAGCATACTTATGGCTCCTTCATCTTCCCCTTCTAGTCCCTGGGAAGGAAAAGAAGGTCCCAGTAACTACTGAGAAATTCCAAGATCAAGCATAAAAATCAATATATTCCTGAGATCACTGATAAACAGTAAGATTTAGGTCACCCAGAACAGTAATTCTTCCCCTCCAAGGAGCAAGCATCAGCAGTTTTGACAGTTATGGAAAAGTTCTAGTCACCACAAATCTAATGAATGGTTGGATGACTACAAAAATGGATCTTACATTCTCAGATAAGGAAATAGGCCCAAAGACTTGCCACAAGCCACACAGTAATAAACAGTAGAACTGAAATTTGAAGTTAGATCACAGTACTAGTACAATGAGCAGCACTGGAACATCTATCTCCAAAATAAGTCACATTCTGTATTTTTCTAATCATAAATCCGTATTATTCTTTTAAAAATGTTTTTTCTTCTCAGAACTTAGGTTTCTTTTTTAAAATGATCTTTTATATAAGTTGACAATGTTTTTGCTGTTATTAAAGCAGTGAATGGCCTTGAATTTTTTTTAAGGAAAAAAATGTTAACCTCTTTCTCCCTCTAGTTGTCCTTCCATTTCCCTGTATTTCCAAGAAAGCAAACAGAATCTTACCATAATGCTTTTAAGTCGTTTAACCTCATCTTCCTGTGCTCTGTAAGATTCTAGTTCTTGCTGAACTGATTCTGCAACTTCTGGGAATGGACTGAAACAGTATTGTACAAGAGGAACTGTTGAGTATGAGATTAAAAGATTGACTTTTGTGTGATTTTTGAAATATATACAATGAGAATTTATTATTTTAAATGTACTTATTTGGATTTGAATGTATTTTATATATAATACAGGCAGGAAACATTTAGGCTGAATACATCTATATCCTTGTGATATCTATTTATATTGAAAATACTATTTCTTTAAAATGCATATCATAGTATTTATACATGTAAACACATTTAAATTTTATGTCTATTCTTTCCATTAACTGTATTACATTTTCTCTTCACCTATAAGCTATCAGGAAAAAAAATACTTAAGTGACTGAAAAAAAAGGAACAGAAGCCATGGTATATCAAACATCAATTAAATATTACCACCCAAATAACTAACATATGGTGTCAAAGGGTCCATGTAACTATAAAGATGTATTTTAAAATACTACATGTAAATAACTGTGAAAAAAAATCTTAATTCTGTACACCTGATAGAACACCACTGGTAAAAATAGAACATAGGCCACAGTTTTGTTGGTCCAACCCCTGATCTCTTCCCTGTGAGTGCAGTTTAGCAGTGATTTCCATAGACTTCAGACACAACTGATCTGCAATATCGAGCAGCTTGGTAGAAGAAGTGTCCTGAAACATTAACCTTGAATAATTCTAGATGAATATACGTTGACCATGAAATGGTTCCTAACATGAGTATTTTTCATCTATAACATTTGGGGAGGCCAGAAGCTTTTCTCCTTTAAGAAAGAAATGGTTGCATCTCACCAGCAATGAAAGCTTTCCTCCCTTCCTCCACTCTGACACTTGATAACACTTCACCATTGATTAGCACAGAAATGACCGAAGTTCCAGAAAGGATTTTGAGGAACATAATCCAGTTTTACATGTCAACTGTAGGCCCTAACCCCAGGTCCAGCAGAGTCTATGCTGGCAAAAGATAGCACTGAGCATGTAAAATGTGCTGGTTGAACTAAATGATCCTTAAAATCTACAGATCTTCAGGTCTCAGAGCTAACAGACAACAGTAACTGCTGACATTTATTGAGAGCTTATTATATGCCAAACACTATGCTAAGAATCTGTCTCTACCGTCTCATTTAACCCTGACTAGTCTTGGTGAGGGACATACACACCATCAATAGTTAAGATCAGAGACTTTGGAATCTGCCAGAACTGGATTTTGCCAAAGAAAGCTGGATGACTCTGGGCAAGTTACTTTTTTGTATTATCTCAGTCTTCACAATAACCTTCTGAAATAGGACAATAGGTAGAATTATCATCCCACATTTTACTGATGAGGAAAATGAAGCTCAGAGAGACTTAAGTCGCTTCTTTAACTCTATGTCACCTCCCAGTGTCTGTGCCCACTTTACTACTGGAGCATGATACTTCAGAGTGAAGACTATTCAGGGCTATTCCTACTTAACAAACAAAAAATTAAAGTTCTTACTATCAACTGACCTCATGGTTCTCCTGTTCCTAAACACATGGTTTAAAGACAACATTCAAAAATTTCCATATTTGAATAAAAAATTGTTTTCCTAAGCTTTTTTTTTATTAGGGAATGTGAACTTTAAAATATCCTGCATGCTCTATAAATAATGTAAATTCTTGTACTTCACCATTCTAAAGGGAAATGTAGACTATGGAATACTAAGAAGAAGAAAATCATTTAAAATAAGTTATAACAGCACCCAAAATTGCTACAGTAAGAGAAAGGAAGATAGTGACTTTTCACTACAGACAAACTTAAATTCTGTTATAGCCATGTGATTTTCCAGTGTTCAAAAAAAAGTTATAAATAAAAAAAAAAGTGAAACAGACACAAAAACAAGCATGTTGAACCAAGTCTATATCTTACTTCTCTTTAAACATAAATGAAACCAAAAAGAACATCTTTATCAATGACACAGACACATAACAGTTGAAACAGTCAAAATAGTAACATTGTATTCCCATAACTGTTGATGAGAAACATTCTTCTCTCAGAGGAATGATTTTTGGGGGTTTAGAATGATTTCTCTAGCCATAATGACCACTAGAGAACTTTTCTATCAATTACTGAGCTCACAAAGTACCCTAAATTTTAGGGGATGTAGCAATACATAGGATTTATGTCTACCTACAATAAATCACATGGCAAACTATTACAATTTTTTCACCTATTACTTCTAGCATATCTTGAATAAATCTGCTTTTCAGGCTTAGGTATTTTCCCCACAGATATCTAAAACTGAGTTTACATGAAGAAAACATGGAACAAAAAGGGAAAAATCATCTTGATGTTTCCCTGTCACGAAAACTGATTTTAGCGAAATGCAGAAATGGTGCTGCAGAGGGTCAATGGGGATACAAATGAAATTCAGAAAGATTATCTGTAAAATCTACAAAACCATATGGCATGAACTTACTGAAAAGGAAAGTGGTTCCTACAAAACAACTAATAAAAACAGCACAGAAATTAGAAAATCAAGCAATAATGACACAGCCCCATAGACTAATTATAGTTCTTATTCATTGTGTAGATGAACCACCATGATTTGTTTCGATTTTTTTAAAAAAAAATCAAATTCATTAAATCAGATGACATCTTCATTTTTTTTTATGGGGTGAATCTTTTACTTATTAATGTTTTTCATACTTACCTTCCTTTATGTTTCTGCCAAAACTTATCAACTGGAGTTAAATCATAAGACTTCTTGTTTTTTCTCTTTGGTCTAGCACCAGCGGGGGAATTCTCCACTCCTGAAGACTCTTCCAAATTAACTCTGTTCAAGTGGAAATCCTAGGAAAAGCAATCCTGTTTTAAATAAGAGTTTTTTTAACTTAAGAACCATAACATTTCCTACAAGAAAAATACATGGATTCTTGCTGCCTTTTCCACTATTTCAAAGGACAAAATACAGATCTCAAAGTTAAAAGAACTCTTTCCAACACTTTGTTACATAAAGGTATTTTTAACTACGTATTTTAATTAAAGTAGTAGATGCATATGACTACAGTTTTTAAAAATACATAAAACCATGTTAAGGTTCTTCTGTATCCTTCTAGAAAAATATTTTTGCATATGTCAGCAAACACATCTCCCTTACATTTTAAAATGGGATTACACTACACATACTTTGTACTTCACTTTTCTTATTTAATAATGTATTTAGAGCTCTTCCTCTATCTGTATATGTCTGTCTACTTCATTTTTATCATGGCTACATAGTAATCCAATATCTGGCTATATTTATCTGAGCAAGTTTTTTGATGCTTAGTTGTTTCCAGTAAAAAATATAATCTTAAATGTAATTTTTAAACTTTTAGTCAAACTCTGATCTGTTACTTGGATAGACTGCATTAAATATAGATGCAATAGAAGCTACAATAATAATAGCACTCCCTTTCACATAAATTCTAAGAGCCAATAGTTGGTAAAATTTTCTGCCCTAGTCATAATTTTACTCATGTGAGGCTTGATTTTTTTTTTGCCCTTTCTCAAAAAACAAACGTACAATAAACAAAATAAAAGTGAGTTATCTTTTCTATTCTTTTTCCCTCCTTGCATTAGACTCGTGGGTTCCTTCATGTAATAGCAACATATGGTTCAGCTCTACTCTGAATAGTGAGGTAGAGATAAAACATTAATGTTAACAAATGAGTTAATGAATGAGCAAGAAAGAAACTGCATGGAGAAATCATCTAGCATGACTGTGATACAATCATCTTGATTTTAAGATAAAAGTTCTTAATGATTAAACTTCTAGGTCTTAGGAAATTAAATGTACTGAATACAATTTAATCTCCTCTTGATAAAAAAGGTCATTAATACTGAGTCTGAATTGTTAGACTATACTGTGTAACTTTCTCAAATAAATCCTTTACAATAGCTTATTTTCTTGCCATTTTTCCCCATGATGTTAAAAACAAGAGAGTAAAATATATAGATGTCTAACAGCTAGTAAAGTAACAAGTCTACTGACAAAGACTAGGATGCTATATTATATTTCAATCTGTTAATATTATGTTTTCCTATACATTCTTCATATTATCATTGGTTAAACATAACATAACCCTATTTAATTCCTTTTCCCCATATCTTAACCTCACTTCTCCACAAAACTCATCTATACAGGAAGAAAGTAAAATACATAGATATTAATAGCTACATCTGAGAAGAATCTTTGTTTTTAAAAATTATCTAACAAAACAAAGATACTAAAGAAGATTTTAAAATAGCTAATCTTTATTAACTGGAATTTCTAGTGAAGTAGTATTTCCATAGTAATGACACAGATCACTGAAAACTAATTTGCTAGCAAAATTACTGCTCTAAAAATAGGAGAGCATATTTTTACGAAAATATTGATGGAATACTTAAAATGATAAAGGAATAAAAGATGTTACAGAGTTTTGAGAAATAACATCATAATAGCAACAAGAACATTCTCATTGTTTGCATAATAGCCAGGCAAATAAAGAAAAGTAATTGCAGTCTTGAATATTGGGAAATCAGAACATTCTGTGCTGTACTGAATCATGTTAAAGAAATCGAACAGTTATACACAAATAAAATACAACAGAATTAGTTTTAACATGGTAGAGTCTAATCTATTTCCACTGACTCAGAAGACTGGACAATGGTGTACCAAATCACCAGGTATAAATAAAACCTATTTCAGCAGTCTTGTTTGCCTTTCATAAGTTAAAGCGGATCAGCAGAGGTAGACAGAGCCAATGTTAACAAAATTGCATTTGGGTAATATAGGTGACACCTATTTATGCAGAGCTAAGATTTATATTCACGTGAGAAAAAAGTCATGTAAAGTAAAAGTAACTTTTATTTTGAGAAGGAATTGAGCCAAATCTAATTAAGTCTCTAGATCTATTAGTTAAGAGAAACATGTGAAATTGTACCCCGCAAAGATACAGTCAATCAAACACAGAAATGTCATACGTCTTTAAGGGAACAAGTACTTCTAAAATGTTTTTCTAATAACCTTTAAAAAGCATATATGAACTTGGAAACCACTGTTTTTTCTTGAGTGGTAAGAAAAAAATAAACTTTAAGTTCTTATGCATATTAGTATAAATTCTGATTTCGTGTTTTAAATAATGAGAGTCAGAAGAGGACCAAAGGCACAAAAAGGGCACTAAAGATTAGAAAAAACAAAGGCCAACTGAAGGACAAGATATTGTGATGAAATAATTTCCATCCCTTTGCCTATAACTACTCACTGTAGTTGAACAATCAAATCCACCCCTCCTGCAACCAAGACACAGTAAAAAGGAATCATGACTTTCTAGTTACTAATTTTGCTTCTTATATTCTGATTTTAAAAGAGGACACTGCAAAGGTTTTCATCGGAAGAGTATATTTCCCATGTTAAATGACAACAATCACCTTCCTGACACACAGGGAAGCTGTATGAATTTTCGTAGTCATTTCCAAGGTCTGATAATATAAATATTACCAACGTTCTGGATTTTCAGGGCAGATATTTAATATAAAAAGCAAGTTCCAATTACAAGTTAACAGCTCCTATCTAGAACTTTTACTCCATCTTGTGGAGATAAAGGGTATAATTATTAAGAATTTTAAAAGCTCGGAACTTATAAGCAGCAGTTTTAATCATCAACAAAAAATAGCTTGGTTACAATTTGTATCTCAGTTGTAGTTTTTTCACATCTAGAAACTGTATTAAAATTAATTAACAGAGTAAGTCAATGTAAGTTGTCTAGGTTATTATAACCAATCTTTTTAAAGAGACTATTTTCCTAAGACTTAAATATTCTAATGATAATGTTACTGAGAAAAGACTGCTTAAAGAGTAATAGGGAATCTGAGACATTAACCTAAGTAAGTTAACTAGAGATGTGCATTGATATATTATTTATAAAAATACAAAAAACAGAAACAGTAATAATCTAAATGTCCACAGGAATCCACTACTCTAAACTCTAAGCAAGCAGGGATCACATCTGCTTTGTTTACCTTGTATCCCAGTGACCAGCAGTGTCTGCTAGAGAGAAGGCACTTTGTTTCACTCTGGAACAGTGAAAACTTCAAAAACCTACATTAGCCTTGTCTAGTATGGCGGAGTGTCTGCCCTAGGTTATGTCTCCCAATTTCTCTTCTAACACGGAGATTCAGCATATTCCTTCATCCCACAATGACTTGTATGTATGTCGTATCTCCTGCACTCAAAGCATCATGTACTTTAATTTCCTCTAGCAAATCTTCAAGTTCAGGAATTAGAAAGGATCCCAGTATTTCATGCTCTATATATCCTCCACACACCACTGGTAGGAGTGCAGAGGTGACCCCTGACCTATATGCTCTTACTAAGACCCTTGCCCCTGGCTGCCACCCAACAGTTAGGGCTCTACCAACCAAATCTGAAACTATCAAAACTATCTCATTGTGCCCATTAATCCCTGTTTGGCTCTTTATACCACTACTGCCTCCTCTCCATCCCTCACCCCCTCAGATGCCATTCGCTCATTCTTACTGGGTTCCTGAAACCATTCTGGGTGTCATTTGGAACTCATGCTCAGTCATCAGCAAAATCTCCTGTTCTGAACATCTACTATCAATTTCCACTGTACTTTCTTGCTTCAGTTGAACTCCAACTGCTAGCCCCTATAGCCTTCTCAGATGGTTACTTTTTTTTTTTTTTTTAACTTGTCACACATCTCACACTACCGGACCTGGGATTGGGCTAGTATCTTCCTTGCTGTTCCCAGACTCTTTACTTGTCCTCTTTCCTAAAACAACTTCAGCTTTGAAACTCCTGTCTTCAGCCTATAACAGTAGTTCTTAATCAGAGGCAGTTTTGCCCCTCTCCACCCCCTGGGTATATTCGGCAATATGTGAAGACATTTTGGTTGTCAGAATTAAGGGTTGCTACTGGTATCCAGAGGGCAGTGGCCAGGGATGCCGCTAAATATCCTGCAATGCACAGGACACCCTCCTACAACAAAGGATTATCAGGCCCAAAATGTCAATAATGCCAAGGTTGAGAACTCCTTGTCTATTCTGGTCATTAACGACTCCTAAAGGCCTGCAGGACACTCCTGTGTCCATAATCAACTTTTCTCTTTCTGTCATTCCGCAATGTGGAACACACAAACTTGCTGTACTGTCTCTCATTTAAGAATTTTTTTGATCCCAAGTCCCCTTCCAGAAGTCACCCCTTTTCTCAGCTCTCCTATATAGCTAAACTCTTTTCAGGTCTGTCTATATTCACTCCCTTCCAATCTCTTAAACCTACTTCAGTGTTCAGTCCCTACTCTATGGAAGCTGCTCTTACTAAATTCACTAATAAACCTCAACACTGCCACACACAATGATTACTTCTTAGTCCTCAGCATTTGAACAAGTTAATTCCTGCTTTCTCTTTGAAATATTTAATTCACTGGCTTCTAAAACAATACAGACCTAGTTCTCATGCCTCATTGGTTGCTACTTCCTACATTATACCGTTTGTTGCTATGCATCACCTCAACCTCTTACTGCTGAAATGCCTCAGAGTTCAGTTCTTAGACCTCTTCTCTCTTCCATCTATACTCATTCCCTTGGTGACCTTGTCTTATCTCTTGGCTTTAAAATGGCTTTAAATACTTCCTATATATGGGCTATTCTTAACTTTATTTCTCTAGACCAGATGCTTCTCCTTAAATCCAAGCTCATATACCTAACCACCTATTTGATATCTATATTTGAGTATCTTAATAAGCATCTCACAGTTAACATGTCCAAAACTTAATCTCTGGTCTCCCCTCTCCCCTAACTGCTCCTTTCACATCTTTTCCGTCTCAATAAAGAGTAACTGTTCATTTGCAAAGGCCAAAACTTTGGAGTCATCTTTGACTCCCCTCTCTTACATCTTACATCCAATTCATCAGGCAGTCTTACACTCCACATTGAATAGATTATCACAACCATCACCATTTTCACCTTGCTGTAAATCACGATCATCTCTCACTAAGATAACTGCAACTCCTAATCGGTCTCCTTGACTATTCCACGCCCCCAAGGAGTCTTTTTCAACATAGTAGCTAGAATGATACTCTTAAAATGTATAACAGGCATCACTCCTTTACTCTAAACTGTGTGTGGCTCTCCATGTCTTTTAAATTAAAAATCAGTGTGCTTACAGTGGACACTGCATCCCGTGTCCCATTTAACTTCATCTCCTGCCGCTTTCCCCCGCCTTACTTGCTCTGGCCACCTTGGCTGCCTTGCCATCTTTTAAAAATATCAGGCATCCTTCTGCCTGGAATGCTATTCTCCCATGTAGCTATGTAATTCACTACCTTCTCTCCTTTAGACCTTTCCTCAAATGTCTTTTTCAGGGAGGTCTTCTCTATTTTTAATTCACATGCAATATAATGTATATGTGCAAACTGTAATAATTCTACCTAATAAAACTAAAAAAGAAAAAAAAAAAAAACCCTGCAATCCTGTTCATCATTACCTACTTTATTTTTCTCGAGTACTTTCTACCTTCTGAAATGTTATATATTGCCTGTCTCTACTACCAAAATGTAAGCTATAGGAAGAAAGGAATATTTTCATTTGCTTTATGTATTGCTAAAACCAGGGTCTAGAACGTTCTGTCAGAAAGCACGCACTCCAACAGTGGTTCTTCCGCCTCTTACTAACCTCCTAAAACTAGCTTCCATGTTCCATTACTCAGGGTTTAATTCAGTGGTCCCCAATTCTTCTCGCTCTCTCTGCTGAAATCAGAGTTGCCTACTATCATTGACACTTATCCTAGAGTCCAGAATGGCACAGGACTCTAGGATTAAGAAGTGTGCAGAACCGCCAATTTCCATCAGTAATCCTGAAATCTGATTTATTTAACTACTTTACAGCTAGAGTCTGGGTTTTAAAGAAATAAACCATTCAACCAAAACCCTCTACTGTATGTCTTTCATTTTCTTTCTGTACGACAGTTCAGGCAATCTTTGCAATAATGATGCTATTATACACTATAACCCTTACAGGCCTGGGCTAGGAGTCAGTGAGTGCTAGTCTTGGCAGAGCCAATAATTCGGGTTCAAATCCTTTAACTTCTACGTCTCAATTTTTCTATCTTACAAATGGGGACAATTCTGGCCCTATTACATAAGTCTTGTACAGAAATTATTTGGGTACATCTTTTCTTCCCATTGCCTTTGAAGACTGGGGCTGCTTTTATTTATCTGTGCCTATCACATGCTATTTACAGTATTTGGTAGATGAATATAGGCTAGTAGCTGAATATATGCACGGATACAGATTTTAGTTTTAAGCATGAAATTACCTATGTGGAATTACTTCAGCAAACATACTGTGTAATATAAAACATACTATTTATTTTTACCATAAAATGAGGCTTAACTGATTCCTAGAAAAAAAGGGAGAAATTATAGCTTTTCTCCCAAGGGAAAACAAATTTATTTACTTAGTATGAAAAAAAAAAAAGCCACTCATTTTCTTCCTTTCTTTTTTTCTCATCTTTCCAACAATACCACTGATTTATCCTATAATTTAAAGGCCATAAATTTGGAACTTTAAACTTCAAGGTTTCACTATTCTCCAGCATCTACATCAAGTGGATACTAAAGTCCATCACTACTTTTGTTCCAGTTTCTCAGCTCCATCCTTCTCATCTGTGTTTCTGTAGCCATGTTAATTTTAAATAAAGGTCAGACCTCTGAATGTTACTACATTTTAGTAAAAAGTGGTATGCTTAGCCTCTTACCAGTACATCATGCACCAATGCTTGATACGTCCAAGTATGGTGTAAAGGAGTTGCCAAATCTATGTTTCTGTCAACAAGGACTAATAAAGGCCTTTGGAAGCTGTAAATATATTGAAAAAAAATGTAACTCTTAATGCCAGTGTACACATCTAAATGCATCTAATACTTTCAGTATATGTCATTTTGATATGAACAATAAGTATGCTAATGCTGACATTCCATAATACTTTGCTTTCTAAAAAATTTTCAAGTACAGTCAGTCAAGTAAAGTAATGCTTTGGACTATTTAGAGCCTGTATATGATGCTAGATTATAAGTCTCACCTAGGAAACTTTCTTAAAGGAAAGAAATCTATACAAATACTTTCACAGAATAATTTTTATAGTAAGAATCAGTTGTTTCTACTCAGATTTATATTTTACATTTTTGAATAAAAGGAAAAAAAGAAAAGCCATTGTCAGCTTCAGAGAAAACAATTACAGGGAGTAGAATCTTACAAATTTATACAAATATTTGATAGCTTACATAAATAACAAATTTCAATTCTTTCCTGTAAACACAAATTCAAAGAAGCAGACAAAAGAAGAGCCTCACAACACCCTATCCCATTATAACATATAAAACTAAAACATCATGCCACAATGGTAACTAATTATATAATTATTCACTTACCAGACACTTCATATATTGTTTAACCCCATCATTATCATTTAGACGTGAAATAAAACACATTTAAAGCGAACTGAGGCACAGTCATCTGATTATCATGTCTGCACAAATGTTAGAGGTTTTGCTTTAGTGGCACTACTGTATCAAGAGTACACATCAATTTTCAATAGGCATTGCTACCTGATAATATTAACTATATCTATTTTCTCCTGCAAGAGAACTAAGACCATTTCAGTAATTCATTACATCCTAATGGGTGTAAGACAGTGAACTCCCAACTGCACTGATTATAAGATTTGGTGATAAAAAGTAGGAGTGGCACCCTTACCACCTACTAGCATTTATTACTCCAGAGCTAGGTGGAAGGCAGGGAGGACAGCCTATGACAGGGTTTATTAAGTCAGCACTATCGACATCTGGGGCTGGTTAATTCCTTATTTTGGGGAGTTGTCCTGGGCAGTGCTAGGATGTGCAGCAGTATCTTGTAACGCACCCCGCCAGATTCCAGTAGCATCTACCCAATTGTGACAACTGACATGTCTCTAGACATTACCAAATTTTTGTTGAGAATCATTAGCCCACAACTGGATTCAAACATATTTTACAATAGTCAACAATGGTTGCTGGCTCTTAATTAAAATAATTTAGAAATGCATCCAACAAACTAGAAATAAGACAACTATATTATGCTTATGTAAATACATTTAAAAATTATCCAATTAAAATAATGTCTTTGTATTGATTTCTAAGGCCTATATACACCAGAGCACAATAAAGAGGGAACTACTAAGTAAGGTATGACATAGTGGTTGCTTCTGTTAAAAAAGCAAAAAGTCAGGTGAGAATTTGATGTTTCTGCTCTACTTAATAAGAAATATTTTGAAAAATATTTAAGACCAGTAATGAAATCATAGAACAATTTAAAGTAACATGGGAGGTGAAATAGTTCGATAATTGAAACACAACTTTAGTGTTAACTCCAAATTATAGAAATTGTATATAAGACTATAGGAGCCATTAAAATTGACTTGAAATGAAGTCGGTGGAAGGTTACCATATAATTATTATTCCCAGAAGGCAGCTACACTCTCTGAGTATCAATTTATTTTCACAGGCTTTATTTATTAATTCACCTAAACTAGGGATAATAATTAATTTTCCAAAATACAGTCTAGTCTCCTTGAAATAATTTTCAGCCACTGGTGTGGGTTTCTTTACTTTTTCATCCCAATATTGTCCCAATATTGTAAAGATTATTATCTTTAATAATCAAAAGTTAAATATACTGTAATAGATCTTTTTTAAGTATTTCTATTCCTTAATAATTGAGCAGTCAGTAACTTTGGAATTACCTACTCATGCTAGACATGGTAACAAAGACGATAATACTTTGTTGGTATTTTAATGCAAAAATGGAAACCAGTAAATGGATAAGTAGAAACAGATACAGGTATCACAGGTTTTTCACTTACTTTTTTCTCATTACCAAGAGGCTGAATGATAATTAAAAGGAAATGGCTTCTGACTGTTAAAGCCATATATAACAGAAAATTTTCTCCTACAGATGATAAAAATACAAAACAAAATTCTAACAAAAGAAAGTAAATTAAATAAAATATTCCATTTGTATTTTCAAGAACAATTTGAGTCAAAGCCCTGATTCTGATTTTCTCATTAAAAAGAAACAAATTTCAATTACAAGTATAAGGGTTTTCTATCAGAGAAGAAAAACAACCCCCAAAACTCTACAGATGTTTCATTTTGAAGTGTGTATTAACTAACATAATACCTGAATTGGCCAGCTCCAAGTGTGTCACCTGTAAAAAGACTGTTTCTTGCATCTCTTAGATTTTCCCGAAGTTTCTTATCTAATTTCTGAAAAATGAAGTTTTACATTAATTCTTAAAGAACAGTTTCAGAGAACTTGTATACAGGGTAATACACAGTGTGTTCTTAATTTCATAACTAAAAACTTGGAATTTCTTTATAAAACAGCAATTCTAATATTTTTGCTTCTCATCCTAACTTGGACTTGAAAAGACCAATGCTTTTTCTATTGTGACTCAGACCTGATTTCACTAACAATCACTTTTGTTGACTACTTTTACTTTAGGTACAGGAAACCTTTTGCAGTAATAACCCACCCTCTCTCCCAAAGCATAACTCTGCTTTACCAAGGAAGTGATCTAAATAGTGCTGGCAGTATGAGGCTCCAGAATACAAACGGAATATGTGAAAGAAACCAGCCCTCTATCAGTCAGATTCATCTGGGCTAATAAAACTCAAAATTGCTAGTGTATCTTCCTCCATATTTCCATACCATTTACCTTCTTTTCAGTGACTATAATTTCTCAAATCTCTTTATTTTTTAATCTTTAAAGCAAAATTTTGAATAGTCATTTTAGACTGAATGCTTTACTCCAGTATTGTGGGATAGCAAAATATACTTCACCATTTTAAAAATGATTATGATTGTTAATAAATGTTTGCTAAATAAAGTTAAATATTAAATGACTTGCGGGATCAAATAAGTGTAAGACAAAGATGAATGAGGAACATACATTTTAGTAAAAAAGAAACAGCCTGGAATAGCACATTCACATTGGAGTATATCATTTTACCCCATCACATGGAAGGATACAATGATTATTTTTTATTTTTGGAATCCCGATGTTATAAAATAAAAATAGTTGCCTTTGGTACTTCAATATAGAACCCATAACAATTGTATACATACTTTCTATTAACAGAAAGTACACTTCATGTACTTAGGGAAAACAATTGACACAGTTATTTATCCCCAATGGATATTTGCATGAACTCACCACTGCTACCATTTCTGCTGCTGTTCCTCTTGAACACCTGATGATAGGAACAGCACCTATTTTAACAATAGATGTCGGCAATGATTTCAGCTCTTAATAATTACAATGGATACTTATATATATCACCGTCAAATAATAACACACATTTTCTTTAAAAAAACAACAAGAATCCCGTTTGAAGGTACTGAGAGCAATCAAAAGCAGGCAGAAAGTGGGGGAGGGTAAAACTCTTGAAAGAAGAGATACACACTTGAAAAGTAAGAGATACTTTTAACCAGTTTTCCTCCTAAGGGTACTTTCCAGTCTGCATGGTACACAGGAGAAAAAGCTCAAGCAGAAAACAGATTTACTGAGCTGGGAAATCAAAGATTTCATTTCTGGGCTCAAAATTAAAGGGAAAAATCCCTGAAAAGGAGGGAGCCCCAAAATCTACACACAAATTCTCCTCAAACTTTTGTCTGTATCCTAAACTACACATGTATCTCCTTTAATTTTCTCATTTGTGAAATGGAGAGAAATTTTACTAATCTAGTGTGAAGTTTGTTTTAACTGAAAGGTGTCTGCAAAATTAAAACTGCAATTAGGTTTTTAAACAGATCTATTATTAATAGTAAAGAATAAAGTCATACATTAAATTACTAAACACAATTTATAAGTAAATTTAGATATTCCAAAGACATGTTTAAAATTTTCAGAGTATGCTGGATTAATATCATATGTAAATTTCATGTTTTCTGGTGCCTTGGGAATTTGCCTTAATAGTACCAGGCATGTATCTCTCTAATTAAACATGTATTTTGAGATTTTTCATAATGAAATATTAAAAGAAAATTAGCAGGCACATAGGTAAAGTCACCAACAAACATACAAACAATATATTAGAAAGTTACAATTGCCAGAGATGACTTGGGTGACAACAGATCTGCTAAATGATAACTACATTAAATTATTAAGAGAATTGTGGTTTTATATAGTACAGAATGTGTATTTTATCACAACTGTGGAAAGAGGGCCTGCAGAGATCCAGATAGATAACTGAGGATCATATTACAGTATAACAGGTTAAATGAGTTGTTAAATAATTAATTTGCCTTGAAGAAATAAATAGAAAGATTTGAAAACTTACCCAGTGTAACAAAAAAGCAGAAGAGGCTATCAACAATAGTGTCCATAACAGTTTCCATTTCCGTGTCTGTGATATCTGGTCTGTTAATGGCTAAAGTGACATGGGGAGCGGGAAAAAAAAGCAATTAAAATTTATGCCTTGTTTTTAATAAACTTAAAATTATTATCAAATACCTATCAATTTGCAGGTTGATAATATTTATAATATTCAAATAAGTAAAAATTTTTATGCTGTAAACCTTAAGTGAACAACTATCCACTTAAAATTGTAATACCTCAGGAAAAAAAAAAAAACCACCTCTGTATCAGTAGTAATAATGAGTAGTATCAATATTAGAGTAGTAATAAGAAAACCCACCACAAAAATTATACAGAATTTTTGCTAGAGCAAATAGGAAAATAAGTATCATAGTCCATAATTTTATTCACAAACATTAGATGGCCTCAAGAAACTACTGATCTTATTATCCAACTCCTGTCAGAAAAGGATAATATAAATCAGTTATCGCAAGACCAATATCATATACATTTTCTTTGTATTATAACAAATTATTTGAATTTCTTTTTCTGATCTGTGAAACTGCATGGAGTGGTCCTCAAACTTTAGTGAGTATAAGGGTCACTCTAAGAATATGAGAGAAGAGAAAAAAGCTTTTCTGGAAGCTATTAAAAATGAAAGGTTCTTAGCCCTTTCCCTCAGGGATTCAATTCAATAGATTTGGGACAATTCTAGGAAATCTGCAATTTTGACAAAGACTTCGGGTGATTCTTGGGGCTACATTTTTTTTCTTTTTTGTCCCATTTCTTTCTTGGAACTTTAAGAACCAACATTTCAAATGTTTTAAAAGGTAAGAGTAATAACGGACACTAGTCAGGAAGGAAGAATAAATGGGGAGGTGGCAGGCCGACTTACTAAGCTGATAATCAGTGACTTTGCTATCTTGTCTACTTTACTGTACCCTGGCTTCCACATTTGAAACACAGTTTGTTGGGCTACACTTTTAGAAACATTGCTGTGAAGGCTGTCCTTGACAGTCAAAGACCTTGCCTTATTCATCTTCCTATCTCTCACAGTACCTAGGCCCAGTGTCTGACAAGTAGATGTTCAGTAGCTATTTGTTAAAAGACTGACTGGACTAAAATATTGTCTGTATAATATTTTTAATTTCCCAGAATCCTGAATGCAAAAATAAATATAAAATTCACTACAACTTGTGATTAGCATGAGAGGAAAGCAGAATCCAATTAGATATATCAAAGTATTCAAAGAAAGTATGGCACATGCAGAGAACATAAAAATAACAATGACCTTAACCAGGCAACAGAGAATCTGGACGAGGAAATGTGCCGCTATTCAGCATTGCAGACTGCCATCTATCCAAATCAGATAATAGAAATGGCATAAGAATACAATGTGAATGATATAAATTCAGGGGACACCAAACCAGAGAAATACTCAGCTCATTCTGTCAATCACTGGTTCAGGTAAAATCTATACAAAGCCTGAAGCCTTCAGGTCCTACACCCTAGTCCCACACTGACCTGAACAGTCAAACACTGTCCATCAATAACTTCACCTCACTTTCGATAACCTGGTTTGCCTGAGACATTAGCCTAAGTCTAACTGAGGTGACAAATCTGGTTCTTTTCCTGGATAAATAAATTCCCAATCCATGGAAATAAGGTGATACAAATTGAATCCATGGTATTAATATATTTGATTTATGTTTAGAATTATCTGTTTAAGATTATTAGTTAAAGTACTTGGAATGTTTGAAAGGATGTGGCACATAATTACAGTAATTGTTAAGAGCACTATCTCTAGAATGAATGCCTGGGTTTTGTAACCTGGTTCTACCATTTCCTTATTAAGTTACTTAACATCTGTGCCTCAGTTTTTTCATCTAGAAAATAGAAATAATATTAAAACCTACTTCATAAAGGTATTCTGAGGAGTAAATGAACTTATATTGTGAAGTATGTACAGGGCAATCTATTATTATAATTATACTATTGAGAATCTGGGCGATTAATCATGTGATTATACTATAAAATTAATAAATTAAATTTATACTTTAAACTCAATAATTAATAATTTCAGACTTGTGATTTTTAAGTTGAGAGATCAGAAAATACATTTATAAATACTTAAATATTTAATGAATTTAGACTCAATGTAAATTTAATTATTTTAAATAATTATTTGAATATTTGGGTAGATTTTGTTTGTTAGATTTGTAAATTTGCCTGGTCTGGTATTTGAAGTACTTAAAACTATTCAGCCATTAAAGTCATGAAATTCTGCTGTTTGCAGCAACATGGACTTGGAGGGTATTACACTAAGTGAAATAAGTCGAGACAGAAAGACAAATACTGTATGTTACTTATATGTGGAATCTAAAAAATACAACAAACTAGTGAATGTAACAAAAAAGAGGCAGACTCACAGCTACAGAGAACAAATGAGTGGTTTCCAGTGGGGGTGGGGGTGGGCACATAGAGGGAGGGATTAAGAGGAACAAACTATTACTTATTAAATAAGCTACAAGGATATATTGTACAATACAGGTAAAACAGTCAATATTTTACAATAAATATAAATGGAATATAACCTTTTAAAAGTATGAATCATTATATTGTATACCTGTAACTTACATTAACTATTCATCAATTTAAACAAATTAAAAAATTAATATACTGAATTTATAAATGCAACTAAACTGTTTAAGGGAATTTAACAAGCTAAGCTTGTTGACTAAGTTTGTTAAATGGGACTGATTAGGATTTAGCTGTTCAATCTGAGTTAATCGATTAAAGAAAAAGTAAAGGTGCTTATCTCTATGTAACTAGATTTAGAAATAAGGTAACAAAATTTATAAATTTAGCTTAAAAGCTTAAGGGAAACTAGGTTTTAAACATGTAACTTAAGTAGCTAATTAATTTAAAAGTCAATTAACTGTAAATAGATGTCTGTTAGTAACTACAGTACTGTCAAAAATCTCTTACATAGTCAATTCAGCAAATACGTACACCCATTTAGAGACGCTGCTTAATTTCAACAAAAGGCATGCTGTGGAGCTCAATGAAATCAAAAGATTCATGTTCTCTTCTCTTAGGGAGTTTACCATCTGGTCCAGTGTTTTATAATAGGATACCACTGGCATTTTTTGCAGAACAATTTTCTGTTTGAGTATGGTTTACACACTGCAAAACATCTAGCATCCTAAGTCCCTGTTCACTAAATGCTAGTGCTAATTGTGACAATAAAAAACTGTCCTCACACATTTCCAAATGCCCCATGGTGGGGACATACCCCCTACTTTAAAACCACTGAAATTTTAGGCATCCCCAAACATCTCAATTCCTAAGTATGAAGTTAATAATTATTTCACTGAATTGGCTGATCACATCTGTGGTCTGTAATTTTCTTTAAAATATTTAAATAACTAATCAATGGGCATAGATTTTTCAGTTAAGTAAAATGATTAAGTTCTAGAGATCTGCTATACAAAATTGTACCTAAGTCAATAATACTGTATTGTATACTTAAACATGTTAAGAGGGTAGATCTCAAGTTATGTGTTTTTACAAAAAAAAAAAAAATCAACACAGACAATAAAATGTGGTGTGGGTGTATGCATGTGTGTGCACATGCATGTCTGTAAATTTTAATCTACATTCAAGGATGGTCTGTTTACCAAAACTGGAAACACAAACTTCAGAGGTGGTCCAATAACATTTTATCAAATACCAATACCCAATCATACTACTATAAGAAATCAAGGGAGTCTAACACTTGGGAATGGCACTTATATTTCATTCTGTAACAGTGCTTTAGTAGCTGCTGACTCTGTTGTCTGATCTTAACAAAAAGCAACATTAACCAACTTTTCTGAATGCTTATTATATGCCAGTAACTGTTCTAGGCATTTGACACACATTAATCCATTTAATTTCCACAAAAACTCTGAGGTAGGTAGCACTATTATTCTCATTTTACAGATGAGGAAACTAAAGCAGAGTAAACTTGTTCTTACCCAAGAGTCAAAGTATTAAAAGACTGACTACATCCTACCACTAAAATACTGTCTTTCTTGCCATGAGTGAACCATTCACTCAAGTTGCTGTGGGGTACCTAAAAGGCCAGATAATTGGTACTGCATTGAGCTTACAAAACAGATTCAGTGAATGTTATCTATACGTGACAGAATTCAGTCTGAAACTTGTTTTCCTTGTGTGCTTTAAAAAAATCTTTCATAGCTCTACTGCTGTAAACAAAGCTGCTTTTGGAGTACACTAAACATGTTCTTTTTTTTTTACAGTACACTGTTCATTTTGTTAACAATGAATTACAATATTCCTATTTTTACATACCACGATATGAAACAAGCTCCTTATTTTGATTACATAATACAAACATATCATCTTCCAAAGTAATAAAATTCAGATACTGATCAAAAACCTAGAAACAAAAAGAAAAGGGTTTCAAGTCAGTTTTACAATATTGAATGCACATGTAGTTTGATTTAATCTACAAACGGTAAAATGTAAAAAATTACAATTACATGCAATAACTAAGAATTATACCATGTATCAGATTGCCTATTTGGCAAGAATGAGAAGTTAACATTAAAAAGCAATAAAAAACAAGCCTTTAGGAAATAAATTATCAAGGAGAGTAACATTTTCAGGAAATAAAATTTAGGAATATATAAAAATTTTTTTAAAATTGTGGTTGGGATGGAGAAGGATATCAATTTTGAAGAGAAGCCACAATTTTATTTTTTATATTCATTTTAATCACACTTTCCTAAGTCACAGTAACTATTTTTGCACTGTGAACCATATTTAGAGGAAGGGGAAAAGTTTTTTGGTTTTTAAAACAATATTCCTTTTCTAAATTAAAATTAAAAAATTTTTAATGGAGGTACTGGGGATTAAACCCAGAACCTTATGCATGCTAAACATGTGCTCTACCACTGACTATATCCTCCCCACTAGGTGGGGAAGGGTTATACTAGTTCTTTACTAGTGCAAATTAGGAGAAAAATTAAGAAATCTGTTTGAGATATGTTAAATTTAATTAAATTGAAAACTTCTATTATTTCATATAAAATTAATGATAAATTTTGGAAGAGAAAGAAGATGTAAGCCTCAAGAACTAATCAGAAGTAGTAGTGAACCATGTAAATCTAAGAATAAAAAATCTATTAGTGGTGAAAAATGGAAAGTAAGTGCATGGTTGTTTAGTCTTTTATTTGCTCTATATCATTCTGTAGAATTTTCACTTATAACTTGTCCAAATTTCAAGAAGCACAGGGCAAAACAGGCCTATAACCAAAAATATATTTTACAGATTTATTTATAATTAAGCTAAACCTGACTAAAAGTCACTGTGATATAGAATTGCTGGCCTGCTGTGAATTCCTTCTTTCTTATAATATGCAACATAGCACCTTTGGATACTCTCCTAACTAAAAAAACATGTGAAGATAGTACGGTGACTATAGTGATTATAGACAAAACAAAGTCAAAATATTCTAAGTATAACTTATGATAACACGATTGTCAAACTATTTCTAAGCTGAGCTAAGAAGTTTATAGAAATCCCGGCCTAAAACAAAAATTGATTCATCTTTTTATTTTTGTCTTTCAAATTCATTGAATTATAAGTTCCTTTAGTTTGGTTTATTTGGCCTAGTTCAAGTTGAAGATAATTTACATTAACAGAACTCTTTCTAAAAGTACTGAGTCTAAATATTTCTTAGGTTGTTCTGGTCCTCTGTAAATCAGACACCTATGTTGATTAACAGGTTTCAGAATATTGCTAAACTTTACATTGACAAAATTTTGAGTGCAATCAAATCTCTTACCTTGGCTACTTGTGTTACTGCACTAGCTGCTAAGGCTGCATTTGCAATATCTTCCAGTTTACCTCTTGAGATGGCAGAAATAAAATTTAAATAATATGATTCATAGAGTTGGTTTCGAAGATCCTATAAATACAATGAATATTTCATTCTTACAGGATAGCATGAAGGATGATGACAAATAAAAACCTTTTAGATACAATAAGAACAAGGTTTTAAAGGATAATATACATATTTAAAAGACAGGTTTTACAAATGATACAAAAAAAGTATCCCCAGAGAACAAAGTTATGAAGAGGTACTGGTTATTTGGTTACAGAAGTAACTGACATATATTTTAATAATTAAAGTTATGATATTACAATTGTATTATCAATAAAATCTTATTAATTACAATACTGCATAAAACTGCTTTGAAACAGCTTATCTAGGTTTTCTTAAAAGTATCCAGAAGTGGTTCTCTTATATAGTTTAAATGCTAAATATATTTGGCAGATACTACCTTCTACTGCTGCAGTCATGTGACAATACAACAAATACTTCCTTCATTGTACACAGACATGTTATAATTCCAATGACTGATTCTAGAAGTATTCCTTCTCGACCATCCAAAAACAGAGTCACTTAAAGTTATGTTAACTCTTCAATGAAATTTACTTATCTTCTTTAATTCTATCCAAATAGGTCTCTAAATAAGCATATTTCTTCAAATCTAAGATAATATCAATTGTAACAGGTAGTGTTATTTAAGTAACGCTAAGAAAGAATTAATGCTGCCAATAAAATTTTATAACACACCATCAATTTTAAGATGCATATGGTTTCAGAGATGTTGAAATGTGAAAACCTGAGGGTCTGGAGCCTGTGTGAGGAAGGTGACTGATCAGGACAGTGGTTCAATAAATCCTGGGAGACTGATTAAAGGAATGAGGATTGAGAGAACTGAGAAAATAAGTAATTATGCTGAGGCTATTGGAAGCCATGGTTTTCGTTGTCAGAGAAAGGAGTTACAGATTTGAAAAAAAAAAAACCAAAAACAAAAACAAAAAGCTAGAATGAATCCTGCATTTTTTAACTGAAACAATTTTGGAGGTTATCTGTTTGTCTACATATCTAGTGAGATAAGTTGGAAGATTTATAGCATTAAGTATTGATATAAACATACACATATGTACATATATATATTTCCTAGCTCTGTTCATTGAGAGGGCCTAAGAACTGTGACCCTCTAGTAGCATTGAGTACCTAATGCTCAGACACTGATTTCTAAATACTATTCTCTACCAAAAAGCAACCAGGGCTCCTTAGACAAATGGCTGAAACTTGAATTGGGACAGAGAAAGTAAAAGATGAGACTAGAATAACTTATCACACCAAAAAGTAAGGAAATGATCAAAGAATGATGGAGACATTTCAAAAGGACACAGAAGTTCAGAAATGTTGCAGGATACAAGATTAATATAAAGGAGTCAACTAGGTATCTACAGACTTGCAATGAGTAATCCTAAAAATGAAATTAAGAAAACAATTCCATTCACAATAGCATTTACAAAAATACAAAGGAATGCATTTAGCAAAGGAAGTGTGTAACTTACATTCTGCACACTACAAAACATTACTGAAAGGAATGTTAAAAGATCTAAATAAATGAAAAGCTATTCCATGCTCATGGATCAGAAAATTTAATATTGTTAAGATGGCAATACTCTCCAAACTGATCTACAGGTTCAGTGCAATTGCTATCGCAACTCCAGGTGTTTCTTTATGGAAACTCACAAGCTAATCTTAAAATTAATATGAAAATCCAAAATATCCAGAAAAGTCAAAACAATCTTGAAAACAAAGTATAAAGTTGGAGAGCTCAAGTTCCCAATTTCAAAACTTGCTACAGAGCAAGAGTAATCAAGACAGTGTCATACTGGCATAAGGACAGACACAGAGATCAATGGAAAAAAAACTGAAAGTCCAGAAATAAAGCAACTTATCTATTGTTAATTAATTTTTGACAAAGCTGTCAAGACTGTTCATTGGGGAAAGAATAATCTGTCCAACAAATCATGCTGGGACAACTGGACAGCCCCATGCAAAAGAATGAAGTTGGACATCTACCTTACAGCATATAAAAATTAACTCAAAATGCATCAAAGACCTAAACACAAGAGCCAAAACTATAAAAATCTTCAAAGAAAACAGAGATTTGGCAATAATTTCTTATATATGACACCAAAGGAACAAACAACTACAGAAAAAATAAAGTTTAAAATCAAAATTAAAAATTTTTTTGTGTTCCAAAGGATACTATTAAGAAAGTGAAACGCTAACCCACCACAGGAGGGAAGAAAATATTTACAAATAATATACTTGATAAGAGTCTAGTATTAAAAAAATATAAAGCACTTTAACAACTCAAAAATAAAGACAACCCAATTAAAACCTGGACAAGTGTTCTGAATAGACATTTCTCTAAAGATAATTATGGCCAATAAGCACATGAAAAGATGCTTAATATCTTTAGTCATCAGGGAAATGAAATCACAACCAGTTAGATATCATTTTGTACTCACTAGGACGGTGACAATCAAAATGTTGGATAATAAAAAGTATTGGCAAGGACCTGGAGAAACTGGAACCCTCAAACACTGGTAGAGGGAATAGAAAATGATGCAATCACTTTGGAAAATAGTCTGTCAGTTCCTCAAAAGGTTAGCCATGGTGTTATCATCCGACCCAGCAGTTCCACTCCTACGTGTTCATGGACATAGGAAGAATGAAAACATATGTCTATATGGAAACTTGTACACAAATGTTTATAATAGTATTGTTTGTAACAGCCATCAAAAGCAACACAAATGATAAATGAATAAACAAAATTTGGTATATCCCTACAACAGAATATTATTCAGCAATAAAAAGGAAAGAATACTGATACATCTACAATATGGATGAATCCTGAAAATATTATGCTAAGAGAAAGAAGTCAGATATAACAGACCATGTATATAATTCCATTCATATGTAGTATTCTGAACAGGCAAATACATAGAAACAAAAAGTACCTTAGGGGTGAGGGTGCAGGGGTTGAGTATGTAATAGTTACGGTGATGAAAATGTTAGAAGGTTATTACAGTGATGGGTGCGCAACTCTGAGAATTATACTAAAACCACTGAATTGTATACTTTGTACACTTTGGGTGGGTTGTATGGTATGTGAATTACATTTCAATAAAGCAGTTATAAATAAAGGAAAGATGAAGGGATGATAAATTGCACCTCTTTTAAAAAAAATGGCAGTTTTGTTTATGCAGGGTAAAAGAGAAAGATGGGCATCATTAGCTATGCAGGACACAAAATATGTGACCTTCATTAACAAAAAGCAATTTGATTCAACAGTCAATAACAAGTAAAGATGCTTGTGACCTGTGGCAGACACTGTAGCTACCTATCCAATGTCTATTTTCCCCTTCTTCCTTACTAAAATAATACAGATTTTATTTGGGTGGCAAAATACTCTAAATACTAACTTTCGCGATCTCCCTTGAAGCTAATTCTATGCAGTGAGACATTAATGGAAGTCTTCTGGGAGTTTCTGGAAAAGTTTAGCTTTCCTAATAAAAATGAACAGTCAGGGCTGGCACAATCCATTTCCCCCTTCTTCTCGCCTTGAACACAGATGTGATGTCTACAGCTGCAGCTACCATCTTGCATCCATGAAGCAACAAGCAAGACAATAAAAAACAACAAACTAAAGATGACATATCAAAAAGACAGAGGGAGCCTGAGTCTTTGATTACTTTATAGAGCTGTTATACCAACTTGGACTCCTACTCTGACTTCCCATTATCTTAGAATAATACAAAGGTAATATAGTTAGGTTTTCTGTTTTTTTGTTTTTTTTTTTTTAAAGCTGGACTCAGTCTTAATCAATATAATGTTTCTCAGCCAAAAAAAATTTAAATCTTTCAATCTATTTAAAATTCACAGCTAGTCTCAAAAATCAAAGTGGGAAATTGAATAAGCAGATTTCTGATTTTTTTGCCCAGGACATCTAACAATTTTTTTGGAAAAATTCTGTTTCCACCTTCAAGAATCAGGAAAATATGAACTCATATTACCTGGCACATTCTGTCAATATTTTCCTCGGTTGGCATTACAAAGTACACTGCAGGAACATCCGGAATAGGATCTCGATCAGAGTGCAAAAGCCTAGAAGACATAAAGAATATAAAACTCACTTTTTTCTTAGTCACTTATCTAAAATGAAAGTTTAAAACAGTATTTCTCAAACTAGGAGTTGAACAGTTCAAGGACAGTGACCAGTACTCTAAAAGCTCTTGTGACAATCATTTAATACAGCTTTCTCCTTATATCAATGTTAATATTATTTATTAGTAATATCCTAAATCTCAATCTTCTTTTCTTCTACTCCAATCACCTTACTTCTAATACCACTTATGGTCAGACAGTCTCCTTAACCAATATTCTCCTTGGGTGAGAACTAAAGCACATTTAAAGTCAGTTTTATTCCTATGGTAGGGGGTGGTAAGTGGGAGGAAAGTGTAGTTCCCCAAGAGAGGGAAAACAGAAAGCTAGAACTATCTTTAGAAACAATAAAAAAAAATTAACCATAAATAAAATCAAATATAATTTTTAAATGAAAGGTATATGATAGCTTCCTTAAAATTTTAAGAGAATCTGTATTTTTTTATTTATTGCTTCATAAGAGAATACACAAGAGATCATCTAAGCATTTCATAGATTACATCACTTGACAGTTTCCTCTTTTATAATTCAGGAAGCATTTCATTCAAGTATCCCAGTATCAAATGACAAGATGTCTTTATTCTCCACTGTAAGATTTTACCAAGCTTACATCAGGAAATACAACCAATGTTCAATTTTTACATTATTCCAGTTATCCTCCTATAAGCAATATTCTGTATACAACCTTCTATATTCAACCTCCTATATATACAATATTTCAGTCATCCTTCTATAAAAAAGAGAGAGAAAGAGGCACATACTTCCAGTGAGTCTGCATTTAATAACTTCTTTCCATCTGTTTGGCTGCTGCTAACTGACACCAGAAAGATTATAATGTGATGGCAGTCATTGGCTATTGTTTTCTTGCCCTGGCTGTCCAACTACCTAAAGGGCTACAACCACCATTTCATACAAATCAGCCTAAACCAGCCTGCACAATATATATTGATGAAGTATTCTCTAGCAAACAGGGAAGAATATTCAGAGGTAGGGTGTGCAGGAATTTACCAGAGTAGCCATGTAATCTTTTCACGCTCTGGTGGCAACAGCAACAGGCGGGCAGAGAGAACACACAACTCTTAATCTGGCAGACTATCGTGTCACTCCTTAAGGAAGTAATGAGTTAGGCCTCACTTTTGTTAGTCACTGTTACTGAGCCACTATGGTTCAGAAGACAAACAGCCCAGAATTAGTGGTCAAGCAATCTGGCCACAACTATGCTCTTAATTACCTGTATAATTGTGGGACAATCTCTTAAACTCTATAAACTTTAGTCTTTTCATTAGTAAAACAAAATAAAGGAGTTAATCGGTAAGGTAGCAACAGTAACCAATGCTTATAATAAACCATTATTTTGAAGGATGGCATCAAGCTTAACTTCAGTTTAGATCATAAGCATTAATTAACATGTCACCAACAACAAATTTGTGTTTCAAGACTGACATAAAAATGAAAGGAAAAACATGTTGAATGCCATATTTCATCAAACCTAAGGTGCTATCAATTTTAAAACATACTATTATTTACAACATGCAGAAAAATAGAAGTAATGCAATATTCTACTAATTTAAAACCAATATTCAATATAAAATTGAAGAATTTAACCAGATTCTGGTATGTTACTCACTGGAAATCTAAAACCACATTCCCAATAAAAGAGCACATTATAATTCAGTATGTTATAATATTACAGAATAAAAATTGGTTATAACATCATAAAAAGAACAAAATGCAAATAGGTTAGAACACCATAAAACTGGACTCTTTCAGTACATAAAAGTATTGGCATCTGTTCCTAAATATAGACCCTCTCCAAATGTTCTATTAGGCCAAGTCTACAAAGTAATGCAATTTGTTTTATACATCAGACATATAAGCAGTATAATCAAATAAATATAGCAGTTAAGAAGACAACATAGATAGCCTCCTATGGTGATTAACAGTCATTACTTCAGTTACTTAAATTTTTGATATTAATGATAAACTAATTTAGATATTCTCCTTTTTAAAAAGTAAATCTGAATTAAGGGAATAAAAATTTTTCAGAGCAGAAAGAAACCTTGAGACAACCAGTTATTTTCCTTTACATAAGAGGGTAAACTGGTCTGTAGGAAAAGACACAAGGGAGAAAATTTAAATTCTGTAATTTTAAAGCCTCAGACTGAGGATTATTTTTAACTTCAGAAGTAAAGGTTGAATATAAGAAGATAAGGGAAAAAATGTTGTTCTACATATACAAGTAATATATAGCCTAACACTATTTTCTTTGTAAAAATCCCTTAATTTGATTTCAGAGGGGAGAAATAAAATTTTAACAATGTATTTGAAAACAAAAGCCATTACTGGAAATACATTAAAACTCACAGATGCAGAGTGATTCCCATGTCTCTTAGCTCCTTCACAGACAGAAGAGGAGAGATGATATCTTGGCCAAATCTGTCATAAATGAGCACCTACGTAAAAAAAAAATTATGTGTTTCTTAAATATCATTAATAAAGAACAGTGAACAGCCAGTACAGAATCCAATATTAAGATAATGTTGAAGTACATTTTATTTTAATATACTAAATTCTTATACTTACCTTTATCTAATATTTTCCATAATTATTTACCAAAATGTCCATTCATTTAGTAATCCTTCTTAAAAGCATTACTCTTAAAAGCATTATTACTTAGGCTAAGATAATTATATAAGCTTCTTACAAAATACTTTTACTAGGTTAAATAACATACTTGAGACTAGAGAATCTTCATCTTAAGCTGTAATAAACGACTTTGAACATACAGCAAAGTCACATACACTCCCCTACCCAGTTCATACATATCCTTTCTAAAAAGAGAGAAGTAAAAATTAGTCACTCTCAAAACTAATGCTTAACAAGTTCCAAGACTGTAAAGAAAATTTAGTAACTTAAGCATCTCAGGTTAGTAAGATACTCATTTTAAAAATTAAGTCCCTAAAAAAGACCTGCTATCCTTGTTCTGTCATGTGCATTTCTTCATATTCTAAAAGTATTAAAATGGACAACTTTGATGAGAAGTAAGAATTCCAACTGGATCTTCTAACTCAAAATTAGTTTTAGAGTTAAGGCAAATAAAATAGACACTTCAACTAACAGGTGTTTTTCACAACTGCGTCAATAATTCTTTATGGAGTAAGAAATTGCTAATGAGAGGATAAAACATGCTGTTACATAAAAACACAGTTTTCTTGAATGCCAGCATTTCCTTTAGAAAAGCTACAAATCTTCCTGCTCTAGTTACAAAAGGTTGGATGCTGCATCCTTTAGAAGTCGTCTTCTTAGACATATGGGTCAGTGGAATAGAATAGAGAGCCCAGAAATAAACCCACACACCTATGGTCAATTAATCTTCAACAAAGGAGGCAAGAATGTTTAATGGATAAAAGACAGTCTCTTTGGCAAGTGGTGTTGGGAAAGCTGGACAGCCACATATAGATCAATGAAATTAGAACACTCCCTCACACTATACACAAAAATAAACTCAAAATGGTTTAAAGACTTAAACATAAGATAGGACATCATAAATCTCTTAGAAGACAACATAGGCAAAACATTCTCTAACATAAATTGTAGAAATGTTTTTATAGATCAGTCCACCAAAGCAATACAAATAAAAGCAAAAAAAAACTAAAATGGGATCTAATCAAGCTTATAAGCTTTTGCATAGCAAAGGAAACCATAAGCAAAATGAAAAGGCAACCCACAGACTGGAAGAAAATATCTGCAAGTGATGTGACTGACAAAGGGGCTTAACCTCCAGAATATACAAACAGCTCATACAACTCAATAACAAAAAAACAAACAACTCAATCAAAAAACAAGCAGAAGACCTAAACAGACATTTCTCTAATGAAGACATACAAATGGCCAATAGGCACATGAAAGGATTCTCAGTATCACTAATTATCAGAGAACTGCAAATCAAAACTACAATGAGGTATCACCTCACACCAGTCAGAATGGCCATCATTCAAAAGTCCACAATGATAAATGCTGGAGAGGGTGTGGAGAAAAGGAACACTCCTACACTGTTGGTGGGAATGTAAATTGGGGCAGCCACTATGGAAAACAGTATGGAGATTCCTTGAAAAACTAAAAATAGACTTACCATATGATCCAGCAATTCCATTCCTGGGCACATATCCAGAAAAGCTGAAAATTCTAATTTGAAAAGGTATGTGCATCCTAATTCGAAAAGATATGCTCACAGCAGCACTATTTACAATAGCCAAGACGTGGAAACAGCCTAAGTGTCCATCAACAGAAGACTGGTTTAAGAAGACATGGCATGCATATATATATATATAAATGGCCTATTACTCAGCCACAAAAAAGAGTGAAATATTGCTACTTACAGAAATATGGATGAACCTAGATAATATCATACTAAGTGAAGTCAGTCAGACAGAGAAAGACAAACATTATATGATATCACTTATATGTGGACTCTAAAAAATAATATAAATGAATCTATATACAAAACAGAAAAAGACTCACAGGCATAGAAAACAAACTTATGGTTACTTAATGGGAAGGGGAGTACAAACTAGGAGGATGGGATTAACAGATACAAACTACTATACATAAAACAGATATGTAACAAGGATTTACTGTGTAATACTGGGATATTCAATATCTCATAATAACCTATAATGGAAAATAATCTGAAAAAAATACATATACAACTTAATCACATTACTGTATTTGTGAAACTAACAATTTTGTAAATCAACTATACTTCAATTAAAAAAAGATTCATTTTAAAAAGCCATGTTAAATAAAAGTGAAACATTCATACAGTACAACTAAAATGTGTTACTGTTTAATATTAGCAAGAAATTCCCTCCAATCACCACCAATAAGGGCTTAGAAAAAGAAAAGTCCCCATTAATAAACTTTCTTACCTTCCATACTGGTTCTCCAGTGCTGTTTTTAACATGAGGCACATTAAAATTCAACATACGCTTCAAAGCCACTGAAAATGAAAACAGCCTTATTATAAGGTTTTTAGGATTTCATCCCCTCACCCCCTGCCATATTTATTACTTACTACCTCAAAACAAAATGAGTAAGTCACTCTAGTAAAAGTGATTAATCAAATAACTGGGTATGTAAAAGCAGGGTCAGACTTTTTAAGACTATTTCATTAACAGCTAATGGGCATGTGTTTGAGAGACTTTCTAACTTACTATTAGCATCTGTCTCCAGATGAAAATATGAAAAATGTTCAGGAAGAAGCCAATTTTCTATAAATCCTGATGATACCAAACTACATTTTATATACATGAAAAAAGAAATTTTGCCAATCATGAACTTGCAGTGGCCTCAATAGATAACTGCTGCTGTTGTCTATTATCTGTGTGGCTGAAAGCATAGATTAAGTTCAGGCTTTCTAAAAACAAGTATCGTCTATGATATATTTAATTGGTTCATATACAAAAACTTAATACAGCACATCTATTTTTCAGTTATCCTGGCATGCATTCTAGGACTGACTTATCCTATCAGATTCACTATGAAGTATAATGCTTAATATTATATGCCCCATGGAAAAAGTGAGACTTCCTTATAGGTAAGGTGGATAAATGATAACTCCTGCTAAAAAAATATACAATTCCATAATCACAGTAGTTATGCTCTATATGTTACAGTATTTTGTGGTTTTCATTGCTCATCTATTTACATGTTACAGCAGACTCAGAAGTATTTCTAAGGAAAATAAAAATCTCATACTTTTATGTGAAAGTGAGATGGCCAAATATTCAAGGGAAGGAATTAGCCGATTTAATTTTTAAAAGATTGGCAACCTTAAAACGTACTTGGTTGATTTTTAAAGGCAACTAGATTAGGTTTTATTAAGTAAAACAGAATAATCTGCAAGCTAAACTCCTACCAGAGAACTTTGTAAAATTCAAATCACCTGGGTATCAATTTATAGCATAGTCATTCATTCACTTGAAAAACTTCTATTAAATGCTTGTTTCTTGCGGTGGGTAAAATAATAAGAGATTACACTTCAATGACATATTTGTATATTTATACAATACAAAGATGATTTCTTGGTAAAATGTTAGTACCTAATGTCCAGCCAGTAATACACATTGCCAGTAATTTACACCTACTTTACTCACAGGTGTTATGATATAACAAAAATATTAACAAAAAAAAAAACTTTGGTAATTAAAACTGAAATAACACAGGAGGCATAGAGGGTCTCCAGAATTAACTCTCCTACTGTGCTTTAGCAAAGCTCTTCCTCCCACCACAGACACCGCCACGCTGACACTCATAGCCCAAAGGAGAGGAAATTTTGTTTCTAGGAACAGCTGTTTGCACTCTTGACAGAGGAGAACTAGGAAGCAGCAGAGCTTGGGCTACATATAAGCCCCAGGTGTACAGTATTCTCTAGAGCTAGGCCTTCACTAACTGAAAGAGGCCAGTATCAGCAAATAATTCCCACAATTACCTTCTCAGCAACATCTAGGTGATCTCCCTCATTCTGAGCCTGGGCTAACTTATTAACGGGAATTCTGACACACTGGGTTTGTTAATAAAGTACATGGCTTATGTTCAAGAATATATAAGAATGTGATTTTACTTTTTTAATCACTGCTTAAATCGCTACTTTTAACTGAAATAAACAAACATACTATCCACAGTCTTTGACCTGGCTAATGCTGTTTCACCCTTACCTGGAATGTTTTCTTTGCTCATTATATATTCACCTATATTTATTATTCACTCAACAAACACTGCCAGACACTGCTCTCGCTGTTGGCACTAAACAAAATAGACAGAATAAAATTACCTATCCTCAAGCAGCTTTCATTCTAGTTGAGGGAGAAAGACAACAAAATAAGTAAAACAGGGATGTGAGATCATGCTAAGCGCTGTGGCGGAAAAACACAGAGAGAATGGGGAAGAGGGAGTTGTGGTGTAATTTTAAACACAATAGTCAGGAAAGCTCTCCTAAGAAGGTAACATTAAAGACTTAAAGGAGGTTAGGGAGTGAGCCATGCAAATATCTTGCAAAGAATATTTCAGAAAGAGGAAATAAAAAGGCTCTGATGTTGAAGAATTCTGGTGTGTTCAAGGGGAGAGTAATAGAGAATGAGGTCAGAAAGTTAAGTAGGAAGCAAATCATAAAGTACCTTGTAGACCACTGTGAGATCACTTTGGTTTTTACCATGATTGAAACAGGAAGCTGCCAGAGGGTTTTGAGCAAATATGTGACACGGTCACTTTGCGTACTGTGCGAAGAAAAAGGAAAGAGAACAGGAAACAAAGGCAAGGAGATCAAATAGGAGGTTACTGCAGAAACTCATGATAGCTTGCACCTGGGTGTTAGCAAGGATAATTGTCAGATCCTGGATATATTTTTCAGAGTAGAGCTGGCAAGATTTACTGACAGATCTGATTTGGGACATAAAAGACAGAAGTCAAGGAAATTTCACGGTTTCTGACCTGAGCAACTGCAAGGATGGAGTTGCTATTAACTGATATGGGAAGGCTGAGATGAGGAGAGGTCCAGGCTACAGATACAAACATGGCGATCATCAGCATATAGAAAGTATCTAAAGCCAAGAGGCTACATGAAGATCCCTGTAAGAGAGAAAGTAGTTGATTTGGGGCTCTCCAATGTTGAGAAGTGGGGGAACTGGCCAACAACCTGCAATGGAGAGGCAAGTATGAAGGTCAATAGAAACACAGGATTCTGCCTATTGAACTAAAGTTCAGTCTAGAGAGAAGAATGATTCAGGAAATCATCACCAAAGAGATGATTTTTGAGGTAACCTTTAAAAGATGAGTAAAGACTGTTCAGGCAAGCAAAGACAAAAACAGGCATGCTAGTTAACCTCTCTATACCTTAGTTACCTATTTTGCGAAATGGAGGTAACAACACATATAAAAGTCACTTAAAACACTCTACGGCAACACTAAATGCTCAATACGTATCAGCTGTTATCTACCCAAATAGATTGCAAACTTCTCTGTATCACAGTATCTTGTACCTAGAATATTTACGAACCAACTGATTTATTTCCCAAAACATTCTCAATAGGCATCAGGGAAATGTCTACTTCTGCTACTATGGCACATACAAAGGTGGTTTACTCTTCTCCCAACATAAGACAGAATTCAACTAGAGTACTAATTTGATAAATGATTAATCTGGCATAACCACTGCAGTAATGATGTGAAATCTTGCTATAATGAAGTTTGTGCAGAAATCAAAATTAAACTATTAGCTTTAATATTCTACAGTTTCTTCATATAAAAGTTACATCATATAAATTTCATTTTTTCAAAAAGCTCCTCTGTATTGGTACAGAGCCTTCCTTGACATGTTATTTTCTTTAATCTGTAGTATGACCTAATTCCTTGAGATTCATTAAGCTGTCAGAATCATACTGCAAAGATACGTGGTGCTTCTATTTGCTTACACAGATAAAATGAATGGCAGGTATTCCCCAAATTTTATTTGGACTTTCATATATTTAAGTTATCCTGACTTTATCTGATAGCCTACACTGAATTATTGATTGGGGAAAAGCTGAATACAACTCATTATGCACTGTGTCTTTACTCGACTAAAGTCTCTCATTAACTTTTCCTTTGAATTCCAAAGGAATGAATCAAGCACAGCCAAAATCCTTTATGTAGATCATATTAATTGTAATCAATTATTTTCTGATTCAGATTTATATGCAAAAGAACAAAATTACAAGAGACAGAATTTCCAAATATGCATATTCTAGATGTCTTGTTTCTATTAGCTCCTCAGAATTAATAGCTTGCCAACTTTCAAGACAATTAGCTAACAGGTGTAAACCATTATTTGTAGCTAACAGGTATTAATCACATTGTCATCACAAGTTTCCAAAAAACGCCAAATAAAATTACCTGAGATGGAAAAATATTTCACGGTATAAATGGAAGCTACATAACCATGCTCTATTAAACCTGAAAGTAATAATCCATAGTTTTAAAACACTGATTTGCCAAATAATTAAAAGCTGTTAATTTGTTTGGCCATTCTTATATTCCACACCAGCATGCTGAAAATGAAATCTTCATCACCAGGCATCTTCTCTTTAGGTACCCCCAAAGATTTGTCACAAGGAGAGAAATGGCAGAAGGTAACCTACTCTTTAAAAAATACCTGTATTTTGTAATTGTAGTGGAAGTGCCAGAAGATGAAACTCTCAATATTAAAACTGGGAGAGAACTGAACCACGCACAGAAAGAAACCTGAAAACCTGAGAGGTGGCAACATGGGGAAGAATGCCAATCTTGTGGTAATGGCCTTTTGAGGACCAGTAGGAAAGAGACAAGAACGGGACTGTAGCACCCGTTCTCGCTCACCCCTGAAGACCCTTCGGCACCACATCTTACGGGCCGAGTTCTCAAGCTAATGGCATCTCTACCCTAAAAACTCAAAAGGGGACGGGCTCTCGATGCTCTGAGAACCGGGTTAAACTGCTGGAGGTCCGTCTCCGAGCTGCACGCACCGCGACCGAGTGAGGGCGACAAGCAGATGTCCTCAGGGCAAGCACAAAACCGCAGGGAGAAGGGAAAGATCAGTACCTGTTTGTCTCTCTCGAATGCTAGCTGCTGCGGCCGCCGCCATCTTGACTCCCACCATCCACTGCCCGGCTGGCGAGCAGAGCCCGACGATGACGTGGCGGCCCCGACCGCCCCGGAAGCAAAGATCGGAGGGGCGGGGCCGTAGGAGGCCGGACCCCGCCTTCTCCAGGGTGACCCTCCTTAACCTTTCTACGCGAAACTTGTAGACCCAATGAGGGAATAAAACCTAGTAGTGTTAAGCATTTATGACAGGTTTGGGGCAGTTAATGTCTGCTGCTAAGGTTTCTACTACAGATCCAAGAAAAAAGTGTCTTCGTGGTCATTATTGTTTGGCGGAATAGTAGGAATTTTTATCCTATCTAATCAAGCCACAGCTTTCCAAAACGTAGCGCTTAAATTGAGCTCTTAGGGCAAGGAACGTGGTGTAGTGCTAAGAACCTAATGATCTGAACTGTTAGTTTGGTTGTCTGAAGATGACGTAAGTGGTGTTAATACTCTAGGGGCTTAAAGATCACAGGACTAAAGTAAACGAAGCTCCTGAAACAAAAACGACGCGTAAATGCTTGCTCCCTCTTCTGCTTTCCCAGCGCAGCAAGTCAGGTCTCCCCTTTGTTCTTTTTTTTCTGGGAAACAGGTGGTTCTGGAGTGATACTTTAACCTGGAAGATTTCTCAGTCTCATCTCAGGCAAAATGGTCCGGCTTTACGGTGTTGTTTTGCCTACATGGACACCGGAGCCAGGAAGGTGGAAAATGGCAAACTGGTATTTTCCCCCTTGTAGTAACTGCAAAATTACAAGCATTATTTGTGGGATAGGGGATAAGTGGATAATGCAAATGTCTTAACGTACACTTGAAGCCACGTGATGACAAAAATATATCCGATATTGATGACTTCTAATTTAATCCACAGATATTTATTGGATGTCAAAAATGAATACACAACCCATTTCCCATATGTTCAACAGAATTCACTGATACTGTATTAGCTATTTAATGTTAATTCTGACGCTGTATCAAATTCTGAAATTATACTGTGCCTCAAAATTGGTTTGAAAACTTAGCTTTTCAAATTTATGACGTTATCCTAAACAATTACATAAAAAGCAAAATTATGTAACACTGCTCTATTTTACAAAATTTTTTTGAAACATAAGTGATCTTATTCTTAATGTCATCATGAAACACCCCAAACCAAACCTACATTTTCTCCTTGTCTAAACTTTGTCAGCTTTATTGAGGTATAACTGACAAAATTGGGAAGATACTTGAAATGTACATTATGATGATTTTATGTATATGTTGTGAAAGGACTGCCCCCAACTAGTTAATTACCACATCATCACCTCACATATTTATTTTTTGGTGAAAACTTCTGAGTTCTATACTTTTAGCAAATTTCAACTACACAAAAGTTATCACCTGTAGTCACCATGTTATATAATTAGACCCTCAGCCCTTACTCATCTTACAGCTGAAAGCTTTTTACTGCATCATATGATGGAATCCAAAAAAAAAAAAAAAATCAAACTCATGGAAAGAGAGAGAAGAGGTTACTAGGATTACGAACCTACATTCTTTTAAGATAGGCATTATTTTTATAATTATCATTCTAGTCACTAAGAAACTAACTATAATATTTACTGTTTTATTCATTGTTATCACTAATATTTTGAAGGAATCATCAATGATCTAGATGTTATAATTTAACAAAAATGACAGTTCCTGTCCTATTGGAAAGTTCTACTTCATTTTTTGTCTTCATGGAAATAAAATAAACAGGCTTTCCCACTTTCAACATCTTAGAGCCCAATCTTGTTAATTTGGGTACTTCCACTCTCAAATGCAAATCTATTAGCTAACCATTTCGACTCCATCACAGACTTCCTAAAACTATGTGAGTCATAATGATATAAAATGCTAAGAAAGACAGGTTTAACATTTATGTGTAGTATATATGTATGAAATGGTAAAACCTGTCCTGACCAAGGAGTGCACAAAGTGTGGGCAAATGTACAGACAAATATACCCCACAGAAGAACAGTGGCTGTAAACAAATAGTCCCTGTAAGGCTGAAACTTGCATAGGGTATTTGTTACATATTAGAATAAGGAAGAATCAAAATAAACTATGGCTGTCAGAGTGTTAGTTAACCTAGTTTAATGTATAACCTTTTAACTGATTCTACTTAACCAGATTTTTGGTTTAAATAATTTATTCCAGCAAACTATTATTTTACATTAGGGGGTAGATAGTTTTAACACAGAATACCTCAGAACAGCTCATTCAAGAGAAGTTGTTGGCCACCAATTGCTTGCAGGATCTCTCAGATGTGGAGAGGAAAGAATCTTTTAACTACTTAGAATTATCAGAATCGTAACCTTGTTAAATCCTAACAAGTTACTTAATTTAGTTTATGTAAGCACTTCACATTTAGTAGCATCTTTATTTAGAAAACTTCATTGTAAGTGTTATGTTTTTTGGTTATTTCTGAGGTCTTTTTAAAAAAGGGGAACCAGGCTGACAAAGACTATCACTTAATACCTGGCATACAGTAGACACTGGAATACGGCAATTTGAAAAGATAACAGTCAAAATGAGAACCTGAAAATTGGGTTTCTTCAAAGCAATCCAAATTTTTCTAAACTATAGGTAATACACATTTCAAGTAATCCATCAATTTGTTTTTATCCTTTACATTGCATTACTTAGAGCATAAAACCTAGTTTAATAGCTTATTGCAAAAGTAACAAAATGAAGCATGTGATAATCACTATATACAAGAATCACATTTATAAATAGAATCTTGCTCTCATCATTTTCTTATAACCACGGAATGTAAAAGGCAAAGTCACTGAGAAAACTTACCTATTATATACTCTCCTTTCCTACATATTTAGCATTGAGTATAAAAGTTCCAACAGCTTCCATATAGTTAGGGGAACAAATTATAGTAAGTTTGGAATAAAGTAAAAGCCAAAGGGAATTCTCAAGTTAGTAATCAAATGAAGGCTTTTTACTTGACTCAAACCCATATGGAAATTAAATATTACAAAGTATAAAATCATGAGCTAGTTTCTGATATTTGAAGAATCTTTATCTTAAATACTAAGATAGTAAAATGACTAAGTACAAGAATAGTAGAGAATTATATAAAATGCCTTCAGATGAAGTTCCCACACCAAAAAGTTTAAAAATTGTTTAAAAACAATGAATATAAAACTAACGTTAAGACCATTAATAGTAGATGTGTAAGAGGCAAGTTTGTACTTTTTCTTGATAGAGCAACAGAAACATGCTTGAAATATACAGCATTTAGACAATTGAAATATTTAAGAAATACATGTACATATTTATAAAGGTTTATAGCATAATTCCTTTTTTAAATCAATGTCAGTAAGAACTGTGCATTGGCTGTAACAATGAATAGAAAAAGAACAAACATAATACCAATCATTTGACACAGCAACACTGCAAAAGATAACCTATAGGACTCTCTGATATACCTTGATGATACACATTAATCTAAAAATCATACTAATGGAACATTCTTAAAACCAGAAAATATTTTGCAATATGAATATATATGCTTCACTTTAAAACGTGAATATCCTAAGTTATTATTTACACCACCTTATCCCTAAGGCCCTGTTTACACATAAAATAAAAGATTTGAAACACTGCTTTTAACTGTAGCCACTGAAGCACACTGCTTTCCTACCAGCCCTCTCCACTCTCAAATTATGTGTTTAACACCTTTACTTACTACTGTAGGGAAAACTAATTCAAACAACAAATAACTAGAAAAAAGGTTTAATTAGGGTTTTTTGGTTTGTATTGGTTTAATGGCTTTTTAATTTTACAAAAACTATTTAGATTAAGAAATAAAATACCCAATTTATCAATACATCTGGAAGAAAAGCTATTATGGTGAGGCCGAGGTTTATCTTATATATTAAATCTCTTTTTTACTGATCCTTTAATTACTTTTGATAATTTAACAGAATTCAACACAAGACAAAGAAATGACTTGTTTAATGTTTTAAAATCTTCCAAGTTAAAGTGAAATTTTAATTTGTGGGGTCTGTTAGTAAATGTAACAAAGAAAATTATACTAGGATTATGTTTCATTTTTCCTTTGGTATTCAGAGACATATTACCAGTATCATATCAATCCTGTCTTTTGTCTTTAAAATTATCAGTAATTTAAGGATACTTCTTGGGGACGACGAGAATATGACAATGGCTGATATCTGCTTTGTGTAGCAAGAAAAATGTGCTTAAAACCAAGCAATTTACCTCTCATTTGACTTATTCTGGTGAAAAACCCATTTATATTTGATAATAGATTAGGGACATTAGACTTCTCCAATTTCTTCCTTTGCAAGAGTATAAATTTGGAGATACAACTATGGGATTATGTATCTTCAAACTGTTATTACATAATTTGTTACTTTTAGAGATTTTTTGATTTTTAGACCATTAAAAAGGAAAGGAAACATTGAGAGTTTATAAAAGAATATACAGGGACACATTAGTTAATTCTGCATGGTGAGATTAGAGTGGGTTTTTCATTCTATTTGTAATTCTTACACATTTCTATATTGTTTATATATCTTTCAAAAGCAAATAAGATAACTGTATAATGCAATGGAGCCAACTTAACTATCATACAACAATTCTGATAATAAATGTCAAATAGCCAAACCTACCAAATGTCAATCTACAGAGATCACTCCATTCAGATACCTAAAATGATTCTGAATCAGACATAACATGATTTAATATCACATATGAGATACAGGGGGGGAAAAAAATCCCATGATTACAGCCAAGGTTTTAAAGAAGACACTTAAGAATCTTCAACTATATTTTATCCACCTCAGAAGTGTTTTAATACTACGGAATGTCCATAGATTCTAGAATATTTGTGCAATTCTGCTTTTTATATAATACTTCCCATTAGGCAAAGTCTAACTGCAGCGTGGGTCTATTTTAATACAAATCAATCATCTAAAAACATTTTAAGCTAATTTAGTGCTATCCTAGAAAAGGATACATAAACAGATACCCCAAAATATATGCCTTTGATTTATATAACAAGATTTATCATTTAGCTTTCCTATTTAATGCTTTAAAATAAGTAATAATTTGAAAATTGCATAAAACAAGGAAAATCACTGTGGCAACCTATAGCTAATGCTAGTTTACAAAAACAGTGAGTTCAAGTTTTCTTCTTATATACCATGCTACTATACTTGAAGAAAGTCTGTACATATATGTTCTAAAAGTATTTATATTGAGATTTATGAAGCATGTATATTAAGAAATAGAAAAATATTAACTCTGACTGGTATACCTTAACAAAAAAACTTTTTAGCTTAAATGGCTAAAACATTCCTTATGCTTATATCATAAATTTTATTGGGCCAAGAAGCTGACAACTTTGTTTAACAGTAATGATGAAACAGACTTCTTAAACAAAAAGTATCAATAGCAAGCAGCTTTTAAAGAAACACCTCTTTGTTCAAAACACTTAATGTCCAATGAAGTGGGAATTTTCTTCCTTTTCTAATCTTAGCGTGTTTTTTATGGCAAAGTCCATATTTTCTTGAAATTCTTTATATGTACTGGTGATTGGAAGAGCTAAAGAGTTATTACAGTTGTTTCCAACAGGAAAGTCCATATGAAGGCACTCAATTGAAGGAGTGGGTTTAAATCCAGCAGGTGGAATGGAATTGCAACCAGTTGCAAAAATAAGAATGTCTTCCATTGTTACTGTAGATTTACCATCTGGAAAGTATACCAAAAAAAAAAAAAGAGGGGGGAAAAAAGTCATGTTATGTATTGATACCAACGTAGATTCTTCCCCAACTAGACTAAAAATGTCAAAAGAGAGAGCCTCCCATGTTGATCCTCAGCAAACCAAATCACTAAGTCAAGAGTAATTAACAGGAAAACAGTACATTCAATAAACGTTTATTTGTATCTCTAAGTAGGATTTATAAAATCACTTGGTTGACCTACTCACTGTGTATTTGAATGCCTTGCTTAATTTAAAATTATCATATAGTCCAAGGCGTTCAGTGGGTTTTAAAACTCCATCTTTTGATGATATGTAATACAATTTAAAATCACTTCTACATCATCACTATTTGATAAACTAGCTCAGTAAATGCAGAGTGAAAACTAAATGGTGTAGAACATCCAAACCACCTAGCTAAAATTTTTTTTAACTGAAACTTAATTGTTTTTACACCCTACTATATGGAATGAATTTACATTGCTAATGCTCAGTGATAAATATCATTATCATGCTCTGACCAAGGGAAGAGGAATAATTCAATTTAACTTAAAATTTAAAAAAGACAAAGTAGATGACTAGCTTTAAGACTACTCTATGCTGTTGCAATCACCCAAATATTTAAAGTTTTCTAAGAGAATGCCTTCCACCTCAAATTACCTAGAGGAAAACAACTGAGAATCATAACTACTCTGTAACCTTTCTTCACCACCTTCAACTCAGTCATATAAAGTTGTTTGGAAATAAGTTTTGTAAATATGTAGTTAGCAGACAAAAGTCTTATTATCAAAAAGCAAAACTCAATGAAATTAACTAATAACCCAAAACAAACATTCTAAGACAGTTAAATAAAAATAAAATATCCACATACCCTCCACAGCCTGTAAGTAACTATTCCAAAATCCCAAGGCCTGTACGTCAGATAATGTGCGTACTGTAAAAAGATCACTAAGAATTTTTGCAGAAAGATTCTCAGGTTTATGACAGAAGATGCTAAAAAATGCTTCTGGGTAAGTCTGAATTTTCTCCAAAACACCAAGAGTTTTCAGACCCTGTTTAAAACTTAATAGAAGATAAATAATGAGCCAACATTCATACACATCTTGGAATAACATTTCTAGCTAATTTACTATCACACTTAGATGTGAGGAAAAAGACAGAATATGGATATACTATATGGGGTATGATACTTTCAAATTAATAACAAGCAAATATTAATATAAAATGAGTATTTTACATGCCTACATTGTTTGGCTTTATAGAATAATTTGAAAATTAAGCTAACAATTTTTTATTAAGAGGAAAAAGTAGACATTTAAAATTTTACACTTCAAAGCTAATCCATATAAAAATGAAGTTTCTTAGAGATTGCAAAGGAGTGATACATTTTAGCAACATAAAATTTTAAAACATATGTACTGCTAAAAAGAAATTAATAAGGACAAAACAGAGGGAAAATATTTTTAGTATACAAGATAGAAAAATAATTTCTCTAATAAACCAAAATACAAATCATTTTTCTAAAAGAACAATCCAATGGGAAATGAACAAAATATGAAAGCATTATCAACAAAATACAAGTAACAGATTAATTTGAAAAACGCACATTCTCACTATGAAGAATGGAGGTACCATTCTTAGGCGCGTAGCAGACTGACTAAATCCTAGCTGTAGCTTTGGATTCCCTACCCACCTCCTCAGGCACCCTGCTACACTGACTCACCTTCCCTTCTATTAGCTCTTCCTCAAGAACACAGAAATGTGCTGTCTTTCCCATTTTAGAGTAAGGAAAACGTTCACTCAATCCTATCTGTTTTCTTTCAAGACAACCTACATGAAAGACTTATCTACAGTAACTGTCTCCTTTTCTTAATTTCCTATTCACTTTCCCTCCACTCTTTTGTCTCAGGTATAACTGCCCTAAGTTCATGAATGACCTATGGCACTAGTCTTCTGGTTTTCCCTTATTTCTCTGGCCAGAATTTGAGTCTCTTACCAAGCTTCCTTCTTTGCTTTGCCTTAAATGTTACTGTCTGTCCCTCATCAATCTGTAACAAGGTCAATTTCTCTTCTCTCTTACCCTATCCCATCTATTATCTGCAGCCCAGAAATATACCCAGCAGACTACTGGGTAAACATATATTCCAAGCACCCAAACTTATTAAGTCCAAAAGAAAGCTAATCACCTAACTACCAAAGTCTGAACCATAAGTGATAATAAATGCCTTCGTTATCCATCCTATTGGTATAGCTATATCTGAATGTCATTCTTCACTCTTCCCTCTTCCATTCCTAATTACCAAGTCCTATGATTTTCTTCTTCTGAAATCCCTTTTATCTGCCTATTTCTCCATACACATGTTACCATCTTATTACATATCACCTGGAGAGGAACTCTTATACCAGGTGTGTAGGTCTCCAAGTTCGTTTTCCATGCTGTAGCCACAGGGATGTGCCAGAAATAAACCCCAATACTGTCATTCATCCTGAGGTAGGTTGGATGGAGGCCCCCAAAAGATATGTCTACATCCTATTCCCTGGAACCTGTGAATGTGATCTTATTTGGAAAAAGGGTCCAGACACACGTAATTAAGTTAAAGATCTTGAGATCACTCTATTTAGATTACCTGGGCTGGCCCTAAATTCAGTAACAAGTGTCTTTATAAGACACATTCAGAGAGGAAAAACCCATATGATATAAATTCAGGGACTGGAATCATGCAACCATAAGACAAATAATCCCTGGAGTCACCAGAAGCTAAAGGAAGCAAAGAATAATGGATTCTCCTCCTCCATTCCCAGAAAGAGTGAAGCCCTGCCAACACCAGGACTTTGGGCTTGTAGCCTCCAAAACTATGGAAGAATAAATTTCTGTTCTTTTAAGCCACTCAGTTTCTGACAGTTTTTTTTTGTTTTTTTTTTTTACAGCAGTCCCCAGAAACTAACAATACACACTCCATGGAATAGAGTCCAAACTCCTTAACATGGCTTTTAAGATCCTCCACAGCACTTGCCTATCCTTCTTGCTTTTAACTTTCATGGTCTGCTTACCTTTGAAGCAAATTTCAGCCAAACTTAAGTTCACTTTTAAAATTTTACTTTTAATTACAGTGAAGTATTTCCAGCTTATATAAAAATCCAGGAAATAACAGAAAACCAGAGTCACTTGATTTTAAAAATATATTAATATTTTGATGTTTGCTGAGATTATTTTTAAGAAAAAATATTCTATTCACTCAACTAAATCCACCCAATCATAACTTTCTCTTTTCTTCTTCTACAAAGGAAGCCACTTGAAACTGTTAATCATTCAGAAATTTTTACTATAGCTTGCATTTCATTTGTTTGATTTTATGTGTCTCCCTAAATAATTAGTATTGCTCTGCTTATTTTGAAATTTTCTATAAATGGTGCCATACTGTATATTTTGCTGCAATTTGCCTTTTGGAGAGTAATTTTCTCTAGTTAAAACTATTATTGTATTAGGAAACTAGTTTCATCACTTTGTTTTGGGCAATTGTACTGAAATACCTTCATGCCAATTTTTCTATTTTCTAAAATTTTAATTTACCTTCTATTCAAAAAGTTATACTAATTCCTGTTTTTTTGATGGTAACCTCAAAATTTTAATTGGCAAATTTGAAATCTCGAGTTCCTCTTCCTGGCCAATATACAGACTCTAGAACACGTAGCTCTCACTCTTCCTATGCTAGTTAAACACTCTTAGTGCCACTTTGTGATGTAAATCTCCAAATTAAACATTAACTTTTTGTACAATCAGTGTTTAGTTACTCTAATACTAACCAATTTCTTTCTTTATCATTTCTTATCACTTGCAAACCTCCCTGCTAGAATCCTTAACCTCTTGTATACAGTAACCTTGCTATATGCTTTATAGAAGAATTTCTTGCATTATTTGTCGGTCAAGCATATAGACTACCAATGATAATTTTAGTTCTTCCAATCCTTAATGACATTCACTTATTCATTTAGTCCTATTGGTCTGCTAGGACTTCCAGCATATTGTAGAAATGAAGGGGATAATTATATGTATCCTAGGCTTGTCACAACCCTAAGAGAAATGTCTCTCATACTTCACCATTAAGGATAATGTTTGCTGAATGTACAGAAGATTTTTGTAAGGATATTTCAAATTGTCAGTTTAAAATAATATATAAATGTTTAAATGTATCAAACCTTTTTTTTCTATACTTGTATCAAGATTGTGATTAGTTTCTCCTGTAATCTATTAGTGGAGTGCACTAAAGCAAGGTTTTTGTGATGTTGTACTTGCCTTGCTTCCTTTTAAAACCCTCCACAGAATTTAAATTTTGAACTCATGTTGTTAGATACAAATAGATTCAAGATTGTTCAATCTTCCTAAAGAATTTGTTCTTTTTAATACTATTAAGGTCTTTAAAGGATAAGACTAAAAAAAAAAGATTATTACAATCCCTTTTTTCTGCTTTAAAGTCATTTATTTAAAATGCAATTTAAGATCCTGTCTCTAATACAAGAATTTGAGCTATTTACATGTATTATAATTACCTATATTTAATTATTTTTCTACCTTATATTATGCTTTCTCCGAACATGTTTCCCCTTCCTTGTTTTTAATCCCTTTTTCTGTTCACTATATAATTAAACGTTTTATTTCTACTCCATCGAAACTGGTTTGAAAGTTACATATTTTGTTACTGTTATTTTAGAATTTTCTCTTATAAGATAAATACTTGTTTTAAGACTCTAATTAATGCTTTCCTACTACTATCTGAGTAATACAAGTCCTTTAAAATAATAAATATGATGTCCCTTTTCTCCTTACAGATTAACCTTTCTCTAATATTTTAATTATTTTAATCATTTCCTACCAAAATTTAGTTAATAGCCAATGCTTATTTTTACTTAACCAGGTTTTTTTCATTTCTTTCCTTACTGTTGCTGCTTGTATCTTTCTCCTTCTGGGTTCAGTTTCCGTCTTCCTTAAGTATGTATTTTATTAATCTCCTTAGGAAAGAAGTAAACCTGTCCCAAAATGTCTTTATTTCTTCCTCTCTCTTGAATGATAATGTAAACAGGTCTGTGAAGTTATTATTTTGCCTATCTGTTTTAAACGTTGATGTGACTGGAAAAAAAGGCTTTCAGTATAATTGATGCTCACCTTTACAACATTTTTTTCCTCAGAATGCAGTTTTATCACAAAGTACACTACATTTCAGCAAATTAAGTCCTGGGAACCTGAGGAGCTTCTCAAGCAGTATTTTCCATAATATCAATCTACCTTCATCTTTTTTAGTTAAATATATGTATGCGTGCTCTTATCCTAACTTTCATGACAATTCTTTTCAATTTCTTTCTCTTTTATGAGAAGATCCTCTTACTAAGATCCTCTGGAAGATCACTAGTTTTCTCTTCAACTGCCTAGCATTTAAACAATCACAAAGTTTTCATTTCCATGATCATTTTTGTTTCCTCTTCCTTATTTTCCTGTGGGTTACTTGAATATTTTTTGGACTCCATTTTTATTTATAGTGTTTTGAGTGTATTTCTTTGTACAGATTTTTAAAAAATATGATAGTCCACTGGTGACAACATTTTATCAGTTCAAGTATAAAACATCACTTTCCTTTAAGTCCCTTTGCCTTTATGCTGTTTATAATTCCTAAACATTTCTTTTATATCCATTGTGAACCACATTATAGAATGTTACAATTTCTGTCTCAATCATCAAACACAATTTAGCAAACACAAGAGGGGAAAACATGCTTTTATTCTTTTCATTATCCTTTCTTCCTTCCTCATGTTCCAACATTCCACGTTAATCTTTTTCTGTTTTAAAAAATTCCCATAGCTATCCTTTTAGGGTAGGTCTGCTGGTGACAAATGCTCTTAGTTTTCCTTCATTTAAGACTGTCTAGACATCTTCTCTCTGCTATGTCCTTTCTGAGATCCCCAGCTGGTCTGCCTTCATCCTTCCACTTTTCAAAAGTCTTAAGTCTGTTTTACACATAGTGTCTAGGGTTTTTAACTGTACTTATCAGAAAGAATAGAGAGAAGTGTGTCTATTTCACATCATCCAGAACTGAAGTCTGTGTTCATTTTGCAACTTAGAAGCACTATTTGATTCATTTCACAGTTCACATTTTATGTTTTGTTTTGTTTTTTTCTCTTTTAAGTAACTGTAATAGCACTTTTTTGTCTCATTTAATTTGTTCTGCTATTTAAATTCTTGATGTGCTATTTCCCAATACTTGCTGTTGTGAATGGTTGTATGGTTTGTCTTTTATTGGTAACTCCTCTTCTTTAGCATTGTATCTTCAGTATTTCCATTAGGCTCAGCCTGTAGAATGCAGAAGCTTCCCTATGTGTTTGCTTTTGCCTGGTAATCTTTAAGTACTTTGAATCCCAAGACAAATTACTTTGTTAATAACTTTGCTTCACACTGGAGTCTATGTAGGATGCCAAATCCAACTTTGGTGCAAAGATTCTGATTTCATATGATATCTGGGGTACTGTGGCTTCTGATTTCCTTATTTCTGACATCTATAGGACTCTTTTCTTATGAACTCAGATATATTTAACATAGTTTTTGCTGCATGATTTATCTTTTACATAAAAAGAGGTTTCAGTCTTCACTTTCTATTCTCTTGCCCTGTTCATCTTAATCTGCCTAACTCTTATTTATAATACAGGTTGTAATTTAAACACTACTTACATAGATAGGGAAGCCTTTCCTAACATCTAAACTATTCATATCTATAAAAATAAATAAACTAATAAACAAACAGCAATGAATTATGACTTAGCAACAACAAAAAAAATTATCTGTAGATATTTGAGCTATTTTGGGGAAAAATATTGTGTATATCTATGTCATTAAGAGATATATTTCAAATAATTTCTTAGACAATCATACCAAAATACAAAATGTTTGGATTACTTTGTACATTCATCATAACTATAAATGGTAATTCTAACTGTAATAAAATTTTACTGTTGAAGAGTCTTACAGTCAGAAGATACTTTTTAAAGAGTTATATCTAACAGTATTATTTTAAATTTCAGTATTAAAAATATATTGGGAATTGTATCATTTACAGGCATTTAAACTTATGTCATATTTTAATTTGGAAGAGGGCTGGAATTCTGTAGAGCTCTAAAAAAGAATGAGGACCATGTCTATATACTATCATGGAGGGATCTCCAGAATATACTGTCAAGTAAAAACTGAGTAGAAAAAAGGGTGGATAATATGTTACTATTCATCTAATAAAAGAAATGAGTACACATACACACATATACTCAATCTGCTGTCCTTTTAAAAAAAAAGGAAGGATAAACAATAAAAGTCACCAAAATAATTACTTCATAAGGGGATGGAAGGTGGATATAAAGGTGAATAAACTTATTTGAATACAATTTATACAACAGAGCTGAAATGTACTTTCATTATGGAGTTGACTTTGGAATCATGCAAATACTTTACATAATTTTAAAATAAAATGAAATTAATAAAAATCACTAAAAATTAAAAAATAAATAAAATGTATACCCAGTTGTAGTATAATAACAGAGAATAACTATGCCAAACTGACTTTAAAACACAGTACTCTGACCGTATAGCCCTAAAACAAAAATACGAAAGAAATTTTAACCTGTTTTCAATATTATGTTAATGATAATGAGGGTATTGTTAGTCTGTAACTATTATTTATGAAATGTGGAATAAATCAAGTAATTACTTCATACTCTAATTCTCTAGTGTCTTTGAGAACTGAGATTCTCAACATGGGAAGAAGAAAAAGTTAACAATCTTACACTAGTGAGTTTGAAGTATCATTATAAACTCATGATGTATTTTATCTTAAAAAAACAAAATAAACAAAAACAAAAACCTCCCTAAATCTCCTAGTTTTAGTCCACTGGAAAAGCCTAGAAACAATGACCAATCTGGCAAAAGTAAGCATCCCTAGCACCCAGATTGTGATTTTTGAAATACCATTTCCCATTCAAAGAAACAAATCCTTAGGCCACAATGTACAAAAGGAGCCTAAAACACCTTGTCATACCATACAGAACTGAACTTATCAAAGTATTATTTTAAAATAACATCTAAATTTTGTCAAATCTCTCTAACATTATGAGACAACCACTTTTAACATGTAATTTGAGAGAATTTTTCACATATAAACAACTTACCTTTCAAAAGGTGCTTGGACTCTCTTTATTACATGATAAACAAGTATGTCTTTTGCCAACATATATTTATCACTTATTGATGTTATAAGTCTTAGACATCCAATAAGCTCCAGGTAGTTATAACATTCATTTACTAAAGAGTTTAAGTCAGCCACATTTGTTGCAGTATTTATCTGTAATGAAGATAATGAATAACACATTACTTTATAATCAACCCTTCAGTATACTAGGGTAAAGTGAAAGTACACCAAGAATTATTTTTCTACAATAAATGAAAATCCAATTTAATAAATACTGTATACTTCTGCCTTCAAGAAACAGAATATAACACTACTTTAATACAAAAAGCTATTTACATAAAAGGCAGTAATTGACATAGACAAGTTACCTAGCATTAGAGAGGCAAGAAAGATGACCTGTGGAGATTTCATGAAAGAGAAAGAACAGCTGAGACTTAAAAACCTGGATAGACTCAAGAGTATTTCAGGGAACAGTATAAGCAAAGATACTTGACTTTATTTATGTGTCAGACACTTTCATACAGGTTAGCTCTTGAACAAAGTTACAGATAAAAATGAGATAAAAATAGGAGGCAGTCAAGAGTCCACTTGAATGGAAAATTTCCTTGTTATTTTTTTTTCAAAAAAACCTCTTCTCCTAGGTATTTACATGATTCCCTCATTTATTTCAAATCTCTACTCAGCTCTCTGAGGTTTCTTCCTTTCTACTCTGTTCAAACTACCTTTACACTCTGATAGTTGCATATATGTTGTGTCATCCTCCCAAACCTACCACCTTCAGTTTTAGCTGGGCACATAGCCAAACCTTCCTTGCAGCTAGACATGGCCTTATGTGACTAAGAGCTATCCAACGGGATGAGTGAAAGTTTGTTAAATTTCCCTGCACTCCACTTCTACCTTCTCCCTTAAGAGTGCTTCAGCTATGAAAACAATATCCTAAGTAATAATACAATGAGAGGAAGGAATCCAATACTCTGGATGACTTGGTGTATCACAATTATACCTCTAAAACAGGAGGAGCCATTTCTGTAGAGGCCAGATAGCATTTTATGCTTTGTGGGCCATATGGCGCTTGTCACAACTAAACTCCACCATTATAGTGTAAAAGCAGTCATAGACACGTAACAAATAGGTGTGGTTGTGTTCCAATAAAACTTGAAAAAGGCAGCAGGCAAGACTTGGCCTTCAGCTATAATTTGCCAACCCTGACTATAAAATCTAGACTTTAGAGAAAAATTAATTTCTTTTTTGAGCCATTGTCTTTTTGGGTCTCTCTGTTATAGAACCTTAGCCTAAGCTCTAACTTACTATACCCTTAGTATTATCTTGAAAGAGATATTCTCCCTCTTATTTTGTTGCATTTTTATAATAAATTTTATTACATAACAGTATATTATATATTTGTTTATCTTGCCTTTCCTCTAAAATGTGAATTCCAAGGAATTTGTTTGGTTCAGTTTATCTTCAGTGATAAAACAGTAAGGGGTACCAAAGCATTTGCTAAGTAAATCAATGAAGAAACATTGGACAGGAGTACAGAAACTGGAGAGATAAAGCCATCAGGAGAGCTGAAAGTCTTAAGTGCCCTAATGAAGAGCTCAAACTGATCAACAGGCAATGAGAATCCATTGAGGATTTATGAGGAAAAAAGCAGTGTGGTTAAAACTACCTGTGAGAGAATCACCCTGAATAAGAAGATTAGAATATCTTAACTGTTTAAACCTAGACATAATCTGAGTTTGCTAAAGTAGGCATACTGAAAATAAGAAGGAAACGCCACTCTTAGAGACAGATGACTTGACACATACTGATAAATGGAGTATGGAAGAATAAAAATGACCTTGTCTCTAGAATAACTTGGAAATAAGAAATCTCTTGAAAAGAAAAGGAAAATCAGGCAAAAAAAAAAAAAATTCTAGGAAAAAAATTAGTTCTGTATTAAGTATAGTGTAGTAAGAAGATCCAGATTTTACCTAGATATTAAAGTGTAGGGGGTCAAAAATACAGGTCTGTGAATCAGAAAGGTTATGGATGAGAAGAAGCTTTCCAAATAGTATAGAAAAAAGACTGTTAAGACAACACTAAAAATTATCTAAGTTTCACTGGTAAGAAGAAACAGCATTAGAAAAGACAGTAGTTGACACAACATTGCAAACTGACTATACCTCAATAAAAAAAAAAAAACCCTAAAAAAGAAAAAGACAGTAGTAGTCAAAAGTAGAAGGAAGGAGAGTATTAAAACAGGAGAGAGGAATTCAAAGACAGTGGTGATTGTGTAAGTCAGAGGAGATGAGGAAGTAGGAAGGAAAGGCCTCTGTCCGTGGAGATTTAGATCTCTGGACATCAGCCATGAACCAGCTAATTTGGATGAGTTGTGGTAGAAACAAAAGCCTGACTATAAGTTAAGAAATGAGTAGGGAAGAGGAAGTAGAGACAATGACGCTAAATTACATTTTTTTGGTAAAGAGGAGAAAAGGAAAAATAAAAGAGTCAAAAGGTCTATTTTAAATACCATTTTAGAATGAGGACTCTTGGGCAAAATAGGTAAAATTGCTGTAACACAATTCCATCTTTCTGACTTGGTGGTTTAGAAACTGAGGCTTAAAAAGATTAACCAACATTCCCAAGGTCACATAGCTTATATCAGTTATTTCAAATTAAAATGTGACTTTGGAGCATTTGTTTTTAACCATTAAACTATACTGCCTATTCATTAAGACAATGGCTAGAGTAGGCTTACCTAGGTGGGAGGTTAAGAGAAGAAAGACTGAATGGATTTCACTGTCTCAGTTTCTAAATCAGTAACATATAGGTAATGATACTTATCTCAGAATATTATAACTAAATTGAGTTTGTAAATTAAACATGTGTAGTACAGGGCTCAAAAAATGGTAACTATTTTTAGGCATGAACATTAAGTCTCCCCAGTTGTTTCCATAGAGAAGAAATTCAGCTTGGGCTTTTTCTCCACCTATCAATCGTATCTCCCTGTAGGAGAAAGGATAATATTCTGCTGGTAACCTTCCACTCTTGAGATCCACCTGCATAAAGGAAAGAGTACTTTCATCTGCTCCCTAACATGCAACAAGGAATCTGCCTTATATTGTCTGGTAGGGCAGATAAATTCATCTAGTTTTTAGGAGTGTTAGCAAGCCATTCTGACCACAGATCTAAGTCACATTATCTAATTGGCTTTATCAACATTAAACTGGGCACTTTGATCTCTAGCTGTCTGACCTTTACATTTATCTTTCAAGTGGTTTTTAACATTGCTAGTAAACAAAAATACTGACACCCTTTACTCTCTACAAAGAGTATTATTCTATTGCAGATCCATCATTTATAGTAAATATACCTAGAACATAGTCTATATCTGAACAAACAGGTACATTTCTTACCCTGATTATAATCTGTGCCACATCAAAGTCTGAAACATCGTCTAAAATTGGTTGGGTATTTTCTGGTCCATAAACAAGGCAGTTAAATAAGGTTTTAGAAAAGAAACCAGGTGAAGGACCACCATGAACCAAAGAAATGGCAAGCATTTTGCCAGCCTCATAGTAAAGATTCTCTTTCAGAGCTGTAAATAGATTAAAAAAAAATCAAATACATAAATGCACTGTTTTTTACTATGATAACCACCATATGTAATAAACACATATATAATAAGGTAAAACATATAACAAATTAAAACTTAAAATCTATGCATTAGACAAATGTAAAATAGCCTAACTCATAGAAGCTATAATAATGTAAAAAACAGATTTCAACTAAAATATACAATTTTATGAAAAATATTTTTCTGAATAAAAAGTAACAACCTATTATAGGAAAAAATGTGAATACAGAAGATCTTTTTATAAAATCACCTATAATCCTACCACCATAATAACCAGTGTACACATTTGGGTGTATTTATGTCTCGTGTGTATATAAATATATAAAAGTTTGACTTCTGCTTTTTTCCACTTACAGTATTGTAAACTTTTAAAGTATCATTTGAAAGTATTCAAATCTACAGTTGTTGAATGCATTAAGACTAATTACTAGCTACCCTGGCTGATGACGTTATAATCAATATCTAGTTACATATTCTTATTTATATATCTTTGACTATTAGGATAGACTCCTACATATGGTATTGTGGTCCAAAGGTGATGAATAATTTTAAGGTTGTTGATATACAAAATGGCACAAATTTATGGCTCTCAATATATATGCTGTCTTACTACACCATCACAGCTTTCAGAACTTTTCAATTTGTCATTGAAAGGGTTTCAGCTACTTTGGTAAGTAAAAAGATATATAAATTTTCCTTTATTTTTTTTAAAAATTGTTCAAAGTAACTTATTAATAAATAACATTAACAATACTTGAAATAATAATTAAATCCCCTCAACAATAACCTTATATACTACATATTAGTAGTCACATCTTACAGATTAAGAAACTGAGATCCAGAAAGGCTTTGTCATTCACCTAAGGATATAAAGCTACTGAACTAGATGCATACAAACTGAATTCACATTTTGTGACTTAAATCATGTACTCTCCACTGTAACAAAACTGTCTTGAGTTAACATACTGATTATTTTGAGTTTTTTTTTCCAAAGGGAGTTTAGAATTAAGACTGTATATCCTGTACATAGTACAAACGCTCCTTGGGAGTTTTCTCAATTATTTCAATGATATTTCAGGCAATGGTGAGGAATTCTAAAGAAAATATAAAAGGAAATCAAGTGGAATAAAGTAAGTCTTCTCACTCCATTTCAGATTGCCCACGACAGCAAAAGTGGTATAAAAGTGTATAAAAAATAATGCTAGAATTAACCACTGTTTTGAGATGCCTGTTTTAATCACATTAGTTCCTCACCAGAAGTAAAGACAGAGAAGAATCAAGAAAAAAAATTCTGAATGCAAAAGTATGTTAAAACTGTTACATGTGGACCAAAAAATTATGTTATAAAAATCCTAAGTTGTAAAGAAACATGACAATTCCAAATTTCAAATATATGAACAAGCAGTGCTCAAATAATCATCCATCCCATTCGGTCACTCTATTCAAACGAATTAAAATGAATATAAAGCACATTTTAAAGAAGTTATAATTAATTACGGGAATCGCTTCAAGGAAGATATTGTTATAAATAAATTAAGGATATTCTATAAAATGTTTCACTAAAAAATTCAATTTAAAAAATTACTTCCCCTCTTTTCTATGATTCTATCATTATTTTATTAACAAAGTGATTATCATTTTGACCACAGGTATTGAATATCAATTCTAACCAGCTATCTCTTTCTTTACACATGGCATATTCAGTATGCACAATAATAAAGAAAATAATTACCTTGAGAATTTAGAGACAAGTTCTTTGACAAGGACCCTTCAAACAACGGTGAGTTCTCAAGTTGCTGCATTAAGAGACACAGGAATTCTTGCTTTGATCCAGGATGCTCTCTTCCAAAATGATCATTTTCATTAACATACACTACTTCAATTGAGTACGAAGGATTAAAGTTTTGATTTCTGAATCCATCTAAGGCACTATTCCAAATATTAGCTTTGTTGATATATAATCTTTTAGCTTTTTTTTTAATTTGGAATCCTAACTCTATTATTAGAGTCGAAATATCTCTTTTAAATTTGCTGCCTTGCCTATAAAACATGAATTTAAACATAGAAGTAAGTACTCTAAAGTACTTTATGTCACACAGCAGTTACAAAGCCAATCAAAAAATAGAAAAGAAGATTAGAAGGAAATTCTTCCCCAACACCCACCCAAAGGCAGACAATGGCTGCCACTAGAACTAAAAATAGTTATTTGATAACCTTTGTTCTAAATTGATTCCCCCTTCCTAATCTTCTATCAAATTAAAATCATCTAATATCATAAATTATTTATAAAAATGGTGACAGATGATTATCTCAAATTTGATCAATTCAGCCGATTCAAAAGCTCAAACTCTCATCTCCCTGGCCATACTTGCTTAACTGTATTTTATTTCATGTTCACTAAATCCTTTAAAAATAAAGCAAATGTAATGTCTGCTTTCTATACAAGAGAAATATAGTTTTAAGAGATGACATGATATAAACAGAACTCACAGTCCTTTAAATAGTACTTTTTAGTCTATACCAGTCACCCTTAAACTGTGGTCCCAGATCAGCAGCAGCAGCAGCATCTGGAAACTTGTCAGAAATGCAAATTCTTGAGCCCCACAGCAGATAAACAGAATCAGAACCTCTGAGCAGGAGGCCAAGCAATCTGTGTTTTAACAGGATTTCCACACCATTTTATGGACTAACTCAATTGTTCTATGCCTCAGTTTCTCCATCTGTAATTGGAATTAATGAACTCAAAATAATCCTGTTGGGGCAAGGTTCATGGGATCATCTTTCTACATCAAGTTGGAAACTGCAGTTTGAAAAACCCTCTTCCAAAACTACTGTAAGATGAGCTAATACTCTAAATGTACATAGCCACTTTCTGTTGTAATTTTCTCAAAGCATGAGTTTTATATTTTTCTCCAATTCAAAATACAAACCTCAGCAGATCTTTACGCTGGGCTCCAGGTGACTGTCTGGGTAATTTAGGTGAGGATTCCTCTAACAAACAATCAGTTATTCCCACATTAGTGTTGGGTAATGTGTGTTTTTTGGGTTTTTGGAAATCACCTGCAGAAATTTAAAACCCAATGTTAGCATAATAGAAATATAGATAGAAACTTTTTAATAATATGCATTTGAATAAAAACTTTACTCAAAATTACGAAGTATTACCTGAATTGTAGAGAATACTTCTACATTCCAAACACTCCCAATTCTGTTCCCAGGATTGTAGTGAGGAACAGGCTAAATGTGTTCCGCTAGAACCACAACACTGACAGCGCTTTATTTCCCATTTGCTGAGGACATAAAGAGAAGCAGATGTTTACATCTGGTATTAACTTAGTCTAAGTCCAATCACCAGCACTGCCACAGGCCTCACTGTCCACCTCACACACACACGACCAACCCTTTTACCAAAGGAGAGAAAATAAATTAACTGCTTTAATATTGCATTGCATTTTCCTAAACTAGTTTTTTTTCCTACTTCATTTATTATGTTTGCAACCACCTCCTTTAAATATTCTCTATCTTAAAATAATTCAACTAAATATCAAAATGTAATTGCACATACACCCAAAGAATATAAATACCAGAAAGAACATGGTTAAGAAAAAAAAATTTCTTTTATATTTGGAGATGACCACGCTCAAAGGAAGATTGCTGTGTCAGTGTGTCTGATATGAAAGCAGCATTCAGTAAATACATTCTTACCTAAAACACTCTTTCCCATTCAAGGTGAGGAATCATTTCCTATAATGAGCTCGCTCACATACCTCAGTTACTGTGCATCTCAGCAGGATCTAGACCTACTACCTGACTCATATTCATATTCTCTGCCATCTGTTCCCCTCAGAATCCTATTTCCAATGTTTCCCCACTGCAGTGTGTGACATGTGCCAGTCCGCATTCACATCTTCTGTAAGGGTGAGGGTGACACGGGTGTGGGTTATGATGTGTGGCCTTCTCTTTGTTTCGTTATGAGTACACCCTCTGTATAGAAATGGATATACTCCCTGAGTGTATGGATATGTGGGTGATGAGAGGTAGCTGGATAACCTCCCTTCTGGTAGGTGTGGGAGAATCTCTCTATGTGGATAAAGGCATGTAGGTAGGTGCTCTCTCTGTGTCTCCCTCTCTGCACCAGATAGTTCTGCCAACTGATGATGAGAAAGAAAGATAACAGCTAACATGAGTGCTTATACACCAGGCCCAGTTCCCACTCCTTAGGTGTAAAGTTTAATCCTCACAATTTTGGAAGGCTGGAAAACCAGTTTCCCCCATTTTAAAGAAGAGGAAACCAAGGCAGAGAGGGGCAGAACTTGTCCAATCAAGTTCAAAGAGTGAGGCTTCCAACCCACTTTACCTGGCTTCAGACTCATCCTCCTAACCACTACACCATGCTGCCTTTCAGCAAAATTACCTTCCTATCACTAGGATGAGAGGCAGTGAGATTACAGAAAAAGCATTCAGATATCAGGTATCTGTGTCCCAAGAGAAAAGGCAAAGTAACTGCCAGAAAGAAAAGGGAGTTTAGTAGCAAATGATTAGGTGACCAGTGGTACACAAGAAATATATATTGATTAATCAAAATAGCCTAAAATGAATTTAGAAAATATCAGCATTAATGAATACACTGTTTCTTGGAACTCTAAAGTGGTTTACTGTTTACAAAACACATTTATATATATTATCTCATCTGTTCCTCAGCACAACCCTTGAGCAGGGTATTTATTAGTCTTTACAAATGAATACTCAGGGTCACCAGATCAAGTAACACAGGCAAGGATACACATTACTTTACGTCTTTAATGAGATCTCTACCCTTAAAAGATCATATACTCTAATGGCAAAGACAAATTTAAATAATGTCAATTATATTGTAATAAGCACAATGAAGGGAAAACCCAGCCCAGAATGGGGAATCAGGAGTAGTTAAGAGTTGCTTAGGGGACACTTTCCAAAGCTGGCAAGACTTTAGCTAAGTCGCTGAAAATTAGCAGTAGCTCACCTAGCCAAATCACACTTTCCATGAGAAATAAGGCTCCCAATACTCTGCTCTGCACTTTAAGTTTCAGTTTACCATGTTAATTAATACTCCACAACAGGGATAAAACTTTATCAAGATTTCCTATATAAGTTTCCTATATATAGATTTGTTACTTTTTATTCTGCATCTTAAAAAATGAAAATACTCTCAATTTCTAATATTCCACACATTACAGTGTACATAGAAGGCACAAAATGATCATTAAGATTACAGCCGATGTCTACTGATACTATAAGAGTAATCAATAAATTTCAGATGCCAAACCCTTTTTATGGTGATCCAAAAGAAACACTGATAGATTAATCCAGTTTCTTAATTTCTAGAAGAGTGTCATCCAACACAAATATAATGCAAATCATACATGTAATTTAAACTTTTCTAGTAACCAGATTTTAAAAGGTAAAAGAAACAAGTGAAATAAATTTAAATATTTCCAAAATAGTCATTTTGTTTGACATGTAATCAATATAAAAAAATATTAACAAGACATTTTAAAGTTTTTTCTTAATGTTGTGGGCTAAACTGTGTCACCCCCAAAATTCGTATGATGAAGGCCTAATACGCAGTACTTCACAATGTAAACTGTATTTGGAGATAAGCCCTTTAAAGAGATAATTAAGATAAAACGAGGTCACATATGGGGAGGGCCGTAATCCAATATGACTAGTGTCCTAATAAGAAAAAAAGACAAGGACACAGACAGAGGAATAGTCAAGTGAGCATACAGCTAGAAGGGAGCCATGTGTGAGCCACACAGAGGCTTCAAAAAAAAAAAAACACAATACTTTCCTCTTAGATTTCTAGCCTCCAGGAATGCAAAAAGACAAATTTCCGTTGCTTAAGCCACCCACTTTGTGATATTTTGTTATGGCAGTCCTAGCAAACTAAGACACATATAAGTCTTTGGTGTGTATTTTACACTTACAATATCTCTCAATTTGGAATAGCCACATTTCAAGTGCTCAATATTCACCTGTGGCTAGTGGTTACCATACAGAACAGCAGAGCTCTAGAAAACAAAGCCTCATGAAAATACACCACAAAAGTCACAATTATGCAAACTGCAATAATTTCTCTGTAAACAGATGTAAATATACATTTAATAAACATACCTTTATCTCAAGTTACAACTTCAAACACCCCAAGAGCAAAACTATATTTCACTAACTAGAACACCTACTTTCTCAGCTGAAGGTCTAAAAAAGGACATTAACCACACTAAGCATATGAACTTCTCCATATACCTATCAGGCACATTATAGTCTCGCCCTTCTTTGCAACGGCATCTTCGGACATCACAATGCTCATAGTGCTGCAGAAGGTCTTGATAAGCATTTTCCTCTAATTCCCAAGACGCATCTCTGTAAATGAAGCAAAATATAAAATATACTTTGGTTTAAAATGTTACATAAAAGGATTGGTAATCAATCTAAAAATAAAAACTTCACAAACTTAGGAACAAGGATAAAACTTGTTCTTCTTTAGGATTAATCATTCACTTCAAGATATAAATCCATTAGTGTCATTTTACCCTACAGTTAATCAGTCTCACAGTGAATTTCAAATGCTAAATGAAAAATCAAGCAGAAATTTTCTAAAATTTACATTTTTCCTAATATTTCATTTCCTATTTTTAAAATTTTGATTTTAATACCATTACTTCTGGATTCCTCATCTTTAAGTATTAAGAAAATCCTTATATATTTTTAACCACATCTTGATTCTCTTAAGACAATTTACACATACCACTTTGAAACCTATTATACTTGTGTATAAATCAACCAATTAATATTGTACATAAGTGAGGTGTACAATTATTAAGAGAGTATAAACCACTAATGAGACATTTAAGTCACAGTGCCTGGTCTTAACAACTAGCAATCTGAGGAGGAGGAGGAAGGGGTGGGGAGGGAGGCTTCACATTTTCCTATTTGAAATGGCTGCTTGTCTGTGAGTACTTAATCAGACATACATGCTTATTTCCAGAAGTAGGGGTTTGCTATTAAATCCTACATTTAAAATATCTTTTTGTCAAATGGCTAAATGCTACTCACTTTTCAGGAATATGAATTCCCATTCTCAACATCTCTTTCTGAAATATATCACTATTATTGCATACTGTGCACCTAAAGAAAAACACTCCTGCATTTATTGCTTGAACCTACAGTGGAAAATAGAAAATCTATTGTTAATAATTTAATAGGTTATCAAGTTATGAATTATATAGCTAATAGAACATGTGTTATTTTTCACATATTACGGAAAGTTATTTTTCTATGCTAGTGGTTCACAAACTTTGATAAACTAAGTTATCCCACTGCTAAAATTTGGAGATATTTTTCCCAAAGGAAAAAAAATTAAGTCAATGAACTGACTGTTCTTTACATCACTCATATATATTTCTCAACCTTTTGTATCTAATGTCATTTCTGTTCCCAAATACTGTGTTGTTCATTACTCTCTGTGAATAGAACAGTAAAAATCTTCAGTTACTTCATCTAGGAAGGATGTTTAAATAAATGTTACATAAAAAGTATCCTTGGTTCTGTTTTTAATTCAATGTCTAAGTCAGTTTTCATCCTAAGAGAGAACCTTAAAAAGTATTCTCATTGCCTCAGCAAAGAGAAATACAGAAGCAGCAGGCAGAGAGTATCCAGAAAGAGAGGGAAAGGGTAGCTAATCTCTAATTTAAAAAGCTAGTAGCACACAGTCATTTAATAAATATGCATCTTTACTATACAGGTGCCAAACACTATGCTAGTACCAAAACAGAAACATTAAGTGACTTAGATCCTATTTCAAGAAATTCTTGTGAGTAGGCATATGTACATACAATTATAAAAGTGTTTTTACTGTACTTCTTTTAAGAAAAGGATATACATCGAGAGAGGAAGTAGCACTGAAGTTTAAAGAGCCTGACAAAAATGTCACAGGGATGATAAGGTTAAAGCCAAAGTTGGAAGAAGCAGGGGTTTGTCAGGAAAATAGGACAAAAGACACTACAAGGACAGGGAACAGCTCATATATCAAGTCTCAGTGGCAAGAGAGAGTACATATGATTAGGAAACTAATTAATAATATACTTAGGGATTACAAGCTGAACATAATGCACTAAGTAATGAGAATAGAGCAAAGCTATTAGTGTGAAGAATTGATGGGGAATAAGGCATGCAAAAGAAAGACTAGTTAGTAAGCTCCAGCAAAAATCTATTTAAAAGGTAGAGGGTAGCTACAAAAAAGGATATACACAAAATATCTATTAAGCAGACCTCACAGACTTGGGGAATGACTTGTGAATGGTGAAGAAAGAAGTGAACTAAGAGGAACCCAGGTTCAATGAACTAGCAGGTTGCACACACACAGCATGTGAGAGGGAAGCAACAAGTTATTGAAATCTCTGAACCTAAAGGATCTTTGAGCAATTGTAAAGTGATACCAAGATCTTACTAAATACAGCATATGATACAAGGAAGTATCTAGTATGGAGGAAGAAAGAAAACCAGCATAGGTCATATGAAAGATATCAACAAGACCACAGTAATGACAGAGAAATCCAAACTGAACAAGAATAGTGATAATCCTCTGCATACACAGAATGAAAGTTTCCATCAACTTCTATGATATTAATTTGTAGTCTCTCCTCACAAAAATCCCAATGTATTTAGCATTTGTAGTGGTCACAAAGAGTCTACGGCCATACCACCCTGAACGCGCCTGATCTCGTCCGTAGTGGTCACAAAGACAATTTGCTTAACCACATACAATTCTCATTCTACTGCATGGATTTGTTCTTCCTTCAACTCTTTTTATATTAATGGAGTTCAGAGATTAAAATATATGTATTTTTCAGGTATTACTGTAGCTACCTAAACAGGGTAGACTCCATTTACTATTTCAGTTAAGAATTTTACCAGAGTGGAAAAGTCACTGGAGCTCCTTTAAGGAACATGACTCAGAATGAGCTGCCTTGGTGTGGTAATTGGTTGTTAAATATTTTAATAGGCACAGCAATAACTGCTCATCCATGTTTATATCATAGACAGGTATCCAAGCGGCCATGATCTTTAATTATATTTGCATAAAGTAGACCTATATTTTTGTTAGTAGTACTATTTCTCATTTTTAATGACAGAATTAGAAACCTAGTATTTTCAGTATTCACAAAAAATCCTACAAATCCTAGGTCTAGTTTGAGAACCTCTGTTTCATTATTAATGCATAATGAAGCAAATCTTATTTGTCTTGAAAAATAACATACTGTTAAACAAAGTTTGTAAAATGATACAGTTGCCTGCAATTACATTCATTCAAATATAAACCCTTAATTAAGATAAATTACTTAAAGATTCTCATATACTGTGAACTTCTTCCTCAATAGGTAAAGATGGCACTTCATGTTTATGAACTGCACTCTCTGGATCCTTTTATAAACACTTCTTTGTAAGAATTAACAGGATTTCTAACATTTACCCAACAAAATAGACTATCCTGCCACTTTTAACTGAATAATCCTAAAAATAAGAGTTCAAGGTTCATACAAAAAATTAGAAAGTATTTAATAATAAAGCTTTACTACTTTGACAATTGTTAGTACTTTCAAGACTATTGAAATATAAGAGGATTTACAGTATCTCCTAGTTTAAAAAAAACTTTTGCAGATAACCTGTAATCAATAATAACATTTCATTTTACTAACCAATAATTAAAGCCAAGCTTTTAAGGAAACAGTATAAACTTAACTGAAACCTTTGTTATTTGGCATTCTATTAATTCTAATTGTCTATCAATTGGTACTTTCACACATGTATACTACATATTGGATGTTATAAATAACTGGGATCTTTAAAAAATTTTTAAATTATCTTATGAATTGAAAAAACAGTAAATTGTTTAACATATGTTTTATGATGTTTCATTTACTAGAAAACTTGTCATCAGGTTTAACATACAAGGTAGCTTCTCAAACAGCTAATATTAATTTCAATTCATTAGACAACAATCAGTTCACTGTCAAAAAGTTACGATAAAGTGTTTACTGTAGTAAAATTTTGATTCAATAAAGCTGTTTTAAAAAGTTGCAAGTAGTAAGAGCTAAAATATACATGTCAATTCTTTCTAATTTAACATTCAAATTAGCAAGCAACAAATTTTTTATCAGGAGAAGCTTACAAAACATCTTACCTGTAAACAGTCTCTATGAAACCAAGCATTCTTACAACAAGGACTTCGTAATACACTGTAAGTTGGAGTAGGTGCAATAAATTCCAAGCAAATGGTGCACGGTAAGGAGTCTCTATAATTATTAGATGTAATTATTTGAACAGGTCGATGGTTCCAACAAAATGACCTAAAAATATAAATTATTTTAAAAACAACATCTAATAAAGTATAAAGCACAGCTAGGTTAGCCTTGCAAGTCACATTTATAAGAGAAAATTCATTCATCTTTCTTTCATAATTAACCTACAGTAGACTGGAACAACGGCACTATAAATCAGTTTTAAAACCTATGACCAAGGAGAGCTGGACTTCCAAATTGTGAACCTTTTGGTAGTGAGACTTACCTCACAGAATTTCAGTAACATTATGTTGAGAATCCTACGTAATATTATTTGCAACAGAGTATATACACCATTGTACTCAACCTTGCACAAACTAAAGGAACAAACTTACACTTAAAAATAATAAATATTTTAATCATATAATGAAATGCAAATAACTTATTCCTAACCCACTAAATTCATTTCCATTTGTATTTTCTAAACTGCAGTTTCATACATCATAGCAATCCATTAAATACGTCAAGAACACAAAGACTAAAAGAAATAAAACACTCATGATATCAAATACTAAAATTCATAAAATTTTGGTATTTAAAGCTGAACTTAAGAAGCAAGTATTTTTAGGGGCATCTCAGGAAATGCTATTAATTTTTTGGACTCCACCAAATTTATATGACTCCTTCAGTTTACTCAATGAGAAACATATATGGCCCTGTGAAAGAAAAGTGGATTATTAAATCTAAAGAGCGACATAAAATCTAGAACTGTGTAAGGTGGAAATTTTCACTGACTATGAACAAATTAACAGTTCCATATTACATTCTAGAGCTGAAAGCTAGAGGTGAATACTAATCATTAAGCCCATTATAGACACTGCAATTCTCAAGACTTTGAAGATAGATATGACCATAAAGAAGGGGGGAGAAATCATAAACACACACACACACACACACACACACACACACACACACACACACACAATGTATATGCATAAACTCAGTGTAGCTTTGAAAGGAAATTTTACAAAGGAACTGTATCATTGGGAGACCCATATCCATTTCCCACTTTAACATTTATCTTTCATATTCAATAGTTAATTAACTCACGCAAAATTGCCAGTGAACTGGAAAATACATTCTTTCTGAAGTCCACATGGGAAATGATAACTTCGTTTACATCGGGGTGCAACACATCCAATTGAAGCACCAGTTTTCTTGCAAACACTGCATTTCTAGAAGAAAATATAAAAATAGGAGTTACAACATATACAAAATTTGAGTACTATATATATATATAAGACCAAGGTATAGATGAATGTTCATTGTGGGGAGTCTGAAGAATATTTTTATCATACAATAGCTGTGATGATGGTATATTAAAGAAATTTCCTAAAAAAAATGATTCTACTCAGAAATGATCTAAAGACCACTAAGGATTCACTTCTATAACAATTTCTGAGAAAGGAAACATCTATAACCTAACATGTGGGTGAGACAATGAAGTTTCCTTTCCTTCCTACCTGCTAAAATATTTTAAACTGCAGGGTTTGTACACATAGTGGTTGTACATGAAAGTCTCATTCAAATTTCAATAGAAAACACATAATTAGGAAACATTTATTAAGGAGAACAGCAACAATATTGAAAACCAACCTGTAAAAAACTTGCTAGGATCACTATCCTAACCAAATGAAAAAGTGTTAGATACTCAGAGAAGGTTAAGTAGTGATTCCCCAAAAGATATGCTCAAGTCCTAATTCCTGCTACCTATGAATGTGAACTTATTTGGAAAGAAGGTCTTTGTAGATGTAAGTTAAAGATCTCAAGATGAGTTCATCCTGGATTTAGGGTAGTCCCATCCTTACATCAAAAGACAGGTGTCCTTATAAGTGAAAGGGGAGGAAAACTTAAGACACATAGGGGAAAACCACATGAAGATGGAAACAGATACTGAAGTTATGCTGCCACAAACCAAAGAATGCCAAAGGTTTCCAGCAGCCATCAGAAGTTCAAAGAGAAGCATCGAACAGATTCTTCCTCAGAGCTTCCAGAAGGAATCAATCCTGACAGCTTGATTCGGAACTTCTATTCTCCAGAATTGTGAAAGAATAAATTTCTGTTTTAAGTGACTCAGTCTGTGGTAATCTATTAAAGCAGTCCTTGAAATGAATTCAGTGGCAATGCCACTGCCACTAACTTAACAGTGGTATATAAACAAAGACTATTAGATGCACCAATCATTACTAAAATACAAAACAGTACCTAAAGCATCTTGGAACCCTTGAGATGACCATTACAATGGACACAGATGAAAAGATTATTCAGTCTTACTGCTGCCTCCTCAATTATCATCAGGCTGTAGGAGGATATCTTGCCAACCTGAGGCTGTCCCAGTAAACTGACATTTGGAATTCCAGTTTTAAGGTCACAAATAGAGCACCTCTTCAGGATTAAGATATTCTCAAACGTTCACAATATATTCAGAGAGGATACAGATATTTTAAGATAACATTTCCAAATCTGACAGGGATATCTGGAGGCCATCTATCTTTCATTATTATCAGGAGGTTAAGGAATATTGATACTAATATTCTCACATGGTCCTTAGATAAAATGCCGCTGCTAAACTTTTCCCCAAGGTTTTCCCTTCTGCCTTAGAGCCTCTATTTTACCATTAACTCCCCTGCATCTTCAACAACTTTAAAAATAATTGCCTCCATCACTTTGCCTCAACTAAAATAAAGTTCTCTGAATGCTTTCCTTACAGAATTTCTTGACTGACGCTGCTTATTTCTCCATCCTCCTTAAATTCCAGACTTAGCAAGGAGTAGGAGTGGGATATGGACAGAAGCAGGAAAGGGGAAAAACAGAACATTATTTTAGTTCCATATTACAGACTGTAGGCCACCACTCTATATTCATACTTAAAAAGATCTAGTCCTTTGAGCCTAATGACGTCTACCCTCTGTCACCTACTACTTTCCTGGTCATTCTACCTCCAGATTTTGGCATCCTTCTCTGTATTTTAATTCTTGCTATCATTCTAAACAACTTTAGCATCAATAGGACAATCCTTTCACTTCCTCAACTAAAATGTGTCAAGGCACTTCATCCATGCCAGTGTAACAAAGAATCCTCTCATCACCCAAAACTGCTCCTCCACGGAACTCAATTCCAGTATCACATTCTCTGGACCAAACCCCCTAGACTTCCAATCTTCTCGTTCTCTAACTCTCATTATTTATACTCACACCACACAGAGACCTACAACAGTCCATTCCTTGCATGTGATATAATAACTATCACACAGAAGATCCACAAATTATAACTGAATGAACAGGGAGTTAAGGTTTAGAATACTTTTTCTGGAGAACATGAGAAGGCACTCAACATAATCACACCACGCCACAGAAGAGCCACAAGAGACGTGGAGTTCATAAATTACTGGTCTTCACAGTAATTGTGTAATTTCCACCTCAATCCATCATTCCAACCCAGCAACTGAGGTATAAGAATAAAAAGTGAACAGTTGGGTTGACTGAGGATCGAAGGTTTGAAGAAAAGCACAGTGGAAATACGGTCATAATTCTGATGGTAAGAGCGGCTGGAATGATGGTTAGGTTGGAATAAGATAAGGAATTGAAATCACTATTGTCACATAACTTATCCAGGATCAGTTGAGCTCTTTCACCTGGAAAAATACGAAGTATTCTTTCTAAAATGTACTGGATGTGACAAAGTAAGCATTGGAACATAAAATCAATGTCTTATAAATTTCTAGTAGAAAAAGTGATGGAAAAGACTTCCCTAGTATTGACAATATTTGTGGTATTTAGCATAATGAGTAAAATAATTTACTTACCAGTTTAGAAGCCCTAGTCACTTCTTTCCTGATATCTTCTATTAGAAAACCATAAACTCCTTCTTCTTCTTTACCCCTCTGCCAAATTCCACTTGACATCAACTATGAATATATTCTCAATTAGAAAATAAACTCTAAGAAACTAGTATGGAATAAAAAATATATATCTATAATATTCCAATAAAAAATGGGACATAAAACAACTCAAATTTCAAGTATCTCTTATCTATAATAGCTATTTTTCATGGTCCAAGTAAGACACTACTCACATTCTTTGATTGGGAAGACACTGGATAGTAACAGTTCATACAACCAAACTGGCTTCTAAAAGCATTCCAGAAAATAACAACAACAAAAAAAGGAAGTAAAGCATAAAACACTTATAATCAAGCTTAAAAAAAAAGTGGTAAATACTGAAATGTGAATGTAACAATAATAAATACTACAGGGACAATTCAGATTATCAGTGATATTTCACACTAACTTTAAATTTAGCTGGATTCTGAATCATAAAAGGCATATTTACAGGGAAATCTACTAAATTTTACTTAAGGAAAATGTTTCAATTTTTAAAAATCTGTTTTAACCTCAGTTTAAATATGTTAAGGAAGCATGAATCAAGAAAAAGCATGAGACTATGAATACGAAATTCTGGATTGCAAACTCAGCTCTGTGTCCAACTTTCTGGAACCCTAGGCAAGTAATTTCGTATTTCTGATATTAAACGCAAAAAAATAAAAACACTGGGCTAGACTGTCTCCAAATTTTTCAGTTCTAACATTCCATTATCATTTACAACATTACTATACTTCCCTATTCACAAGAAAATAGAACCTTATAAATGCTGAGCCTAGGTAGGATCAGTATGTTTTTAGGTTATTACTCAGTAATGAAATAAGGCAAAATATAAGGGAAATTCTGATATGACCAACTGAAATATATTAAATAATTCAAAAATACTTCCAATTTGTGATAGAAACTTATTTTAATCAGTATAATATACCCTAAAGAAAACCCAAAGTGGTATCTATTACTTAAGAAATATGAAAAAATAACCCACTAATAAAACAGTTCTCCTAACTCTACTGCATGGAAAGTAAAATAAACTCTTTAGAAAAATAAAAAGGTTTTCTTTTGTGATACAAACTGTAAGACTCCACCTTACAAATAAATCTGGAATGCCAATTTCATGTTCCCTTAAATCTTAGTACAAAATAGTTAGGTTCCTAGACCAATCTACAAATCTTAGCGAACCACCAAGAAATATGTTAGATGATTTCTCAAGGAAGCATCTAAAGAGTTTTAACATGAATGCTGCTGTGGGCATAAAAATACGTCCACAAAGAGGTGGGGCCTAATTCCCTTCCCCTTGAGTGCAGGCTAGAATTAATGATTCACTTCTAACAGAATAAAGCAAAGGTGACAATGTTATATGACTATGAAAACTAGATCATAAGGTTCTGTCTAGGTGCATATTTATTTCTCTCTCTCCTTTATCATTTGCTCTGGGAGAAGCCAGATGTCACACTGTCAGCAGTCCTACAGAGGTGCCCAAGAAGTAAGCAACTGAGGCCTCCAGCCAAAAGTAGGAGTAAATGAGGCCAAAAGCTACGTCAGTCACTGGAGGTAGATCCTCCAGTCCATCAAACCTTCAGATGGCTGAACCATGGCTGACATATCAATTGCAACCTCTTGAAAGACATTGAGACAGAACCACCCAGCTTAGCCAATACCAGATTCCTGTCCCTCAGAAACTATGAGATAATAAATGTGTACGCTTCTGTATTCCAGGATAATTAGTTAAGCAGCAATATATAACTAAGACAAGTGCCAAGAAATATTGTGTGTACTCATGCAACCCTGGCATGCTAAGGCAGTGATGGTGCCACTAATATCTTAAGGTGGATTCAGTGAGGTGAGAAGTCTGTGGAGGGAATGGGGAACAAATGAGAACTAATTCTCAAAGTGACACCACTTTTTCTTCCTTCTGAGTGACCCAAAAATTAACTTTTCTTTTCCCCAAGTATGTATTACCTTTAGATAGAACTTTCTAGGTTCTCTGTGAAATAAAATACTTTTCTTTTAGTTCCTGAACTTTCAAGCAAGTCTTTTCTAAGATTTATCACCAGCAACAATGGAAACAACAAAATGATAAAAAGAACAATTCCATTAGAAACCTAACCATTTTTTCCTTTTTCCACTTAGGCTCTAAAGGGTTAGGCAAAAATAAACAGGTAATGATGACAGGTATTTCTACATACCAAGTAATTTCAGACTCTTAGAATTTGATAAATGAAAAATCTTATTTTTACATTGGCAAAATGAGATCCAGAGAAGTTAAATGACTTATCCATTTCTCAGAAACCAGTCATCAGGATCTAATTCTCTTCTTTAGAAGAAAATCAAATTTCTAGGATTTAATTAAAATTTATACTCACCAAACAATAGTAATGTACAGTGAGATCCCATTTCTCATTAGTTTTCTTTTCTCCATATTTAATAGGACAGTCATCATTTTTTCGACAGAAAACACAAGCTAACAGTAAAAAAAAGTAAATAGTAAATATTTTTAAATTTAAAAATAACTATGGAATTAGTGCTCCTCTCATCTGATGTGTTCAATTCCTTCTGAGAAAGCAAATCACATTATACTGTTATCAGTAAATTATATCTTCCAATACCTACTTCTAAACAATGTGACTTTACATTTTTTCCATGAATCCTCAATGATGAATTCTAGCATGTAGTTAAAATAGCAACGTGTAGGATAACACACTGAAAATAACAGATTGGGAAACTCCATCTCTCCACTACAGCAATGTTTAAGCTGCCAAAATCATCAGAATTAACTTTTCAGAAACTCAGAAATCTGATTTAAAAGCTTAAAACGAGAAGAATGCTTAATAAAGAAACAAGTTGCCAAATTTTGATGAGAGATTTGTGGCATTTTAATTTCCTACCATCCCCCACTCTCTAGTTAGGCAAAGGCCTTAGGCCGTGTTCAATGTGTGATGTTCCTAAGGCCCAAGTTCCTGGTGTGAATTGTCTAAGAAGAGGTAATACGGACCTTGTTGAAAGAAGTCTGATTGAGTGTTTTGACCTACGGGGTGACTCTCCAAGGGTTGGGCTCAGATGCTTGCCCTGTTTCACCTGCCTCAGAACTTTCTCAGGGCTGGAGCTTGACTGTCAAAAGCGTTTAAGACAACTACTCTGGCTGCAGCAGCTTGGAACAAAGGATAACAAACAGGGCAAGCAGGTAACAGATCTAAGAGTCTAGGAAAGAAGAGGCTGGGAAAGGGGGATACAGAGATAAAGGCTTTGAAAAGCTCCCATATATACCAGAGAATATAGAAGGACAATACATGCCCAGGGCTGGATGCATGCTCAGAAGCAACCTTAGAAACCCTAAGCTTTCGCCTCTGGCTCATCTTTAGGCTTGTATGCTCATATAGCAAGGCTATATGAAAAAGGAAAGATCCTAAATCAGTCATTTTTAACCTTAAAGAACTAGAAAAAGAAGAGCAAACAAACCCCAAAATTAACAGAGGAAAGGAAATAAAGACCAGAGCAGAAATAAGTGAAATAGAGAATGGAAAAATAGAATGAAAACAAAGTTATTTCTTTGAAAAAGTCAACAAAGCTGACAAACCTTTAGCTAGAAAAGAGAGAGAAAAGAGAGAAGACTCAAAACTTCTGACAAAGCTATAGAAATCAGAACAGTGTGGTACTGGTATAAGGATAGGCATATAGATCAATAGACGAATTTTCATTGATCTATATGTCTATCCTTATGTCAGTAAAAGAGTCCAGAAATAAAACTAGTACATCTATGGTCAATTAATTTTGAACAAGGACGCCAAGATCACTAAATGGGGAAAGAACAATCTCTTTAACAAACAGGGCTGGGATGACTGGATAGCCACATGCAAGACAACAAAATTCTACAGAATGGGAAAATTTATTTGGAAATCACATACCTTCTAAGGGTCTAGTGTCCAAAATGTGTAAGTTTTACAACTCAACAATAAAAACATAAGTCAATTTTAAAATGGGACAAAGGATCTGAATAGAGACTTCTCCAAAGATCTATAAATAGCCAATAAACACATTAAAAGATGCTTAATATTATTAGTTATCAAGGAAATGCAAATCCCACAATGAGATACCACTTCACAGCCACTAAGATGGCTATAATCAAAATGTCAGATAATACCAAATGTTGGCAAGGATGTGGTGAAATGAGAACCCTTATATACTGCTGGTTGAAATGTAAAATGTAAAATGGTACAGCCACTTTGGAAAATAGCAGTTCCTCAAAAAGTTAAACAGTTACTGTATGATGCAACAATTCCACTCTTGGAATGAAAACAAATGTTCAAATAAATACTTGTGCACTAATATTCACAGCAGCACTGTTCACAATAGCCAAAAAGGGAAAACAAATTAAATGGCCATCAATGGATGGATAAATGGATAAACAAATATAGTATATCCATACAACAAAATGTCATTCAGCTCTAAAAAAGAATGAAATACATGCTACAACATGGATGAGCCTAGAAACATTATGCTAAGTCAAAGAATCAAAGACAAAGGGTCACATATTATACAATTCCATTTATACAACAGATTACATTATGAAAAATAGGTAAATCCACAGAGACAGACAAAAAGTAGATTGGTAGTTTCCAGGGGCTGAGGACAGGAGCAATGAGAAGTGACTGCCTAATGGATATAGTTTCCTTTGGAGGTGATGAAAATGTTTTGGAACTAGATAGCAGTAATGGCTGAACAAAATTGTGATGTACTAACTGCCACCAAATTATACACTCAAATTAGTTAAAATGATGAAATTCCATGTTATATGTATTTTATCACAATTATAATAATTTTAAAAAGGCAAATTGTGGAGTCAGGGAAATCTGAGTTAAGACTCAGCACCACACTTTTGCTCTGTAACCTTGGACAGGTCTTATAAACACATTATGGCTCTGTTTCCTCATCTTAAAAAAGAGGACAACATTACTTACCTCAAAATATGCTAATGAGGATTAAATGAGATAGTATACAGTAATATAATTAAATGGGTATGGCACACAGGTAGAACTGAATGTTAGTACTATAATCACCTATCCATTCTATCTTACGATACTTACTTGTACAGCAAAATTCCAATTCTAATAAAATAAGAAAATCATTAGCTGAAGAGAAAAGACTGAGCATCTCAAGGTGGTAGATCAACATAACTTGGAATGAACCTGAATCTCTAAATGAATTCATGGAGCAGAAACTCTTTGTCCAATTGCCCCTAACCAATCCACACTGGACTGTAACATGAGCAAGTAATAAACTTTTATTATGTTAAACCATTAAGACTTCAGGGTTTACCTATTACAGAAGCTAGTCTTATTTACGTTAACTAGTACATGTACTCAAGAATGGATGTTGGAGAAGGATATAGTTCAGTGGTAGAGTGCCGTGCTTAGCATGTACAAGGTCCTGGGTTCAATCCCCAGTACCTCCTATGAAAGATCAATCAATTAATGTAAAACGATAATATAAAACCTGATTATCTCCCCCCACAAAAAAGAAAAAAAACAAAAAAGAATGGATGCTATCTGTTGGAAAAGGTACTATATTGTCACCAAATAGATTCCAGGACTGGAAAGAAACAGTATGAGTTAATATTTAATGTTGTGAAATATGCCCCCTATATTTGCCCTCCCTCACTTGTTTAATGAAATAAACAATAACTGAAAGTCCCTTTCCCCGATCTTTTAAAAACTTTCAGCTCCCCTTCTGTCCTCACACAAATTAACTGACCACATAAATTCTAGCAAATTGCTGTTGTTTACTGGACATATTACACCAGGAGCTCCTGCATTAACTTGTTCACCCCTAATGCCTATACTTTAAGCCATTAAGTGCATGCAGCTATCAAGAGGAAGAGGAAAACAAGAAATTAGCCAAGACAACAGAAGAGGAGTCCTCAAGGTGAATGCTGGATGCAGCTGCATAGGCTATATGTTGTATGCTGTGGACCTGTGCTTTCCATTTGTTCCCCTCCTCCCTTTGCCCAGTATGGAGACCTTGGACACATGACAGACAGGTTTCAGGCATGCATTTTTATAAGCAGGTTACTTTTTTTATTTGTACTTTACTGTTTTTTAATTTTAATGTTTAAAATTCAGTAAAGTTGTTCTGACTGTATCGTATTTATTAAGACCACCTTCTATTACACTATAGCAAATGATACTATTATGTTATGAAAATGAACACATTCATGTAAGTAAAAAACAGTCAATCTTAAGACAAATACTAATAACAGTACAGGTAGTATCTGCATTTGGCAAATACATGAATGTAGTCTGCAAATTACTACGTTTCACAACTAATAACACAGCTGACACAAGTCTGTAGGTAAAAGCAGGAAAGCAAAGGAGAGAGAGATTTAAGAGCACAAATTTCCTTATCCAACATGACTGTGGAGTTATCAGATACTCTCCGCAGTGCGAGTTAAGATATAGGGTTTTAAGTGTAATATTTTGAGAATCAAAAAATAAATCTTACAAAGGATAGATGAAGAAGTAGTAACAAAAGAGTATACAGTAACAATTTAAAATTTTTATCTTCCATAATAGCAAGTCAATATATACTGTTTATAACCAATCAATGAACAAAAAGCAAAGGTCTATATCTCTGAGACTGCTGTGAGCGCTTACAAGCAAGTTTTCCTTTTCATGCTAAACTTCTGTGTATTGTTTAAATTATTCTCATCTGCATTTTATCTTTTGTAAAAAAAAAAACACACATACAAAAAGATGGAAAAAACCATATTTATTAAATAATACTGTTATTCAGATACAAACAATACCTGATAAATACACAGAGAATACAAATAAAATTTGGCATATTATCCTCTTCTAGAAGACTTTCATTAATATGAATACATACAATACTATAGTGCATAGAAACATGAACTAAGGATCAGGGAATTCATTCCTAATGTTTGAGTAACAGTCTAAAAAGATTAATAGTAATGAAAAAGCAAGAGTAAAATATCTTAATATTTTAAATTGTATTTGAAAATATTTTAAATACGGTTACTTACCAAGATTCTGTGACCCACCAGGTTTATTTTCATTCATTGTACTAGGAAAAATAAGAATAAATAATACAGCCATCTTAACTTTAAAATTTTCAAGTTATCCATTTTAATTAAATTCAGTCCATACATGATTACAAATAAGCTGCATGATCATTTCTCACTCTAGTACTTAATTTCCTCACCTCTCACACATTTAAGACCAGTAGTTCTCATCAAGGGTGGTCAAGTCTGGGGACAGTGTCGAAATTGAAGGTAATGTTTTTTAGTTATCAAAAAGATTAAGATGACTACTGGCATTTAGTAGGAAGAAGCCAGGGGGGATATACCAAGAAAAAAACAGACCTAGACTTTCAAATTTCTAGCTGGTCATTCAAGTAGGTTAAAAAAAAAAACCTACCTACAAATACATTAACCTAGAACTTAAGCCCATTTTACATATAAAGATCAAGTCTTTTTTTTTTCCCCTTGCTATTTTAGGACAAAATGAATTCTTTCTAAACGACAGTTCCTATGTAAGTCAAGGAAATTTGTCTATTTTTTTCATAACTTACCAAGAATTGTTCATTGTTCAGGAAAAATCAACAACAAAACATCATCAATAGCAATGTCATTCATATTTAAGCAGCTTACAAAACAATCCTTTATCAGGCTATATTTGCCGCTGTTGCATCTGCAGGGATTCTATATAAAGCTGCAAACATCTGACTGCTACATTGTATCTTCTAGCACAGTGCTCAAAACTATTTACAGATTGAAAGACATGAGCTGCCTCTGTTTCCTCACTCCCTACTAGCTAACAAATAAAATTATTTGTATTCATTACTGAAATACAACTTTTATTCTAACTGTTCTCCAGAGCCAAAAGATCAACTGGAGGAAGAATAGTATCTTAATAACATTAAAGTTTCACTTTACCAAGGATATGTGAACAGCCTGCTTAAATGTTCGTTATGAGATCCAAGTATGATAACATGTGTAAGCTCTTGGAATTTAAGTGGAAATGGGTAAACATAATAATTAATGCTGCTAGATAAATGTAGCCTCATTTTATAGTTGCAAAACCTATGCTCAGAGAATTTAAATACTTGTACAAGGTCACAGAGCTCATGGGTGGGAATCAACTAACTCATAACTGAGTGACTATGCCACTTCACATGAAAATAATTAAAACACAATAAATAAATATATTAAATATCAAAGAAAGGACAAAGGTACCCTATAAGATTACTATCAAACTGTATCAATGCTTTCTTACAATTTAGAATTCATATTTCATTCTAATTTTAAGAACTGTTTTGGGTTTAACCATTGGTCTTCTCATATTATCATTTTTGTGCTTTCATAGAAAGTCACAGTCCAAGTCTTTTGAATCACTTTTACTCCAAGCCTTCAGTATTTTCTGCTTCTTTCTTACAAAATCATCTGTGCCATAAAGATAGGTATTTCTTAAAAGAATCTGTAAAACAACTGAAGAGCCCCACTTTAAGCAGGCTCTGCAATTAAGTGATCTGGCTTACCTTTCCCATTCCCTCCCCACAACCATTAATGTACAGTTAAAGGAGTCCTCCTTTAGTGTTTCCTGGATTTTTTGTTTGTTTTTTAGAGGTACTGATTATACTCCATAGGCACATATAACAACACTTTTGATGTTTATACATGTTCATGAAATGATTGTGGACTGTCCTACTTGGTCAAAATTGATTGAGGATCACAACTGACTTTAAACATGCTAAGGTATATCAGGGCGTTGGGGCAGGGCCCATCTTAAAACTGATGAAATACAATAAATAGAAAGATAAAATGCCTCTTTTATTAGGACTTCTTTATAATTCAACTTCTGATGATGAATTCAGCATATCACAAACTATACATAGGTAAGAACTCACTGCAGAAAATTCTATAAACTCAGGATAAGAGTACTTAACCTAAACATAAAAGTTTTAACTTACATAGTCAGCATCCCAACAATACAGATTTATATTTGAAATCCAATCTCTTCCAGTTTATAATTCCTTAAGCTTTCTCCTCTGTAGGTGAATTGCAACTACTACTTACTTTTAGACTCACTGTAATTCAGAATAATGACAGCTCCACAGAGGTAACTTGGTTCTAGACTAATTTTTCTTTATAAAGAAAGCACAATTTCTATGCAGCTATGTCTTCCCCTCTTCCCCTTCCCACTACAAGGACCCAAGGCTATCTCTCTTGGTTGGACAACATAATGAAGTTCTGTCTAAATCTTTATAATACATGTACAAGTATGCTATTTAAAGAAGGTACCTGAAGTTTCTTAATTACCAGGCTCAGAATTCTGTATTACACAGTGCTTTCTTATCTTTAAAAATAAATAGAAAATAATACAAATGAACATCAATCTCACATGTCACAAAAAAAGTGGCACAGGAATATGGAAAAGACAATACTAAAAACCCTCCAAGTATCAATGACTACAAGCTGATCGTTAAGAAAGATCTCCAGTGCTATCAGAACATGTACAGGAAAGGTTTTTCCTGTTTACCAATCTAATAAGTACTTCACTCAGTTTTTCAAAGTGTATTAATACACAATATTCCAGATAGACCAATGGAACAAGAATAAAAAACCCAGAAACAGTTCCACACTTTACCAGTTACTTGCTTTACAAAAAAGGCACCTAAGCAATTCAATGAGAAAAAGAGAAATCATTCCAAAGAACGGTGCTGAAAAAAATGGATATCCATACAGAAAACAAATAAACCTTGACTCATACTTTACACCATAAACTAAAATTAATTTGAAGTGGATTATAGATCTTACTATAAAAGCTAAAACTGTAAAAGTTTTAAAAGAAAAATAATGCATTATACTTCATCGAAATTAAAACTTCTACTCAGCAAAAAACACCATTAAGAAAGTGAATTATGCATGTCACACACTGGGAGAAAATATTTGCAAATGATGTGCCTGACAAGACTTGGATCCACAGTACATAGAGAACTCCTAGAATAATATGAAGCAAACAATTCAATAATGAGATGGGCAAAAGACATAAACAGATACTTCATGAAGGAAGATACATGAATAGCCAATAAACACATGAAAAGATGTTCAATATCACTGGTAACTAAGATAATGAACGTTAAAAGGACTATGAAAAACAACTTTACTTTAAACCTGTAATAATGGCTAAGATTAAAAAGACTATCAACACCAAACATTGCAAAGGACATGAAGCAACCAGGGAACTCTCATAAATTGTTGATTAGAATGCAAAATGAAATAATCACTTTGAAAAGTTTTCAAGTTTCTTAAAAGTTAAATATATATACTCATGCATGTAGCCTTTGATGCAGGAATTTCACACCCAGATATTCATCCAAGGGAAGTTAAAACATATACAGATAAAAAATTTTATACAAAAATGTTCATAGCAGCCTTTTTCATGATATTCTAAAACTGGAAGCCTACAAGTCCATCACCAAGGAAGTGCATAAACAAATCGCAGTATATTAATAAAATGCAATACTATTCAGCAATGAAAAGACAGTAAGTGCTGCAAGATGCAACAAAACAGATTAATCTCACAAATATTATGCTGAGTGAAAGAAACTACATCCTATTCTCATCCACATTATTCCATTCATACGAAGTTCTATGACAGATAAAACTAATCCATCATGAAAATTATCAAAACAGTGCTTGTCTCTCAGGTGGGGAGATGACTCGAAGGGACTTAAGTAAACTTTCTGAAATATCCTACTTTTGCTAGGATTATCTAAGTAAGCAACGTTGATACAGAGAAGAAATCTCAATTTCCAACTGAGGTACAGAGCTATAGATACTGACTTCCTAACACAGCATTCCTCCTCTTAATTTTGTAATTTTCAAAGAAATACCACTCTAGGCCCACTTTGTAGCTCAGACTTGATGTTGACTCTTACACACAGCCTTAGCTTTGCTTTGACTCTATCAAAACACTATTTCATTTAAATTTCACCTCAATGCCACCCTTATCCAAATGCTATAAAAAAAATCTATTTTATCCTTTGCCTGGTGAAAAGCCCACTGTGGTTCTTCTGGTCTGCAATTTCTCTCATTGCAATGAATCAATAAACCTAACTTTATCACACTGCAGGTTCCTTATCCCTGGTGGTTTTAGGCTGACTGGAGTAGGATTGTTAAAAGAAAGCAAATGTCACAAAACATTAATAATTGGTGAATATGGATGGATAAAGTGTATACAGGAGTTCCCTTTACTATTCTTATAACCTTCCTCTAAGTTTAAAATTATATCAAAATTAAAAGTTAACCCCCAAATCAGATAATGTTCTAAAGATGTAATAAAAATCATATTTTTGACCGGTTCACATCAGGTTTCTTCCTAATCCACAACACCTGAAAGAAAACTTTTGTTTCTAAATCCTCACTGATGATTGCTTTATTTCAAACAACAGTCTACAAAACACAACTACAGAAAAAAATTCACATATTTTCAGTTGGATTTTTATCATTTGTTTTCTTTCTAGTATATGAATTTTAAGACTTCCTAAGAGGAAGGAGGAAAATAATGCTACGTAAGTATATATCTCAGTAACAGCCTAAATCTTAACAATACTCTTGGTCTTAGAAATAATATCCAAGTATTCCCCCTTTCCTTGAGAAATCATTAACAACTTGATGAAGAGCTCCAGTATGGCACTGTCAAGAGCTATTCTGAGTCTTCTGCACTACTTACCTCCACTTGCTCAGTCAGTGACACTCAGTTTGATATGCCTTCCTTCAAAAAGTGGAGCCTGATTTCCTTCTCCCTGATTATGGCCCTGCTTAGTAACATCCACCAAAAAGCCTGGCAGAAATGACAATGTGTAACTAGGTCATAAAAGGCATTATGACGTCCTCCTTGCTCTCTGTCATGGATCACCTGCACTGCAGGAAGCTGGCTGCTGTGCCATAAGGACTTTAAAGATGCTCCCTGGACAGGTCCACTTCGCAAAGAACTGAGGCATTTACCCACAGCCATGTGAATGAGCCATTTTAGAAGTAAATCATTCAGCACCACTCAGGCCTTCACATGACTGCAGCCTCTCTGACAGTCTGAGAGCAACTTCATGGGAGACCCTAAGTCAGAACCACCCAGCTATGCTGCTTCTGAATTTCTTATCCACAGAAACTGTCAGATAATAAATGTTTGTTGTTTAAAGAATCAAGTTTTGGAGTGATTTGTTATACAGCAATAGATAACTAATACAATAAAGTTAAGCCAGAACTCCCTCTCATTCTAACTGGGTGGCTGGTCTAACAGTTTTTGGTGGGATCTTTAGGATTTTTAGTATGTAAGATCATGTCACATGCAAACAGACAATTTTACTTACTCCTTTCTGATATGGATGCCTTTTCTTTCTTTCTCTTGCCTGATTGCTCTGGTTAGGACTTCTAGTACTATGCTGAATAGGAGTGGTGAGAGTAGGCACCCTTGTCTTGATCCCAACCTTTCACCATTGAGTATGTTAGCTGTGGGCTTGTCATGGTACAACCTTTATGATATTGAGATATATTCTTTCTATACACAATTTGTTGAGAATTTTTACCGTGAAAGGATTTTGTTAAACACTTTTGAGTATGCAACTTTTGAGATGATTAATTTTTTTCTCCTTCTATTAGGGTGATGTGTCACATTTGCTGATTTGCATATATTGATCCATCTGTGCATACAGGGATGAATCCCACATGATGATAATATATGATCCTTTTCATGGGCTGAATTCAGTTTGCTAGTGATTTGCTGACAATTTTTGCATCTACATTCATCAGGGATATTGGCCTATAGTTTTCTTTTCCTGTAGTGTCCTTATCTGGCTTTGATATCAGGGTAATGCTGGCCTCAAAAAATGAGCTTGGGAGTTGAACACTTTTTAGAAAAGAAATACAATATGGCCAACAAGCAAATGAAAGAAGGAATGGTGGAAAATTCACAAAAACGTAGAGATTAAACAGCACAATATTTAATAAGCAAAAGAGTGAAGAAACCACAAGGGAAATTAGAAAATACTCAGAGATGAATGAAAATAAAAATACAACATGCTAAACTATGGTATACAGCAAAAAGTGATCAGAGGGAAATTTATAGCTGTAAATGCAGACATTAAAAAAGAAGATCCCAAAACAATAACCTAACTTTATACCTGAAGGAACTAGAAAAAAAGCAAACTGAAACCAAACCTAGTAAAAGGAAAGAATTCATAAAGACTAGAGAAGAGAAAATGTGAATAGGAAAACAATGGAGAATAAAATCAAAAGTTGGTTCTTCAAAAAGATCAACAAAATTGACTAACCCTTAGACAAGCCATTTGACAAAATCCAACACTTGTTCATGATAAAAACACTAATCAATCTAGGAATAGAGAGGAACTTCCTCAGCATGATAAAGAGCATCTGTGAAAAACCCATGGTTAACATCAAACTCAATGGTGAAAAAACGAAAGCCTCCCACATAAGATCTGGAGCAAAACAATGTGCACTCTTACCACATCTACTCAACATTGTATGAGAAGTTCTAGCCAGAATAATCAGGCAAGAAAATAAATAAAAGGCTTCGAAATTGAAAGCAAGAAGTAGCTTTATTTGCAGAAGACATACTCTTACATAATATATATAATATATAATATATATATATAATAATATATATAATCTTACATAATCTTAATCTTCATAGGAAATCCTAATGAATTCATAAAATACTGTTAGAGCTAATAAATTCAGCAAAGTCATAGAACATAAGGTCAAGACAAAAAAAATCAGCAAAATACCTATATAATAGCAAAGAACAATCCATAAATGAAATCAAGAAATCAATTCCATTTACAATACCATCAAAAAGAATGAACTACTTAGGAAGAGATGTAACAAAGAGGTGCAAGATTTGTACACTGAAAGCCACTAAAAACTGCAAAAAGAAATTAAAAAACCAAAATACATGGAAGGAACTCTCTGTTCATAGTTGGAAGACTTAATATTGTAAAGATGGCAATACTCCCCAAAGCTATCTACAGATTCGATTCAATCCCTATCAAAACCCAAGGGCCATTTTTGTAAAAATGGAAAGCCTGATCCTAAAATTCAATCAAAATTACAAGGGACCTCGAATAGTCAAAACAATGCAGAAAAGAAAAAGCTGAAAGAGTCACACTTCCCAGTTTGAAAACTTACTACAAAACTAGAGTAATCAAAGAAAGCTCCTAATGGTATAAAGATAAACACAGAAATAGAAAAGAAGTTATGAGTCAAGAAATAAACCCATGTATCTATGATCAATTAATTTTTAACAAGAATGTAAAAACTGTTCAATGTGGAAAGAACAGTCACCTCAACAAAAGGTGCTGGGACAACCAGGCAGCCACATGCAAAGGAATGGAGTTGGGCGTCTACCTTGCACTATATACAAAAATTAATTAAAAAAGGATCCAGGACTGAGTATGCAAGAGCCAAAACTATAAAAATCTTATAAGAAAACATAGGATTAAATAAATCTTCATGACCTTGGATAAATTCATAGAGACAGAAAGCAGATTTGCGGTTTCCAGGGATGTGGAAATAGGAAGTGCAAAGTGACTGCCTAATAGGTATGAGTTTTCCTTTCGGGGTGATGAAAATGTTTTGGAACTAGATAGAAATGATGGCTGCACAACACTGTGCATGTACTAAATGTCACTGAATTGCACACTTTAAAATGGTTAATTTCATGAACGTGAACTTTTTTTCCACAAAAAAGTTAAATGTACACCTTCCATATGATGCAACCAAGAAAAAGAAAGGCATATGTCCATTGTACACAAATGTGCATGGCTGCTTTATCTATAATAGCAAAAAACTAAAAACAACCTAAATGTCCATCAAGAACTGACAAAACAAACTATGGAATATTCATATAGTGAAATACATTTACTAAAACTCATTGAACTGTACTTCTAAAATGGGTGCATTTTATTCTATATAATTATATCACTAGACAGATATTCAAAAGTTAATAACCTTCATTAAAAAATAAAAATATCTATTTAAATTGAAAAGAAAACCAGCATTTGAGAAACTTGTAAGTTGCCCCTCCAACCTAAGAAAAAAAGCTGGAAAGACTGAAAAATCAATGCTTCTTGGATCCGTAATATGAAATTAACACACACTGTAAGTCAACTATACTTAAAAAAACAAAAACAAACAACAAAAACAACTAATAGAACTGCAAAGAGAAACGGATGAATCCACTCCCACAGTTGGAGATTTCAACAACTCTCTATCAGAAATGGGCAGATCCAGAAGATAGAAAATCAGCAAGGACACAGTTGAATTCAACAACATCATCAATCAACTGGATGTAATAATCTACTTCATCCAACAACAGCAGAATACATTCCTCTCAAGTTTCCCAGGCAACATTCACCAAGATAGACCACATTCTGGGCCATAAAACAGATCTTAACAAATTTAAAGGAATAACAATCATACACTGTCTGCTCCTAGACTAGAATTAAACTAGAAACCAGTAACAGAAAGATAACTGGAAAATCCCAAAATACATAGAGATTAAACACGCTTTTAAGTAACACAAATGTCAAAGAATCAACCTCAAGAGAAAATACAAAATATTTTGAACTAAAAAAAATGAAAAAAACAAGTTATCAAAATTTGAGGGATGCTGTGGAAGTAATGCTTAGGGGCAAATTTATAGCATTAAATGCATAAGAAAAGATCTGAAATCAATTATCTAAGTTTCTATTTTAGGAAACTAGAAAAAGAGCAAATTAAATCCAACAAGGATTAGAGCAGAAATCAATGAAAATTAAAATAAGAAATCGATAGAGAAAATCAACAAAACCAAAAGCTGGTTCCTTGGAAAGACCAAAAAGATCAGGAAGCCTCCAGGCAGGCTAAGAAAAAATGAGAAAGGACATGAATTATTAATACCAGAAATGAAAAAAGTGGTATCACAACATATCCTACAGACATTAAAAGTATACTAAAGCAATACTATGAACAACTCTGCCCACAAATTTGATAATCTAGATAAAAAGGACCAGTTTCCTGAAGGATACAATTTTTTGCCAAAACTAACACAATAAAAAACAATCTGAATTGACCAGTATCAAAGATATGGAATCAATAATTAACAGCCTTTTAAAACAGATATCACCAGACCAAGATGGGTTCACTGGTAAATCCTAACAAACATTTAAGGAAGAAATTATACCGATTCTCTACAATCTCTTGAGAAGACAGATGCAGAGGGAATACTTCCTAACTCATTCCATTAGGCCAGCATTCCTCTAATACTGAAACCAAAGACATCACAGGAAAATTACAGACCAGTATCTTTCATGAACATAAATGCCACAACAAAATAATAGCAAATCAAATTCAACATTTTATAAAAAGAATTATACACAACCAAGCACGATTTATTTATTATGCAATCATGCATTATCTGTTATGCATACCTGCGTAACATTATGCAAACCTGTTATGAAAATTATGCATACCTGTTATGAAATCATGTTGGTATTTACCCAAAGGTGGTAAAAACTTAAGTCTACCTCAAAACCTTCTCATGGATATTTACAGCATTTTTATTCACAATTGCCAAAACCTGGAAGCAATTATGATGTCCTTCATAGATGAACACATAAATAAACTATACATCCAGACAATGGAATATTATCCAATGCTAATGCTAAGAGGGAAAAAAAAAAAAGCTATCAAGCCATGAAAAAACATGGAAGAAACTTAAATGCATATTACTAAGTTAAAGAAGCCAAATAGAAAGGCTACATACTATACAATTCCAACTATATAATATTCTGGAAAAGGCAAAACTATGGAGACAATAAAAAGATCACCAGTTACAAAGGGCAGAGGAGGGATGAATAGGTGGAGCAGAGGAATTTTAAAACAGTGAAAACACTGTTAGGACATCACACCCATAGAATGTACACCAAGAGTGAACCATAATTTAAATTTAGACTTTGAGTGATTATCATGTGTCAATGTAAGTTCATCAATTGTAACAAATGTATCACTCTAGTGGGGGATGTTGATAATGGGAGAGGCTACGCATGTGTTGGGGTAGCAGTACGTTGGAAATCTCTATTATGTTCTCCTCAATTTTGCTGTAAACCTAAAACTGCTCTAAAAAATAGTTTTTAAAAAAGGAAAAGCAATAAAATTATAAGTTTACACTGACTTATTTTATAACTAGTCCTCTGGCAATAGGTTTTTCCCTCCCTCTCTAGGTTTTGGCTCCCTATGTCCGTTGTTCACATTTCTTCATCATTCTATTGTCATCTCAGCACCTTACCAGCTTGGTTCCCAATAGTCTCTTGGTATTCCAACTCCAAAACTCAGAAAGAAATACTGTGAATACTCTAGCCTGCATCAGATATTCAGCTCTGATTCAAATACCTGGTACAACTTTGGCTGGAGAAGGTATGAAGGATGAGAACATATCAGGATCACATGCTCCTTGGTCCAAACCCTTACTCACTGGTCCTTAGAATGATATGCTTACAACACTGACAGGTTTCTAAAAAGGTTGTGGGCAAGGAAATCAGGTAACAGTCTTAACTGTTCTAATTGAAAAGGCAAACTTCTGTTTTTAATTTCCCGATATTTTCTTAATTTAGAATTGAATTAATGTAGAAGTCAACATTCATGTAAAAATAAGGTTAATTTTGTTACAACATTATTTTTAACTTACACTTAACATATATTATTTAATAGTAAAAATAAATACTGCACAGGAGGAAATTAAATGCAAAAAAAAGCCACGAACTTTTTTTTTAAGTAATAAATCTTTCAGTGCCTCAGTTTCTTCACCTTAATATAGGGATAATAATAAAATGGCTATAAAGGTTAAGTAAAGATTTTATGTGTAAAGCATTTGAAGTTCTGTGAATATCAGCAAATACTAATCTTTTTTTCTCATATGAAATGTCTTCTGAGCCTCACAATTCCAATACTTATTTTTCCATATTCTGTGAAATTTACAAACTATGTATCACTAAAATCTCTCTACTAAGCTGCATAGAAGTATATTCTATCATCTTTTAATTTTTAACTTTTTCAGCTTAATAAGATATAATGTGTTAAACTGTTAAAATAACAAGCACTTGAACATACACAGTTTCAGATACTCACTGTTCTGCACCTAGATTTGCAAATACAAAGACAAAGAGGACAAGAGCTCTCAGTCTAGTGCTAGTTTGTTTACAATTAAACTGCACTGAGGAAGAAGCAGTCGGCTTGGGGAAGTCTTGGAACGGTATCTGAAACCCACTTGGTAAAGATTTAAGGAGAAATAAAAAAGGTCAATGGCTAAGCATGCATAAATATAATAGAGAATAGATCTGGAGAATTGTAGTAGTATGACAAACATTACAGGCTGGAAAATGGTGGAATATTATGAAGATGATTCTTGAACACAAGTTGGAACCAGACTGAGAAGGGCTTTGTGAAAAAGAGAAAGAAAGAAAGAAGGAAAGAAAGAGCAAAGAAATTTGAATTATACACGGTAGACAATGGGAAGTCATCAGAGATTTTTATGGAGCAATATTTGGAGAGACTGCAGAGAGGCAGGAAGCATTATAATCAGTCAGTTAACCAATAAGAGGTATAAACTTTCTAACTAAACCTAGTTTCTGACCCTAGCTGAAACATTAGCGTGTGAAAACATGACTGAACCCCCCTCAGCCTCCATTTTCTTACCTGAAATTACCAGTATGTATCACAGTGTTGTGACAATTAATGAAATAATGTACATAATAGTTTGCACAATGCTTAGTAACTCAAGAGGAGATATATGTATCATTTACTATGTGCCACATACTAGTCTAACGTTTTTGTATGTACTGATTCATTTTATTCTCACAATCCTACAAGATAGGTATAGTTCAGGGAATTAAAACACTGAAAGGTTAAGCAACTTGCTTAGAGTCACACAGCCACCAAGTGTGGCTAATGAAGCAGAAGTTCGTTAGCAGGGATGGGAGAGTAGGAGTGGCCAGCACTGGATGAAGGAATGTCTATTTTGAATATTATTAACTTCTACTTTAAAAAAAAAAATTCATACAGTTATATGGTATGATAACCTGGTGTTAAAATCTTAAGAGAAACATAAAATATCTTATCCTATAAAGCAGCACAAAATTAGTCCGAGAGTTTTCAATAAGGCAAGATATAAAACTTCTACACATTTGAATGCTCACTTGTATTTTACAGGTAGGGTACACATTTAATTTATTCCAGAAGGCATGACTTTGTTAGGAGGTTAGATAGAGCTTGATATTTAAGGTAGTTAGTCATTATTAGTAAATATAACAAAAACCAAACAAAACAAAGGCATCAAAAAATCAAAACAAAGAAAACCCGACGCTGGAAACATTAGTAGAGTACTTTCAAAATGACTCCACAATAACCTAGCTGGCCAATGAATGAAAGGGGTGAAAAGGCAGGTCTGTTGTTAGCAAACTAAGACCCTTGTGAAAACCGCTGTTACTATAGCCAGTTTAAATAAGCAAGAGTCTCGGATTTTTGCGGCACAGGAAAAATGTCAACCGTGAAAGAAAAATATCCGGGTTTTGAATACAAAGGATACTCAGATTTCAGTTTAAATCCCCACCAGGCATTTCAAGGACTGTCAATTCCCTGCGGTCCAGAGTAATAAAATCTACTCCGAGTAGGAACTCGGAGCCACGAAGAGCATCTCTTCATTCTAAACCTGCTCCCAACCTTCCACCTTTAATAAAGAAAGATTCTTTTGCTTATGGTAACGCTTTCGCAGTAACTGTTGAAGCGTCAGCATTCCAACCGAACTGGCGGAAATACTCAACTACGATTACCAGAAAGTTTAACAACGTTTAACCTTGGGGGCGGTCGGGCCTCCAAACCCCCAATACTCAAGAGTTAGCTTCTGAGCGCCTACCGTCGGGAGCGCTGGCCCGGGAGAGGCTCCCCCCGCCCAGACTTCCCAAAGTCCCCATGTCCGGCCCCTCCACCCGACCCCCGCAAAGGCACACCGAGGCCCAGGTATCCTGTCCCGCCTCCCAGTCTCATCCAACGATCCTGCTTCTTTCCCTGTAACACTCCGTTTCTTCTCGTTACCCATCCACTCACCGAGGCGCGCTGGGCAGAAGTTCCAGGGCGGCCGCGTCACTTTTCCCTTCCCGCGCAGCGCCACACGCCATCCGCGAGCTGCCCCATGCAACGGCCCACACGATTCAAACTCGCCCACTTCCGCCCGCAACCCGGAAGGGGCGCTCAGCCCCGCCCGCTGGACGCGGCGACGCGGGAGGTGGGGGAGAGCGAGGTGCGCTGCTGCCCTTTACACGCCCCTGGGTTCTCTCTCTGCTGTATGCTCTTCGCTTTAGTTTCTTTTGTCCCTCTCCTCACATAGGTCCACAGAGAAGTGCGGGCGCGGGTTTGGTTTCTGCCCGGTGGCTCATGAGAGGATCCTCTTGTTTGTGAGATGGATTGAGACTTACTGAATTTTCATCCCTTCAAGGAAAGGAGAGAATAAAAGCACGAACCGAGCCCGGACGTTCTTACCCCTCCCCTGGTCCTCGCGTAAACACCAGACACTGCCAGGAGCAAAGAACAAGCCGTCCACAGACTTAGTACGGGGTTCCCTGGGCCTCCTTGGACCTGTCCGGGCACAGTCAGGACTTTTAACCTCTTTCTCTCCCCTGTTTGAGAAAGACAAAATGCCAAGTGCAGCCATCACACTTTTTCCAGCCACAAATTGAAAATAAGTGGTTGTAAAAGTTCCTGGTGCCAAGTAATATTTATGAGGTTAAGTGTTAGAAAGTGACTTTTTTTCTCCTCTGATAGACAATTTTACAAGATTACTACGTAGTTGTCCTGTGAGATTCTTGGGACAACAGTGTAATTTTCCTTTACTAAGGACCAATATATACTCAATACCAAAAATCTCAAACTTCTTAAGGTATACATCTGGAAACTTTAAGAAAGGAAGGACTGAACATGTTCTTAGGCAAAAAAGGAAAAAAAAAAAGGAAACTATACAACTCTGATCTTGAGGTTGCCACCAGATCATCCTCACATCTAATAGCATTGATTTATCTAAACTTATCAGTAAGCCCCGATAGAACACCTTCAGTTTCCATCAAAACTGCGATTTGAAAGGCTTCTAGATTTCTAGGAATTTATAGTATAGATAATCTGACATAAAGGGATGTAAAGCTTTTGACTGATGAGCTGTTTTGAACTGTAAAATAGGATAACTTATGACAGTATCTGATATACTTAGTATCTGATATACTGACGCTGTGCAGGCATGAAAAATAATGATGTAAAGCAGTGGGTACTCACATGAAATAATGAAAAAAATCAGCTTCAAAGGACTATATATAATATCATTTCAAAGTGTGTGTCCCTGAATGGCACACAAAGTTTCTGTATGAATGCAAAGACTAAAAAGTTATCTGTGGGAGTCATACTGGTGAATGGGGATGGGAAGAAACTTTTTAATCTTTTGCTTTATGACCAGTTGAATTTCTAAAATAATAAGCATGTTTATTCTTGCAATTTTAATTGTTTTTAAAAGAAAATTGTTAAAAATTAAGTGTATTCTAGATACAAAATCAGGTTTAATAAATGTATAAATGTATAATGTTTGAATAGTCTGTATCCATTCATTCATTCATCGATTCATTCAGCAGTTATATAGTAATGGTTTGACCACACATTTTGTCATTCATGATATGCTGTATTATTTAATGTCCCACATTTCTAATATTGCCCCATTAAATATATTGCTCCTTCAAGTTCCTTGAAGGCAGAAACTATGTCATTTATTTTCCTGTGTCTTTCATAATTCTTGGCACATTCCCACCATTAAGTTTTATCCTTCACAGGAATTAAATTCTCAAAAAGTTAAATATACTCAAATTGCCCTTGAAAATCTCCTAAAACAATAATAAAATATATATGTGATTTTTTAAATATGACTTATAGGCAAGTTTTTGTTTTGTTTTGTTTTGTTTTTTTAATGTTTGTCCTCTGAGTTTTTTTTTAGTTAGTTCTTCTTTAGGACCTTTAATGAATTCTTCAATTTCTTCCACCAAAGTGCTGACAAAATTATCACCCAGCAGCTCTGCCATCAGTCAGTCCAATGAGATTAATTTCTTATTAACAGTGGAGAGCTACTTAAAGTCACTGACATTTTTCTCATGAGACTCGTCAGGCTTAAGTATAAGTTGCCTACGGATAGTGTTTATTGAATGGAAAATCAGCTTATTTGCATATTTAAACAGTTATTCTTTTCCCCCACCCCAGGGTGAGTACAGGTGAATTTGAATACAATCAGTATTCAAGTAATGCTACAGCATTGCAAGAACAAAGAAGATCTGCAATAAATACTATATTGAGGAGCCAGAGTAAACCTGGACTTTTTAAAGAAACATTCACTACAGGACATATTTAAATCTAACAAATCCAGCCACCAGACTGGACATTCCTGACAGCCTAGTAAGATTTTAAATTAACTGAAATACATCAATGTGAGTGTTTTACTTAATAAAAACTACAAAGACTGAAGAAAAAAAAAGGACAAAGAATTTTAGTTTCTGATACCCTCTCAGTAATCTGAACTAGCTGAAAACTGAATTTATAGAAAATCTGAGTCATAGCTAATGTAACTTTCTCTCTTCCCTGCTTTCCTCCTCCCATTCACTCCTTAAACAGCAGAAAATGAAACAGAAATACTCTTGGGACCAGTGGTCATCAGCTCACACACAAGAGTCAATACAAAGTGCTTTGGCAGAAGAGCTCCTAGACCCTACTTCGAAAGGTTCTTACCGCAACCAACACGAATTACAATAACAATAAAATGCCTAGAAATAAATTTTAAAGAAAAGTATATGACCTGATACTCTTTAAAAAGTAAGTAGAGAACACAAGTAATTTCAGTATTTGTAAATGGAGAATTAGTATTTAAGAACTGTTAAGACGTTTGGAAAAAAAAGACAATTAGCAGAGGCTGGGAGTAAACTAGATACTACTAGATAGTAAAACTTACCACAAAGCTACTATGATCAAAGAGTGATAATGAAAAAAATTCAAATACAGACAGAATCCAGAAAAATTCAATTATACATGAAATATTGATATAAAGGTGGCATTTCAGTTTAGTGGGAGAAGGATGTTTTCGCTCATAAATCAATGACAAATGGTAATAACTAGCTATCTATATGGAAGACACAAAGTTAGGCCTCTCCCTTGCACCATATGCAAAAATAAATTCTAGAAGGATTACAGATTGAAACATAAAAAATATAATAAACATGTAATAGGAGAAATATTAGAAGAATAATTGTGACTTTAGGTGAGAGGAGACGTCTTACAGAAGGAAGGAAACTGAAGCAATAAAATAAGAGATGTATATGCCACTCCAAAATATGCTACTTTGGCATAAGGATTATTTTAAGTTGAAGACAATTGAGAAAAAGCAGACACAGTCTCTAACTAAGTCTCTGCCCCGTCTCTAACTAAGAGCAGGGCATAAATTTCCTTCACTGAAAGTGTCCCCTCTTCTCTCTTTTATACCATGAAGAGAAAAACACACCTTATCATCAGAGATGATGATGGCACCGAGATAAGTCTGCATAAAAAAGCCTTACTAAAAAACACTTATTTACCATTAGTTTCCCTCATATATTTACTTTCCTACAATTTACTGCTCCTAGAAACCCAAACCCTTCTTTTTTGTCTAGTCACTTCACAAGTACTGCCCTATGTTAAAATGGTATATAAGCTTTCAAGCACAACCACTTCTTTGGGTTTTCACTTCTTTTTTGTGAATGTAAAATTACCACACACACACAAAAAAGTATACATCTTTTCTCCTGTTAATTTGTCTTTTGTCCGTTTAATTTGCAGAACTCCCAAGTACTACACAAAAGCAGGCAGAGGAAATATTTTTCCTCCCCTATAAAGACACATGACTATGTTAAAGTTTGAAGTATTAAAGTATTTCTTTGGCAAGATTTACCATGAAACATCAAAAAAGAAATGAGAGACTGTGAAAAACAATTATAGTACATATGATACAAAGTTAACAACTCAAATGTAAATGCTTTTTTACAATTTGATTTCTTCAAAAAGTAATAAAAATGGTCAAAAGAAACAAGTAATTCATTGCAGAGGAAATGAGAATGGACAATAAACAAAAAAATACTCAACCTCACTACTACACAACGAAAAAACTAATTTTCCTTTCTTGGATTGGCCAAAATTAAAACAAGTTACAACATCCAATACTGGGAGGGTGTGGTAGTAAAACGTACATACTCGTACTAATGGGAGCACGCACTGCTACAGCTCTTCTGGAAAACAATTCTTTGACCAAATCTTCTCAACTTTGAGGCCCTCCTATAGAAATAAACATGCGAGTGCTTTTGAAGCACTTCTAATTAGCAACAACTGTCTATCAGGAGAGGTTTTTGAATAAGTTAGGGTATATCCATACTATTTAAGGAGACTTCACAAAGCTGTGTTGCTTTGCCCCCTAAACTGGTGCCCCCAAAGTTAGGGCTGTTGAATCCCCAAAGACATACAAATGAAAATGAAGAATGGTATTATTTTATCAGAAAAGTAACAATATTCTGCCAGACAGTAATGCTGATACACCTGGCCCTGCAGCATGGCACTAATTCTTACATTACCACTCACCTAGAATCAATACACATTGTAGACTATAAATTGCCCTTTATAGCAACTCATCCTCCCACTGGGTTAGCCATACTGAACTTCTGCTAACCCTTTCTGTCTTTCATTTGACTCAGATTTTCTTGATCCTCATCTCCTACACATACTTGAAACAAATATTTGACCCATATTTTTGGCAAATCTTGGTCTCCCCTTTTTAAGCCCAGATAGGTTCCTGAATGTCTGTCCACCTTGACGATAAATTTCTAGCTTTTTGCCCTTAAAGCACTCCTTATCAATTCCTATCAATATTCTGTCTAGTTCCCAAGGTCACCTCACCTATCTCCTCCCCTAATTAGTGACCACCCCTAAGATCTTGGAACAAAACTTTTTATTATATTAAGTTTCCTGCTACTCAGAACCCTAGCAGAGCCATACAAAGAAAAAAACACTTTTAAAAGGGACTATTCAAAAAGTCTAATCAGAGGCCTATTCAGGGTCCAATAATAAGACAGTTGACCTAGAAGTGGGGCATGGGTATGTGTTGGAAGGGGGAGGGGGACAGGGAGAGGGTTGTTGGTAGACATCTGGGAAGTGAGCAAACATGTAAAAACACTTCTGTATCTCCCACTTTTGCTTTCACACTTCTTTCTTCAACATCGTTTATTGTTATCATTTTAGACAACTGATGTCAACAAAGTGCCTTTATAAAATATGTACTTTTTTGGAGGTTATACTACTGAGGCAACAAATAGGTCCTCTATTCCCCTCTACTCCTATCCCTATATGCCACTTTTTCTCTCTTCCAGTTACTAGTTTACTATGTACAATGGTGCTAAAATAACTAAAAGGAGGAAAAAAAAAATGTAGGCAAGGTGTCTGTTTCTCCTTTCAGGAACTCTAGAATAGAGTCCATTTAGTCTCTCTTTAGCAATTTTTTAGACCATCACTGCCCAATACAAATGTTAGCCACATATATAGTTTTCAATTATCTAGTAATCATATTAAATTTTTTTAAAGGTAAAGTTAATTGAAGTAATATATTTTATTTAACCCAATGTATCTAAAGTACTATGATTTTAACATATAATCAATGAAATAGATTGAGATACTTGACATTTTATTTTGTACTGAGTCTTTGAAATTAGTATATATTTTACATTTACAGCACATCTCAATTTGTACTAGCCACATTTCAAGTGTTCATTAGCCACATACATTTAATGGCTATCATACTGGTCAGCACAGTTTAAAATATGTCTCAATTATTCTCTCCTAAGAATATAGGCTACCATGGGATTCTATTCCCAAAATTCTATTTCACCAACTTCTAACAAACATTTGAAAGCATGAAGGAGAAATAATTTTTTTCCCGAACTAACTTTATATCTTAACTATTCCTACTCTATCCATGATCATGTCACTGCTTCCATATTTACCTCAGATTTGGTTTTTTTCACTTCCTCCTTTAATGAAATTTTTTCTTACACTCTCTATTCTTACTTTCCTTGTCTATTCCTTAGGCTTTCTTCTATACTTCGCAGCAATATTTGAATGCTTTGGAATATACTTAATATCTGTAATTATGGCATTAATGCTACATATAATGCTTTTATCCCATGGTTGTAAAACAAATTAGTCCATTTAATTGATCATCTCGTCTACAAATTATAATAAGAATATTGTACAAAATAAGCATATGACCATTATTAGTGTCTGTCTACATGATTGATAGGAATTTGTCAAGTATCTACTATGCTATGAGTAGTGCTAATGAATTTCTGAATGGAGTTTTCACTGTGTACACTAAAATGTTCTTTATATTAGTTTGCCTGACCAGTCTTTTTCCCAGAAAAATATCCAAATATTTTTATTCATAAATAGCCTGACCCACTTCTACAATCTTTTTTCTTCTTTTTTTAAATACACTTTATTTTTGGAGTAGCTTTAGGTTCACAGCAATATTAAGCAGAAGGTACAGAGATTTCCCGTAAAACTCTTGCCCCCATTCTTTTTTTTTTTTTTTTTTTTTTGGATGGATAGTTTGCCTGACCAATCTTTTTTTTTCTTTCTTACTTTTTATAGTATAGTCAGTTTACAATGTTGTGTCAATTTTTTATGTGAATTTTGAACTTGAATCAAAACAGATTTTAGGAAAAGCAGGCTGTTGTTTGCTACCAAACAGTATTCCTCTTCTCAAAGTCTCAGTCACATGAATGTTTTGATCTAAACTTTTAATCTAACTCTGGTTCAGCATCTTTTAAGTCAAACACACCACCCCAAAACAACAATTTCAGGTCTTTTGTTTCAGGGTCGTTTGAATAATAAGTAGGTTTATTAACAGTAGTTATTTGGAATGATACCGTTCTTGCTGGGTAACTGCACGATTTTAGCAAGAAGGGCTCAAAGGCTGCTTGTAGCCAGTATGAAAACACGGTGCTCTATTATAGGTCAAAGGTATGATATGTTTACATTAACTTTCCTCCTCTCCAGCTTGATGTTTCAAACAAAAGGCTGTCTGGATTGCTCTTCTTAATTGCTGTCTTTTGGCCTGAAGTGTTTATGTAGAAATCAGAACCTCTTTCCAGTTAAGAGCAACTCCAAATGCAGGCATACACACTGGTAATATCACCCAGAATAAATCAAGTCAGGAACAACATGTTTGAACTGAATCTTAAAATTCTTGGATACAATTGCTGGCAATCAAAACTATTTTCTGTTTATATTGTGTACTTTGATTTTTTAATCCCTCCCAGAATACTCCAGGAAAATGACTTCTCAAGTGAAATGATAAAGTGATTCAGTTATAATGAGCCCGATTCTCACCTACGTATCTTGATAGTGGTGGAAGAAAAGCAAATTCTCACAAAGTGTCAGGGCACAGAATTGCCATTTAGGAAGTAGGCACTTAAATCTTGGCTTCGACTTTTATGGCTGTTCTTTAGGGAAAATTCTTCAAGGACACCAAATAGTACAAAGTTAAGAGCCTGGACTTTAGATCTAGAAAGGCTGAAATTTAAATATTAGTACTATTACCTACAAGCTATGTATGAAGATGCCAACCCTCTGAGTGTCACTATTAGTTTAAAAAAATGTAAATTCTACCTCATAGGTTTGTTGTGAACTTTAAATGAGAGAATGCTTTTAATGGTAATTATGATTAGGCAAAACATGCAGCCAATATCCCCTTCCTTCTCGTCTCCGTGGCGTGTAGCATTTCATGTCCAGTTCCTTTTGGCTGGTGCTCCACTTTAAAGTCGCACAGGACTTTGTTCTCAAGTGGATCTTAGCCTCTTGCTCCCTTCTTCTCTTCAGTGCCTACAATATATTCCTCAGTGAATCGCCCTCCACTTTCCACTTTAGCAGCTAACCTGAAAAGTTTAACAATGTTAATATACAGAGCTAATAATAGATTAGCGTTAACAAGCTATATCTGCAGCTCCAACAGATAGTGAGAATTTGGGGGGAATCAGATGTTATGTTTGCTATCCAAACCTTCCTACTCCTTTTTCCACTAATTTCAGTTTGCAATTTCAGTATGTCAGAAGTGGCTTATGTCTTCTTTGGTTATTTGTACAGTAAAAGATACTAAATTTTATTATGTGGACAGTGATCATAAATGGCAATCAGATTTCCCATTAATGAGATTAACTAATGAAAAGAAATTGGAAAAGAGAAAGGGAACTAACATTTATTCAATACTTTCTATATTCCAAACATTGTGCTAAAACTATCCAAAGCTGATTTACTTAATACTGAATAATATGCTAGGTGATGAAACTAGCATTTCATTTGAGTAAGTAATATGCGCAAGGTCACAGTAGGCAGAACTGATATTTTTTTTATCCTTCCCCCCAAAACTGGTATTTTAACTCTAGCTCGTTTGCATACAAAGCCTATTTTTTTTTCCACCACAGTATTTTAATTCATACAGCCCAAGAGAGAGATGAACAACTATAAGAAACCTAACATTAGCCTCAAACTATAGTATAGTTTGGATTTTATAGGAAGTCTGTTTACTCATCTATAGAATTGTAGAGTGTTAATTTGGTAAAGGACCTTAGATATAATCTATTCTTTAATTAATTAATTATATATTTTTTAAATTGAGGTGTAGTTGATTTACAATATTATATTATTTTCAGGAGTACAACATTGTGGTTCATAATTTTTATAGGTTATACTCCATTTTAAGTTATTATAAGATATTCACTATATTCCATGTGCTGTACAATATATCCTTGTAGCTTATTTATTTTATATATGGTAGTTTGTACCTCATAATCCCCAAGCCCTATCTTGTCTCGTCTCCTTCCCTCTCCCCATCAGTAACTACTAGTTTTATAATAGAGGAGAACAGATCTGACTCTATATTGGATCTGTTCCTTTGGTTTTAACCACTGTGCCCTTTTTTCTCGGTTCATTCTTGCTAGCTCTGCAACATTTGTATATGAATGTTGCCTTTAGTCTGTCTGATAAACAGAAGAGCCTTTTCTCAAGGCTCTGACCTTTAAGGATATTAACACTTCTGCACTTATACAAAGATAACAAGTTGCAGAATAGAGGGTAGCCTTTGTTTTGTTGGGGGTTTTACAGGAGCACGGGACCTGGCCAAGTGGACAGCTGCAGGAACAAAGACTTCCTACACCAAGAATTTTACAACAACCAGTCTCACCCAGTCCCCTGCTTTTTTCTGTATAAAAGGAGCCTGTATTCTCACTGGAGCAGGATGGTTCTCCAAGACATTAGTCTGCCATCCTCTTGGTTGGCTGTCTTTCCAAATAAAGTCACTATTCCTTGCCCCAACACCTGGTCTCCTGATTTATTGGCCTGTCCTGTGGCAAGCAGAATGAATTTGGACTCGGTAACAGTTTGCTCTCTATATCTGTTAGTCTGCTTCTGTTTTGTTATATTCATTTGTTTTATTTTTTAGATTCCATATATATGTGATAACATATATTATTTATCTTTCTTGTCCGACTTATTTCACTTAGCATAATATCCTCCAAGTTCATCCATGCTGTTGGAAATGGCAAATTTTCATTATTTTTAATGGCTGAGTAGTATACCATTACCACATCATCTATATCATCTGTTGATGGACACTTAGGTTGCTTCCATACCTTGGATATCGTAAATAATGCTACTATGAACACTGGAGTGCATGTATATTTTCAAATTAGTGTTTTCATTTTCTCTGGTAGAAGTGAAACTGCTAGATCAATGTGGTGGTTCTACTTTTAGTTTTTTGAGGAAATTTCACACTGTTTTCCACAGTGGCTGCACCAATTTACATTCCCATCAAAAGTGTATGAGGGTTCCCTTTTCTCTACATCCTCATCAACATTTGTTATTTATGGTCTTTTTGATGATAGCCATTCTGACAGATGGGAGGTGGTATTTCTTTGTGGTTTTAATTTGTATTTCTCTGGTGATTGGTGATTAGTGATTTTGTGCATCTTTTCCTGTGCCTGTTAGCCATCTGTATGTCTACTCTGTCTATTCAGGTCTTCTGCCCATTTTTAAACTTGGGTTGTTTGATTTTTTGATATTGAGTTGTATGAGATTTTTGGTTTGTGATACCACAAGGTTTACATATAGCAATCTATAGATAGGTAAAATCGTTCTTAATATTAGTTCAGAGAATATTTCAGTACTAGGTTAGAGTTTGAATTATATTGGCAATTTTTAAAATGTGGTCCATGAGATCAAATCACTTACATAATGATTCTAAGTTTATTTCCTTTTTTCACTTGAATTCTTTCATAGGTGTACAGTGGAGTTTTCTGGAGGCTACATGAGGCGTGATATTGTGACATACTAAATGCAAAAATGGATATGAGAAGCTAGTTGTTTTTACTAAGTTATACATTAATGCATAAATATACAACATATACCATGACTGGCACTAAATTATTTTTGTTTTGGAAAGTAAAAATATTTATGTTAACACGTAGTGGGTTTTTTATTATTATTATTAAATGAATTAAATATCCATTTAAAAAACTTTGAAAAACTTCTCAGTTTTAATTTCTAATATGATAAATGTCAATAGATGTAAACTACATAAATAAAAACTTTTAGGGGCCCCAGTTTTTAAAAGCATAAATAAATCCAAAAAGTTTGAGAGCTTCAGAATTAGATAATGTCTAAAGCTTAATTTCTAGGTTTTTAATTTTTAAGGGCCAATAAACACAAGAAAAAGAAGGCAAAAAATATTCCCCAAATTTTGAGGGCCGACACTATTTTTCCAAGTGTTATGAGATTCCTTGGGCTATGGTTCAAAAGTACTATAAACTGAGAGGCTTAGACAACAGACACTATTTCACCATTCTGGTAGCTGGAAATCTGAGATCAAGGTGTTGGCAGAGTTGGTTTCTCCTAAGGGCTGTGAGGAAGAATCTATCCTATGACTATACCCCAGTTTCTGGCGATTTACTGGCAATCTTTTGCATTCCTAGGTTTGTGGAAGTATCTCTGCTTTCATCTTCAGATGGCATTCTCCCTTTGTTCATGTCTGTAAACAAAATTTCCCTTTTTATAAGGACACCTGGTATGTTGGATTTGGCCCCACCCTTAATGATCTCATTTTTACTTGATTACAGATTTATTGGTCTGTAAAGATCCTAGATACAAATAAGGTAACATTCTGTGATGTAGGGAGTTAAGACTCCAACATATTGTTTTTGAGGGCATACGATTCACCCCAAAACACTAAGTGAGAATATTAAAAAGAAAAGAAACTTCTTCCATCATTATCAGGAGCATACTTTCACAAAATACAGGGTATTTTACCATCAAAAAAGTTGGAGAGAACTGATTAAGAAGACCATATTTTGTTATGCTTACTTTTTAGGAAAAATTCAATATGGTGAAATCACATTTTGCACAAGAATTAGGCTCTAAATTTACCACAGAATGTTAACATTAAGCATTCTAAAAAAAATTACCATTAATTCCCATGTACAGCAATATGACTATATAAATGAATAATGTATACAGTAGTGAGTGCCTCAATTTGCTGGGCCTATTTAGGCATTGTAGATCTAAAGCCAAAGAGAGGTGATGTATCTTATCTGTAGAATCTGTGGCAGTGAGACAGCCTCCAAATATACACTATTTGCTCCTTAGAGTTCTTTGAAGTTTTTTTTCTGTAATTAATTGATTACAAAAGCTAACTCCTATGAAAGTACCCTAATTATTATTTCAGCAAAGATACAGCACCCCATTCTTTTCATAGGAATGACATGATGGGAGATTTTAGATTTATGGCTGTCTGGCCTATTATATTGCTTACCATGTAAATATTCACATAATGATTGAGTCCAGTTGCCCAGGAAACCATCTGATTCATTGCAATAAACTAGTGCCAAGGAAAGCTGAGTGTCTTGCAATGGAAAATGTATACAAACCCGAGTCAGTAAGATTGTATGCTTTAGTCAACGCCTAAGTAAATTGCAGCCAGATGTTAGATTCACACCAAGCAAGTGACTAAAAGTACAAAAACTAATAGTAAGAAAAAGGGCTTTAAAGAAAAATAAAAGGCATTAAAATAGAAAAGAAAGATAAAATTTCATTTGTAGATGACATGACTGTCTCTGTAAAATTTTGCAGGCATCTACAAACAAGCAACTGGAGGTAATACATGAATTTAAGAAGATCTTTGGCTATAAAATCAGTACACAAAAATTAGCTGTATTTTTATATTTTAGCAATGAATAATTAGAAATCAAAATTTATAAAATTACCAAGGTAAGTAGTAATTTCTTAGATTCAACACTGAAGTATAAATGATAAAAGGAAAATTTTATAAACTGAACTTTATCATTAAAAACATTTGCACTTCAAAGAATACCACAAGAAAGGCAAAAGACAAACCCACAAACTAGAAGAAAGTATTTACAAATCATATCATTTGATATGGGACTTGTATCTAGAATATATGAAGAACCTATAACTCAAAAATAAGAAGGCATAATCCAATTAAAAGATGAATAAAAGATTTGAAAGAACAATTCTCTAAAGAAGATACACAGTCAACATGCACATGAAGGAATGCTCAGTATCATTAGGCAGTAGGGAAATGCTGATTAAAACCACAAAAGCTACTGAAGGAGGTTAATAAAATGGCCGCACTTAGGCTAACAGATTGCTTATTCTTACGCTTGCCCTTAAAACGGTCAACTGACGTGACTGACTGGTTGCTACTCACAGTTTCAGGCCGATTGTTAAAACTAAAGCTATTGATCTTACTATTTCTACTTTATTCCAGTAATTGAAAGTAATAATCATGCTTGGTCTCTGAGTCATTCTCCAAGGAGAAGGTCACAGGACTATAACCTTACAAAATAGTCTGAATTACCAAGAAGACCACACCTTGAGTGCTTATGAGATAAAGAGATCTAACAGCTAGCCTCTATAGAACCCAAGGTGGGTTCACAGTTTTGAAGGCACTAGCCTGCTGTGAGTCCCCTTTGCCCGGCAAAGCAATAAAATTGCCTCTTTTCTTCTAAGCTCCAAGACTTTGTCTCTGGGTTATTTGGCTCATCAGGGACAGGGGCCGATCTTTTGGCAACAATACCACAAGAAATAGAGCCGCTAGAATAGTGATAATCAAAAAACAAACAGAAAAGAACAAGTGTTGGCAAAGACATGGAGAAATCAGAACCCCTATGCATTGCTGGTAGGAATGTAAAATGGTGCAGCCTTCTTGGAAGAGTTTGGCAGTTTCCTAAAGTGTTAAACATAGAGTTACCAACAATTCTACTCCTAGGAATTTCCATAAGAAAAATGAGATTACATGCTCACAGAGAGGCTTACACACAAATGTTAACAGCAATGTTATTCATAATAACCAAAAAGTAGAAACAATCTCAATGCTCATCAACTGGTGAATGGATAAAGAAAATTTAGTATATCCAAACAAAGAATAGTATTTAGCAATTAAAAGGGATGAAGCGCTCATACATTTTATACCACGAGATGGGACTCAAAAAACATTATCTTTAATGAAAGAAAAAAGACACAAAAGATCACATAGGTATGATTCTATTTATATGAAATGTCCAGAATAGGCCAATCTATAGAGACCTAAAGCAATTAGTGGTTACTTAAGACTGTCAGGAGGAGATGGGGATTGACTACTAATGGGTACAAGGTTTCTTTTGGGAGTAATCAAAATAACCTAAAATTAGATTGTGGTGATTTTTGTACAAGTCTATAAATATAACAGCCATTGCATTGTAGATCTAGCATGGGTGAATTTCATGGTACATAAATTATACCTCAATAAAACTACTTTACAAATATTGTTTGTAACTTTAACTTTTTGGATAAGCATTTCCTGGAAGAATAGACCGTGTCAATAAAGATGGAGGAATAAAGTTTTGTTAGTGAAGACAGCAGAATAGTAAAATCATATTATTTAGACAGTAACTTATGGGTGTATATGGTTTCAGTTTCTAAAACCAACAGAATTTTTAACATCATAAACATACCAGAAAGTTAAAACAGCAGTGAAAGAATTAAAATATAGTATGCGGCAGAGAATGAATGGGTAGGTAGTCTGGATTAGCATTCAGAGAAGACTTTTATGAAAAGGTGATATTAAACCAGAGATACAAATGATAAAGAGGAGCCAGCCTTGTGACTGTGGAGGTGGGGGTGGGTGGAGGAATGGGAAGAGCACTCCAGCAAAGGAAATAGCTAGTGCAAGTGGGGAGCTTTTTGTTAGTTAATACATTTTTAAGACCCTAAATTAACTCTTTAATATCCACCCATCTCTCCAAACAGCAGAACAATTCATTTCACTACTTTGTCAGAGCTCAGCAAACTCTTTGAATTTTTCAGTCTGTCTTTGTTTATTTTTTAACTTTAAAAAAATTTTTTTGATTGAGCTGTAATTTACATAACTGTAAAATTCACTCATGTTAGGTATACAATGTAATGATAGTGTACTTACAGATTTGCTCAAAAATCACCACAATCCACTACAAAAAAAAAAAAAATCACCAAAATCCAATTTTAGGACATTTTGATTACCTCAAAAAGAAACCCTGTAAATAACATGACTCCTCTTGACACTCTCCTCCTATTTCTTTCCTTCTCTCTCTCATTAACCAAAGGTTGGTGAAAACTTTCTCACTCTTCTGCATTGGCCCGCTGACCAGCAGTTAGGAACCACTATTTTACAGCATCTTCCGACACAAAGATTTTATGATTCTCTGACTTATGGATTACTTCCTTGTGTTCTTCTTTTTTTTCTTGAACTTCCTAACTTGTTCTCTAGTTGAGAGTGTTATCTTTATTACTTGGGGAAAATCTAAATTGTTATAGCAGAAATCAACGCAAGTTTCATTATATTCAGACTTCAGCTAAGTCTCTTGAGAATAAAATATCAGGGTCCTGAAATAATAGAAACACATAATTAGTGCCAAAACAAAGATAAAAAACAGGCGATGTAGATATACTTAATCTCTTCTGAGTCCCCTTGCCACCTCCTCAGGACACCTACTTCTGCTCTGAGACTTTGTTGAAGATCCAGTCTAACACACTATATAAACATTTTCCTCATATTAACAAAACACCAGTAAGCTCCTTCCTCTACTGGAAGATGGGATTCTTTACCTCCTAAAGTTTCTCTGGGTGTGATGGGTATAGAAGCAGAAGCCCTGGTGGTATCAGAGGGGTCAGAATAGTGGGGAAACCTCCCCAGTTTCTAACTCATTTAGTAAATATTTACACCAGGCATTCCAGGCTCTGACTGTGCTAGGACTCGATGACAGTGAAATTTTAGGTGAACAATGCACTGTAAAGAATTATAATTTGGTAGATTTTGCAATAAATATTCATGAAATTTATTGTTTATTATATTCTGGAATAAAAGTTTCACTACGTTTCCACCTATTCAAGTAAATTAATGTCAATAGCCCTTGTCAATGTTTTTACACTGAAAGTAAGCTCTTTAAAAACTGTTTAACATTCCACGAAATAAATTCCATACTTCCTTATTTGCCTTTTGAAAACAGTCAAACCAGCAGGAGGGAAGTCCTTGCCAGCATTTATTCAGGTTCCCTCCTGCTATCCTTCGCTTGCCTCCAATCAACCCTTGCTAACTCTTGGTAGCATTCTGTTTGCAGAAAGAAGATGTAAACAAAAATTTTCATTGTAGAAGAAATAATAGGCTTATTCCAATAAAAATTCTGATTAGAGGCCAAATACTACACATGGTATTTTTCAAGGCTCCTAATTTTAAGTGAAAATTTAAAGCAGATTTCTCTAGACAGCTAATGCATTAGATCTTCCATAGAAATTTAGTCAAATACATGCCAGAAAAATATTCCTTTATTTTCCCTGTACTGTACTACACATGCTCATCTTTTTCATCACATAGTTATTAAACAGCTACACCCAGCCGACTATTAGAGAAATGTGAAGATGTATAAAATTTGGGCATAGCCTAGAGGGAATGCCAGACTCCTCTCCTCTTCCTCATCTTCATGCCTTACCCCACCTCAGTTTCTCCTGAGTTTTAGTTTCTCTGAGCTTTTTGTCTCCACCATGTGGCAGGTGAGACAAGAACTGTGTAGAATGTGCCTTAGAATTACCTGCTGGAGAGACAGAAGAGAAGGGTATTTACCCTCAAACTCCTGTCCTCCCATTTATCAAGGGTTCTTTTACGTACACCAGAATGGCTAAGAGGGCTCCCAAAGGCATCCCACTTGGTGACAGAAGAAAGTCTGGCAGAAAGCATCAGAGCTTGGTTGCAGCCCAGACAAGGTGCTGACAGGCTACACCTTACAGCTTGCTGTGGCAACAGTTCTGGAACCCAAGTGAGCCGAGAGGACTTAAGATGAGACATACAGGATATCCAACGTGGCCCAAAGTTTCTGGACCCAACTCCAATGTGCGTGTGTACATGGGGGTGGTTTCCCACACAATCAAACAACTTTCAGAAGCAGCTCGGTGCCCTGCAATTCAACTCAATACTGACACTACCTATGTGGAGAGAGCATCAGCTCCCACAGGTTAAGGGCTCTGTGTCACGAGATCCAATGCTGGATAACAGTTGCAAGCCCAGGTTACCATCTGTGCTTCCGATCAATTGGCTATAAGACAGAGGTTCCTACAGCTCACAGAACTCAGGACATCTGTTTACTCACTAGATAATTATTTTACTATAAAAGGTTATAACTCAGGAACAGCCAGACGGAAGAGACGCATAGGGCAAGCTATGAGGAAACGGCCTGGAACTTCCATGCCTCTCCAGGCACCACTCCAGGAACCTCTACGTGTTCACCAACCAGGAAGCTCTCCAAACCCCATTGTTTTGGGTTTTTATGGACGTTTTCATTACTTAGGCATCAATCATTCAAACTCCACGCTCTCTCCCCTTCCCTCAAATCACATGATTGATTGGATCTCCTGGTAACCAGCCCTCCTTAGGTGGGAGTCCAAAAGTCACCCCATTAAAATAACAAAAGATGCCTTTAAGCTCTCATCACTTAGAAAACGCCAAGGATTTAGGAGCTTTGTGCAAGAAACGAGAGGAACACCAAATATATATTTCTTATTATAAATCATAATTATTATAAGTTTGCTTCTAACCTAAGCAAAAGATGACATTAGGGGTCATGCCCATCTCAACTGAGGTCTTTTGAGTTTGGAGCAAAAGCCTCATGGGAGCAAGAGTGTATGTTTGTCTGATATCATCCTCTCTGCATATACATCCCTAGGGACTTTGGCAAGGAAGTGTAGCTGTGACAATAGGAGTAGGTGTTTGGGGGCCATTTCTCAATCTCATTCTACCTAATAGGTGTGACTGAAAGAGGCCATGGCCCTGGACCTCACACAGCACAAGTGTTTCTGGTATATTGTCAACAGAAATGTGTTAAGGAAAGTATGTTATAACCTCCTTGAAAAATACACCTCCATTACAACAAACATTTTTAAATGTGTAAAGTTATTATTTTGGTATGACTAAGAGGAAAACGTCAAAGATAAAATTAAAGTGAATTATTAATGTTCATGATTTTCTCTTGAGGGGCTGGCAATATAATAAAAATAAATAAATAAAATTTTATAGTGAATAATAAACATTTATATCTGTATCTATTTTTTGTCAAACACACATTAATTACCTTAATTTTAGAAATTCCATCTTCAATCACTTTACAAGCTTTCAAAATAATATTTCTTTAGATAATATCCAAGCATTATATGTCAATTATATTTCAATAAATCTGGAAAAAATTGTTTTAAATAGCCAAGCTATTATTTGTCTTGATAAATCCATTTTAATAGCTTATTGAGATATAATTGACATACAATAAATTGTACATATGATGTATACACTTGTGAAACCATCATCACAATCAGGTATTAACATAGCATGAAAATAAGCACCATCTAAGTTTCCTCTTACACCCTTTGTAGTCCTTCCCCTCTGTTCCACCCTGTTCTCCTGCCCTACCCTGTCTCAAGGCACCACTGATCTGCTTCCTATCACTGTTCATGTTTTCCAGAATTTTATAAGAATGGAATCATAGAGTATACTCTTTTTTGTTTTGTTTCTTTCACTTAGCATAATTATTTGGAGATGCATGCATTTTTTTGTGTGTGTATTTTTGCTGTATGGATATACAATTTACCCTACTAATAGGCGTTTACATTTTCCAATTTTTGGCTATTACAAATAAAGCTGCTATAACATTTATGTGCAACTCACAAGTATGGACATGAGGTTTCATTCCTCTACAGTAAAAACCTAGGATATTGTAGGTGTATGTTTAACTTTTTAAGTTTTTCAAAATGGTTGTACTTTTTTACATTCCATCAGCAGTGTATGACAGTTCCAGTTCTTCTATATTCTTGCCAACACTTGGTATGACTAGGCTTTTAAATATTACCTATTATAGTAGGTGTGTAGAAGTTAAAGTTCCAGTTACTCCAGTCTTTTAAAATTATAGTCATTCTAGTAGGTATGTAGTGACATCTCACTGTGGTTTTAAATTTCACTTCTCTGACAACTAATAATGTTGAGAATCTTTACATGTATGTACTTACTTTGACTGTATGTACATGTTTAAATCTTTCATCTATTTTTATCAAATTGTTTATTTTCTTATTTCTGAGTTTTGAGAAGTTTTTATATATTCTGGGCTTAAGATTTTATCAGACATAAAATTTTCTCAGACAAATTTTATCAGACAAATATTTTCTCCCAGGCCATAGCTTGCCTTTTAATTCTAGCAGTGTCTTTTGAAAAACAGAATTTTAAATTTTGACCATGTCCAATTCATCAATTTTTTTTTTTTTTTTTGCAGGGGGAGAGGTAATTAAGTTTATTTATTTATTTGATTTTTCAGTGGCGGTACTGGGGATTGAACCCAGGACCTCAGGCATACTAGACATGCACTCTACCACTTGAACTATACCCTCCCCACCAATTCATCAATTTGTTTTAATAGACTGTGCTTTTGGTGCTGTATCAAAGTAATCTTTGTCTAACCCAACATCACTAATATTTTTTTCTATATTTTCTTCTAGAAATTTTATACTTTTAGGTTTTGCATTTTTTTCTATAATTTACTTTTTAGCTAGTTTTTATACATGGTGAGAAATATGGACTGAATTTCATTTTTTTTTTTGCATATGGATATTTAATTGTTCTAGTACCATTTGTTGAAAAGATTATCCATTCTCCACAGAACTGCCTTTGCGCTTTTGTCAGAAATCAGTTTTCAGAGTTATTAAGAGCTTAGGAAGATGGCAGAATAGAAGAAGCTGGAGCTCACCTCCTCTCATGAACACACCAAAATCACCACTAACTACAGAACAACTATCAATAAAAAAGACCAGAGCCTACCAGAAAAGATCTTCCAATGACTGAAGACATAAAGAAGAAAGCATAACAAAATGGGTAGGAGGGGCTGACTTGTGGTATAATCAAATCCTACGCCCCTGGGTGGGTGCCCCACAAACTGGAGAATAATTATATTGCACAGGTTCTCCCACAGGAGTGAGAGTTCTGAGCCCCAAATCAGGCTCCCTAGCCCAGGGGTGTGGCACTGGGAAGAGGAGCCCCTAGAGTATTTGGCTTTGAAGGGCAGCAGGGCTTAAATGCAGGAATTCCACAAGACTAAGGGAAATAAAAGACTTTACTCTTAAGGGACGCATGCAAAATACCACACTCACTAGGATCAATGGCAAAAGTAGTAATTTCATAGAAGCCTGGGCCAGGCCTACCTGCTATTCTTGGAGGGTCTCTTGGGAAGGCTGAGGTACAGCTATGGTTCACCCTGGGGAGATGACATAGTGGTAGACAGATCAGGGGGCATTCATCTGCATGAACACTCCTTCCTGAAGGCAGATATCTTGCTTGGGTCATTAGCACCAAGACCTGGCCCCACTCAACAGCCTGTAGGATCCAGTACTGTGGGGCCCCAGGCCAAACAATTAATGGGTAGGAACACCTCCCCACCTATCAGTAGGCAGGTTGCCTAAAGACTTCCTGAGCCCACAGCCACCTCCAGATACACCTAGACACAGTCCTGTCCACCAGAGGGCTAAGACCCAACTCCACCCACCAGTGGGAAGGCATCAGCTCCTCCCACCAGGAAACCTACACAAGCCTCTAGACCAGCCTTACCCACCAGAGGGAAGATATCAGAAGTAGGAAAACTATGATCCCTTAGCCTGTGGAATGAGTCCACAAATGCAGGTCAGACTCTACCCTGGGACCAGATGGCTCCTGGCCCTTGGATGACAAGACAGGAGTGCACTGCTGGGATGCACAGGACTTCTCCTCAGAGAGTCACAGTCTCCAAGGTCAAGAAAAGTAACTAACCTACCACATATATAAAAATACAAATAGAAATTTAGACAAAATGAGGTGGCAGAGGAATATATTTCAGACAAAGGAACATGATAAAATCCCAGAAGAACCAAGTGATGTGGAGATAGGGCAATCTACCTGAGAAAGAGTTCAGAATAATGATCATAAAGATGATCAGAGAACTCGGGAGGAAAAGTTAGTGAGAAATTAGAAGTTTTCAGCAAAGAGTGATAAAATATAAATAACAGAGTTGAAAAATACAGTAACCTGAATGAATAATACACTAGAAGGGAGCAATAGTAGACTAAATGAAGCAGAAGAATGGATCAGTGAGCTAGAAGACAGAGTAGTGGAAATCACTATGGCAGAACAGAAAAAAAAAAAAAAAAGGAAAAGAAAGGACAATAGTTTAAGAGACCACTGGGACAACATTAAGTGCACTAATATTCACATTATAGGGGTCCCAGAAGAAGAAGAAAGAGAGAAAAGTTCTGAGAAAATATTTGAAGAGATAATAGCCAAAAACTTCCCTAACTTGGGAAGGGAAACAATCACCCAAGTCCAGGAAGCACAGAGAGTCCCACACAGGATTAACTCTAGAGAAACACACCCAGGCATATCATAATTAAAATGACAAAAGTTAAAGATGAAGAGAGAATATTAAAAGCAACACTGGAAAAGCAACAAATAACATAAAAGGGAATTTCTCTAAGGTTATCAGCTGATTTTTCAGGAGAAAGTCTGCAGGCCAGAAGGGAGTGGTACAATATATTGAACGTGATGAAGGGGAAAACCCTACACCCAAGAATACTCTACCCAGAAAAGCTCTCACTCAAATTTGATGGAGAAATCAAAACCTTTACAGAAAAGCAAAAGCTAAAAGAATTCAGCACCACCAAGTCAACTTTACAACAAATGCTAAAGGAACTTCTCTAGATGGAAAAGAAAACGGCCACAACTAGAAACAAGAAAACTGCAAAATGGCAAAGCTCACTGGTAAAGGCAAACATATATTAGGAAGGAAACTGCCCACACACAAACTAGGAGGAAGTTCTTTTAACAAAGGCAAAATAGTAAAATCATCTGTATCTACAATAAGCAGTTAAATGATATACAAAACAATTAAACGTAAAATATGACATCAAAAATAGTAATCATGAGGGAAGGAGAGTACAAATACAGTGCATTTAAAACGCATTTGAAATTAAAAAATTAAGAGATCAGCAACCTAAAGCAATCACACACACACATATACAGACTGCTATACCAAAACCTCATGGTAACTGCAAACCAAAAATCTATAACACATAATCACAAAAAAGAAAAAGGAAGCCAAACATAACACTGAAGATAGTCACCAAATTGTAAGAGAAGAGAACAAAAGAGGAAAAGAAAAAAAAAAAAAAAAGACCTACAAAAACAAATCCAAAACAATTAACAAAATGGCAATAAGAACATACATATCAATAATTACTGAAAGTGGGGGGATGGAAAAAGACATTTCACGAAAATGGAAATCAAAAGAAAGCTGGAGCAGCAATACTTACACCAGACAAAATAGACTTTAAAACAAAGACTGTTATAAGAGACAAAGAAGGACACTATATAATGATCAAGGGATCAATCCAGGAAGGAGATATAGCAATTCTAAGTATATATGCACCTAACATAGGAGCACCTCAATATATAAGGCAAATGTTAACAGACACAAAGGGGAGATTATCAGTAACACAATAATAGTGGGGGACTTTAATACTCCACTTACATCAATGTACAGATCATCCAGACAAAAAAATCAATAAAGAAACACAGGCCTTAAATGACACATTAGGCCATATGGATTTAATTGATATTCATAGAGCATGAGAACATTTTCTCACACCATATACAAAAAGTAAACTCAAAACGGATTAAAGACCTAAATGCAAAGACCAGATACTCTAAAACTCCTAGAGGAAAACACATAGGCAGAACACTCTGACATAAATTTCAGCAATATTTTTTTTGATCCATCTCCTAGAGTAATGGAAATAAAAGCAAAAGTAAGCAAATGGGACCTAATTAAACTTCAAAGCATTTGCACAGCAAAGGAAACCATAAACAAAATGAAAAGACAATGTACAGAATGAGAGAAAATATTTGCAAATGATGAGACCAACAAGAGATTAATTTCCAAAATATACAAACAGCTCCTATAGCTCAATATCAAAGAAGCAAACGACCAATCAAAAAATGGGCAGAAGACCTAAACAGACATTTCTCCAAAGAAGGCATGTAGATGGCCAACAGGCACATGAAAAGATGCTAAACATTACTAATTATTAGAGAAATGCAAATCAAAACTACCATGAGGTATCACCTTACACCTGTCAGAATGGCCATTATTAAAAAGTCTACAAATAATAAATGGTGGAGAGGGTGTGAAGAAAAAGCAACCCTCCTACACTGTTGGTGAGAATATAAATTTGTGCAGCCTTTATGGAAAACAGTATGGAGGTTCCTTTAAAAACTAAAAATAAAGTTACCATATGATCCAGCAATCCCACTTCTTGGTATATATACAGATAAAACTCTAACTCAAAAATGTACATGCACCCCAATGTTCATAGCAGCACTATTTACAATAGCCAAGACATGGAAGCAACCTAACTCTCCATCAACAGATGAATGGATAAATATGTGGGGGAGATATATGTATACACACACACATACACATACACACACACACACACACACAAACACACACACACACAACACACACACACACAATGAAATATTACTCAGCCATAAAAAAGAATTAAATAATGCCATTTAAAGCAACATGGATGGACCTAGAAATTATCATATTAAGTCAAGTAAGTCAGACAGCGAAAGACAAATTTTTATCATATGATATCACTTATATGGGGAATCTAAAAAACTGATACAAATGGACTTATTTACAAACTAGAAATAGACTCACAGACATAGAAAACAAGCTATGGTTACCAAAGAGGAAAGGGGTAGGGGGGTGGAGGGGTAAATTAGAAGTTTGGGGCTAACAGATACACACTACTATATATAAAATAAACAACAAGGACTTACTGTATAGCACAGGGAACTTTATTCAATATCTGTAATAACATAATGGAAATGAATCTGAAAAAGATGTATATGCATAGACTCACTTTGCTGTACACTGGAAACTAACACAACATTGTAAATCAACTATACTTCAATAAAAAATCAGTTTTCAATACAGATATGGTTCTAATCTAGACTCTTTATTCTATTCCACTGATCTATTGGTCTAACTTGATGGCAGTACCACATTCTCTTGATTACTGCAGCTTTATAGCAACTTGTGAAATAATGTAATTTTTGTCTGCCAACTTTGTTCTTTTTCACAAAGTAGTTTTGGCTATTTTTGCTTGATCTTTTCATTTCCATATGAATTTCAGAATAAGCTTGCTAATAGCTGCAAAAAAGCCTTTTGGGATTTTGGTTGAGATTGCATTGAATCTATAGATCAAACTGGGGAGAGTGGTCATAATAACAATACTGAGTCTTCTGACTACGAAGACAGAACACAATATATATCTCTACATATTTGGGTTTTAGTTACTATATCTCGGGATGTTTTATAGTTTTTAGTGTACAAGTTTTGCACATTTTTTTTTCAGATTTACCCTTAGTATTTCATACTTTTTGTTACTTTAATGGTATTATTTTTATTCTAATTTCCAATTTTTTATTTCCAGTGTATAGAGATATAATTTTTGTGTGTGTATCAATTTTGTATCCTGCAAAAAGCATTCAGTCCTTCACCATCAAATATGATGTCAGATGACTTTTTTTTGGTAAATGCTTTTTATCAGGCTAAAGAAGTTCTCCTTTATTCCTAATTTGCTGAGAGTTTTGATCAGGAATGGATGTTTGATCTTGTCAAATGCCTTTTCATGATCTGTTTAGATGATGGGATGGTTTTCTTTTTAAATTTATTAATATACTGGATTAGACTGATTGATTTTTAATGTTAAAACTTTACATTCCTAGGAAAACCTTACTTTCTAATTCTTTTTATATATTGTTTAATTTGATTTGCTAAAATTTTATTTAAAATTTTTACATCTATGTTCATGAGACCTATTGGTCTATAGTTTTATTTTCTTGTAATGTGTGGGTTCGTCACCAGTTGTGGGTTCTGGCCAGCAGAAGTCCCACTGAGACGGAATGAATTACTCAAGACTCTGTGGAAAAGTCAAGAGAGGGAGTCGGGAGCCAACTCCAGGAGCCTCTCAAATGCTCCCATATTTATTGAGTACAGTCAAAGGAGGAATGCAGGAATTTAGGGAAGGACAGGGTGGGATCACAATGAGTACAAAGGCTTTGTTTATTGTTGGTGTTCAGCTCAAGGTCAGAAGACCCTTTTTGGTGAATCATGTTTGTGTTGAGCCTTTCAGCTTATCAGGGAGGAACGTATGAGAATCAGCTGCTTAACAACTTGGACTCAGGCGGCTGTGCCTGTCATAAGTTGCCTCCCTCAGGGGATCTTACCCGTCATTGGCTAACCAGCCTTCTCACCTCTGAGTCTGCAGCTTTTTATAAGTTGTTTACCATTCCAGCCCAAGGCTGTTTTGGGGATAGAAGACTAACAGCAGGCACGCCCAGCGTTTATAGCCAGGGGCCTGGGTCATTGCTAAACCCTCAAGGCAGTTACTAAGCACATATTTAAGGAGATAAGTGGCTGGGATCTGTTACAATTTGTTAACCCAATCATGGGCTCCCACAGTAATGTCTTTGTTAGATTTTGGTTTCAGGGTAATGTTGGTCTCTGATAGACCTCCATTTTGGAATATTCCCCCTTTCAATTTTATAAAAGTTTTTATAGAATTGATATTAAGTCTATAAATGTCGGATAGAATTCACTAGTGATGCTAACTGGGCTTTGAGTTTCATTTCTGGGAAATTCTCAACCTCAATTTCAATTTCTTTAATAAACATGAGACTATTGGGGCTATTTATCTCTTACTGAATGAGTTTTTGTCATTTGTATTTTTCAAGGAATTTGTCTATTCTGTATAAATTGTAAAATTTATTTCATAGTGGTGTTCATAGTATTTCTTTATGTACCTCTAGTACCTTTAGTGATGTAACCTAAAGATATTCTGATATTGGTAATATGTATCTTCTTTCTTTATTCCTTGTCAGTCTTGCTAGAGGTTTGTCAGTTTTATTGATCTTAAATAATCATTTTTTTGTTTCATTAATTTTTTCTCTACTGTTTTTCTGTTATTATTTCATTAATTTCAGCTCTTTTCTTGATTATTTCCTTTCTTCTGCTTCCTTTGTGTTTCTTTGATCTCTTTTTTTAATTTCTTAAGGTACAAATTGAGGCCATTTGAGACATTTCTTCTTTTTTAATATAGTTGTTTAGTTTTATAAATTTCTCCCTATGTACTGCTTTAATGGCTTCCCACAAAATTTAATACATACAATTTCATTTTCATTCAATTAAAATCTTTTCTAATTTTTTTTATGACTTATTCTTTGACCATGGGTTATTTAGAATTTTTCCATTTAATTTTCAACTACTTGGGGGAGTTTCCAGAAATCTTTCTGTTAATTAATTTCTAATTAAGTTCCACTGTGGTCAGAGAATACGTTTTACATAACATGAACCATTTAGAATTCACTGAGACTTTTATCATGCCCCAGAATGTGGTCTATCATGGTAAATGTTTCATGTGTACTTGTAAAGAATATGTATTCTACTCTTCTTTGGTAGTGTGTTTTTATAAAATCAATCAGGTCAAGTCAACTGATTATATTGTTCAAGTCTTCCATATCCTTACTAATTTTTTGCGTACATTCTCTATTGAAACTAGGGTACTGAATCCTCAATTATTATCAGTTTGTCTATTTCTCCTTTTTGTTCTATCAGTTTTTCCTTCATTTATTTTGAGACTCTGTTATTAGGTACAAACATGTTTAGCATTGTTATGTCACCTTTATCATTGATCCCTTTATCTTTAAGAAATTGTTACGGAAATGACAGGCCAGCCAAGAAACAAGCACCACTCAGAGAGTTGGAGTACTCAGATTTATTACGCCGGCGGGCTCAGAGGGGCTTCTGCTCCGAAGCTCTGAGCACCTCCAAGACGTGCGCATGAGGTTTTATAGGGTTAATTACAAGTATGGGGCTATTAGCCAATAAGGTTCAAACAACAAAAAGCAAGGAATCAGTACACTGAAGCTTATCAATTCGGAACAGATCACGTTACTGACACTTGTTGAGCTTGGATTTACGAGTTAGCTTGTTAGCCCAGTAAACTGACACTAAACTTCAGATTTACGAGTTAGCCCGGCAGAACTTATATCAGTAAACTGACACTTATCACACTTAGATTTGTGACTTAGCTCATTAGCCCATCTGGACTTTTCCTTCACATTCCCCCCTCTTGATGCTTTCACAACCCTTGTTGGAGTAAGCATCATCATTTACCTGTTGCAGGGGCTCATAATTGGAGGCTAACATCTGAAGTTTTATAGCCTCTATTTGCTCACTGACAAAGCGGGTCAGGAAGTTTAGGACACAGGGCCCAATTAGCAGAACTGCAAAAATCAGGAGTAAGGGACCTATGAATGGTGCCAGCCAGGAGATCCAGCCCCAGGAGCCTGTCCATGGGCTCTTATCTAAAATATGTTTTTTCTTTTTCACACGGTCTGGTAACTCTTGAACCATTTCTCTGACAACTCCTGATTAATTGGCATAAAAACAACACTCTTTGTTTAGTAAGAGGCATAGTCCCCCCTCTTTGGCCGTGAGTAAGTCCAGACCCCTTCTGTTTTGTAAGACCACCTTGGCCAGAGAATCAATCTGATTTTGCAGAGTTTCCAGGGTTTTTGTTATTTGTTGGAGATCGTGGCTGAATTCACCTGTAAGCTGAAAATACAGGTTGGTACATGGACCACTTGTCACCCGGTTCCATGCAGGTGCATTGTAAAGCCAAGGGGAGTGAGGGCATTAGCGTCAGTAGCATCAGCCTTATGATTATCTTAGACATGATGCTGCGGTGATGGCACTAATTATAACAAGGTATAAAATAGCTATCAGGATTCTATGGCCTATGTTCCAGTCAGGTGGGGCGGCGCTAGCTAGCCCCACTGCTAGTATGCAGACTGGTATAGAAAACAAGGAAAGAGGCAAGGGAGCACAAAAGAAATACATTTAACAGCTGCGTTGAGCTTTCCTCAAGCTTCGGCCATGCGTTGACTAGCCAGCTTCCGGGTGTGGCTAGAGCAGGGCTCGTCGATCCTTTTCTGGTTCCTCTTGATCTTGATCTTGAGCGGGTCTCCCGGACACTCTCAATTTTCCAGGGACCCTCCGTCTGAGGTGCAGTCGCTCTCTTGACCCTGGAGTTGTGGATCCAAGGGATGATTTTTGCAACTTTAACAGCTGTAGGGGTAGTTAATACCACTAAATATGGTCCCTTTCATGTTGGTTTGAGAGGTTTTTTTTTCAATCTTTTACCCATACCTGGTTACCTGGTTTATGGGGATGTACTTGGACCCCTAATGAAATGGGGTTTTTTCTATTACCCAACCCCAAACTTCTCGTAGTACTTTTCCTAGTCCCAACAGTTGTTGGTGGAGACCTAAATTTTCTATTTCTGGGGTGGGATTTTTTATACTGACTAAAGGTGGCAGTTGCCCATAGAGGATTTCAAAGGAAGAGTACCCAATATTAAATCTTGGGGTGCATCTAATTTGCAACAGAGCCAGGGGTAGAATGTCCACCCAGGGGAGCTGGGTTTCTTGGCTGATTTTAGCTATCATTTGTTTTAGAATTCTGTTCATTCGTTCTACCTTCCCTGAGCTTTGAGGCCGGTATGCTGTGTGCAGGTTCCAGCGGATGCTCAGTGCCTTTGCCACTTGCTGTACAATTTCTGCCACAAAGGCGGGTCCATTGTCAGACCCGATGGAGGTAGGCATTCCAAATCGAGGGATAACATCCCTGAGGAGAGCCTTTGTCATTTTTCTTTGTTTTCTCTGTCCTGGTGGGGTAGGCCTTTACCCACTCTGTGAAGGTACAGATGAAAACCAGCAGGTACTTATATCCCTTTCTGGGCCCAAGTTCAGTAAAGTCCACTTCTAAATCTTCAAAGGGAGCCAATCCGCATCGTTGTATTCCCATTGGCCCAGTTAGCCCTTGTTTTGGATTGTTTTGTGCACAGAGCAAGCAGCGTTGCGAAACTGATGCACACAGAGTAGGGAGACGAGAAATTAGGAAATATCGCTTTAAGAGGGCCTCCAAAGCCGTTTTTCCCATATGTGTGGCTTCGTGTTGTTGTTGGACTAGACAATAAGCTAGTCGTTCTGGGATGAAAACCCTTCCATCCGTCATGATCCACCATCCGTCCTTTCCTTTCTTTCCTCGTTCAGCCTGTGCCCACTTGTTTTCGTCGTGGCTATATTCTGGGGCAGTGGGTGGCTCTGACGCTGCCATAACTTTAATTACTGAGTGTTCCCAGGCGGCTGCTTCTCTTGCCTTTTGATCAGCTAGCCTGTTCCACTGGGTCACAGGGTCATTTCCTCTTTGGTGTCCCTTACAGTGAATAATGGCCACTTCCTTTGGATCCCATATTGCCTCCAGTAACTGTAAAATTTCTTCTTTGTTTTTGATTTCTTTTCCCCCAGCAGTCAAAAGTCCTCTCTCCTTATAGATGGCTCCATGTACATGCAAGGTTGCAAATGCATATTTGGAATCGGTGTATATATATTGACTCGTTTTCCTCTCCCTTCCCTTAGTGCCTGGAACAGTGCCCAGATCTCTGCTCGCTGAGCAGACCATCCTGGGGGAAGCGACTCTGTCTTCATTACCTCTCGGGTTGTTGTTACAGCGTAACCTGCTCGCCGTTGTCCATCTTGCATGTACCTGCTGCCGTCTGTGAAAAGTTCCAGGTCTGGGTTTTGCAGGGGCTTGTCGGTTAGATCAGGCCTGCTTGCATACACCTCTTTGATGATTTTTTCGCAGTCATGGTCAGGCTGCCCTTCCCCCTCAGGCAAATATGTGGCTGGGTTTAAGGTTCGCACAGTCTCTAGACGGACTCTTGGATTTTCACATAGCAGCCCCTGGTAGTGGGTCATCCTTGTGTTAGTTATCCATTTGTAACCTGGGCCGTTTATCAGGGCCACCACAGAATGGGGCACTTTTACATTTAAAGTCTGTCCCAGTGTGAGTTTGTCTGCCTCGTTGACCAGGAGGGCTGTGGCAGCGAGGGCCCGTAAACAGGGTGGCCAACCTGATGCTACAGGGCCCAGTCTTTTAGACAAATAGGCCACAGGTCACTGCCATGGCCGCACATTCTGAGTCAGGACTCCAAGAGCAGTTTGGTCTCTTTTATGTACAAACAGATTAATCTCTCGTGTTACATCTGGTAAGCCTAGTGCTGGGGCTTGGGTTAGCAGTTCCTTCAATTGCCTAAAGGCATTTTCTTGTTTAGTTTCCCACTTGAGGGTTTCTTTTCCTGATCCAGCAGTTGCTTCGTACAGGGGCTTGGCTATTTTTGAAAACCCGGGGATCCAGATACGGCAAAACCCAGCTGCACCCAGGAACTCTCACAGTTTTCTTTTTGTTTCTGGTCTGGGTATGGTGCAAATAACTTGTTTTCGTTCTGGTCCTAGGGCTCGGTGTCCCTCTGAGATAATAAATTCCAAGTATTTGACTGTCTTTTTGGCCTGGACCGGCTGAGCTGCTAATATCTTGTATTGTCCAGGTCCATTTGAGCAAAACCAAATCCATGGGGGTAGAGTCTGGGCGATATTTAGCCAGGAGTCAATGTAAGGGAATTGATCTGTGTGGCCTGGGGTTCCAGTGATTATTTGATAGACTGCTCGCACTGTTGCTAGGTCCAGAGTTTCTCCTGAGGGCCACCCGACTCCAAAGGCTGGCCATTCAAGCTCACAAAAAGTGCGGAGCCTGCCGGGGATCATTTGAATTTCATAGTCTCCTGAGAACCCCTTTTTGAAATTCTTAATCATGCAGTCTAGAGTGGTGGGTTTTGACTTAGAGCCTCCCATTGTTTTAGATGTTTAAGGATAACAGATCTGTTGCTTTAGATGTTTAGGAAGGTAGCCTTTATATCTTTTTTCTTTACTCTTCAAAACACTGGAGTTCCCAGAGAGACTGCTCTCTTGCTGGGTCTATGAGTTGTTTTAAGGCTAACTTGGTCAGGGACTCTGGGTTCCAGTCACAGCTGATGTCTCTGGAGCCCAAGGCCTCAAGCAGTTCCAGGGACTTTCTTTATTAAATTTTCTCTATATCCAGAACTAACGTATCAGGGGCATGGGACTGACGACAGATGGTAAAACAAATGGACTAGAAAAGGGACCTCCGAGGCCGGGTGAGCCCGGTCCTGAAGGAATTCGTCTTCTAAATTTGAGTCCTGGGGGCCTGGGGCTAGGCAAAAGGGGCACTACGTGGGTCTGTTCAGTAGGGGAACAATAAGTCTCGGGTGTTCTGTGACAGAATCAGGTAGGAGACTTTCTCACAGAAATAGCATCCTAGCCTCCGAGGGCACAGGGGCGATGACTCATTGGCTGTCTATGTCCTTTTCCCTCCCAGTGTAGCTACCCTGTACTGGTGTCGCAGACAAGACAAGGGAGTGTTTTCCGTTGCGTCCGCCTGGCCGCTCCCCTTACGGGGACGAAGGTGCCTCTTAGCTTTGGCGGGATCAGTATAAGCAGCTGACTCTGATCGGGACCCTGAGGGACTGATACCGCCCTGAGCCGTATGAGGTCACCACGGAACCGCAGGTTGGGACTCACTCGAACTCCGTAGCAGAATGCCGTGGAGCTACAAACTCAAGCCTGATCGCATGCTTCACAGGCCGCTCATTCATTCACACACACACACACACACACAGAGGTTAACAACATTCCTCCCACCAATACCAATATCCTATTTCCTGTAGGAGGGGATCCGCCTCCTCTTCTGTCCAATGGGACAGGACCTGATACCTCCCGGGGGTTCCTACCTTGTCCGGACGGCCACCTGGTGAGTCTGTCCGTCCCTCCACAGGAGTCTGGCTCTGGTTGTAGCCCAGCCACCCGGGGGCCGAGTTGCCTGTCACGAAGAGAACCCGGAATACCGTCGGGCGGCGCCACCTCGTTCGCTGCCGGAGTCCCGTCCCCCGGTTGGCCGGAGCCACCAGTCCAGCGGCTCAAGGGGCCGGCGTGGTTGTATCTCGCTGGGGCCTCCAGAAATGTTACGGAAATGACAGGCCAGCCAAGAAACAAGCACCACTCAGAGAGTTGGAGTACTCAGATTTATTATGCCGGCGGGCTCAGAGGGGCTTCTGCTCCGAAGCTCTGAGCACCTCCAAGACGTGCGCATGAGGTTTTATAGGGTTAATTACAAGTATGGGGCTATTAGCCAATAAGGTTCAAACAACAAAAAGCAAGGAATCAGTACACTGAAGCTTATCAATTCGGAACAGATCACGTTACTGACACTTGTTGAGCTTGGATTTACGAGTTAGCTTGTTAGCCCAGTAAACTGACACTAAACTTCAGATTTACGAGTTAGCCCGGCAGAACTTATATCAGTAAACTGATACTTATCACGCTTAGATTTGTGACTTAGCTCATTAGCCCATCTGGGCTTTTCCTTCACAAAATGGTCTTCTATATCTCTAGTAATCTTTGTTCTGAAATATACTCTAGATGCTATTAATATGTTAGTCTAGCTACTATAGCTTTTTTGTTTGTTTGTTTGCTCATTGTAAACATGATACAGCTATTTCTATCTTTTTACTTTTCCACAGAAATTACACATGCCAGAAGTCAATGGAGCAACATCTTTTACATACTGAATGAAAAAACAACTATCAACCTAGAGTTCTATACTCCATGAAAATCTTTTTCAAAAATGAAAGAGAAATAAAAATACTTCTAAGCTTTTCAGACTTTAACTATAAGAAATGTTAAAGGAACTCTTTTAGACAGAAAGAACATGAACATGATACCAGATGGAAATTTGGATCTATGCAAAGAGGTGAAAAGCTCTGAAAATGGGTAAAACAGTGTCAAGAATGAACACAGCATTATGAGTGTTTTCAGGAACTGTCCATTACTTGTGCCTCTTCAGCCTTTAACCATAGTATAAAATTTTAATTATCTTTGAACAAATTTATGATAGATAAAATAAATGAAAAAACATTTCCTATGATATCCTCTGAAATATTGCCAATTAATTTTTCTACACCTCAGCTTTTTCAAGCTGTATCTTTTAAGTATGTGATATTTTTCATCTCATATATGTAATTCATAGTCAATGTTTCCTATTAAAATCACTTTATAAGTCCCTGTGTTTCAGAAAACAGAAATATAAGTCTTACGACTAACATCATTTACTAATAACCTGGTGAAAATCAGAGTAAGTATACATGGAACAAAATCTAATAATTCATGGTTTAAAGCTATTTATGTCTTGGCTCTCCTCTTTATAAATATGCATTCATTCATATAGTCAGCAGTGATTACTAAGTGCCAGGTATTGTTCTAAACTCTGAGGACAGAGTAGTAAACAAAGCCCCTATTCTCATGAAGCTTCACATTCTAGTGGAAGGAGACATAAAATAAACAAGAAAACAAATACATGTGTAATATGTCAGATGATGGTAAGTGCAGTGAAGAAAAATATAACAGAGCAAATTAATAGAGAGGAGGGAGTTTTATTTTACATTGAGAGATCATTGAAGTCCTCTCTGATAAAGCGATCAGATATGAATAACGTAAGGGGATGAGATTCTGAGACAGAAATGTGTTGGCAAGTTGTAGGAGTAGGAAGGGTGTCAACTGGCTGAAATAGAGTGAATGAGACAGAGTTGGAGGAGACAAAGTAGTTGGGAGGTCGATTACATAGACCTTTTGGTCATAATAATGATTTGAGTTTTATTTTGTGTGAGATGGAAAGCTGCTGAAGGGTTTGGGGCTGGAAAGGGACATTGTATCTGACTAATGTTTTAAATATATAACTATGGCTGCTGCATTGAGAATAGAGTGCATGGGCGTCAAGAGAAGAAGCAGGAAGACCTGTTACAAAGATAAATAACATAACTCAGAAAAGCTTTAGATCAACTCTATGTATCTTGTGTTCTGCTGATAATATAATTCAAGCGTAAATTTAAGGAGTAACTGAACCCATGCTACTTTGGAGCTTTCTGGGTTTGCAGCTCTGCAAAATGGCCTTTGTGTCCATTTGGCAGCTTTTCTGAGGAGCTTCTCTTAGCATTTGGGTTGCAATTAATTTCACTGTTGTTACAGTTATTTTTTGCTACCTAGTAAACATCTCTCAAATTTAGTGGCTTAAAATAATGACATTTGTTTTGCTCATGAATCTGCCATTTTGGCAGAGCTAACCAGTTCAGATCTCTTCTGCTTCACTTGGCATCAGCTAAGAGGGCTAGAATCATCTGAAGATGGAGTTCACTCACATCTGGCATTTGAGGCTGTCTGTTAGCTGGGTCCTTGGCTGTGGCTGTAGTCAGAATGCTTACATGTGATCTTTCTATGTTGCTCCTTGGCTTCCTCACAGCATGGTGGCTTAGTTCTAAGAGCCAGTATCCCAGTGGTGGCTGGGTTCCAAGAGTGAGCCAGGTAGAAGCAATATCATCTTTTCTAACCTAATCTTGGAAGTCATACAGCATCCCTTCTGCTACTTTCTATTCATTAGAAGCAGGTTTGTAAGGGTGGCCTATATTCAAGAGGCAGAGAATTGGCCGCAACTTTTTGATAGGAAGAAAGTCAAACCTCACTCTGAGGCAAAATGAGCTGGCAGACTGGATGGCCTCAGTAATATCTCTCAGCCTTGAAAGGACAAACTTTCTTTGCCTGGCTTCAAGAGAACACAGAGTTTTCAAAGAAAAGCATGTGAAATACAAGATTAAAAAAAAAAAGTGTCAGAACCAAACCTGATCATTTGTTTCCCCAACAAATTTTGGCTGAATCCTTGTCACATTTCAGGAACCAGTAAATGCAAGTCCTTGTGGAGCTCATGGTCAAACGATGGAAAAACACACAAACAGATCCTGAGGTCTTCAATAGAAGGGCCCATGTCTCACTCATGTATTCTCAGTGCCTAGCAGCGTTCCTGCAACATAGATGACACTTAATGAACACTGGGCAGTTGAATATTCTATTGCAATGTATTATATTAAGTTATGTACAAATATTTAAGGGGGTACAAAGGAGTCATGGAAGGTTTTGCAGAGATTGTGTTAAGTCAGGAGCATCAGAAATATCATGTGCACAGACACAGAAGCATGAAAGATTATGACTGATTAAGAGAATGGCCAGTTCAGACAACTCTGGCTAAAACATATCCTTGACACAGACTAGGTACTCAAAAAGTATTTGCTAATGAATGAAGGAAGAGTGTTGGATGGTTAGCCTAGAAAAATGAGGTTTATGTTGAGTTTATGCCATGTAAAGAATGCTGAAGTGGGTTCTGCATGTGTTTTTGAGCTATATGACATTTTACAAAGGAAAATGTTGTAACTGGAGGTGTGCTTAAGAGAGAAAACTCTTGCAGTAACAACAAGAAGGGATTGAGGTGGGGAAGACTGAACCCTGGTAGGCTAGACCAGTTTGGAAGCTACTTCAAGAGTAAAGTAAGACAGTAAAGTAGAGGAAGAGAGAGCAGACAAAAAAGATAGTTTTGATGGCAGAACTAAGAAGATTTGATAATTTGATTAAATTATGGGCAGTAAAAGCGAAGGAGAGAAAAAGACTTCTTAGTTTTCTAGCTGGGCAACTAGATGATGATTATGATAATTATGCTATCAAATGAAATAGAAAATATAGGGGTCAGGATACATTTTGCATGTTTTGTTGTGTGGGTGTGAAATATAATCTCTTCAGTTCTATACTTCATTATATACTAGGTCCTTGAGTGGGAGATGACTGGTTTACATTTAGAGCTTTGTGTCGCCCAAGTTTTCCTAGCCCACACCCTGGCTCATAAAATAACATTCAAACAAGAGACTTAAAATTGGATCTTACCTAACTAGCTGGATAATCTAGCCCCATATTGTTCCTTCCTGATTCAATGATATTTCTGAGCTGTTTCATGTGTCCTAGCACATGGTGGTAATCACCTACTTCTGTCCTACAGCATTTTTCCTTTCTTCCCTGCTTCCACCAGTATCATGAACTGGCCTCCTGGTAGAGCACTGACTCTTGAAGACAGCTCCTATTTTGGTACTATTTCTTGATTTTTCACATCTCTTATGGGGACCTCACTGGGCTCCCATGACAATGCTGAGATGACAATTCTAAAATTTCTGAAGATAGCATAGCTGTTCTTCCATTCTAATTCTGGAGACACCATCATAAAAAAAAAAATAAGAAAAACACTGTCGCTAGCACTTGTGAGGTGGCCAAGGAGGTACACTTCTCAGATATCCCTTAAAGAGAAGCTGCTGTTGGGTGCTTAGTTGACTGACAGCCTCTATTTGCTGCACTTTTGGATCCACTGTGGCATTTATGATGAGGTCATGTTCCCTAAGGGCTGCTTTTAGTCAAAGGCTGTGCATAGCAGAGGTACCTACCAGAGCTGAGCTACTTATGCCCAACACGGGACTCCTCTAATGGCAACTGTTGCTCAGGGACACTCCATTGGCTTACCCAAGGCTTTCTCAGAATGACACTGTAATCTGAAATCTTCTGGCATTGTGTTCTGAAGGCTCTCCTCATTTACCCCCCATTCTTGTTCCCACAGGTCTTTTTGTTTGTTTTTTGTTTCAGTTTCTAACAAATTTCTTATGTGTCTAATTCTGTTTGGGCATTTGACTTTTGGAAGACCTGAACTGATACAAGTGATACTGAGAGTGGAGTTAAAGAGTAGGAATTCCAACTATGTCCCCCCTCCCCTAAAATCCAAGGTGAGAATTTTTAAAAAGTGCTTCTAGGTTGATAGTTCCTGAAGATACTTTTTAGATGCAAATCCAAATCTTTTGGAAGAAATTTATCTTAAATTCAGTCCTCAAATAAATATCACATATAAGGTTCAATAACATGGATTTGCAATTTAAAAAAATCAGAAAACACGTGAAGTATTTGCCTTTCAAGAATGAAAGTCATACTCTTAAATGGGAACAAATGGAAGTCATATTGTCCTATACAAAGATTCATCTCAATCAGTAGTTTGACAATATATATGAATGGGAGAGAAGAAAGAATTGCAGATAATTTTATCAGAAAATAAAGTAAAATTCTTGAATATTTTAGTTTATAACAACTGAACACAAAAATAAGATCCCTGTTTCCCGATTTTGTTAAAAAGAAATTACATGGGATGATAATGAGAAGCAATAAATAATAAAAACAGCAAATTATTCAATGCCTAGAAATATTTGGAAAATATACCCCTAGGAGTACTTACATTCTCCAAATGAATTTTTTAAATCACTTAACAAAGAAACTTCACTTCTGAAAATGAGTTATTATTCTATATTTGCAGAAGTTTTGACACTGATGTCTTCAGAAAAATCTAATACCCTTGAGACTGGTGTAACTAATTAATAAATGCTCTTAACAAACAAAATAAATTCAGAAGAATTCATGCCACAATTATAATATTGAGATAAACATTTGCATCAAAGCAATCTGATTTCAGATGTTGCATCAAATAACAAGCTGAACACTTCACACTGTATTTATAGACCTTCCAAGAGAGTAAATCATGCAGAATTTGTTGTAACTTTGAGCTTGCCACTCATTATGGAGTGTTAGCAGCAAATATTGTAGGACTCATGTAAGTATCAAAATAAATTACAGAAGGTGGGAGACCATGTCTTTTAAAGCTGAGAACCTCATCAGCTCTTTTTGTGTTCTCTACAAAACAAGAAATCAAAGCATTGTCCATCAAGTTACCAAATAATGGTAAATAAAAATACTTTCATGGTAAATTCCTTCGAGAGTTTCTCACCACAAAGATGTTTGTTTCTCCAGGCTAACTTGACAAATAGTTTGGTAAGCTTGAAAGTGTGAAGTTTTTTGTTATGTTTCTCTTTCATTTTTCTGGATCTACCTGCTTTCTCCAGATGATTTCTGTTATGGACTTAAGGTGGAAATAGCAATTCAGGTCTAGGTAGTATTATAAGCACACGGATATTATATGTCATTAGACCCCTTAAGCTGCATCACCACAAGCAGGTCCAGTTCTGAAAACTGCTAAGTGATTCTTCACAGCTGGAGCAAACATGGGGGAAAAAAGAGCTTCCTCTGCTAGAATGATGGAAGGACTGGCCTGAGGAATTTTTAAGGAGAAGGCAGGGAGAGCAGCCTCTTGGCAGCCCTAGGCTATTAACATTGTGCAATCTCATTGGGAATGAAGAAACACAGGAGGAAGTATAGGCGATTAGGACCATTTGGATTGCATGCTATAAACATAAGAAGGCTCGGAACCTGTTGTCCAGAGGGAGACCGCTGTCAATTCAGATTTGGTTGCCAGGAATAAGGGGACCAAAGAAAGAGAGGTAGAAAGTGAAAATTTGGGATTTTAGATACACAGAATAGATGATAGGTGGAGAATGAGGCTTCAGAAAAGACTTTATGAGTGGCGGTGCCCAAAATGCAATTCTAAAATGTGAAAGAAAACAGGAGTGTTTCAACTACTCTCTGAGAGACGCAGTGTGGAAGCATGCATGAATGATGGATTTCCCATTTGCTGCTCCTTCCCCTCAGGAAATGGAATTCTAGGGTCATAGTTAACCCCACGGGCTCTTTCTCCCAAGTGAAATTTAAGTTCACAGATGGGAAACTTGAGACAACTGACATGGATTGACTAGCATCTCAGTGAAGCTGAAACCAAGAAGCATTTTTTCTTTTCCTCTCTGCTGTTTTCTTTGTTATAGTTTGTGGCTGGTAAGAATCATATAGGTCTAGATTTTAGTATTTCCTGATTTGATTGCGTTGGTTTTGTTTGGGAAATGCTATTTAAAAGTAATTGATGCTTATATTGTAAGTTGCTGAAGGAGTGGTCACATTAATTCTGGAATTTAATTGTGTTTTGTAATTTTTTGTGAGTGTGAGGCTTGCAATCATATTCTTTATGCACCATGCGGCACCACTGGTATTTAGGAAAAGTCAGCACATGAAATGTTTGGGGTCAGAGACAATTTTGTACGTGCTAAAGGAGCTACATTAATTCCAATGGAAGATTGGAGGGGATCTATTTTTAGCATTGTAGCTTGCTTAAGCCTGTCACTGTGATAGCTAGTGTTTGCCAAACATGGGACACTGTTCCACACTGCATTAGTAGCTTTCTAAGAGTGTTCTTGGGCAAATAAGTTTGAGAAAAACTGTCTTGGGCAGACTTATCCAATCTTTTCTTTCCTACGAGACTTCTCAGTTTTTAATCTGTTAATGTGCAATTTTAAATGCCAAGAGGAAAATATACAATGCAGTATTTCTGTGATATTTTTGGTCACAGGATACTTTAATATGGCATACCAATTAACATCCTTTAAACAGTTTCTTAGGAAAAGAGTTTGAGAAACATGAAGCTATGAGAAGGGACTTGGCTACTGTTTCCTGTTTAGCTCATATTCTGGGGCTTTGGACAAAAGCTTCTTAGTAATAAAAAAGGCACATTTATCTGGCTTTGAGCTCTGTGTCTATATCCCTTGGGCATCTTGCAAGGGGGCTAGGGTAGTTTGCAGTCAAATGCTCTACCACTGAGCTATACTCCCATGCCAGGGCTAGGGTAGTTTGGATGGAGGGAATGGAAGGGAAAGGTACAGTATGGCTATGGAAGGATACAGGCATTCAGAAATCTTGCATCCTGGCCAAATACTTTTTCAGTTCCACCTTTGATACAACTTACTGAATCAGAGAGATCTGGGTTGAAATTAGAGTTGTACTAGTTAACAAGGTGACTATGGGGAATGTCACTTAACCTTTAATCTTCAGTTTCTTCATCTATAAAATTGGAGAAATATAACTAACTCATTATATTATCATTTTAAGGACTACTAACAACCTACCTGGCACAAAATAAGCACTCAGTAAGTATTCACTGAACAAATGCACCTAGTTTAGTGCCTGGTATATAATCCTCAACAAATGGAAAATTTTATAATTACTACTATCATTATGAGGTCTGAATCCCAAATATAAATGTGGTCAGAACAGGGATCAGTGTTGAGGAAGATACACTTACTAACCCTAAATTTTAGACATGCTTATGGGTATTTTTTGAAGAGATCACTTACGAGTCTAAATTATCATAGAGCTAATTCTAGACTTATAACATCTCATAAGGAAGGATTATGTGCCCAGAGAGGGGAGGAACAAACTACCATGGAACCAGGACAGTAGATGTCTTAGTATTGCTTGTGCTGGGGGAATTTATGGGCTCAAATATGAATAAAAAGTTCTCTGCCTACATCAAACTATCCTACACACCAATGCCAGAGGATCTTCCCAAAGCTCAATATGCCAGTGTGCTGTCCAAAACCTTTAATATTTGCCTATTAACTGGTTATGTAACTCCTACCATCTCTTTAAAGACCATTTCAATCCCATATATTCCATCATTCCATGATGAAAAGACTTATTCAATCTATGGTGACCATCAAAAACCACACCTTTCTCAGCGTTCTTGTAGTATTCTACATTAATCACTCATTTGATAATTAATACTTACTCTCTTCCTCCCCTCCCCAACCCTCCATTAATACATTTATGTCGGGTCTCTCTGACTAGACTGTAAACAGGTCTATGTTTATTCCTTTTGGCTCAAGGGTGAAATATTGCAGACAGTAAAGCCACATTTCTTCAGACTGTAGTAAAGTTTTTCAGAAAACTGGCAAAATTTAGCTTATTTTTCTGCAAAAATACAATTATCTGACACAGGCGTGGATATAAAAACAAAAGGACATTAAAAAAAATTTTTGAAATGTATTTTAGAATTTGGGAGAAGTTACAATCAGTTACCACTAGATGGAGGAAGTGATTTTCTTAGTCTGAGTGAATTTAAAGTTTTTCATTTGAAGAATTATGAATGTTTGTTCAGACCTCAGGTGGTTATCACTGGCAATTTATCAGATTATCAATAGAAGACTAGCCTTCATAATTTAATGAAAAGTATTTTTTATCTTCCTTTCTCAAACCCCACTCCTAACAAAGGCAAACTAAAAATAAAGCAAACAAATATAAGTACTAGGGTGAAATAAGATTGCCTATAATAAGTGATTTAAAATATACTTTTGGCGGGGAGGGTATAGCTCAGTGGTAGAGCGCATGCTTAGCATGCCCAAGGTCTTGGATTCAATCCCCAGTACCTCCATTAAAATAAATAAACCTAATCACCTCCCCCCTCAAAAAAATTTAAAAAATATATATATTTACCTGTAGACTCCAGGAGAAATTTCAGATGATTTCATTGCACATTAGCATAATTAACATTTTTTTACAACAAGATAAGACAAATGTGCTGACATTTCTAGACCTTTCCAAGTCTTTCAGGGCAACATGCTGTTTGACTGTATTTATTGCTATTGTTGCGTGTTTATAATATGACAGCATTTTAGACATCAAACACGACAACTTTTGCTTCAATTGACTTTTGTTTTGAAAAGCCCTTTGTATTCCTTCAGGAGGGTAAACTTGCAACTTAGAAAAAAATGAAATCTATATAACTGAAAATCACTTTTCACTAAGGGCAAAATTGATATCATTGCAACTGGTTAGAAAGTGAAACCCTTCACCTTTCTCTCTTTCCTCCTTTTTTCTTTTGGTAAATGTTGTTACTTTTATATAACTCTAGCAGAATTGTTAGAATTATCATAAATGAGCTTTTGCGCATGCTGTTATTTCATCTTCTGTAAAAAATTTCAATCATATTCTTAATGTTTCTGTTTCCAAGCCAACTGTTTAATGCGCAAGGCTTTATTTCAGACTGCAGCTCAGACTATTCATTTATGCTAACAGTAGAGCTTGAACAATACTGTAAATTAAAGAAAATGTAATTTTGGGATTTGTCTTATAATTTACCATTTTCAAAAAGCACTCTCTTGAGAAATTAATAGCTTAAATATTACTGGAATAATGAGGATCAAGTTTGAGGGAAATATAGCTTGAAAGTCTATTACTGAAAATGATGGAAATAGGCATTTTTGTGTTGCTATCTGAGCAAATATAATACCATACCATTTATCTCTAATTATCCCTAAGAAAAAGAACAAGAAGCACGGAAAAAACAAAGAGTAAAGATTTAAATGGATCTGTTATTCTCCTGCTTTCCCTTACCTACTATTTCTGTGATGATAAATATTAACAAAAATCAGCAAAGAGAACTAGAGAGTAAAAACAGAAGGCTGATATAGTCTTTGGGTCAACAAAGAGGTTCTACTTAGCACATCGAAAAATCTTGGGCCTATTATTCAGGGAAAATATCCTCACATATAATCCAAATGTTCATTTTCAAATCCATTCATGTTCAATGAAGTGTGTGATTTTTCTATTCAAGTTAAAGAAAGCCAGATTGAGAATTTATCTAAATTCAGCTAATTACATTTGGTCAAGCATTGTCCTTGGCACAATTATTCTCCAGATCTACATTTTTGTACTTTTAATCAGCTGTGGCTGCAGGGGCCATTGGCTGCAAAAATAGAAATTTTAATTACCTCAGAACACAGTGCTACCACTAGACCTTTATATTTTTGTGTCTCCTTTTCCTGTCCAAATAAATGGTTTGGTTTATGCAACAAATGTGTCCTAAAGAGGTAAAACAGGGACAAACAACATGGAACAGTTCAGTGAGACTAATCTGTATCTTAATTCAGCTCTGTAAAGTTTAGCACTTCATTTCTGAATGGTAGGTAGCTTTTGACAGCCATTTGCATTGTGTCTCTTATGGCAGAGTCATCATTTGGGCTGGGTACTTTCACCACCACCCAAGTACTTTTTAAATTATACCACAAGAAATTGACACATTGTCTTGATGCATTTATAGCTGTGATCTTGGAGCTCTGATGCCTCACTTACCACCACCCTCCCTCACTTGTGAGAAAGACTTCTCTCCTTTGTAAAGACAGGGATGTGAAACAGAAAAGAAGCAGGCAGAAGTTTTACACCTCCTCTTGTCACTTTGGATGACTCACTAAGCTTGGGAGGCTGTATGCCCTGTATCAATACAATTACATAATCATTACCTGTAAGTTAAATCACTTCACACACCCACTGGCAAAAATATAACAATAAAGCTATTCTTATGATTTTTTCCTCTTCAAAGTAATTATATACAGTTAAGAAACTAAACTACATTCAAACTAATGTAACTTCAAACATTACCTTTCCCCTTATAAAACTTTTTGCTCCTCTTATCCTGCACTACACTGAATTAAAAAAAAAAAAACTAATTACAGTGAAGAGATAAAATGAATCTCGCAGCTGTTCAGCAGATATGTTCAGGAAAAAAAAAAGGGGAAACTGGTAGCATTTTCATATTGCCTACCAGGTAGTAGGTGCTCAAAAAGCACTCATTGAAACAATGTTAAATATACACATTTCTTTCTAAATGAATTGAAAAATACCAAGATTTTCAAGAATAAAAATTTACTTAGGGGATCATTTTTTTTTTTTTTTTACAATAAATGCAAGTATTGGTTGAAAATTAGTGTGCCTAAGTTCTGGTCATTTAAAGAATTTAGTGATAGCAAAGGAAGCCATGTAACCTCCAAGGACATGGGTTTCAATCCAACACAGGTTGCCATAGAAAGTTGATAACATTTGACAACTGCTTTGTGAAATGAGCTGGTCTTGGTCCAGGGGACAGATGTTCATATCACAAAATGCTCTAATTGGCAGTCTTAGCAGAGGAGCCAAAAATTGAAAGGGCCTGGAATCTGAACCCGTTTCTCACTCTCTAGAGGGGTAGACAGAGGTTCACTCATAAAGGAAGCTTAGAATTGCTGGTGGGAATCGTATACATATATATATGTTTTATGGATAAACAGAGGACTTTGTGTTTCAAAGCTGTCAGTCTAATTTTTCAATATACTCAAGTAGTTTTAATAAGGCCTTCCCAAGTTGATGCAAATGTTCCTTGCCTTTTGCTTAAAATTAATGATTCTAATCTCACATACTGTTAAGGAAAAACTAGAGATGGAGACTATTTAAAGCAGTAGAAACAGATTTTATTCAGGAACTACTGCAATATGGGAAATGAGACCTCAATATAGAACTGGGCTCAAGTTTAACTACAGCATGGGGAAGTAAGAATTTACAGCCAAGGAGAAGAGTGGAGGGTCAGTAGATGGAAAATTACTTAAAGGAAACATTGAGGGTAAGGGACAATTTTGGCTAAACCGACTTGGTAGTATTCTTAAGACAGGCCAGGGTGGTCAGATATCACCTGGGGAAAGTAGGGGGAATAGGAATTTGATCAAATATTGAGGGTGGAGATTCTTACAAAACTGACTGAATAGAGTTTTTGCTAAAGTTGGGAGACATAAAGATAGACAGGGAAGGCAAAGGTTGAGGCCCTACTTGAGAAGAGAGTTCAGGGGAGCCTGACTAAGGTTTGGTCAAGGAGAGAGTCTTTGTCAATGTACTAGTGCATTTCTCATTTCAAATGTATACTATTGTGGGACTGAATGACTGTCACTAGTCAACTAAAAATATCACACATGCCATGAAAACTGGCAAGTAAAATTCAATAAATGCTTGAATTTAGAATATTTTGCCTGTAGCTCAAAATATGCCTAATTTGCTACAGCTTTTCTGTGTACTACATTGGAGCAGATACTCCCAAGGCCTGGGAAATCAGATGGACTGAATTACTGTACATACCTTTTCACAGTTAATGACAAAGCAACAGGCTTGATCAGGGTCTTCATACTGAATAATGACAAATGACTGCCTACTGGTATGATTTTAGGAGTGATGAAAATGCCTACTGTCTCTATGTGCTTAAAATTCTAGGCCTGAAGTGTTGTTCTTTTAGCTTTGGTTTTGATTTCTTTGGGAGAGGTCACTTTCTAAACCATGTTCCATAGAACATTGCTTTAGCTATCTCCTAAAAACCACCCCCTAAATATGCACGCACGCGCACACACACACACACACACACACACACACACAAACATATACATGTATGTGATTCCACAGTCATATAAATTTGGGAAACACTTCATCAAGTAATGTTAAATAAGTTTGTTTATGCAAAATTCACAGTCTTTCACATACAAATATGTCTTTTGACTCTCGAAGAAGAGAGAGTATGCAGCATTTCATATAACACAGCTAAAGACTAGAAACTAGTGTTCCAAGGAACTCAGAGTGAGAAATGCTCTTCTCAGTCATTTAGAATTTGGTGTGTACTAATTGATAATTGTTATCTGTCAACAGGATTTTCAAAGGAAAGGGGGAAAATAGGCAAAGTTTGTTACCTGAAATTACTGGAGACTGTTTCCCTACAATTTTGCTGACATCAAAACACCATTAAAAAAATAAAACCTTCCTCAGGATGAAAATGATTTGCCTTTTGAGAAGTTTAGTTTAGTAGATTCTCAGTAGTACATTGCTCCTGGCAAACTATTTTCAGTAAATCATCAGGACAGTATGATTTCCTGCTATCAATTTTCTTTGAAATATTAATTAGATGAGTAAGCACTAGTCAGAGTCCTCAGTGCCCTTTCTCTTTCAGCCTGCAGTGTTTCCGCTCTGCTTGGGATAATCATGGAAAGCTTCTACCAGTAATATGTGGGGAGTGGAGGAGAAACATACTGGAAATGTATCGACTAGAACTTATCTGTGGAAAATTCTTCCAATCATCATATGTGGAAAATGGTAGGATTTGGTTCTCACTGACTCCAATCAAAACGAAATTTTTCACTTGTCAGGAATATATTTGAAAATGGAGCAGAGACAATTGCAAATGTACCACTCATTTTGTTCTTTACTAATAGAAATTGCATGAGATAGGACTCGTTTCATATTCTTGTTTGTAGGGCACAACCTTGTATCAGTACTGTTATTCTTTTTACAGAGAATATTGTAAAATAATTGCCATATGAAGAAGGATTCAAAGAATATGAAGCCAAAAGATGTGGGGGAAAATTATCATAGAGATATGTCAGCTAGTTAATTTAAAAAATACTATTTTTCTGGTATTTGATATATATATATTTATAGCATTTGTGAGCTTTAAATTTTTTTCAACCTGTTTGATTGTTTTTGTTAAAAATAAATATTGACTTCATATTTAATTTTGTACTGTTTAGCTTTAGGCACCTCAAAACCTGGATTTATCCCTTATATACTGCTTATAAAATGAATTAAAATGGCATTCTTTTGTATATTCCATTATATTGATCTAACATGCTTTAGGTTAAAAAATCAGAAAACAATTCCATTTGTCTGTCTTTGTCTCCCTCCATTTAAAAGGAACATTTAGTTGATAATAGTTAACTTTAAAAAAAGTTGTCATAGTCCCTCACAAAGACGTGTGTTTGACTGGGTGAAGAAGGGGAGCTAAAAGTACAACTAGAAATGAGGAAGATGATGGGAAGATAAAAAGAGAGAGAGTGAAATTTGAAAAGGAGAAGAATATAAGGCAGAAGAGAAATAGAAAATTAAGGAATTAGCAGAGAACAGAAAAAAGAAAGGCAAGAGAAGAAGTGAGGATGGATAAAATATCAACTGGCTTCATAAATAATTACGGACAACTGACTTCCATCACTTACAATCTACTACTATAAGTAGGATACATAGTGCAATGATTTATTTTAGGGGGCTTTATTCCTTTGTGAGTTTTATCCTCTCTGTTTTACACCATACACACTACCCTCTCATGTGATCTGATACTCATTCATACTAAAGCAATAGAGATCAAGTGTGCTATACAGATGGTACACGAAAAGATGCTCAATATTGCTAATTATCAAAGAAATGCAAATTGAAACTACAATGAGGAGGAAGGGTATAGCTCAAGTGGTAGAGCACATGCTCAGCACCCAAGAGGTCAGGGGTTCAATCCCCAGTAACGCCTCCAAGCGGAAATCAATGAAGAAACCTAATTACCTCCCTCTCATAAAACAAACAATACAAGCCAAAACTACAATGAGGTATCATCTCACGCTGGTCAGAATGGCCATCATTAAGAAGCATGCAAATAATAAATGCTGGAGAGGGTGTGGAGAAAAGGGAACCCTCTTACACTGTTGGTGGGATCATAAACTGGGGCAGCCACTATAGAGAACAGTATAAGTTTCCTTAAAAAACTAAAAATAGAGTTACCATATGATCCAGCAATCCCACTCCTGGGCAAATATCCAAAGAAAACTCTGATTTGAAAAGATACATGCATCCCAATGTTCATAGCAGCACTATTTACAATAGCCAAGACATCAAAGCAACTTCAATGTTCATTGACAAAAGACTGGATAAAGAAGCTGTAGTATATTTATACAATGGAATACATACTCAGCCGTAAAAAAAGAATGAAATAATGCCTTCTGCAGCAACATGGAGGGACCTGGAGATCATCATTCTAAGTGAAGTAATTCATACAGAGAAAGACAAATATATGATATCACTTATATGTGGAATCTAAAAAAGAAATATACAACTGAACCACTATGCTATACACTAGAAAGTAACACAAAATTGTAAATCAACTAAATTTTAATTTAAAAAAAAAGAAAAAAAACTGTGCTATATAGGAACTTAGGAATTACCACACTAGGTGAGATTTATGGTCCATCAACTCAGTGTTTTGTTTAAATGGTGCCTCCAAGGTATAGGAGAAAGTGTTTTCACACTGTGTTTAGTAGATTTGAAACTGCTAGAAGTATTCGTTATCTCAAATACTTTGCAAGGAGAAAGCTAAACCAAGAGAGTCTGAAGTTTTCTGTTTATCAAGGGAAACTAAGTAATACAGGACTGGTAAATTAGTTCACTTACAGCTTAAGCGAGCAAACTTAATTTCCCAGAACAAACATAGTCTACAGATTATGTGGAAAAGTACAATTTATCTTAAAAATGTTTATTGCATATTTTGTGATTAAAAACACTTAATGTTTTACAACAATTGGGAAAAAAGGTGTAATTCATGACCTGGTGAAATCTTTGCATCATTGAATCTTCTGACCCTTCGTTTTTTCCATTTTTATTGGTGGCAACATGATCTTGCCAATTACTAAAACCATAAACTTAGGAGTCCTCCCAAATTTCTGCCCCCTCAGTCACAACATCCAACTGGTCACTAAGTCCTGATATTTCTACCTTCTTAATGTTTCTGAAATTGTGTCTTTCTCTTTAATTTCATATCCACTGCTCCAGTTCAAGCTCTTATTATCACTTGCTTAGGCTATTGCAGTCGCATCCTAACTGATCTTATTTCTTTGGGACAATCATCTAATGCAGGGATTGGAAAACTATATATCTCATGGGCCAAATACAGCTTGTTGTCTTTTTTTTTTTTAAATAAAGCTTTATTGGAATATAGCCATGACTATTCATTTACCTGTTGTCTATTGCTGCTTTCAAGCTACAATGGCACAGTTGAGTAGCTAAGAGAAAGACTGCAAGGCCCATAAAACCCAAAATATTTACCATCTGGTCCTTTATAAAGTTTGCTAATATCTGATTAATCCTTCTCCACTCTGCAGCCAGAGTGATATTTCAAAAACTCAAATATGATCATTGCTCCTGCTTAAAATCTTGCCACTATCTTCCCATAATCCACAGAATATAATTCAGATACTTGTATATCAAGTATAATTCACAAGAACATTATTTTTTGGCCCCTGTCTACTTTTCTAGTCTCATTTTCTGTCATTTCTCTACTTCCTTACTGTATTCTGTTATAATAAAGTACTTGCAATGCCCTGGACTTGAGATGTTTTTCCTCAAGTTCTTACTTCTGGCAAAGACAGCCATCTTTCAAACTCATGCATAACTGTTGATCCTTAAGTAGACTTCTCGATTACTCAAAGGAGAAATAAATCCTTTCTATGAATTTATCATTTGTTTTAATACTTATCACCAGTAGCACTTATTTTAATTTGTTGTTTTTAATTACCTCTTTGTCTTCCCTAATAGACTCTGAGCCTTTGGAGGATCAGGATGGTTTATTCTAGTACCCCTTGTGCCTCATGCAGTGCCTTAAATATAATAAAGTTATGAAACACTTGCTGAATAAATGAATGTAGAAACTTTAGTTGAATCTTCCTTGAATAAACTTTAGTGTAATCTGTGGAAAAGAGAACTTTTCCCCACAAAAACCTGAAAACACTACTGAATGTTTTTATGCCAAAATTTGCTGATGATTGTAAAAGTAAAATGAAAACACCACACTTTTTCATAAATTTATGTAGCAGAAATAAAAATCAATTTTTTAAAATCAGAAGAATGAAAAAAAATTTTAATGATAAAAGCAAGGAAATGGTTTTGTTATTGATTGTGACTATAAACATACTATTATTTAATTAATTAAATAAAGCTGGAAGTGTCACACTACCTGACTTCAGACTATACCACAAAGCTACTGTCATCAAACAGCATGGTACTGACACAAAAAACAGACACATAGATCAACGGAACAGGATAGAAAGTCCAGAAATAAACCCATGCACTTATGGTCAATTAATACATAACAAGGGAGGCAAGAATATACAACTGGAGAAAAGACAGTCTCTTCAATAAGTGGTGCTGGGAAAACTGGACAGCTACATGTAAAACAACGAGATTAGAACACTATCTCACACCATATACAAAAATAAACTTAAAATAGATAAAGATCTCAATGTAAGACCTGAAACCATAAAAGAAAACATAGGCAGAACACTCTATTACATAAATTAAAGCAATTTTTTTGGATCCATCTCCTAAGGTAAAGGAAACAGAAGCAAAAATAAACAAATGGGACCTAATTTAACCCAAAAGTTTTGCATAGCAAAGGAAACCATCAACAAAATGAAAAGACAATGTACTGAATGGGAGAAAACATTAGCAAATAGTATGATTGATAAAGGGGTTAATATTCAAAATATATAAACAGCTCATACAAGTCTATATAAACAGCTCATACAAGTCAATATAAAAAAAAAAACCCAACAAAAAAAACCTGATTAAAAATGGACGGAAGACTGACTGGAATAGAGAAGACACAAAAATGGCCAACAGGCACATGAAAAGATGCAAACATTGCTAATTATCAGAGAGATGGAAATCAAATCCATAAACAGTTATCACCTCGTATCTGTCAAAATGGCTACCATCAAAAAGAATGCCATAACAAATGTTGGTAAGGGTGTAGAGAAAAGAGAACCCTCACACATTTTTGGTGGAAATGTATATTGGTGCAGCAACTGTGGAAAACAGTATGGAGTTTCCGCAAAAAACTAAAAACAGAACTACCATATGACTAAGCAATTCCACTCCTGGGTATATATCTGACAAAACACCCCCCCAATAATTTGAAAAAATACATGGATCCCAATGTTCATAGCAGTATTATTTACAATAGCCAATATATGGAAGCAACCTAAGTGCCCATCAACACATGAATAGATAAAGAAGGTGTGAGATATATATATAAAGGAATATTACTTAGCCATAAAAAGAATGAAATTTTGCCATTTGCACAAACAGATGAATCTAAAGGGTATTATGCTTAGTGAAGTAAGTCTGACAGAGAAGGACAAATACTGTATGGTATCACTTATGTAGGGAATCTAAAAAATAAACAAATGAATGAATATAACAAAACAGAAACAGACTCATAGATCTAGAGAACAAACTGTTGGGGGGAGAGAGGGGCAAGATAGGGTAGAGGATTAAGAGGTACAAACTACTGTTTATAAAATAAATGAGCAACAGGGATATATTGTACAGCACATGGAATGTAGCCAATATTTTATAAGAACTTTAAATGGAGTATAACCTATAAAAATTTTGAATCACTATGTTATACATCTGAAACTAATATGCTATTATAAATCAACTATACCTTAATAAATTTTTTAAATAAAAAAATTACATTGCTAAAGTTGAATTCATTAAAAGACTCAATTTGACCTTATAAAATAAATGATTTTTTACCTTCTAATAATGCTTTACCAGGTTTTACAGACGGAGCTAACAGCACAAAATAATGTTACAATTTGAGAGACTCTCTTAAATTGTAGGCTAAATTAAATTAAAGGCTCTGAGTCCAGATAACCTACAGGTAATGAATATACCTATCAGAGCACATAAAACACATTGCACAGTAACTAGCCATGCAAAAACAATGATATAATACTAACTGGAAAAAAGGAAAATGTAAGAATATATATTAGATTTAGGCTTCTAGAAATGGCAGAGTAACTTTGCCAGCATAATCTCTTGCAGATAACAACTATAATATGTATGAACAAATATACTTAACCTCCCTAACTATTTGAAAGTACTGGAGAACAACAAAGCTCTCAGATACTGGAAGGCATCTACTCTTGAAAGATAAAACTGCCATCAGTGATATTTGTGAGTATGTACCTTTTTGTCTTAGAGTACATCCCAATCTGCACCAGGCTGTGGGTAACAGAAATTTGCAATTTTACTGGCTTGGGATAAAAGAGGACAGAGTTCTAAGCTAGCAGACAAGATGGAAAATTCAGGGCTGGGGAATCCTGGAAGAGACAGAGGTACAGAGAAAGTGAATCTCAGAATCTGTGTACAAACTCCACCTGTTTGACCACTAAACTGCACCTCCCCTGCTGAGCCTAATGAAAAAGCAGCAGCTGGAAGAGGAAAGACATGGGAAGAGGTTCTAGCTGCTGCCCATTATAAGGGAGCTACAGTTTGAATTTTAAGTCCAGCCAAGTTAACTACCTGCTAGAACAAAATTAATACTCCCCAGAGGAATATAGCTGAGTACAGTCCCTACAATATAGTTTTCCATAATGTCCAGTATACAATAAAAACACCATATTTGCAGAAATATAGGGAAATGTAATCCACAGTCAAAAGAAAAAGCAGTTATTAAAATCTAGTCCCATAATGATTCAGATGCTGCACTTAAAAAAAAAGATTTTACAGCTGCGGTTACAAATACATTAAATTTAGAGGAAAATATAATTGGTTAACAAATGAGAAATTTTAGCAGAGAACTAGAAACCAAAAAAAACCCAAAAAACCAAAAAAAGAACCAAATAAAAATGATAGAACTGGAAAATACATTAACTAAAATTAAAAATTCGCTGGATAAGGTTAAAAGCAGATTAGAAGTGTCATAAAAAAAGTACTTGAGGACATAGTAATAGACGTTATTAATTTGAAGGGCAGGGAAAAGCAGATTAAAGGAAAATGAACAAGAGCAAGTAAAACAATATAAAAGGTCTAACATACATGCAACTAAAGTTCCAGAAGGTGAGAATGAAACTGAAGCAGAAAACAAGAACAAAAACAAAAAACCACTTTGAAGATTAATGGTTAAAATTTACAAAATTTTAAAAAACATGAACTTGTAGCTAGATCCAAGAAAAAAGAAACCCCATAAAACACTGTTAAAAAGAAAACTACATCAAGGGACATCATAGTCAAACTGATGAACTACAAAGATAAACAGAAAATCTTGAAAGTAGCCAGAGAAGAATAATATATCAGGGAAACAATGATAAACACTTCTTTTTTTTTTTATACAACAATAAGCATTCTCATTTTACTACCTTCTCATCTATAACAACTGAGATCATCTGACAATGGAACAATATCTTAAAAGCACTGAAAGAAGAAAAAGAAATACTCAGCCAGGAATTGTAAAGCTAGAGAAACTACCCATCAGAAATAAAGGTGAAATAAAGACATTTGAGGATAAAAACAGAGAATTTGCTACCACAAGACTGCACTATAGAACTGCTAAAGAAAGTTCTTTATGTTGAAGGGAAATGACAGCATCGTAACATGCATTTATAGGAACAGATGAAGAGCATTCGAAATGAGAAATATTTGAGTATATATAAAAGGCTATATGTATTTTTTTCAGACATTATTAAAAGCAAAAATTATTGTACCTCTTTCTGTGTTATTGTCTTTTATAACAACTATAGCAAAAGGATAAGGGGGTAAATAAAACTATATTTTTGCAAGATCCCCACTTTTTACATGAAATATGATACTGACTCAACATAGAATGTGATAAATTAAAGATGTATATTCCTAGATCAACCACTAGAAATAGAGTTATAGCTGGAAAACAAATATCAGAATGGTAGCTGTAAGTCCAAGCATGTGAATAATTATACTAAGTATGGTTGGATTTAGGTCTAGCATTAAATATCCTTATTGGGCTAAATACTCCTGTTAAAAAACTAAGCTTGTCAGACTGGTTAAAAAAATGAAGATCCTATTATATGCTATCCATAAGAGATACGCTTTAAAAAAGAAAAACAAATAATTTGCAAAGAAAGGATGGGGAAAGTATATATCAGGCAAACAATAAGCATAAAATGTATGTTGGGTAAAAACAGTGATAGAAATAGTGTCTAATGGAATATTACATAGCAATGAAAACAAAATTACTATGTGTAACAATATGGATGTCTCTCACAAAAAATGTTGAATGAAAAGCCAGTCACATGAAAAAAATGATGTTTGTTTTCAGCACAGTGATTATCTTTGGGGAGGAGGGTGGGAATAGAGCTGGATGAGGGCATAAGGGAACCTTTGCAATGCTGAATAAAATTCTCCTTTCTTGACCTGGGTGCTCTTTTTATGGATGATTTTTTTCATGATCTTTGTGATAATTTATGAAACACTTAAGATTTGTATACTCTTCTCCTTTCATATTATACTTCAATAATAATGTTTATTTATAAAAATAGGCCAGGATCAAGCTATGTAATCTAGAAAGATACTATACAATTAATGATTCATTTCACTAAGAAAAGCATATCAGTGCAAAGAAAGGGTATACTTTAAGGCAAATAATTAAAAGCAATGTACAACTAAAAAAATCAAGTTTTTGAAAATCTCCATAGTTTGAAGCTATGGATAGTGAAACTCAATTATGGGTTATGCTATAGAATCCTTTGTAAATGTTTCTGAAGTTCATTACAAAAAAAATAGTACCATAAATAAGAAGATCAATTTAATTTTATATATCTTGAATTTGTAATAATATTTTTATTACCATCCTTGCTCTTCAAGATTGCCTTCTTTCTACATTCTTTTGCAAACCACTTGTAAATTTGCACTGTTGCAGATAATATGCATAATAAGAAGCATTACATTTTTCTGTGCCTAATGTCTTTGTGATATTATGACTCAGAACTGTCAACTCCCATTTCTAAGTTCATGTTTTTGGTGTCAGAGATCTATAATTATTTGCATGTTTGAGACAGAAAAATTTTTGGGTGATCATTATTTAATTAACTCAGTTTAGCTGGCTATTTTTCAAGCCTCCTCCTCAATACACAAGGTTATCTGATGTTTCGCTTAATGATATTTTGCCAAAGCACAAGCCTTCAGCTCCTCTTTCATCATTAGTTCCCCTGAGCCAATAGCTGCAGGGCTACAGCTCTACTTTCTGAATTTATTTTCTTCCAGCTTTAGCTGTCTAAGAATTAATTGCTAAATTCTCTACTGATTCTTAGCAAATTATTTACTTTCCTTTTGAGTTCCAAATCCTTCTTTTTCTGATATTCCCATTCAGAGTGACTCCAGTTCGAATATGTATTGAAATTTCTACGGTTTTCAGAAAGGTATGTTAAAATAAACCCAGATATTCTAGAATTACACATAAGGGTTACTTGTAGTAGGCAATAGTACCATATACCATATTAACAATGACCATTTCTGGCTCTTAGAATTCTAGGCTATTTTCTCTCCTCCTTTTTACTATTAACCATTTCCAATTTTGCATGCCAATTATCTTTATAATCAGACAAAAAAGTTGCTAAAACATAGTCAGCCAGCAGTTGTGATATGTTGGAACTGCTCTTACTAGATGGGGGAGCAGATTATGTGCCCTTCTCGATTTCTGAGAGTGATCTTACGTTGGTAGGCTGAAATCAGCCTTGGGAGCATTAACCCCATGGAAATTGGCCACATTAAAAATCAGGGCTTTAGTTATAGAGATTCTGCTTACCAGTACACCATATGCAACCAGCATCTCTATATGAACTGAAATGGTGGTCAGTTGGCTCTTTAAACAACTAGAAAGTTCATAGAAACTCAAGAGTTGGAGCAGGGTTGCCATTATATATCACTCATTTTGGCAAAAATCAACCACAAGTGACCTTGGTGTATGGCTCACTGGAAATGAAAACATGAATATGTTGGCTGACTGGGTAGCAAATTCTGGGATGAGAAGAGCAATTGCAGCTCTCCATTCATTGGCTCACTGTAAACGAAGCTACCAAAAGACCTGAGAATTATTTTGTTCCTTACCTAAGAAATCTTACCATCTTTATTGAAGTATAACCAGAAAACATAAGTTTATATTTTAGCTTTATTTGTGATTTAGATTATATATTAGTGTTGTGAATCACTAGAATGTGACAAAATTTATCACCTAAAGTCTCCTTCTTTGGCAGCTTTTTAGGTAACAGAATGCTGGATTTTTGGTTTGGCTTTATTCTTCCTGAAGGCAGAAGGTAAATTACATGGTATTTTCATGATTTCCTTCAGGCTTTTGTGCCTATAAAAACTGTTTTTGGTAGACATATTTTTGTAAGAATTATATTTACTTAAAAATAGTGAGAGAAATGATGTTTTCTGCTTAATCAGAGTTACTGGGTCTTATTCTGGTGCTTTTCTCACCATCGTAGTATCAGGGAAAAAGATTACTTGCTGAGGATGCATTATTATTATTCATAGCAATATTTAATGACACAAAAATAGAAATGTTGATACTCAGTTTTAACGTACTAATCAAAACGATTGGAAATTGCTTAAGTGGACCAATTTTGATTCTAAATGCAGAAGACTTCTAACTCAATACTAAGCAAGAAATGTGCTAGAGCCTAATGATCAGAATGTTGTGCTTGGAAGTGATCAAACTTGGAATTTAATTTGGTTAGATAAACAGAAATTGTAAGTTTTTTGTTTGTTTGTTTTGTAAATGTGGTGTCCACTCTTTTGAAACTAGAGAATACTGGGGAGACATACAGCGCTGACTCTCAAGGAGGTCGAAGACTAGTTGAAGGTGCTGTCATGTAAACAAAAAAGGCACCATTGTTAGAGACTTACCCAGATCCCCAAAGCACTAGATTCATTTCTGTAAAGTGTGTCTATTTGCCTAAGCTCTCAGAACCCTGAAAAAACAGATTTCCTGGTTGTCTACCATTATCATTTAATAACTACTACACTTGAAAGTATTTTTTATGCCAAAGTAATTGGTCAACTCAGGAGAAACAATCCAGTTATATGGTACAATAAAAAATATTACTGACATTGGTTGTTTTGTAAAATTCAAAGAAAACAATGAATTGATTTATTTAAATGTTCATTAGAGTTTGTTAGAGTATCTGCATAACGGTTTTTCTGATTCTGTACTGGCTATTTGACATAATGAGTAGAGTGAACCTTCAGGATCCTGAAAATACAGCCATTGTGGTAGAGAAGACAGGAAAATAGACATGCCATCCCGTGCAGGTAAAGGCAAAATGAGTGGCCTGTGTACATGATGAGCACAACCTATTTGAAATTATCTAGACAGGAGGAGTCATGGCTAGACTTTGCTTCCATAATATTTTAGCTTAAGAGCTGAGACTATGGTGTCTTTTTAAAAGTTGTTTTGTTTAGATAGGGGTTATTATATTGAAAATATTTTTTCCAGGCATGGGGGTATAGCTCAGTGGTAGAGCATTTGACCGCAAAGTATTTTTTCCAAATATACTAAGAGTTTTATGTGATCTGTACAGTAATTAACACCACCTTAGTCTGCTAAGTAAGAGAGTAAAGAAATCATTTAAAAAAGGAAAGAGAGACAAGAAAGGAGAAATAATTTTCATAAGAAAGTAAAGCATCATCTAAAAAGAAAATTATAATGTATCTTGGTCAGAACTTTCAATGGCCTGCATGTTGTGAACAAGAAGTTCTCTGATTTCAAAGATCTTTCCCTTCTGATGATCCTCTGATCTTTACAGAAGCCACCCCAGACTGCTAGCTTAAAAAGAAAGTAAGGTTTTATGCAATAAGCCAGCTCTGTTCCTTTTGAAAAATGAAATGTGGATAAACCAAACCAATAGAGACTCTCAAATCTCACTTTAGATACTACTTTTATCCTCTACCCTGGCACGTTTAAGTGAAGTGGGCAGGGAAAATCACCCCCTGAAAGTTTCAGGTTTTCTCTTCCAGTTCTTCCTGATCTATTCCTAATTGTAAAAAAAACTAATAAAGAGCAAAATGAACAAAAGCTGTGTCCTAAGATAGGCGTCAAGAACAGTCAACAAACCTGTCAGTTTCACCCTAAAAATTAGAGCGTTATCTTTAACAACTGAGATAATAAAACAGGAAATCATAAACTGATAGCAGCATATTTTCCCCAACAGCAGAGCATCAGCAGTGACTAGGTCTGAAGTGAAATTACCTGCTCACCACAAGAAAGTATTACTGATACAACACCCAAGAGGGTTTTGGGGGTAGTGTCTCTGCAGCATTTCACGTTGAAGAAGGTATCAGTTTCAACACCTATTTCAGAAAATCTTTAGTGGCTTATTGTGTGGGTGTGCTATGGATGTAAAGATATAAATTAAGTTCTTTCTCAGTTCAATTAATTAGTTTTAAAGGGAGAACTCAGAGTTATTTAAAAGGAAGGGTTTATTTATTTATTTTTTTTGGTATTTAGTCCAGGTGATATTTATTAACAAGCAGACTGTGTGCATAAAGAATATGTTTGTATGCATGCAAAGTGGTATTTTATTGAAGAATGCAAGGTAGGTTGTCATGGAGATTAAAAGCCTTGAAGTGCTATTTACTGGTGCTAGTTATGGTTGCTGGGCACTAGGATATTAGGTTCTGGCACCCTGAATCTTTCATTGTTGTAAAAATAATTACACTTTTATCTTCACTGTAAGGGCTATTCAAGTAGGATAAATAAATACAGACACAGGAACAAATCTGACTTAAAGGTAAATATAGCAACCCTATAACCCATCCCAGTGTAAAATTATGTAGCTGTGGTTACCATACCATCAAAATGCTTGATTTTCATTGCAGGGTCATTGAAGCTGTTTATAAGATGAAATTACAAAATGCACAAAATCTGCACTTACATTAAAAGGCAAAAGAAGAATGAAAGCTATTGACCGTTAGTATGGTCACTGGTAAATATAAAGGTTTCCCTTAGAAGCAGAGGAAACAAATGAAAAGCTTGTAATATGTTTTGCTGGCATTTTCTTGAAATACTGTATTTATATGAGATTTCCAACCTCACTCTGAGCACTATGTAAAGCACAAAGTGATTTTTCTGGTGTTCTTTTCCCTTCAACGATTAGATGAAATGATCTTGACAAGTTTACCTCAGTAAGAAACTATGTATTTTCTGTATAAAGAGAATGCTTATGCCTGGCAGAGTCAGTATGGACATTTTCTTAACCAATAAATCAATAGAGAGAGTTGCAATATGGCAAACCACACAACATATACAATATAACATTGAAATTTGCAGCACTAAGTAATGTGGTTTTCAAAACTGCCTTAAGTGATGATTAACTGGAATTATATATATTTATATTTAAACTGACACCACAGAATTCTTTTAAGCCTTGACAGATATGTGGAATATTTAAATGTAGTAATTGCAGTTGCTAAACCTCCTGGGATTAACCTGCTGGAGAGATAGTGACATCTTAGGCAGAGAAAAATGATTTATACTGTGGGGGAAAAACTAAAAATGAAGTAATTCTATGTGTGTTTTATATAACACTTTGGAAAATAAGTTTATTGTAGCTAATGAATTGGTAATCTGTAATAATCTACTATATGAACAATTACACAATTTGTATAAATGTAGGCATATAATTTAGTTTTTCAATATTGATTTGTAAGTTTCACAATATAGCACAGTTCACAAGAAGTAAAACAGAAAGAGAAGTAGATCAGCACTGCATTAATGTTAATGGTAGAAATCTTGGATTTTTGTTTAAAGTTGGGTTCCAGACTACTTTATCTCCCATTAGCAGGGAATGCTGTAACACCGTACTTCTCAGTTCATTTTAGGAAGTATTTGTTCAGCACCTGTATGCTTCAAGTACATGTTTCAGTGAATTTAATTGAGGTCAAGAAGCAGAATCATTAATAAAGGGAAATAATGTTGATGTTTTCATCAAATTAAATAATTTAAAAATAAGGTCACAGTGTTCACATATCTATACACAGCAGATGTATTATTCATAAAGACTGCCTATTGCCCCTGCCGTTTAGAACTTCTGGGGAAGTTCTTTGAGCTACATACATATAACACGATCAGATAGTTTCCAGCTTGAACTTCAGAACCAATTTTAATGACCTTGACAAGATATAAATCTTTCTGCACAAGAATGGTGGGAGAAGATCTCAGCAGACCTCTGTTGGGTGGATGCTTTCAAAGTCTAAGCCTCTCTGGGATTCTGCGCATCATGTTATATCTCAAAGCTCTGAAGCACTTTCAAAATTAGCAAATTTATAGCCATAATATACCTGAGATAATCTGTTTCATATTAGGGCAAGTTGAGGTAGATATTTAGTAGAAGTGTATACTGCAGTTGTACGACAGAGAAAGAAGCCATTGTACTGAGAACCACAAATTTGGATTACAGCTGTGCTAGAAGCCAACTGAATGATTCAAAACAATTTGTTCATTGTTCTGGTGGAACAATGCTGGGCCACCGCGCAACAGAAATTGCTCCGGTGTGATTGCCATCACTGTGGCTGGAGAAAAAGGACATTTCTCTATTCAACGACTTGAGGTCTGGCTTTCCTGATTACTTTCTTCCCAGAGTCCCTACACTGTAGGAAGTCTGCTGGGCCTTTCCTAAGAACAGAGCAATACTGTCTTCATGGAACTTATAGTTAAGTAGGGGAAGGCCAGCACTGAACAAGCTATTGTAAGTGTGAGAAGATACACAACAGTTAAGCCCAGGATGCACTGAGAGTATGCATCTGCTTGGAAGAGTTGTAGATGGAGCATCTGACACCATTAAAAGGACTCCAAAGTGGATCTGTCTCTAATCTCAAACTCCTTCCAGTGTTACAGACCTATATTCAATTACATGCTTGTAGTTTCAAACTAGACAAAATTGGCTCCTCTAACCCAACATGTCTAAATCCAAATTCAGCATGTCCGTAGCCAAGCAATACTTCTTTCCAGCTTTCCCACTTCTTTTAGTGTCTCTGTCCTTCTCCCAGCCACTTACATCTGAGTCATCATCAGACATAAAATCCATCTTTCATTCCTTCATTTTTTTTCACATCCATTCTGCTGCCATGTATAAGAGATTCTATTCTGATAATGTCTCTCCTGTCTGATGATTTTTTTTTCCATTTCTGTACTCACCAGGCACTAGGCTTTCAAGTAAATTAAAAATCATCATCAGTTTATTCAATGAGTAGTTACTTGTTTACTCAACAAATACTTGAGTGCCTATTACAGACTATGCTCTGTGCTGGGAATACAATAACAAGGAAAACATCTATCGTCCTGCTTTCATGGAGTTTACAGAGACATAGATGAGGCAGAAAATAAACAAATAATCTTATAGTACACATATTATCTACAAAATATAAATGCTATGAAGGAAAAGTATGGGGTGCAATGCAAAAGATAATAGGTGTACCTGATATACTTCGGTGAGACCAAAGGGAGGAGTAGTAGTCAGGCAGAGGAGGAGTGGAAAGGAAAGCATTTTGGGTAGAGGGAAGAAGTCTTGCCAAGTTTCCATTTCTTGACAGGGTGTGGGGTCTCTGAAATTGAAAAGGAAGGCAGAAATCAGATTGTGCAGGGTATCATCAGCCTTTTAAAGAAATTCAGATTTTAATCTAAGTGAGATGGGGAGCCACTGAAGTACTTTCAGTAAGGGAGTGGAGATAGAAATGTGTATGAGACACACATAGAAAGTAGAATGAGTGGAATTTTTGGAAAGATTTTGTATATGAACAAGTAGAGGAGAGGCTAGATTTCTGACAAGGGTAATTGGGTAGATGAAAGTGTTACTTGGTGAGAGAGGGAACACAGGTTTGAAAGCCAGGATGATGAGTTCAGTTTTGAACATTTTAAGTTTGAGGAAAATAGGGATATCTAAGTTACTGGGTAGGAGGTAACTGGATATACGTACAGGTAGCTGCTGTCAAGGAGAGCACGCATCCAACAAGTGTTAAAACACAGAATCACTACACAACAAGGTAGATTATAGTTATTGCCACTTTAAACTGATGGCTCAGGGAAAACCTCATGGACAAAGTGACACTTGAGAGGTCCTTACAAGAGTGACACAATTTTGACGAATGCTGCTTGGTTGTCCACATTTGAGAATGATACACTCTAATGTTGATAGGATGTTTTCAATTTTGAGGTTGGTGTTTACTGACTAAAGTAAGAAAGTAGAGTGTGTTTGACCCTTTCTTTGAGGGCTCCTCAAGTGACAGTTTCTATAGATTTTTTTCTTTTGGGCTGGTCACTTTTTTCCAATTTCCTGCCTTGAGGTTTCAAAGTTGGCCACCCATGTTCTGGGAATCTAATGGGGAAGGGGAGTTATGGGTTTTACAGTTCTGTACATGGACTTGCAGTTGATTTCTCTGTTTTAATTATAGTGCCTCTGTCCTTAGCAGTATCTGATGACCCAAGACTGGAGTTCTTTACCTTTAACTTTCCCAGAGAGTAATTTCTGCCAAGCTAGGAGAGAAGAACTCACCTTTTCCTTGGGGAAGGGATCTGGGAGTCTTATTCCTATTTATTCTTCAACAAATTCCCCAATTCTCAGCCTTATACTGTACCACTTGCCACTTGCAAAGTTCCAGGTGCTTCTAATTTCCAAGCCTATCAAGGGTTCTGAGGGGAGTTCAGAACCAGATTGCTGCTTATGGGCTTCCTCCTCCAAGCTTAATTTAGACTTTCCCTGGCCTGCTAGATCAGTATCATCATCCACTTTCTTTTCAGCTTTCAAATTCTCTTCTGCTTCTTCTGTACTCTTCATCTTTGCATGCTATCTTCCTTCACTGCCTGCTATGTTCTCAGTGTTTGGGCCCCTTCCCTCCAATTCATAAGTTGAAATCTTAATGCCCAATGTGATGGTATTAGGAGGTGGGAACTTTGGGAGGTGATTAGATCATGAAGCCCTCATGAATGGGATTACTGCTCTTATAAAAGAGACCTCATAAAGCTCCCTAGCCCATTCAGTCACCCAAGGACAGAAGAAGTCTGCAACCCAGAAGAGGGCACTCACCTGACCATGCTGGCAACCTGTTCTCAGACTTCTATTCTCCAGAACTGAGAAATAAATTTCTGTTGTTTAGAAACTACCTAGTGTGGCATTTTGTTATGGCAGCCCAAATGGACTAAGACACTGTCACTCAGGAGGGAGTTGGAATAAACTTGAATTTAATTTGTCATGTGTAACAGTAATGCAATTTCTAAAATGTGCCTAACTAAAACAATAGTAAGTACTGGAAGATAGTTTAACAAAGTATATACTCTAATCCCTCCTATAATGTAATTGTTATTATAAAGAACTACTCCACAAACCCAGACAGTATTTTGAGTTTCAGTTATTTTACAGTTGTTTTAGTGCCATTAGTGCCTTATAAACTTTTAGGCATCCTTCTTCTCTCTTAAGACCATTTGCATCAGATAATCACTAAATTAATGAAAGCACATTTACATAAAACTGTTTTTACAGAACGGGACTACTTTGGTTAAAAAAGAAGCTAAAGCTTTTAGAGACCAAGGATCCAAGGACAAAAATAGCTACATTTAATTAACATTAAATTTGTGAAGTCAACTGATGAAAAATAATGAAATTGGGAATTTAGGCTGGTACCATGGACTTAAGTATAACTACCCTATGCTTGAGGACATGACTTGGAATGATGGTATCAGGTAATGTTGGTGGTGGGATAGGCTAAGAATGACTTCTCAAGATCTCAAGTTAATGGCAGCTTTAAGAAAATAATTGAAGGGGTGTGGCCAAGATGGCAGAGTAGGAAGATCTGAGCTTACCTTCTCCCTTAGGCACACTAACATTACAACTATATACAGAGCAACTAATTGAGGAGAAAGACGAATCTAGCAGAAAAAATCTTCAACAACTAAAGAAATAAAGAAGGAAGCACAATGAGATAGGTAGGAGGGGCAGATACAAGGTATAGTCAAGACCCACAACCCTGAGTGGGCAATCCATACTCAGGAGGATAATCACAACTGCAGATATTCTCCCCCAAGGATCGAAAGATCCAAACGCCACATAGGGCTCCCCAGCCCAGGGGTCCTGCACTGGGAAGATGACTCCCAGAATATTTGGCTTTTAAGACCAGTGGCTTACTTTCAAGAGAGCCAAAGGGCTGTGGGAAATAGAGACTTCACCTTACAAAGCACACACAAAATCTCCCACACTCCAAGACCCAGGGTGGAAGTACTAATTTGAAAGGGGCCTGGATCAGACCCATCTGCTAATCATGGAGAGCGGCCCAGAGAGCCAGGAGGCAACTGGAACTCCCCCTGGGGTCAGAGACACTGGTGGCAGTCATTTTGGGGGGCTTCTTCTATCATGAAGACACTGGTGCTGGCAAGCACCATTTTGGAATCCTCCCTCTAACTTATCAGCACCAGGAGCTGGCCCTGCTCACCAGCCTGCTACACCAGTATGGGACACCACAGGCCAGCCCAGGCAACTAGCTGGGCAAGGACACAGCCTCATCCACCGACTGGCTGGCCACCTTAATACCCCACAAGCCCCCCAGCCCCACCCACCAGCCAGCTGACACCAGCTCTGAGATGCCTACACTTATGGGCAATTGATCTATGACAAAGGAGGCAAGAATATACAATAGGAAAAAGATAGCTTCTTCAATAAATGATAATGGGAAAACTGGAAAGTTACATGCAAAAGAAACAAACTGAACTACTTTCTCATATCATGCATAAAAATAAATTCAAAATAGATTAAAGACTTAACCATGAAAGACCTGAAACCATAAAACTCCTAGAAGAAAATATAGGCAATGTGCCATTTGACATTGGTCTTAATAATATTTTTTTGGATCTCTCCTCAGGCAAAAAAAACAAACAGAAAAAATAAACAAATGGGACTAAATCAAACTAAAAAGCTTTTGCATAGCAAAGGAAACTATCAACAAAACAAAAAGGCCACCTACTGAATGGGAGAATACATTTGCAAATAATATATCCAATAAGGTGTTAACATCCAAAATATAAAGAACTCATACAACTTAATATTCAAAAAAAAACAGCCCAATTAAAAAATGGGCAGAGGATCTGAATAGACATTTTCCCAAAGGAGATATACAGATAGCCGGCAGGCATATGAAAGGTGCTCAACATCACTAATCATCAGGGAAATGGAAATCAAAACCACAATGAGCTATAACCTCACACCTGTCAGGATGGCTATTATCAAAAAGACAACAACTAACCAGTGTGGGCAAGGAAACGGAACCCTCCTGCACAATTGGTGGGAATGTAAATTGGTACAGCCACTATGGAAAACAGTATGGAAATTCCTAAAAAAAAATGCATATAGAACTACCATATGACCCAGCAATTCCACTCCTGGGTATTTACCTGAAGAAAATGAAAACATTACTTGAAAAGCTATATGCACCCCTATGTTCACTGCAGCATTATTTGCAATAGCCAAGATATGGAAGCAGCTTAAATGCCCATCAATAGATGAATGGATTAAGAAGATGTGATGCACAGACAAAGAAAACAAACTTGTGGTTACCAGGGGGGAAAAGGAGGGGCTGGAGGGATAAATTGGGAATTTGGGATTTGCAGATACTAACTACTATATATAAAATAGATAAACAGCAAGGTCCTACTGTATGGCACAGGAAACTATATTCGACTATAATGAAAAAGAATATGAAAAATATATACATGTATAACTGAATCACTCTGCCGCACATCAGAAATTAACACACTGTAAATCGACTCTACTTCAATTTAAAAAAAGGGTATGGTACATATATACACAATGGAATATTATTCAGTATTCTTTTTTCGTAAAAAAAGAATGAAATCTTGTCATTTGTGACAATGTGGATGGACCTAGAGGGTACTATGCTAAGTGAAATAAGTCAGACAGATAAATACTACATGATTTCATTTATATGTGGACTCTAAAAAAACAAAACAAATGAACAAACATAACAAAAGAGAAATAGTAATATAGTGAGGAAAAAAGGGGGGGGGGTTGCCAGAGGGGAGGAGGTTAGGAGAAGGAAATATATGGGTGAAGGAGATTAAGAGGTACAAACTTCCTTTTAAAAATAAGTGAATCGGGTATTAAATGTACAGTGTGGGGAATATAGTCAATAACTATGTAACTGTGTTGTAGATCAATTATACTTCAAAACAAACAAACTCAGAAAAAGAGATCAGATTTATGATTACCAAAAGTTAAGGAGCGGGGGAAGCGGATGAAGGCAGTCAAAAGGTACAAACTCCCAGTTTAACATAAATTATTAGTAAGGATGTAATGTACAACATGATAAATATAATTAACAGTACTGTATGCTATATGGGAAAGTTGTTAAGAAAATAAATCCTAAGAGTTCTCATCACAAGGACAAAATTATTTTTTCTATTTCTTTGATTTTTGTATCTATATGGGATGATGAATGTTCACTAAACTTACTGTGATAATCATTTCATGTATGTAAGTCAAATCATTACACTGTACACCTTAAACTTATATAGTGCATATCTCAATAAAACTGGGAGAGAAAAAAAAAGAAAATAATTGAAGATTCTATGTCTTTTTTTCCTCCCCCTTTCCTCTCCCATTTAACCAAATGCTTTCTTTGAGGTACAGATTGTATTTCTTCATATATTCATAGTTAAACTTTATGAAAAAGAGAACAAAATAAGACTTTCATAAAAGTTTCCTTACTTCTGTTAGTTTGTAGTCCTGAATCCAACTAGTAAAGACAGTTTATTTAGTCCTCCATCAATTCACTCATTCATTTATTCATTCAAGAAACAATAAGCACTAATTTTTTGAGCACCAATTCTGTTTGGCATATTTGAAGATATTGGTAGATACAATAATGAGCAAAAGAAAACAATGTTGTCAGGTAGCTTTTAGCCAAGGAGAGGAGACAGACACTAATTAACTAAACCTATGAGACAAATGTCCTGAAGAAAAAAAACTAAGTTTTGTTGGCAGGTGTGTAATAAGTCTTACCTGCACTGGGGAACCAGGGAAAACTTCTGGAGGGAAATGACAGTTCAGCTGAGATCTTAAGGTCCCAAGATGCCAATTAATTAAGCTAAAGGGGTACTGGGATGATGATAACAGTTCTTACCAGCACAGTAAGAAGATCACAATTTATTCAAGGAACAGTGTGGGCAGGGCTTAAAGAGGACCATGATTAGACTGAAGAAGAAAGAAGAATCAGATTGTAGAATAATGAGAAGACTGCAATACTGGGAGTGGGAATGGAGGAGTAATATAAAAGGAAATTTTTCCTCAAGTAGCAATACTGGCACGGCTGTTCTAACTGGGTGAAGCTGATAGAGGACCATGAACTTGAGAGGCCTCCCCTAGGATATCAGCTCCTTCCTGGATCTAACTGGAGACTCTTTCCTGATTAGTAAACAATGAATGGAACTCACTTGTTTTAACCAACTATCTAAACATTTACAGACTCATTTTATACAATTAACAGTGCTAGTTTTCAAACCTTAATTAGTATAAACACTATGAGTTCTTTCTGCTGCTTCTGATTCCAACCCCTCCCCCCATCCTTCCCCAGTGGATTTCTTTACTGGGAGGTGTTTCCTTGCCTGGAAAGGAAAGACTTAGCTTTTCTTAGCTTAAATGCCTTTTTTTTTTAAAACACAGTTTTTGACAGCAAGATATGGGGAGATGGATCATATCAGATTTGAATCAGGAAAAAATCCTCTCTGGTTGCAGTTTAGAGAAATGGGTTGAAGAATGAATCAGTGATTTCCAGGAGACAATTTAGATTACTGCAGTAGTCCAGGCCAGAAATGGTTACAGCTTGATCTAGAATGGTGGCAGTGGAGAGAGACAGCAAATGAACATTTGCAAGATCCAGGGGGCAAACCAACAGGGCTTGAGGATGGATTGGATATGGGGGTAAAGGGGAGAATCACAGATGACTTTGAGCCTTGAGGGGACGGTTATGTCAGTCACTAAGGTGGGGAACCCTGAAAGAGGCCCAGATTGGAGTTCAGTGTTGCTTTATCATCATCCAAATAATTTGTACGGGAATCGGAAGCTTTTTAAAGAAAAATTCCTGAACAGAACTAGGTTTTTATTTCTATCATATTTCAGAGTCATCAGATGAACAGTTTTTCCTACCTAACGCTCTTGATTTATTTATTACATATCTCCCTAGATTCTCCTTGGGTAATCCTGTTGGCATTTTCCACTGATAACAATTACAGTCATTTCAAATCACATTTTAAAGAATTTATGTATAATGGTTTTGTGTGGTTTTGCAGGATCATTTACACAAAGTGGAGCACATACTGAGAGTTCAATTCAAAAAACAAAACAAAAAGCAAAGGCTTCCTTACATTGGTGCATTGCAATGTGTGAATATTGGTTTACATGAATGTAATTGTAGAAATCAAATATGGGCATGGGGAAACATTACCTATTGCTCATTTAGCATTGATTTATAGTAGCAGCAGGTTTAGATAAAATCTGTGATCAATGGACTGTTACAACTAAATGGTCTGTCTCCTTTCCAAGGGAGGAGGAGAAATCCTGATTCTTTTCTAAAAATAAAATTTTCTTTTCTTATAAAAGCAATATGCTTTCAATACAGAAGATATGGAAAACAAAAGTTTTTTGATTCCTCTTTCTTTCAGATACATGTCAGCAAGGCTTTTCTTTCTTTTCCTCCCTCCCTCCCTTCCTTTCTTTGACTAAAAAAATGTACAACCTGTTGAGGATAATGTTTCATTCGGCAAACTTACTGAGGACTTGAGCCTGTGATACATCATCCTCTCAGATGGCTCTGAGGGACTGTTCCAAAATGGTAAGGGAGGAGCCAGGATATACAGGAGCCTGTGTAAAAAAACCCAAAAAACAAAACCCCCCAAAACCCAGGCAGTCAAACATCGAAAGATTATTGCTAATCAAAGAAAACTAGACATCTCAAGTTAGTGAATTTAGTGCTTTTCTCAGTATAGGAAGATGCAAGAGTCGAGGCTTATTGAAATTATTCCTTTGATATAGATCTTAACTATCTAGGACCAGTATCCTGTTTTTCCTCCATCCTGAGTTTCCCTCAGGCTGCGGTGACTGATGGCTTTATGGGCAAAAAACCCTTTGTTTACTCAAAAGGCAGACACTGTTCTTTGCCCAACTTTCCTTCCTTCCCTTCTTCCTTCTTTCTTCCTCTCCTCTCCTCCCCTCCTTTCCTTTTTAAAGATATACAGGGAGTGGGAAACAAAAAGAATCTAAACAGCATCTCAGTCCTGTCTGACCCACAATTCTAGTTGTTTTAAAACTTTATCTCCCAACCAAATTATCCATAACACCACAATGTGACTAGATAAAAAGTAAAAAACTGTGCTTCTGTCCGCCTTCCCCCTAATATGGAATTGATCTTTAAGGAGCTAATGTTGGTCATATTTTCAGCAAACCTCTAATGTTCATTTTTAAGGCACCAGTGCAGCTCTTTTTAAAAAGTAACTTCTTGTTCCTGTTTTATATTATTTATCACTTTATCTTATAAAGTATATTTATTATATTTATTTTACCTTCTTGATATGTCTCTTCCAATAGTTTCACTTTGTTGACCTTTATTGTAGTGATTGATCTCCTCAGGTGGCTAGGTTTCTGGCCTCCGAGCTGAAGGGGAGTAGAGTATGACACCCCAAAATATGCCTCTTTGACGTAAAAATTATTTTGAGCTGATTATTTTGAGAAACTGCAGACGTGGGAGAAGCCCTGAAAACAGTGTAAGTTACTCTTTAGTAAGAGAAATTTACATTTGAAAGGGGCCTGTACCAGGAGGAGAGCAGAGATCACCTTTCATACCTGTATCATACACTTCTATTTTGCTAAAACAAACTAGCAAGCTTCAAGATACTTGAATGTTGGTTCCCCCCAAATACAACCAAAACAGACTATTAATAAAACACAGCTGAGTTTATTATAGGAAGAATGATCACTACCTTAACAGAGTCTTGATAGTGTCTGGAAGGTGGAGTGAAAGGGTGAGATGTTCCCAGCCACACTTCTAATAAGTGCAAGCATAGAGGTCAAACCTCCATCTGGCTGACTATCAGCCCCCACCATTAACCGCTGTATTACACAGTAAATTTTATCCTAACCATGGTGGGTAATTTCACATGAAAATGTTGTAAGGTTCAAGTTGAGAACCTCTGGTGCCACCAAGAGATCTTCCTCAGACTTATATGTACACTCTTCAATTTACTCATCTTTACTTTGCTTACAGGATTGAATTAGAGTCCACTCTGTTTTCACATGAAATGTTTTTAAGTCTCCAAAAAATCTTCTCCAACACCTACAGATTTTCTAAACTTCTTGGGTTACCTATGAAGTTAAAAGTCCTTAAGTTACCCTCAGGGTCTTCTCATTGTACTTTTCCATCTTTTTTTTTTTTTTTTTTTTTTGCATATGAAGTTTTCACAAATACCTAAACCAATTGTTATAGATCTGGAAGCTATGAAGTTTATATTTCCAAAACTATCTTAAACTCCTCTTTATATTTCTTTCCATCTTAACTAGGCTTTGGGAAACCTTTGACAATGGTTCTTCTTCATTTAAAATATTATCAGAATATATAATCAACCATGAAGGGTTTTCCTGTTCTGAGGGAGGTTTAGTGTTAAGAGGTAATTGAGATTTAGATGTTATTGGCTGACCAGAAAGGAAGGGAAGTAGGTCAGAAAGAGAGACAGGGACAGAATGATAATGTAGGAGCATAGGATAGAGGAAGAACATTAGGATAAAAGTCATCACTTCAAGTTGAGATTTGGGATATCTTGAAGAGAGCTAGTTGTAAGTTTTTCAAATTTTTCTTCCACCCTGGCCAAGAAATCTCTTAATGAAGCAATTCTAGAATCTGAGTTCCTCTGGCATGCTTCTTGATGCCAATACATACATGCAGAGCTTTGGCACTTTGGCATTCTGTTCCCTTTTGGCTCTATGAGGCCCTTCAAATGAACAATTTTATTTGTACCTAAAGGTCAGCAAAGTGGCCACTCTAAATTCTATATTGGTGAAATTATATTACTTAGAAACATAAGCTGAAGAATTTGAAATGTAGCATAAATACATGTGAGAAGGGGGAGTCCAGCCCAGAGTAGGTGAGAACATAGAGTAAGACTGCAACTAATCCACGAGAGTCTGGGACAGTCAAAATTGTGGCTCATGCACTTTGTGAATTAGATCCCCAGCCTCATGGCCATGCCATGTCCAACTGTGAGATAATAGAAAACATATATTAGTCTCTGCCCCCAGTTCCTGGCACAGAGCTCTTGAAACTCTTGTAATTTCCTGGGTGATAGCAATGTCTTTTGTTCTAATGAGGCAACTCTGGATTGACTCCTGGATGGCTCCTGGATAAGGTATGGTCATTGGAAAGACTAAGTCATGATTAGAAGCTTGGAATTTTCAGCCCTGCTCCCTGTTCTCTTGAGAAGGGATAAGAACTGAAAATGGAGTTAGTGATATATCATGTCTATGTGATGAAGCTTCCATAAATCCCAAAAGTATGGGGTTTGGAGAGCTTCCAGGTTGGTGAACACATCCACATTGAAGGGTGATGCACCCCAACTCCACAGGGACGTAGCTCTTGTACTCAGACCCTCCCAGACCCTGCCCTATGTATCTCTTCATCTGGCTGTTCACTTGTATCCTTTATCAAATCCTTTAATAAACTGGTAAACATAAATGATATATCCTTGAGTTCTGTGAGCCATTCTTGCAAATTAATCAAACCCAAGGAGGGGGTTCTTTGGAACCTTTGATCTATAGCCAGTTGGTCAGAACCTGGGCTTGTGACTGGTGTCTAAAGCGTGTGTGTGTGTACATTGGAGGGGAGGCAGGGTGAGGGGCAGGCAGTCTTAGGGGGCTGAGTCCTTAACCTGTGGGATCTGACACCATCCAGGTAGTGTCAGAATTGAGTTAAACTGTAGGATACCCAGCTGGTGTCACAGAGAATTGCTTGGTGTGGGGAAAAACCTTCACACATTTGGTGACCAGAAGTGTCAGAAGTGAAGTGTTTTCTATGAGTAGTAAATACACAGGAAAGAAACACTCAGTAGGGAAGAACTGGGTTTTTCCCTACACAAGAAGGTGGAAAAAGCTGAATTTTTCCTTTACACCAACTGAAAACTCAACTTATATATAGTTCCTGGTTGATGGAAAGCTTTAGAGAGGAAAAGTCTTCCAGAACCAGAATCTCAGAGACATCTCAAGCCCGAGGAAAGTTTTCATGATGTTTTGATAATTGAACGAGGGCAGAATTTGTCCAAAAGACACTAATCTGAGAAGAAACTGTAAATTCTCCATTCATTCCCAGGGTAGTTTAATAAATGATCTTACATGGACCCATGCCCTTCTACTTCTCTATAAACTTTCACTTAAAGATATACAAGATAAAAATGATAAAGACAGATAAAGATAAATAATAACAGTTATTAGTAATTGGGTTTCCACTTAGGAAAAAATTTGCAAATGTTATCGATAATCAAAGAACTCTGAAAAAGAGTTTTATATTCCAAAGAGTCAAAATAAACTCATCATTTTGGGAAATTAAAAAAAAAAAAAAAAGGAAAGAAAGAAACTGAAGCTTAAACCCGATGTGGACTTACCTCAGCACTATCGTCATGGAGACTTCTGAGGAAGAGACTCAAGGGGACTTTGAAGAGCACTCTGTTTCCTTGTGGAGGGTTAAGCCACTGTGCTGAGCAGATCTTTATTGTATCTTGATGAAACCTCCAACATTGTTGAATGCTGGCTCCCTGAAATACCATCAAAATAAGTCTGTTAATAAAGCAAAGCCAGGTTTATTGTTTACCACAGTAAAGGAGATCACTACCTTGACAGAGTCATAGTAACATCTCTAAGGGGAAAATAACAATGGCTTATTTGTGAAGTTTTATGCGTGGGATTTAAGATAGATTTTTAATGCTTGATAAGGGCTGGCCAAAATTCATGATACAACAGTTTCAAATTAGTAAGGAAGGGATTTCAAAACAAATGTTGAAAAGTTCATTGTCTTGAGAAGGGGGTATTTATTCTAATGACAGTAAGTTGAGCAGTCTAGTGGTCAGATAAATGGAATTTTGGTAAGTTTCTAAAACAAACTATAGTTGTTGCAATTTTCATCTTTTTGTGCAAAAACTTCTTATGATAGTAAATTTATGTAAATGCACACAGTTAAACATTAACGTCATGTTGTAGACAGTAAGTTGTAGAGATGGTTTCATTTGTTAATACTTACCCCCCTTAACATACACATAGGCATTTTTTTTTCCTGTTGAAACTTTGGAAATTTAGGTTCAGGAGCCATATGAAATGTTGCTTCAGTTTGCAAAGTTCTTTCTGTTTGCAGTGACACTTTTTTGCTTAGTTGACTTAGAATTTGCTTTATTCTGTTGTCAGTTGGGATTTATTTTGTAAAATGAAATTAAAATGCCAACAGAGAATTTAAAGTGCATAATGGTCTATAAAAACGAGAACATTTAGCCACAATCAACATAACTTTTTCCATTTTAAATCATGGTCAAAATTGGAAAGGAAATTTAAAAGTATGATTTCTTTTTTTCTCCCAGCAGGCATTATTAAATATAGAAAGCTTAAAATTTCAGAAACAGTCTATGTTAACATGATTTAAATAAAATATTCTGTTAAGATCATTTAAAAAATAGAAATCTGGGGTAATCTTGGTGCTATATTTTCATTGTACACTTTAAAAAATGTACTTTTGCCAAATTCAAAATCAGTTAAAAAATTGCAGAGCATACTTATTTTTTGCTTCCAGATGATTTGTTGAAAATAACATCTTTTGATTTTAAAAGCAATGAAATTCTTATTATAACATTTTAGAAAATTTAGCAAAGTACAAATAAGAAAGGCAAATTTATAAAAAAAAAAAAAAGAAAAAGAAAAAGCTACTTTCTAGAGACAGCCACTGTATTAGTTTTCTATGCTGCATAATAAATTACCACAAACACAGCAGTTTAAAACAACACATTTACCATCTCACCCTTCCTGTAGGTCAGAAGTCCTTGCACAGCACAGCTGGATTCTCTGCTTTAGGGTCTCACCAGGCTGCAAAGCATTGGCTGGGTTGTGCTCTCATCTGAAGGCTCATCTAGGGGAAAAATCTGGTTCCAGGTTTATTTAGGCTGTTAGCAGGATTTGCTTCTTTGCAGCTGTATGACCCAGGGTCCTGGCTTCTTACTAACTGTTGGGTAGAGTCTTCCTTCAGGCCCCAGAGACTGCCTGTAGCTCCTGAAGTCTGCCCACAGTTCTTTACTACATGGCAACTTGAATCGTCAAAGCCAGCAGGATAATCTTTCTCTTTCCAGTTTACTAAAATGGAACCATCTATGATACAACAAAATCATGAGAATGACATCACATCCATCGCCTTTGCCATATTCTGTTGGTTAGAAGCAAGTCATCAGCTCTGTCTGCACTCAAGGATACGGCGTTATACAAGGGCATGACTTACTGGGAGTCAGTTTATGGTGTCCACCACAGCCACTTTATTTTAGGGGGAGATACATCCTTCTGTACGTTTTCCCTATGATTGCATATATACAGTACATTACAAAAACAGTGCAAACCGATTTTTTCATTTTGCCAACATTCTTTAAAAACCTGTTTTTTATTTACTATATGTATATACAACACATATATATTCATACGCATTGTAATTTATAATATCACCATAATTTATAATAAAAATATATCATAACTTATAGTAATAGCATTTATAATAGAAAAATATTACATCAAAACAATAAGAGAATGCTTACATAATTTAAAGTTTCAAATCTCCTTATTGTATATTAAGAGTATTTCTAATTTTTAACTATTATAAGTAATTTTTCTATAGAAATTTTTGCATATTTAAAAAAAACCCAGCTCTTTAGGATAGATTTATAGCAGTGAAATTCCTAGGTTGAATAGCAAGAACATCTTAAAGCCTTTGAATTTATAATCCCAAATTACCCACCAGAATGGCAGCACCAATTTAAACTTCTCCCATTCCCCTAATCTGACAAGTGGAAAAATAGTATCTAATTCTGATTTCCCTTCCTTTCCCTATAAGTGAGCCGAACATTTGCCATACGACTTATTCTCCATTTACACTTATTCTTTTATGATTACCTGCTAATTTGTTTGTTTTTCTACTAGTTTGTAGTTATTACTATTTTTTATGGCGGAAAAGCTATTAAGGGATATGGGAAGCATTAAAAAAATTTTTTTTTTGCAAATGAAAAATGCTTTAAAATAGGCTTCAAATTATATAGATAACACTAAAGAATGCTAGTACCTTATAACACTGGCCACTGAAACACTAAAAAGAACAAAAGTTCACAACATATTGTAAGGAAAATCCATCAAGAATCTGCTCTGTTATCTTGGAGGTACCAGACATACCATATGCTGTGTCTAGGCGTTCCTATGGCAACTCCTTCTAAAATTTAAGAACAGAGTAAATTGTTGCCTAAAATCTTCATAACTTAGTGAGTCAATTAAGATCTTGTCAGAGCATTGCATTCCTTTTACTACCTGGTTATGCTTTATTTCTTGTAGCTCTCTAGCATGTAAAATCTCTGTGTCAGAGAAGAATGTGTTTATTTCTGGCTATCTAAAATCCTGGAAAAGAAGCTGTTCATTTGAGATTTTTTTATGATTAGCCAATGAATGATTGTAAGGAAGACACTAGAAATAGCCTCACTAAAGAAGGGCAGTTTTGACCAAGTAAATGTAAAATTGAAAGAAGATTTTGAAGTCCTGGCCTGGAAATCGAAGTGAAGAGACTTGCTCATGGTCTTTTGGAGTGGGCAGGGCTAGGATTAGACCTAGGTTTCTTGCCTTGCGTTGTACCACCACACTATATAGAGTTTTCCCACAGATTAGTCACTTTTTAGAAAATTAAATTATGTTTGGTTTAATACATTAACTCACCCACCAATGCCCCTAAAGTGAACTCAAAATTTTATAATAAAATGATCAGTTCCTGACCCTTCCCCAACTTCTGCCAATGTCAATTTTTCAAAATTTGGTATTATCTACTGATTTCTTATAATGGTAATGGAAATTCTAACTCTTTAATACTCCCTTCTTCCCCTTTTCTTTTCCCTCATACTTTCCAACTAATTGTATAATGCTAAAGTTTAGTTACCTCAATAATCAAATTTATGAAATCATGATCTTACAAAATTATTATTGACAGAAACAGGTAAATTCCTTTTTATTCTTCCTAAAGTTAATAATTGCCTCCTTTAAAATTTTTTAATTTTCTATGTATTTATCACTATCTTTTTTTGGTCATACATTTATCAATTAAAAAACAATATATGAAACACAATTATAAACCCTAGGGCAGTTAAAGCTCCTGACCTGAGACATCCCCCCTGAAGCCACCTTTCCTCTTGTTTCCACCTGGACTAGCTGCTTTCTAGGCTTTTGCATAGCTGTCCACCTGGTCCACCTGGACTTCCTTTCACTGTTCTCCTGGGTTGGAGTCTTTGCTTTCTGAAATCCGTATCTTCCTCTTTCTCATGTTGCTGAACGATATCCTCCAGTGGCTCCCTAGAAAACAGTGCATAGGAGGCAAACATTTTAAATTCTTCTATGTTTGAATTGGCTTTAATTTCATCTCACATTTGATTAAGAGACTGGGTATACAATTTTTAGTTGAAAATAATTTTCTTTCAGAGTTTTGAAGGCATTGCTACACTATTGTCTAGCATTCATATTGCTACTGAACAACCTTTTCTTTATACTGGTGTTTTGAAATTTTACAATAGTGAATTGGTGAGAAACTTACTTCATTCCTTATGTGAGCCCTTTTTCTCTATAGAGATTCATGTTCTTCAATTCCGAGAAAGTTTCTTGTTACATCTTTGGGAATTTACTCCCCTTGGTTTTCTCTGTTCCCTCTGAAATAACCTCTGGGAGATTTATCCAATTTTATCTTTCTTACTACTAAATATTAAAAATCTGGTTTAATTCCTAAGAAATTCTCTAATTATTTTCTGCTTCCCCCCTTTTTATGGACTCCTATTCCTATTTCTTAGATGTACAATCTTTTTTTGTTTCCTTAAATATGTTGATTATAATTTCTAAAGCTTTTTTTCATTTGTGTGCATTGTCCCCATTTGCTTCAAATTCTTATGTTATCAGTGAGAAACTCCAAATGCTTTTGAAAATAAAAAATATAGAATTATGAGATTTGAGTTCATATATTCTTATTTAACATTATGACAGAAAAATGCTTCACTATTGAAATATGTTCAAGAAACTTCTTCATAAAGTTAGCAGTGTTAAGCATTTTATTTCCTACAATCCATGTATGCAAATAAACCTTTAAATATGCTTATAAGGTTCTATACACTTTGACAGAAGTCTTATTGAAGTAGAAAAGCTATTGCATCAGAAATTGGTTAGCCAGTTTTCCAGTAACTTTCAAATAGTACTCTCTGCCCACTACTTAATTTTTTAAAAAAGTCTTCATTTCCTAGGTCTCATTCCAAAGCTTCCTGTTCAAAGTCTGTGCTGAGAATTTTTACTGGTTCTTCCTCTACCTTCTCATTTCCAAAGGTATTTCCCTGGCCAACCTCTTTCTAACATATTATGTAATATCCAAGAAGGTGGTCAGGGCAAACCAGTTATAAATCTTCATATAACTGAATATGAAAAGAAATATTTCCTATAGGAGTCATTATAATAAAACATTATTAAGGTACTCTTAAATGTAAAAATACCTGTCTTCAGTAAGTCTGCAGAATGAACAGATTAATTGTGGCTTTTATTACACAAAACAGGGGGAAAATACACTCTAATCTAACTTACAAATTTTATTCTTTGTGGCTTAATGAAATTCTGGGGGGAAAAGTATTTTAAAATAGTATGTGCTATAATAGTAATCAAAGAAAGAATAGATTCAGAGTAGTGGCAATCACTTGCAATTTTTTTTCTAGTACTTGGACTTAACAGTTTGAGCCCCATCTTTAAAAGGATTAAATTTAACAACAAATATTTTGAAACTGACTATTTAGCCCTTTGATATTCATTTTTAAACTTTCAAGAAAGTAGAGACCAATTTCCCTTTTCTTTCATTAGTTGTTTTGATAGGGCTACAAGTGACTCCTTTGTAAATGTGTGACATTAAGGTATGTGATTATTGTGATACAATAAGAAATATACACATTGGTCTTCATCCCTAGACTCTGGCCAGAGCTCCTAAAGCCTTTGTAATTTCCTAAGCAATAAAGGTGCCAGGAGAAATTTTTGTTCTAATATTTGGTTTTTGACAGGGGTTCCTGAAATAGAGCTCCTAAATCCCTTGGAATTTCCTGGATGACAGAAACAATTTTTGTTCTAAAGGGGTAATCCTTGGTGGGCTCCTGAATAGTCCCTGGGTGGGGGCTGGTCACCAAAAAGACCAAGTCATGATTGGAAGTTCCACCTCCCATTCTCAAGGGAGGGAAAGGGGCTAGAGATTGAGTTAATAATTGATCATGCTTATGTGATGAAGCCTCCATAAAAGTCCCTAAAGCATGCATTGGGTTTGGAGAACTTCTGGGTTGGAGCTCGAGGTGCTGGGTGTGGTGTTCCTGAAAAGGGCATGGAAGCTCTGTGTTCCTTTCCACAAACCTTGTCCCATGCATCACTTCCATCTAGCTATCCTGAGTTGTATTTTTATAACAAACTGGTAATATAGTAAGTAGAATGTCTTCCTGAGTTCTGTGAGCCATTCTGGCAAATTATCAAACCCAAGGATAGTGCTGTAGAAATACAATTTATAACCAGTCAGTCAGAAGTACCGGTGACAACCTAAGACTTGCAATTGGCATCTGAAGTAGGAGCAGTCCTGTGGGACTGAGCCCTTAACCTATGGGATCCTATGCTAATTCCAGGTTGACTGTGTCAGTAACTGAACTGAATTGCAGGTCATTCAGTTGGTATCTGCAGAGAAATGGAGAATTGCTTGGCGTGAAAAACCAAACTTATTGTCACATACATGTGTAGAGGAGTAGAGGAAAACTGTGAATTTTCCTTTCATAAGGGCTTTATTTAAAAAAAAAATTCAACTGAGTTTTAAAGACCTTATTGGCTTTATTTAATTATTCATCAACCAGGCAGCATCCAATCTTGCAGACAGAAATGAGCTCTGAGGAACTATAGAAAATGAAAGACTTTTTATAGGCAGAAGGGAGCAGGAATGAGGAAGTTACACTAGGCAAATAAGCGGGTTGGTTTTTGCAAGGTTACTTTCTTTTGGGGGCTGGCAGGAGTCTATCAGGCAGTTGACCTAACTGGTGCTGTATCAGGCAATTCTTGATTGACCAGTCTAAGATTCCATTTCTGGGAGAGCTAAAACTGTTATTAAATTAAATCTTAGCATAAATGATTCCATTTTGGGCCTGTTGTCTTGCTTTTGACAGTTTGCTCTTATTTTGAACTCTAAAAATTGAATCAAGTTAGTCATTACTGCTTTCCTTTGGTTAGAATAATACATAAGATGCATCTTCTCCAATTGTAGCTGATCTCTGTGGTCCATTTTTTTCTCCTCACTTTTCCCAGGAGGTCTTTTTCTGGCTTATATGTTAAACATTTCCCAAATAGAGTTTTTGCATTATTAATCATGGTGAGTGGGTGAAAAGCAATAGGGGAAAAAAAAAAAACCACCACCAGAAAGTGATAAGGCCGAAAGAGAAACTGGATGCAGCAGAGGCTAAACATAGGTAAGTATTATTCAGTGTATACTCAGTACACTCGGACACTATGGCCCTTCTGGCCCTTGGGAAATCTTGAGCAGAACCTATTTATAACAAGGCCAGAGAATATATGCTTTCTGAGCAAGCACTCTCAGGCTGTGGGCTATTCACGTAAAGTTAGTTGAGTTATTTTAAGCAAATGTTTTCACCTTCTCCATGCACTCTGCACTTGTCATTCATCAAATGGGGGTAATGTCTACCTTAGTGAACTGTTTTGAAGATTGCAATTAGCTAATGGATTTGAAAGTACTGCAGCAAGTTAAAAATGTCCTACAAAGGCAAAGCATTTAACATTATTCTTCAAGGGCTCTGTGCTATTCTCATGGGTGGGAGGGGAGTCTTTTGGGCACCCTGCTGGGCCACGATCAGTGGCAATTTCCCACAGAGATCCCTGGGTGTGGTTAGCCAGGTAAAGTGAAATTACATGTGCTTCATCCTGGCACCTGGGACCTCTATGGCTATAGGCAAGTTTATTACTTCATTGTTTTGTTTTTTCTTGATTTCAGAACATCTGTTAATGCAGTTCTTACTCTTGAAAAAAAGTAGGGGGAAAGGATAACATATGATTAAGCAGAAAGTCATCCTTCATCCTGAACCACCTCTTCCTAGTCTTCTTCCCCTTTACCACCTTCTTCTGAAATGATACTGCTTCCATATAATCAAGCGTATAAAAAGGCCTGTAGTCTAGGATGGAATGAGCAGCTTCAACAATCACAGAAAAGCACTGTAAGATACTTTTAACAGGAAATTAGAAAACTAAATCAAACCAAACCCAAACCAAAACAACAACAACATAAACCCAAACAAATAAAAACAAAAAACTCTGACTAAAACAGGTTATTATATGATTAGCAGCTAGCAAAGGTCATTCATGACCCAAATCCCTTTTATTTCCCTGTTCTGCTATCCTCACCACTGGCTTCCTGAGGAGGCTGGGGTCAAAAGAAAACTAGAGCTGGACAAGCAGTTAAAGTGGTAAAAGCAAATTTTAATCAGAAACTAATGAAATAGGGAAAAGAGACTTCAATAAAGACTTGGGGTCAGTTTTGAATACAACAAGGAAGAGTGGGGATTTATAGCCAAGGAGCAGGGTTGTGGGGGAGGGGTTAGTGGAACATTACTAAGAGAATAGGCTAATTCTTGGCTAAACTGACCTAACAGGATTCTTGCTGAAGGCAGGCTAAGGTGATCAGGTATTACTTGGGAGATGAAGAATTTGGTTAGATATTGATATAAGATATCAATGATGAGAAGGTATAAGGGGTAGGGGATTCTGACTAAACTAAGTAGGATTCTTACTGAGACTGGTCTCTACAAGGATGGATATGGAAGGCCAAGTTTGGGCCTAGTCCAGCAGAGGACTCAGAAGGTCAAAGAATCTTTCTTACTGTTTCCCTTTATATTCACAAGATGGCTTCAAGAATTCCAAGCTTTCTATCCAGACCTAGTAACCTCCAGGGGAAAGTGAGAAACTGTTTCTTTCTTGAGACTCCTTCTTAGATACGAGGAATGCTTTTCCAGAAACTTTCACCCCACTTCTCTCATGTCTCAATAGCTAAATTGGATCATGTGCCCACTTCCAATCAATAACTGAAATGAGAAATGGGTTAGCATAACTGACAGACGCATCATCTTGCTAAGTCAACCACAATGACCACCACTAGAAGCATGCCTTCTGTCTCAATCTGAATTAGAAATTCTGTAACTTTCTGTACAGAATTCAAAACTCTCTTTTGATTGTTAGACCTAGTAAAATCCTGCAATTATATACTTGATAATAATGTGAATTTAGATATAGAACAATTGGCAATTGGCTCCTGTCCTTAGCCCCCGTTCTCAACTTGAGTGGGTTACATTCTTATCTCTGAGGAGGGAAGAAGGATGTAAGGTACGTGGAAGGGCCAGATTGGATGGAGATATTCAGGCAGTACTTCTTGGGAAGTGGAGACAAAAGGTAAACCACTGCATGTTCGTTATTCCTTCTACTTCCTCTCTTTAGGTCAGGCTGATGATATGGGTACTAAACAATCAGGATATTCCTGGAATCACTGCCACTCTAACTGTAAACTCCAGCTAGCCACAGAGCCTGAAATTGTTTCCACTAAAATCTAAAGTGAAGCAGATTGGAGGAGGGTATAGCTCAGTGGTAGAGCACATACTTAGCATGTACAAGGTCCTGGGTTCAATTCCCAGTGCCTCCTTAATAAAGAAATAAACCTAATTACCCCCCCCCAAACCACCAAAAAAGTAATAACAAATTAAAAAAAAAAGTGAGGTAGAAAACTACAACCACCTGGTGACAGAATACAGCTAGGACTAGGGTGGATTTGGAATACACAGTCAGATTTCTAGGAACCTCTCATTTCATTTATCTCACAATGCAAGATACATTTTACGTGATTAAATTTTTAGATCTCACTTATTACTAATTTTACTACAATTGGCCTCTAGTCTTCATATTGGTAGTGTGGTGTAGTGGAAAGAAAACTGCTAAAGCATAGCTGTTTCCTCTAACTTGAGGACATTATTGGTTCTTTCTTTACACCTCAGGAAATTCTGAACTGGGTGAAAAGGGAGGCAGTAGGACAGAAAAAGGGAACAAAGAGCAAGGCACAGAGGCACAGAGAGTATGGGACATTGTTCCAGGGAGATTATCACAGAGAAAAGAGACTTGTTTTAGGCTTTTTCCCCCAAAGAATTGTAATTATTAAGAAAGAAAGCTTAATTGACTATGGCTAAAATATTTATGGCAAGAACATTTTCTACCAAGTGATGAAAAGCTGCTTAGGTATGGGCATGATATATTAGCTTGTATAAGCAGTTAAACAGAAAAATAACTGGATAACGATTGCATCAACTGAAGTGTCATCATTGGTTGATTTATAACCAAATGTTTTTAATTTTCTCCATATTTATTTAATCTTGATAAAATGTGTGATTTTTATACTGTTGCAGAATTAAATAGAACCAAACTTATGATGCATAATTTTGTAGCTGGTTTCATGTGTATGTGTTCTAGGGCTTTAAAAATAAGTCTTTTAAAAATAGCTACATTGAGATATAATTTATATGCCATAAAATTTACCCATTGTAAGTTTACAATTCTATTTTTTAGCAAATTTATAGAATGTGGAGTAAGTTTTATTGTGACTCAGTTAATAGAACACTTTTCTTACCCCCTAAAAGTTTCCTCAATGTAATTTGCAGTCAGTCCTTCCCAGCCTTAGGCAGCTGTTCATCTGCTCTCTATAAATTTGCCTTTTCTGGAAATTTCATATGAGTGAAACAATATAATTATTGTTTTAATTGTAGTCTTTTGTTGTTTGGCTTATTTCACTTAGCATACTGTTTTGGGGGTTCATCCAAGTTGTAGAATGTATCAGAAGTTCATTCCTTTTAATGCTCAGCAGTATTTCATCATATGAATATAACACATTTGATTTTACCATTTACCAGCCAACGGACATTTGTATTGCTTCCAGTTTTTGGTTATTATGAATAACGCTGCTGTGAACATATGTGTAAAAGTTTTTGTGTAGACATATGCTTTCATTTCTTCTAGTATCTATCTAGGAGTGGCATTGCTAGATCATTTGGTAACTCTAGGCTTGATCTTTTAATAAACTCCCAACCTGTTTTCCAAATGGCTATACCATTTTACACTCTTACCAGCAATGCATGAGGGTTCCAATTTTTCAATATCCTTTCCAACATCTAGTTTAGTCACTCTTTGATTAAAATCATTTTAATGTGTGGATATGGTATTTCACTGTGGTTTTAATTTGTATTTCCTTAGTGGTTTATTTGAGAATGTTTTTATTTGCTTAGTAGTCATTTGCACATATTCTTTGGTAAGATGTTTATTAAAATCTTTCGATTATTTTTAATTGGGTTAATTTACTTCTTATTATTGGATGGTAAAAGTTCTTTATATATCCTGGATACAAGTCCTTTTTCAGGCATATGATCTGCATATACTTTCTCCAGTCGGTAATTTATCGTTTCATTTTCTTATTGGTGACTTTTGAAACCATAGTTTTCCATTTTGGTGAAGTCCAATTTATCATTTTTATCTTTTATGTATCATGCTTTTGGTATGTCTAAGGAATCCTTCCCTAATCCAAGGTTTTCTTCTGTGGTTTCTTCTAGTAGTTTTATAACTTTAGCTCTTACAATTATGTATATGATCTGTTTTAAGTTAATTTTTGTGTATAGCATAAAGTAAGGGTCTAAATTCATTTTGTTACAGATGTGTATCCAATTGCCCCAGCAACATGTGTTGAGAAAAATCATAGTGTTCCCACTGAATCAAGTGACCATAAATATACAGGTTTATTTCTGGATTTTGAATTCTTTTCCATTGATTTACATGTCTGTCTTTACACTTACCACAGTGTCTTTATTATTCTAGTGTTATGGTAAGTTTGGAAATCGGCTAGCATAAATCCTCTAAATTTGTTCTTTTTAAAAATTATTTTAACTGTTCTAGGTCCTTTACATTTCCATATAAATTTTAGGATCAGCTTAGCTCTACAAAAGTGACTCCTGTGATCTTGCCTGGAATTGCATTGAATCTATAGATCAACTCGGGAAAAACTACCATCTGAATAATATTGAGGCTTCTAGTCCATGAACATGGAATATGATTCCTTTATTTAGAATTTTAATTTCTCTTAGTAATGTTTTGTAGTTTTCAGAGTATAGGCCTCCCAGCTCTCTTGTTAAATGTATTCCTAACTATTTTATTTTTTGTTGATTTTATTGAGAATGGAATTGTTTCTTAACTTTTCTTTTTGGATTTTTATTTTGCTAAGAAAACAATCACCAATAAAACAATTTTTGTACATTAATCTTATATCTTGTAAACTTGTTAAATTTATTAGCACTAATAGTTTTTTTTTTTTTTTTAGTAGATTCCTTAGGATCCTGTCATTTGTGAATAAAAACAGCTTTACTTCTTTCTTTTCCATCTATATTCCTTTAATTGCTTTTTCTTGCCTGACTGTACTAGATAGAACCTACTGTATGATGTTGAATAGGAGTAGTGAGAGTGAATATCTTACCTAGATCTTGATTTTGTGGAAAAGCATTCAATCTTTTACCACTGAATATAATGTTAGCTTTAAGTTTCTCCTGATGCTCTTTGTCAAGATGAGGAAGTTCCTTTCTTTTCCTAACTTGCTGAGAGTTTTTATTGTAAATGGGTGTTGGGTTGTCAATACTCTTCTGGCATCTGTTGAGATAATCATGTGTTTTTGTCCTTTTAAAAATTAATATTATTTATCAATCAACTGATCTTTAGATATTAAACCAGCTTAGCATTCCTGGGATAAATTCCACTTGGTCACAGGGTATAATCCTTTTTATCTGTTCTTAGATTTGATTTTCTAATAAATTGGTAAGAATTTTTCTATCAGTATTCATGAGAGGTATTAGCCTGTAGTTTTCTTTTCTTGGATGTCATTGTTTGTCTTTAGTATGCTTGATGTTGTCTACAGGTCTCTAGTGCTTCGACCATTTTTCTTTAATAATTTTTCTCTGTTCTTCAGAATGGATCTAATAGATTGATCTATCTTCAAGTTCACTGATCATTACTTCTGTTATAACTGTTGTTGGGTCAACCTAGGAATTTTTCATTTTGTTTATTGTACTTTTTTAACTCTAGAATTTGTTTGGTTCTTTTTAATAGATTCTGTTTCTCTATTGATAACCTCTTTTTGTTGAATAATTGTTATAATTCTTTCCTTGAGATCTTTAAAAATAGTGTGCTTCATTTTTTTGAAATTTAAAATAGTTTCATTAAAGTTTTTATCTGCTAACTCTAACAACTGAGTCCAAGTCAAGAATAGTTTCCATTAGCTGCCCCCTACCTCCTTAAACCTCAAATATAGGTCAGATTTTCTGGTTTTTTGATGGTTTATATTTTTTTCAAAGTGGATATTTTAAATTACATTTTGTAGCAATTCTAAAATTTGATTTTCTTTATCTTTTTCTCTGAGAGTTTTGTTATTGTTGATTTTATTTTGTTTTTATAAATAACTCTCCTGGACTTTATCTGTGGAATTTGCCATTCCTGTGGTATGTGGCTGCTGATACTCAGTTTTTTTTTTTTTTTTAAAAAAGCCTTATTTTTATTTTTTTAGCCTCTGTGTCTGCATAACTTATTTTCAGCTAATGTTTGGTCAGAAGGTGTGCTCAAATAGCTTGAGCCCTTATGGCTTCCATCCTCTGCTTGTGGATTTGTGTTTGGTTTGGGTTGACAACCAGTCCAAGCAGTGAAGTCTGCTCCAGATTTTACTTTTTAATGAGCCCTCACAGGTTTCCACTGACCTTACAAGCAGTCTTCCAGACAGCAACCTGGGGCTAAGAGAGCTGAGGGCTTTTGTCATTGCCACAGGACATGGATTTTCCATTCTCAGGTCCAAATTAAATCAGCCTTATCACCTCCCCTCCCCCATACCAGCAGTGAAACTGCTTTTTCACCACCAGCCATGCCCAGGAAGAACTACCTCATTAGCAGAGATGGGGATGGTGGAAGAGATACAAGAAGCCCTAGGCAAGAACACCACTGTCTCCCATGGTTCTTACAATGTTTAGCATTTCTTTTTTCCTGAGTATATACTTCCGTTTAATTTGTCTTTGGTGAATTTCTAGAGCCCTGAAATGTCTGTTTCTGACAATGTTGTCCAGTTTAACAGTTGCTCTGGGGGAGAGGATTTGTTGACTTCTTCACTCCTCTGTAGCTGGAGGTTCCATTATATGTTCTTGATAGGTTTGGCATGAACATTTGTATACAAGAGTGGAATGAGGATTCAATAAGGCATATATGCCTCTGACTCTCTGACTTGTGTTACTGAGGGATGCACAGTCAGAGCTACCACTCTTCTCCAAGTCTCTATTATATCGGATAAGAGACTTTTTATATATCATTCTTTTTTGAAATTGTTTGCTTCAGTTTTTAAAACATTCTTTGAACATATTCCTGGTAACTTAAGACAGATATAGACATGCCCTTTTCATGAGCACTAAATTTTTTTTCACAAGTGAAAAATCACTTTCAAAATTTTGGCTCTAAGATTAGCTAGCCTTAGAGTTCATTAGAATCCTCCCCTCATGACCAAAACCAATGGATGAAATGAATATTCTTTTGGGTGGAAAACTTTCCCTCTATCAATTTAGGTCCCGGTGCTTGGGGCCTATGAATTAACTGACAACAGACAGAATAAATGAAGAAAAGTTTATTATGTATGCAGGATTATGCTATAGAGAGATAGCTCCCTGAATAGTTAGGATTAAAGGTTTATATACCAGCTTAAAAAAGTGGGGAGTGGAGAGAGGCACTAGGGCTTCAAATGATAGAAGTTTTTGATTATGCTTGTTTATACAATTTTGTTTGGAATGTCCTGCTGCCCAAGGTCAGCTGCCTTCCTGACTGCAGACCTCTAGGTTGGGGAGGCAGTTTGTGGTAGCTGACTCTTAGAAAGTTCTGCAGAGCTTTTTACTGTTAGTCAGATAAGAGAGGTTCAGATAAGATTTCCTTTTGCATCTTGTAGCTCAAATGTTTTCACTTCGATATCATTGTTGTGGGCTTTTGGTCCTTTTAATCCATTTACTGGTTTTACTCTGTTCTTTTTTAACAAATAAGAGTGGTAGGAGGAATCTAATAGTGGCTAATGTGGAGAAAAGAGTAGAGAAACAGATTTAACTTTAGAATCAACTTAAGATGGGTAACTTGATATAGTTTACTTCATTTCTGTTTGATTATAACTCCTTTATATTCTCTGGAAATCTACATATGTCATGATGAGTTTGACTTTTATTCGATGACACTACAGAATCAAATGTTTTTATCAAGAAAGCAGTATAAACAGAGTTATTCTTTATAAAGATATTCTTAGAGTAATAATATGTGGGAAGGCATGAAAAAGAAAGACTGGAGATTAGGAAGATCAAAAAAGTCATTTGCAATAATCCAGACCAGATACTTCTCAAATTTTAGCACACATCAAAATCACATGGAGGTCTTGTTAAAATAGACTGCTGGCCTCACTATCAGAGATTTGGATTAAATAGGTCTGCTGTGGTGTTTGAGAATTTTTATTTTTAACATATTTCCAGGTGATTCTGAAGCTGTTGGTTCACTTTGAGGGCCACCTATCCAAGAAAAGGAAATAAAGACTTGAACTAGAATGTTGGCGTCAGGATGGAAGGATATCAGAGTGAAAAAGTCCACATGCCCCAGTAATCTATGGGATATGGAGGATGAAGTTTCAAGATGACGGAATTCAGACTTGGATGTTTGGTAGTCTTATTAATAGAGACAGTTGTACAAGGTATTCTGGAGAGGCAGGTTGATGATGAGTTTATTTTGGACATAAGTGAAGATTATCAGCAAACATTTGAAAATGTGGCTTCTTATCTATGAGAAGCTGGGGTCAGAAATGGAAGTTTTGAAGCTATCATGATAGAAGTGAACTTGAGGCTGTGGGAATGGTTGAAGCTGCAGTGGGACTCTAAGGCCCAAGCAAAGAACAGAACTGTGGAGATTTTTACCTTCTGGACTTGGGAGAAATAGGAAACAGAAGGGGCCAGTAGAGTGCAGTGTTACAGTGTGGAAAGGAAGAGAAGGGGTCAACAAAGAGCCAAGAGGGTCCAAGCCTGCAGAAAAAGATGAGAGCCTTCCACTGTCATTAGATTCTGTGATGAGGATTCTCGTGACTTTTAAAAGAGAAATTTTAGCCAAGTTGGCAGGCAGAAGCAAGATTATAAGTTTAAAGAGCGAGTAAATGGTTTCCAAATAGGAAATAAATGGGATTTCAGAAAAAAAAAAAAAAAAAAAAAAAAAGGCTATCCTGAAAAATCAATGGGAGTTTAAACATGTCACCCCTGAACAGAGAGAACTAACTCCATATTTTTCTGGAGTTTGAAAAGCTAGTATCTGGGAGTTAGGTGAAGCCAGAGAAGATGTGATTAGCTGCAAGGCAAGGACCAATGAATAGCAAGCAAGAAATGGAGCAGTAGTTTAGTAAATAAAAATCCCACTGAGTGCACAGAAAGAAAAAAAATGTGAGTAAAAAGATAGAAAAAGGAGAAAGAAAAGGGACCAAAATGTGCCTTTGAGGGATATATTTAGGGATGTTCTACCAGGGACCTTATTGTCCTATCTGGTTGGTTACTTAATCACCTAGTGATTCTAAGATGGAATTTTCATATTGCCAGGATTTACTTTTATATACAGTTGATTCTTTCTTATGAATACCACAAATTAATAGCACTTTCTCTCATTTTCAAATGCAGTTCATAGGAATCTAAAGTGTGCAACAAGACATTTATTGCTGAGATACTCTATTTTCTCAGCACCATAAGTTTAGTAATATCATCTGGCTTTGCAAATGCTGCTATTATTTGGAAGGGCTGTGGGCTTGGGACCAATGAGAACAGTGGGGATCACCCATATAAACTAATGAAAGAGGAGTGCAAACACAGTTCTTACAAAAAGAAAACACAGAAAGGTACTTTTGTCATCATTTGTACTCCCTTCTTCTCTTTTAGGTCATCTGAAGCAGTATTTAGAAACATATGTGATTTCACATGAGATTTTGTGATTTTTTTTTTCCCAGCACAGAGGAGAAATTTCTTTAGCTGAATTGCTTGCTCAGTGTACATTAAAGAACTGATGTTCACAGTATAGCTAGTGGAAATGATATAATCTGTATTGACACATTTGGAAGTTTCACATCTTTTTCCACTTAACATGCTAACGTGATAATTGCCAGACTGATGATTTTACCAGTGACACATCTCCCTTTGTCAATATTTAGACCTGTGTATAGAAAGCTTATCTAACACACCTGGCTAATTTTCACTTCATTTAAAAATAAATGAAACATGTTTAACTTGCTGGGTTAGAACAACAACAAAAAAGTTTTATAAACAATTTTCTCAAAACACCTTTATGATGACAAGAAAATAAAAATAAAAAGTAATTATTTTCATTAACTATATTTGATCAGATTTTAAATCTTAGCTGAAGTATGTGTTAAGATCATCTTATGGACTTTGAGGCTTTTTGTCCTCCTTCAGGAAAATTGTTTGGGATCTCAAAAAAATCAATTGGAATATTCAGAGTGGCCTCTGATTTGGGTTTTGCAGCTCTGAAAGGCCATCCCAGAGTTTGGTTTATTTGTTTTTCATTTTGAAATGCTCCACATGTAGTCACGCGCCAGCACATCATGACATCCTTAACTCGCAAGAGACTTGGTTCTTAATTTAGTGACTTGGAAGATTAAAACTTATTGGAGGGAAGCTCTGCTATGGCAAACTCTAGGTGACCCATCCTCTCCAAGATTCCCAGTGAGTCACCTAGGAAGAGAAGGGCATAAAAGAAATGTAATTCAAACTACATTGTTTCCTGACTGGGTGGGTGGTCCTTGTTTTACTTCGTTTTCCTTTGGTTTGGAAAACAAGGAGTTTCAGTTTAGCATATGAATCCCTTTGGCAGCAAATGCTGATATCCCTAAGTTCTTGGTCAGTCTGATGAAGTGGAGGTTGCTATGGGTAGGAAATGCTTATTTCAAAAATCTAAGGTGAATGGAGATAAACTGTTTTTGGATTGGTTTGTCATAGGCATGCTTTGGTGAGGGGTAGTGTTTAATGTTCCTCTCATTCCCTCTTCTTTCCTTTTCATAAAATATAATTGTTGTTTAAAAATGTTAGCCTGGCTTTCTTTTGAAAGTAGAATTGCACTGACAGTAACTGGGTTAACTGTATTGCTGGATTTTTCTGGTTTCCAAAGAATGCTTCAAAAGTGTGAAGATAAAGCTCTTTTTCTTTTTCTTTTTTATGGCTAACAACTTCCCAGCCTTCTAATTTGCTGTCCTGTTGCACTGGAGTTCATTATCTTTGAATTACAGTTTAGTCATTCTGTTTGAGTTTCCATCCTTTCATTCTCTCCTGAATTCTTGCTGAAAACGGCAATAAAAGTAACACAGCTGAGGCTTGCATACAAACTGAAGACATAATGAGAACAGTACTTTCATAGGAATTCTATCCCATATCATGGGTTTCATTTTAAATATTCAGAATAAAAAGCATACTTAGAGTATATTGAAATCTTCCCCCTCTTCTCTCCTTTCAAATTCAATTATACAATGAAGTACATCATTTTTATGTTCACTTGTCTATAGAGGAAACAAAGTCATGTAAATCCTCTGAAGATTTGGAGTAATGGCCCAAGAAATCATTAAATGTAATATTTTTTGTTGCACCAGAGAGCAATATTTTGCAACACCAATGTTTTAAGCAATAGAATAAAGTTGGAATTGATTAAAGCTTAGTGGCTAGACTTTACTCATTATTCTGCAAAGTCAACTAGAAAAATGACCATTGATTGTATATTTGCTATTACAAGGCATGTGCAATAGCTAACTAAAGGCAATCCATAGAATGAAGACTATATAGTAAAATATAACTAGCCGTTTGATTTAAAATATCCCATGAGAAGAGATCCTCTAAAATAGTGCCTACTGTTCTTTCTGTGACCTCATGGCAATGATACCAGATAATTAAAAGTAATGCGCACTTTAAAATAGTTCTAGTACCCAGTCAACTACATGGGGCTTATATTCTTTAATAGAATTAGAAATCCGTGGCACTTCTACTTAATTAAATCTGGTTTTCTATTGACTGTTTTGGCAAAATAAGGTTGGCAGCAAAGCTATAAGTGAAAATAGCTCTTTTGCCTCTTTCCTGTTTGCCCATTTCTGTTCCCCTCTAACCTTAAAAGAACCTAATTATAGGAATGAGATCACTAGGCAATTTAACCTAATTCCTGACTTAGGATCTCCTGAATGCACACCATGACTTGCCTAACCTGTTGATTCTTTTCCTATATTGAAAGAAGTAAGAATGAAGAATTAAGCAGTTAAATAATGACTAGCTTTGTACACCCAGCTGCCCCCTTAGCAATGCTATTGGCAGATCACATGGACAATATAACGTCTGACGAAAGAGTCGGCCAGCCTGCACACAATGCAGAATCCAACTTCTTACCTTGCTGATTCACTGAGATCCTTTCCCCTTATTTCCCTTTAGAAACTGTCATAACTGAGCAGACTTTTTGGAGTTGATCCTGGGACATGAGTGCACCTTCTCCCCAGATTGCCAGCTTTTCTGATTAAAGCAACTTTCCCTTCTATCAACACTTGCCCCACGTCTATTGGCTTTTGAGTGGCTAGAAGCTGAACCTGAATTTGGTAACATAAGCGGGGACCTCTACAGTTAATTTTTGATTGGAACATCTCTAGACAGCTAGAGAATGAAAATGAAGTAAATACAAGCATTTCTAGAAATGGGTAGTGAGTAAAAAGAATGGCACAATTTAAATAAACTAAAGAGTGTTAAATACAGTGTTTTTCATACTCTTGTAAAATACAATACAATTTTTTTTTTTCTTTAGAAATTATCAGCTTCTTCCTATTGGCAGAACTATGTGGGAACCCAATTTATCATTACAAGGTTGCTTGGTGGGTAGAGTATCAACTAAATGGAATGAAGTTATTTAATGTTTAATGGCAGCAGGAAGATATCCTGAGCCATCCTTCTTATGGGAGGGTTGGTTTCACCAGTGGGACCAGACTACCTAAAGTCCTTTGAGTACTGTTTCCTCTGTCTTGGAAAAAAGCTTGGAAAAAAAAAGCTTGGAAAAAAAAGCTTGTTTGTTTGATCTTTCTTTCTACCCCATATATTGCTGAAAGTTTGTTGTGTCATTGGGAGGAGGTGAGTTCAGGATCTTCCTATGTGATCTTCTTACTCTTTTCCTAAAGACAGATTATTTGTAATTTATTTTATGTGATCTGGCTGTTCTTATAATTTGCCTGTTTTTCTGTTGGATTGTTTGCGTTTTTCTTATTGATTTATGTGAGCTTAAAAAATACATATATGCATTTGATTAGCCCTTTATCTATGATATAAGTTGTGAATACTTTTCCAAGTTCCATTGTTGTCTTTCTACTTTGTGTATACACATGGGAGGAATATATACACATAGTATATACATACTTTTAAGACTTTTAAATTTATCATTTATTTTAGGGAGGAGCTTCTGGATTTTGCGTCATAGTTAGAAAGGCCCTCTGCCTTCAGGGATATGAAAGAACTCTTCTAGATTTTCTTCTAGTATATATGATTTCCACTCTTGCAGTGAAATCTTAAAGCTATTTGGTTTAAAGTCTGAGGTATGAATCCAGCATAATACCTCCCCCAGGTTTATCACAGCTCCATTTATTTAATGAGCCACAGATTTGAGGTGTTACTTTTGCTATATTTTAAGTTGTTTAATTCCCTTATGTATCTGGGTCTATTTCTATTCATCTCATTGTTAAATCTATTTATTTGTGACCAGTATCAAATATTTTAAATTATTGAGGGTTTATAATATGATTTAATATTCACAGTTTAATACTCATAGTTCTTCCCTTTCATTGGTTTCCTGACTATTCTTGTTTATTTTTTCCAAATGAACTTAGAGGTATTTCAGAAATGAAATAAAAACAAATAAAAACAAGAAAAACTTGATGGTGCTTTGTTAGGATTCTGATAAATTTATAAATTAACTTATGAAAAATGATAATTTTATCACATTGAATCTTTTTGTCAATGAAGAGGCTATTGTCTTATTTTATGTTCTACCTGATTATCTTATTTCTCTCTTTTCCAGGCTCTAGAGATATTTCACTCTAGTTGTCAAAATACTGAAAAAGATAACTGACCAGTGAACATGTTAAAATATAATTTTCAAAAAGGCTAAATCATAACTTTCCATGGATAGGTAGAATGAAAACGTGTCAAAGACATTATTCATCACATAATTTGAGGGAACCAGTAAGATGTACATTAGTCCACGAGCTTTGAGAAGCTAGGAACCTCTTGGAAATTTTGCTGGGATAGATAAGAAATTAATGTCCAATAGGATCATAAGCCTTTGTGGTCATCTGTTCTACTGGAAGAACTTATTTGCATATTTACTAGATAAAATACCTACATGTTAATTTCTACCCTACAGAGTTGGAAAATAACCCATGCAATATAAAGCCAAGCCCAGTCTTGCACCAAAAGAACACTCATCTCTTTAGCCTATTTCCAAGTTTTAGAAAATCTCTTTTTCTGACAAATACATTGTTAAATGAAATTGTTGGATTTTAATATTAAAAATTCATTTGGCTGACTTTACTATTATTATTATTATTATTATTATTGTTATTGTTTTACAGTCAGCATAGGTGGTCCTTTCTCTTTGATGATTCATTTTTTCTTATGATGAAACCCTAGTGATACTTCCTGGATGGACAAAGAAATTAAGAAAGACACTGCATCCTTTCAACAACTATTTATTATCTTGAGCACCGTTCTAGGTTTCCGGATACAGCAGTGAACAAAACAGAGAAAGATCTCTGTCTTCATGGGCCTTACAGTCTGTCTGGATAAGATCAATATAACAATAAACATAATAAATAAAGTTTACGGTATCTAGGAGGTGATAAAAGACAAAACAGATCAGGGTGTGAGGGGCAGTATTGAGAGTTGCAATTTTACATAGGTTGGTGAGGGTAAGCTTCATTGAGAAGGTGACATTTCAGCAAAGGGTTGAAGGAGATGAAGTCAGCCATATAGGTGTCTGGGGCAAGAGCACTTTTGGCAGAACACATAGCAGTACCAAAGCCTGAATGAGAGAATTTGCCAAGGCTGTTTGAAGACCATCACGTAGACCAATGTGGTTGGAATGAAGTTAGTTAGAGAGGAGGTTACAGGCCTTACCACGTAGAGACTTGCAGCCTATGTTAGAACTTTGTGTTTTACTTAGAGTAAGATGGGGAGATGAGTGACATGATCTGACATATTTGAAAGGATCTCTTTGGTTGTGATGGTGAAAACAGACTTAGGGAGGGGGTTCAAAAGTAGAAACAGGGAAACTAGTTGAAAGGCTATTGAAATAATCCAGGAAAGAGATTTTAGTGGCTTGGTCTACAGTGGTAATAGCAGAGAAAGTAAGAAAACATTGGATTGGTGATATCTTTTTGAATGTAGAATCGTTTGGTTTTCTCAAAGATTAGATATGATGGGTAAAGAGAGGAGCAAAATAAGACTGATGGAGTTTTGGTTCTGGCCACTGGAAGGATGAAGTCACCATCAAGTGGGATGTGGAAGACTGTGGGTAGAACAGGTTTGGTGGGATAAAATCAAGAGTTCAGTCTTGGGAGCTGTTCTCCTTGAGGTGGTTAATAGACTTCCAAGTGGAAATTTCAAGTAGGCAATTGGATATGTGAGTCCCAAGTTCAGGAGTAAGGGCCGTGTTGAAGATGCAGACTTGAGAGTCACTGGACTACCGATGGGATTTAAAGCCAAGAGACTGGATGAAAAATTGCAGGTAGAGAATGAAGGATTGAGCCCTGTGGCCCTCCAACATTAAAAAGTCATTTCTTGGTATGAACAAGCACCCTGTGTCTGATAGTATCAACTGAAGTTTGATCTCAGTATCAGTAGCAAAAACATAGAGATTTTTGAACCACTTATTATTGACTAAAAAAGTTAAACCAAGCATATGTTGAATCAAATCCTTTTGTAACTTCAGTAATTAAAATTGTAAATAAGCAATTAATACAAGATTCTTTCAAAATAAACAATATTTTGGCATTTGGTAATAGCTAAAGAAGTTAATGTCTCTTACAGAGAAACATATGTTCTTTTCTTAGTTTTATTTTACATCATATTAAACTTCTTGGGCTCATCAGAGAAATATACTGGATATGTATTATGTACCTTGACCTTTGGAACTCATTGTCTAAGTGTTACACAGGTTCATAGATGCAATTATAGCATTATACCGTCTCTGATATTTGATAGGCTTTGCAAAAAGACCTGGTAGTTAACAAAAACTCTATTATTTGTACCATATAATTATACTGAAGGCATGGACTGTCTTTTTTTTTTTTTTTTTAAATGTCTGGTTTATACACAGCTCCCTGATTTGGTCAGGTTGAAAAATGTTTGAAGGAAAGCCAAACATGTTCCGGAGAAAGCAGGCAGCTCTTGAAAACAGCTTAGCAATTAACATGGAAACTTTCCTTCTTCTAAAAGATCAGTGTTCTCTGAAGCCCATCAGGATACGGTATGGCAGCTCTGAAGGCCTCCTGCTCTCCTACAGGTGGCTTAGGGTTTCCACACCATGGCTTCACTTACTCCTTCTATTTAGGAACATGTCTTTAAAGACAACATTGACTTCTTTTGCCATCACCTGGAAACTCTGTACATGATAACTTCAGTTTTTAGAGGCCATAGCTACATGATATAGATAAATCATAGAGATAAAAATGAAGGAGAAAGCATTGTACTCTATATGAGTAAAATATATACTCTATATTACTTTGGAGTCTTAATCATAAATTCATCATATTAAAATCTACAGTAATGATAATAGCTACTACATAGCCACACCTGTTCCAAGAAGATACTGAATACATTTTAGGGCTAAATTCCTCACTGATCTGAACAGTATAAGCTGAGTTTCAATGGTTACTACCCATTCCTTTACCCTGTGTTATGGACTGAACTGTACAGCCACCAAATTTATACATTGATGCTTTAAGCCCCAATATGACTGTATTTGGAGATAGGGACTATATGGAGGCAATAAAGGTTAAATGAGGTCATAAGAGTAGGGCTTTAATCCTATAGGACTGGTGTCCTTACAAGAAGAGGAAGAGACATCAGAGCTCTTCTTCTCCATGTTCACAGAGATGAGGCCATGCGAGGTCAAGCCAGGAAGAGAAATCTAACCAGGAATTAGTCCTGATAGCACCTTGATCTTGGACTTCTAGCCTCCAGAACTATAAGAAAATAGATTTCTGTTATTTAAGCCACCCAGTCTTTGGTATCTTATGACAGCCTGAGCAGACTAATATATCCTACTTTACTTTTCCTTGCAACACTTATTACCATATGACTTACTAGTGATTATATATATACTAGAACGTATACTGGGACTTTATGATTTGTTGCAGTGCCATTGCCTGGCATGTGGTAGGCATGCAATAAATATTTGTTGGATGGAATTAAATGGGCTTGCCTAGGGGTAAGATATCATAAACTAAGAAACAAAACACCACATTTCTTAGCATATGGTACCTCTGACCTACATAGTCATATTTACCATACAATCAGTCTACCGTTTCCCCTCTCCTCCGTTCCCCCACTTTTCCCTCATCTCCCTCCCTTCCCTCCCTCTCTCTTCTTGGCTCCTCTCCTGTTCTCTTCTAATCTCATTTCTCCCACCAGACTTTGTGCTCTTTGAAGGCGAGCACTTCATTTTTATTTGGGTTCCCCCAAAGTAGACTCTGAGACAAGGAGTCCAGGTGCAGAGAATACCTGTTGAGGAGTAAGGAAGTGACTCAAGGAAGGCAAGGTGGACAATAAAGGATGTGGTATTAAGCCAGGACCACTGTGGGCAACTGGAGCTTAATCCTATGGTGAGAATCTGGGAAGGTATGAAACACATGTTGCAAATTATCCCACCTGAGGGGTAAGGGAGCTGGGGTAAATATTCACCAACTCTTTAGAGTCACTGGCCCACCACTACAGTCAGTGTGGCTTTCCACAGTTCTAGAAAAAGTCCTCAGGTATGGAGGTGCTGATACTGGTGTCTAGAGATTTGCAGCTGAAATGGGAGGGTCCCAGGAATATGGGTGGAACTCTTACAGTGTTTGCTGTGGCCCTCATTCATCTGTTTGAACGCCAACTGCTTAGCAGTGCCCAAAGTTTAGTGTCACAATACAAAATATCACATCTTTCCTGCCTTTCAAATTATTGGGGGAATACAGGTTTCCTACTCATCTATGGTTGCAGAAAAATAGAACTTTATCAGTAAAGAGAAATGGAAACAGACTTAAAAGATTCCCCTCCCCAATTCATTCAAAACCACTTCATTTTATATTTTTATGCACTATGCAAAAATGTATCCCAATTATTTACAAATATCTAAGGAATAGATGGGGTGTGCTGATCTCCAAGTTAATGGTGATGGGATCAAACTTCTGGGCCGTGTGGCCCTGGTTTGACCTCCCATTTAGGCATTGACATTTCCTCTTAAGCTCAGTACTGGCATTGTTCCAACCCTGGGTGTTAGTCAATATGTGGTTTTACAAAAAACTCCACTTCCTTTTATTTATTTTTTCTTGGATGAAGCCTTTAAAAAAATGTTAATTTATAGATCCTCCTCCTCCATAATTACACTTGCCAGAGGAGTAGGAGCCAAACAATTAAATTCCCCATAGGTCTTGGGTATAATAATTCCTCATGAATCAGAAGATTAAGCATGGCAACAACAAATGGAACAAGATGGTCTAAGCTCTGTTTTTCCTGCAGAACAGCAAATAGTTGCAAATCAAAAAGCAGTTCTCCTTAATTACCACTGTATGAGGCAGTGGGCTAAAAGCAGGCTCATTTGGTAATGTTTTCTGTGTGGCTATGGTATGCACACACAGTGTAGGCCTTTATGCACTGTCTAATAGACAAGATTATATACTAGGGTATTGCTGACATTCATTTTACGTGGAGATACAACTGGTACACCCAGGACACTGGCCTCCAAGCTGTGTGTGCACTGAACTAAAGGAACAGTTTTGCTTGCTCAAGCCAGGCAAAACTATTTATACTTAAACAGTCATCACGACTTACATCATGCCCTACTAGGCGAAGGTTCGTGAGCTGGAAAGGCTGCAATCATGGGCTGCAATCTCAGGGAGGCGTGCAAGCCATAGCTTGTAGAGAGCTTCACCAAGGTGACACATTTTCCTCTCTCTTTACCCTCGAATTAACTACCCTGCTGATCTGGAGGCCTTCAGGGACATGAACTCTTGTAGCAGGAATAAGAAAAACTGATATAGGAAAAAGAACAGCAGATCTGTAGTGTTTTATCCCCTCTCTTCCCTCCCCAAATTAGACCTGCTTGTTTACTGAGATTGGTCAAACAGTTTAATTAGCATTCCATGCTTGTTATTTCTTTAATCAAGGTTTCAAACAGAACAAGGCAACAAGCCAGGCCAGTAATGAGTCTCCCCCACCTACTCTTAAGTTAAATACTTGCTGAGATTCCCATTCGTTTCCCAGGGACATCTCATCGCTGATGTATTTTCACTTATCATCAGGGTTATTGGACGTTGCTTGTAAATGCATATTAATTGGCAGTAAGCGATGTATATACTTATGTTAATTTATAATATATAGGTACTCATAAAACATGCATTTTTTTGAGTTAGAAGAGTTGAATGTTTTTCTAATGGGGTTTGTGAGAATGTGAGGGCCATCTATGAGGAAAAGTGATTAACAAGATCTACTGACTCATGTTTGAAAGCCTGTAAAGTAACCTTCTTGCTTTTAAAAAGCTCACTTAAGACATATAAGCAAGGATTTAAAAAAAAAATCCTCTGAAAAAGTGCTCAAGTATCTACTTACATGGGTTCCATAACAAGCTGAGGTGCTTAAAAGAAATGAAGGTCAAGGCCAGCTTTGCAAACGGATTTTGTTTCATCCAAAATACTGCCCTACTTTTAGCTGCAAATGTAGATAACTTAGGCAGCGTTAAAGAAATTATGCAAATCCTAATTGCAAACAGTTTTCCTTTTAGCTTTTTTACATTTAGACTAACTGTAGTAATTATTTGAAAACCTTTTTGAATCCCACACTTAATAGAAGGAAATTTTATGCAAACAATGAAAGAGAATTTCAAAGCAGTAAGTGAGGGTGATGCTGGTTTGCCTTCAGGGGCTAGTAAACAGGCGAGGAGGAGTTTATTTCTGATCTTCCTACTTTCAGTATCATGCTCTACTGAGGTCTTTGCAACTCTGTAAAGAGCAGCAGAGGGAGCAAAGCTCAGTTCCTGCCGAGGTACTTGGGGGACAGGCTGTGAAGAAGGGTCAGGATCCACTGAGTGGTTGATGCCACCACTTCCCCAGCTTTGTAGGTATACTAGCAAAACAGAATAATGGGTAAGGATTATAAAAACTGAAATCAGACTTCTTGCAACATGTCCCACCTCTGCACCTCACTGGCGGTGTGACCTCAACTCTCTAAACATCCGTTTCCTCGTCTGTAAGAGAACAATACCAATTCCTACCTCATACGATGTGGAAGATTCAGTGTGTTAATACACATGAAGTGAAGCCCTTAAAACAGTGCCTGACACAAACCAAGGGCTGCGTGCCCATTATTAACACTTGAGCTATGACTTTTTAAACGTGAACAAATGAAAGTACCTAAACATGCCCCTGGCTGGAATTACTTTCTGCGAGTGAGTAGTGTCTATGGCCAGCATTACAATCTGCTAAGAGAAGCCTGCAACTTGTGAGAGGCAGCAGTGCGTGCTTTCTGAGGCAGGTCCATCTGGGCTTGGAGACAGGCTCTGCCACTCATGGGCTGTGTGACCTTAGAAAAATTCCTTAAATCACCTAAGCCTATATTGTCTTCATCTGTAAATGAAGATAATAATAAAGTCCACCTCAGAGATTCTTAAGATAATAAAATCAGACATAAGGAGCACTGAGCATTAGCACCTGGCACAGTGTGAGTGCCAGATAATGGAGAACATTGTTTCTCAACCTTAGTACTATCGACATTTTGGTCAGACAATTCTTTGTTGTGGGAGGGCTACAGAATGTTTAGTAATATCCCTGGCCTCCAACCACTGGATGCTACTGGATGGCTTCCCTGTAACTGTCACAATGAAAAATACCTCCAGAACATTGCCAAATGTTTCCTGGAGGACAGAGAAGAACTTACTCCTGGTTGAGGGAGAGGGAGAATATTAGGAAACAGGAATATCCACATACGATTTTCCTCTTTGACAAAGCCAGCCTGCTATCAAGGAGAAGAGGAAAGGGGAGGAATGAAGTCAAAGGAAGCAATTATTGTGACCAGTTTGTCCCAAGTTCCTAGGAGCTCTCTAGAGGTCTGCAGTTGCAGAGTTTAGAGATATGAGGATGTTTCATAGCTCTGTCCCTCTCACTAACTTTCCTACTGGTTGATGGGGGCCTCCTGAGTTCCTGTCCCCTGGTTCCAGAGAGCATCCCCTGTTAGGGGAAGGCCTGCCCAATAAGACCTGTGCCTTTCACCTCAACTGTCAAAGCAAATTGCAAGAGTGAAATCACTAGCCTCAGTCTTAAACCCTTTTTGGAAGCAGGTAAGGAAATCAGGGCCAAATCTTAAAATTTCAGGCTCAGTTTATTTGGATTTGCTTACTCTTGTTACTGCTACTATGGTCCGGCTACTAATTTATACCCTGACAGGTTATCTGGTGGGTGGAGACGAAGGATGTTGCTCAACATCTTACAAGTGAAGAGGACATCCGTACCACAGAATGATACAGACCCAAATGTCAGTGCTGCTGAGGGCAAGAAACCTTGTTTATTCTAATTTAAACAAAGGCGGAAAGATTTTAAGGGTTAAAATGGCAGAAAAAGGAGCTAAGTGGCTTTATTCATATATTAAACAAATATTCATTGAGAGTTTACCATGGGATAGGCACTGTTCGAGAGGTTTGGGATTTATCAGGGAACAAAGCAGGTGAAACTCCCCTACCTCCTGGAAACTAGCTACCAATTTTTTAGGGCAGTAACAGCCCCACTGAACAAATATATGCCTACAGGCTAAACCACCTCAACCCTGATTGATTCCCTTTTTCTCTTTCACTTCCATTCTGCTGTCGACTTTCTTTCTCCTCCAGATTTCCTGCCTGTCATTTTCCATACCATGGAACAGAAGTGCAATAGGTGAGTAGAATGTGGCTTTTTGTATGTAACTCCCAATCTTTTTTCCTGTCAGTTGCAGGCTCTCAAAATGAAAAACAGTCATCCTGTCTTGATCAAAAGAGATGTATGCTCCTGGGTTGAAAGCCTGGTCACTATGCCATAGGCTCCGGGGTGCCTGAATCTCTGCGACCCTCACGGTCACAGTTTGGAGGATCATGAGTACTGCTGACCTTCCCTCTTCCCACCTGTGTCATACAGCCTGCATGGGTGAGCTCGCCCTTGGGCTGTTTCCTATGCAAACTCCTCTGCTCCAGCTACTCTATGGCCATGTAGAAAAGTTCTAACAGAGCAAAATATGGCCCTTGTTAATGAGCCAGACTCTGAGGAGAGGATTCCAGACCTTAATCTCCAAGGAATAGCATATATTCTTATGGAGAATGGTCTGTTATTTTGGATCAAAAGCTTGTCCACTTCTCTGTAGGCTGGGTATGAAATGTGAGAACTGTATTAAAAAAGAAAAAGACAATTACAAAACAGGCCTTAGACTAGACTTCCTGTTTGTGAGAATGGTGTGTCAAGCAATAATGGGCTGTATGTCAAAAGAAACTTAAAGGAAGGAGCAGTATTTGTACTCTGGGTTTAGGAGTGGGAAGAAATGAGAGCTGAAACAGGTATTTAATTTTATGTTGAGTCTCAGTTTCTAGGCGTTTTACTTTGGCATTTATTTTTATGATATTTACCTACCATAGTCTATAATGTATTATGAATAGAAATTATCCTTTAAAACTCATATAGAGCACTGAATTAAAAGGTACTAATGAAGTTTTTCACTCTACTTTGCCCTGACATACTAAACACAGTTCTCCTTTTAAAAGGGCTGTTAGCTGACCTGGAAAGATTTGTAAGAATCACTGTATGGATCTGTCAGAATCACTTCCTCTAGGACATCTTCATCTTTTTCATGTTGTCTAAGTCAGTTTAAAAACATTATTTGTTCTTATAGTCTTAGCATCTAGTAATTAACCACATGTAGCCATTCAAAAACCATTGAACTTGGTCCATGAATGTGCAGTATTTGGAATTTTTTCCTTCACACTTTAATTAAGGGAAAACAAGTTTAGACAGTCTGCATAGGAGGAAAACAATTTTTTTTTTTTTTAGCTTTTTTCTTTCTGTGACTCATTTCCTTAGGCTTTACTTAGCTCTTTGCGGTTAAGTGGAATGGTCCAGGCAGAGCTTACACAAGATGGTAGGCCATTTTAAGCAGAAGATATACGGGGTTGTGTCCCCTGTGGGGAGGGGGCAAATCAGATTTTCAAGCTAAACAGAAATTTGCTGCAGTAATTACCCTTTATCATTAATGACAGGCAATTGCCATAGCAACCGGCTGCCACCTGTCTCTCACACACCAGCTCTGTATGCCCTGAACAGAATAAGAGCACATTGCAAAGGCAGTTGCAGAGCCACAAGTTGGAAGTAGGAATAAAATTCTATGTTGATACTCAGAATTCAGCTGGTGACATGCGTGGTTCATTGTGTTCATGAAAGCATTAAATAACAATAAAACTTAGGAGAATTTGATTTCTTTTTAACAATGAATGAACAGCGCTGACCTAGCACAGCATAGTGGCTAAGCTCTGGAGTTGGAGGAAACTGGGGTTGAATCCAAGCTTCTCCACTTACTGGCTGAGTGACCCTGGGCAATGGCTTAACCTCCCTAAGCATCATAGGGTTAAACTCACAGGTTGTTGAAAGGATTAAACTGGATAATGTTTGTGAAGTACTTAGCCCAAGGTGAGCACTCCATCAGTGGTAGCTATAAACGTCAGCTGCCAGGCAGCAGGTGAATTGAGCACATAGCAAGGGTACAAATACAATGCGCTTGTTGACTTTGTGAATTAGATCACTCGTGGACCACTGCTCAGGGAATCCAGGTCTCCAAATTACATGCTCTACAAGCTTTCTCTCCACTTTATTTTGTATGTGTGGAGGCATATGCACAGAGGCATACAGACACAGCCTTCGAATGATACAATTTTGATCTCTCCATTTTAGAAATGTATTCTCAATACTAAAGAGTTCAGCAGGTCATTTACTCTTTCTAATGACGCGCCATATAGGCAAATCTCTGCGACAGCTGAAATTAGTTCTTCTTTTGAATCTCCTTGATTATGTCTCTAACCTCTTTAGCACTCCTCTCACCCTCTGAGTCTTGGCACTGTGCTGAGGCCAATTAGAGATGTTAACCACTCTATGCCGACAGTGGAGGCATGTTTTCTTAATCATCGGGGTGGTGAGGACATGCCAAATTTCCTTTTTCTTTGACCTATATACCAAAGAAAACCTATTCAATAACCAGAACCAGCCTTATATATAAGGCTGCTCTATATCATATAGTGGTAAGATAAATTAGGATTTGTCCAATCCTAAACCATGTTGCACTGCACAATCTAAAAATCACAAACATTTCCTAATTAACTAAAAATTGTCTGAATGCTGTTCTAGATATTAGTCACCTAAAGCAGACCCCAGGGTCATTCTTGGTATCTGTATCTCCATCACCCATCATATTTAAATTCCGTGGTTTGTCCCCTCTTAAAAAGCCTTTGACTCTCTGTTTTCTGTCTAAACACACTGCTTTTTCTTGGTTCAGGCCTCATCTCCCTCCTGAATTGCTGTGACAGTCTACAAGCTGGTCTCCTTCTCCCTTACTCATTTTCCATGCTTCAGTCAGCATGATTTTATAAAATGCTAATGTAATCATGTTACTGTCCTTAAAAAAGAACTTTTAGTGGGTTTTCATAACCTCTGTGATAAAGATCCTTAGCCATCTGCTTCTGCTCACCTCTCTAGTCACATCTGCCATCGTTATGACTTTTCTCCAGGGACACCAACCTACACCAAGCCATTCCATGCCTCTTGCGTTGGCCTGGGCTTACTTCTATATGAAACACCCTTCATCCTTATTCATGTCTCAAAGTCCTGCACAGCTGTCATCTCTTCTTTAAGGATTTTTTTCCATTTCCTTTTCCCCTAGACATCATAGCTCCCTTCTTTGTTATAGTTCTCCACATTGATTATAATACTTTCATAAAAAATACATTATTCTTCCCTATTGGACTATTTTTTTTTTCTTCCAGGTAAGGTCTGGATCTCAATCATTTTTGATACCCTTAGGGTCTGGTAATGTAGTAAATAAGTCCTAAATAAAATGTCGTTGATGTAAATGCATCTCACATTTTTATGGGTAGCATAGTTTTTTTTTTAAAAAAGGCCTGCTAATGAAAGAACTTTATTGGAACCACGTGTTTACATCATTCCTGGATCCTCAGATAAAATTCACAAAATGATAGGCTTATAGTATCCTACTCTGAAAATAAGTAATATTATAGCTCTCTGCTTCTCACAATTAAAATAATTTTTATATCCAATAACATGCAAAAAAATCCCTCACAGTGTTAAAAAATTAGGATATAAAATTGTATATTTGAAATATCCAAATTTAGTAAAAAACAAGATCAACAAGAATATATAAACCTGGAAGAAAAACCATACATATCAGTGGTGTTTACTGGTGGGTGAAAGAATTGTGAATAATTTTTGTTTTCTTGTGGTTTCTATTCCAAATTCTTTACAAAGACCACGTGTTTCATGATCAGAAAAACATTTTTACAGTAATTGACATGGATGTCAAGTTATTTTTCTTCAGAAGGATTACCTAAACTTGCTCACTCTTGTTACTTAGGACAGAAGGTAGGTAAATGTCTTCAATTGTTTATTGTGTTCTTGATCCTTAACAATTCCCTTTTGCTATAGGATTTGAACTTTACTCAGTACTGTAGGCTGCAAATCACTATTTCCACTAGATGTCACCAAACTACTGACAAAAGTAGCTCAAATACTCTGCACATGTTCAAACAGCTTTTAAAAACATTTAAAACCCTATTATTCAGTATTCCTTGGTATCACACAAAGCATTCAAAATTTGAAGAATCAGTAAGAAAATGCATATTACATAAGGTTCTGGCCCCTTACATAACAAGTGAGGGCTTACATATGGATCCTTTAGCTTTATTTAATCTATATTTTATTAGCTTAATATAAATGTGAGAAGAAAATTGATATCAGGCACCCTGTTAAAAAAATTTTTTTTTGTTATTTCCAGGTGATTTCACGCTCTCTTTTTATATAATATGTGCAACAAAAGGAGGTCAGAATTTTGAAACTCCTTTCTGAACAATGTTTTTTAACTGAACACAGCTTCTATCACAAAGTATCTAGCTCCTTGGTTAATGAATAGAAATACTGTTACCTTTTAGTGTTGAGATGATTTTCATGACATTTTAATTTACTGTAAAGCTGTTTATAGCTCACTTAATGTTTCAGAAGGCAAAACAAGTAACTTTTCCTTGAGGAATGAAATAAGCCATCTCTTCTCTAATTCAACAAAGGGCAGCTAAAAAGCCATGTTTCTTTAAATGTATCAGCCTGTTTACTTTGTAGGTTCAAAACTGGTCTTTTTCCTGATTGGCTCAGTTAACAGCTAAAGTAGGGGGTTGGAGGAAGCTCTTTTCCAATCATTTTGGCCTGGAAATGAAAATGATTGGCCAATCAAAAGACATTAAATTAGGCAGTGGGCTCTTGGAAAGAAATCCATGTACTGTCTCCTACATTATTGCTCTCTACTGTGGTGTTTGGCTTTTTAAGATGTGATACATTATTTTTCTCTTGCTTCACCATGGGGCGACAAGGCATAACACAACAGTTTGTAAACAAAAGTCTGACCAAATTTCTCAGGTTCCTTCTTTAATTTTTTTTTCAATTGTTACCCTTTTAAAATGGCACAGGCTAATATCTTTTCACAGTTTTAAATATTTCTGACTGATAGCTATTTTAAATTTCCTCTGTCCCTCTTAATAACTATTATACCACATTCTCAGTGTAAAAATTCAAAAATAACAAAGTGAGCATTACTGATGATTACTATGAGTTTACTTATGGGAAAATAGCCACTCTTGATTTCAAAAGGACACAAAACCAAACTAAACCAGCCACCTCCTATCATCATCCACATATCTCAGACAATTTCTGAAACATTTTTAAAGAAAAAAAAGGATACGTGACATTGATTATCACATTTCAAATATTATCAACCCAAAGTAAATAAATCTTCATTTCATCAGAGATCTTAACTTCTATTAATGAGAATATTAGGGTTAGCATAGCAAATTTTATCTTACTTTGTTTTGTGCAAAATCTATGAATTGTGAACACTATGGATATAAATACTGTGGCAGGGAGAATCACCTCAGTATTATGGGATTCTAGTTTCTGCAAGTGTTCATCAGTTATGACCTGAAACTTCTGTGGTTCGCTCCCTTCACACTGTTTCACTGATTACACATGTACTGTTTGATCACACAAAGAAGTCAGATCTGTGTTAGATCCTCTTGCAATATTGTAGTACATAATTGCAATTTAGTCCTGCTGCCCTAGGCATTTCCTTCAAAATTTTCCACTTGTACCTTCATATGAAATATTCATCTGAGTCCCTCTGATATGGTGACAAGCCTCAGCTGTACCGTGGAGAAGCTGTTCTTGGACGTTGCTCTCCAGATATCCGGATTTGCTTCTCTACAGTACTTGAAAAATGAATAGCTTCCATCAGCTATATACAAGGTCTGATAAGCTCACTCCCTTGACATGTTTTAAAATACTACTATTCAGTGCCTTTCTTTTCTGTGGCCACCTGAACTCTATTTTAGCTTCAAGGCATAGTGCATTTATTCTAATTATGTTATCTTCATATTCACTGTCTCCTTGCTACAGCTGATTACTGAAATGTAGGTTGAGACAGGAATTTACTGGTGGGCTTGCATCCATGAAATTACTCTGGCTTCTCAGAGTCTAAGACTGCCAGTTCACATCTTTTGAAATAGAAGTTCATTTTAGAGGGGGTTAATTCCTTTAAAAATATTTGTGGTAATTTCCTGTATATCTTTAACTTCCCATGTTTAATGAATTCTCCAGGGCAAACTCACTCCCAGGGAGTTAGTTTTAAGCAATGAAAGGTATTGGTATCCACACAATTTGGTGAAAAAGAAGACCAGCACTAAATTTTTTATCATTGCTCGTTTTGGGAGTCAGCCATGAAAATGTGCTCAGCTCATTACCGAAGGATATTGAAACACATTTCTTGCCGACATGGCGTCATCTGTGGTGTGGATGGAACCTTCTTGCTGACAAATACTGCATAAATGGCTGTTAGAGCCAGTAGGCACTCCTGATGATTAACTATAAAAATGTTTTTGACTCTGGTTGCTGACAAGAATGACAATGCTTTGGCCAGACTGGCCTCCTTCTGGACACCAAAGGATGTTCCAGTCTTGGTTTTACCATCTGGTTTCAATATAAGCCAGGAACGATGACAAGAAGAGAGTCTTTTAAAGAGGCAGCAGTAGACTAATACTTCTGGCCACATAATCTTTCTTTGATAAATGAAAAAATACACTTAGGCTTGGAGAAAAAAGCAACCGCTTCTGAAATTCTATTTTCTAGGATAGATAAAAGTGTTTTGAACATCCTCATAAGGCAAAGGGATCTGACTGTGTGAATCACAAGCTTTATGTGGAAAAGACAGTTAAACGTGTGAGCCTGTTCTGTAGAGCTGAAGTTCAGTAGGTGTGAAGGAGGAACAAGCATATATTTTATGGGAATCATTTCCTTTTAAGTAAACTTAAGCTTATTTCTCTGATGTAAGAATACTTGGTTCTTTGAATGGTAATAAAAGCAGCAACAACAAAAATAATATTCCTATAATGATTTATAATTTCCAAAGGCATTCAACTAGATTTTTCCTGTGATCCCCACAAATATCCTGTACTACAAGTATTATTTTTATACCTTCAGTTTACACACAAGGTAACAAACTCAGAGAGACTAAAAATTTATCCAAGGTCACATGGCAAGTGGCAGGGATTGGGGAAGTGGAGGAATTCCAACTCTGGTGACATGTCGTCAAAGCCAGTACACTTTCCACTACCCAATGCTGCATCACTTCCTCCACGGAACATTCTCATGGTCAACAAAAGCCAGATGAGTTCCATGAATGTAACCTGAAGAATAAAATATTACCTTATTCCTCTTGTAACTTGCCATGATTTTGCATAGAATGCTTCTTAAGACTCTAATGCCATGGACAATTTTGTTTTATCAATAAATGATGAGAACTTGAATTGTGTAGGTGGTGTGATATATAGACTATAATTGACTTGGGTAGGAAAGCATGGAGAAAGCCTGGTATGTCTGGGTTCAAAAGGGCTTATCTGTAGAGTAGTGTTGCTTGAATAATGCATTGAACAAATCCCCACATGTCTCTTGTCTCAGAGTTTCCTCTTTCCCATCCTTGTCTCTTATACCTTACAACTCTATGTCCTCGTCTCTTTGCAAGCTAAACGGCACTTTCATAAAGAGGAAGGCAGTGGTGATAAGGATAAATGATAAACTTTTCTCTATTTTGTGTAATAACTGACACACAGTAAGTATTGTATAAAAGCTTCTATTTCAGAGTCAAAATGAAACCCTGACCACTCCTTGAGGCCGTCCCTGGAAATTCAGACCCATACATTCCTTTTTTCTCTGAATTGCTATAGTTCTTACAGATGATCCAGCAGATCCACTTAAAAAAATGAAACAATATATCAAATTACTTAATAAATAAAATTTAATAAAATTTTCAGTATTCTCTAGTTGTTAAAAGTGTGTTAGTTTTCTCTTTCCCATCAGGCTGTAAATTTATTGAGGTTATGAATCATGATTTATATTTTTTTTAAAAACTCATAATAAATATGCTGGCATGTAATCACATTTTTAACAAATTCTTGTTGGTTATTTAAAATGTGAGACGTACAGATAGATGAACTAGCAGCCTATTTGGATACAGAAAGATAGAGATTAGGAGTAAGGATGGGGTGATGGCAGGTAGAGAGGAAAAGAGAAGGAAAACAATTGATTGCCCTGTACTATATAACAAGCATTCTGCTAAGTCATTTAATGTAATCCTCCTAACGACCCTATCCTTATTTTATATAAGAAAAGCATTTGTTTTCTCACCTGAAGCTCAGGTAGCTAGGTAGCTGGGAACCATTCTGAAAAGAGCTGGATGTAGATGTGCCAAGAACTACACAAGCCAAAACTATATGAATTGGCAATCAAGCTTAAGAGTGGATTTTGTTTTTGTTTTGTTTTGTTTTTTAACTGATAAGGGGTTAATATCCAACATATAGAAACCGCTCATAAAACTCATTATCAAAAAATCCCCAAACAACTCAATTAAAAAATGGGCAGAAGGCCTGAATAGACATTTTTCCAAAGAAGATATATAGGTGGACAACAGGCACATGAAAAGATGCTCAACATTGTTAATCAACAGAGAAACGTAAATCAAAATCACAATGAGGTATCACCCTACACCTGTCAAAATGTCTATCATACGACAAAAGTCAAAAGTCTACAAACAACCAGTGCTGGAGAGGATGTGGAGAAAAGAGAACCCTAGTATGCTGTTAAAGGGAATGTAAATTGGTGTAGCTGCTATGGAAAACAGTATGGAGGTTCCTCAAAGAACTAAAAATAGAACTATCTGATGATCTAACAATCCTACTCCCATATATCTGCAGAAAATGAAAACACTAATTCAAAAAGATATATGCCCTCAATGTTCATAACAGTATTATTTACAATAACCAAGACATGGAAACAACTTAAGTGTCCATCAACAGACGAATGGATAAAGATTTTACACACACACACAGGAATATTACTCAGTCATAAAAATGGAATTCTGCCATTTGCAATGGTGTGGCTAGACCTAGAAGGTATTGTGCTTAGTGAAATGTCAGACAGAGAAAGACAAATACTCTATATTATCACTTACATGTGGAATCAAAAAAAATAAAACAAACAAGTGAATTTAACAAAACAGAAACAGACTCACAGATATAAAGAACAAACTAATGGCTACCAGTGGGGACAGGGAAGGGTGGAGGGACAAGATAGGGGTAGGGAACTAAGAAATACAAACTATTATGTACAAAATAAATAAGCAACAAGGATATATTGTACAGCACAGAGAAATACAGCCATTATTTTGTATAAGTTTTAAATGGAGTATAATCCATAAAAATATTAAATTACTATGTTATACACCTGAAACTAATATACTATTGTAAATCAACTATCCTTCCACAAAGAAAAGACTGGATCTTTACTAGTATCATATGTAGTTTCACTTTGAGTGCTCCTTTCTCAGGACCCTTGCCATCCAGGTCTCAGTTGCTAAATTTACAGGTGACCCTTGCAGTTTCCCTGCTGATCCTGAAGAGTGATCTGAGGGCCACCTTCTTTCACCTTCACTGTGTCTTTTGGTTTTGGGCTGCCCATTAAGGAACAGCAAGGGACAGGGAAGCTGCTTAGTTCTGCCTTCATAGGCTTTGATTTTGGCACCCTCTGTATGGAGACTGCTCCCAGCCTGTCTGCAGGCATTCAGGGTCAAATAGAATGAGACTGAGTGAAAACATGGTTTTTAAATTCTGTCAAAATCTCACTGACCAACTCAGTTTCTCTCATGCTGTGAATAGGTATCAGGATGAAACTTGGCTTTTTTGGGGCAAGTATCAGGATGAACTTTTCATCCTTGTTTCCTTTGTTCTTCCTCCAAATCAATAGAAAGTCTGACTAGCTGAGCAAAAATGCATCTTCTACTGATCATCAAAAATGATGGATACATTATAAGGGCTCCAAGTTTGATTTATTGTTTTTTTTTTTAGTGCATTACAGAGTCACAGGGCTGGAAAGAATCTAGAGTTCCCACTATTATGAGGCAAAGGCTCCAGAGACCAGTGTCTATCAAAACAGAACACATAACTATCTGTATCAAGAATGATGGCAGTTGGAAGGTGATAAGTAAAAGTTCAGATTCCTGGGCCCCTATTGAAACATCCTGAATCCACTCTGCAAGTGGAACATAGGAATCTGCATTTTGAAATGCGCTCTTCAGGTGAGAACTACTGCCATTGGCTGTGCAGCCCGTTTGATTCTATTTACCAACAGTGGCCTCCAGAATTCATGAGGCCTCTGAAAAGTGGTACTCTTTAAAAAAATAGATGTGCTCATTCATGTCTGAAGGACAGATATAGATATTCACCAAACATTGATCGAGTATGTGTTGTATCTGTCTCTGCAGTAGGCACCCAGAGAACAGGTATAAAATAAGACCTAGAACTCTTCTTGAGGACTTTACAGGTGCATTCTGGATACAAACTAATGCACAACCAATTACAATATAATGTGATATTGCCACTGGGAATTGTGTACTTTAGGGCAGTTAGGCAACATGTATTAAGAACCTTAAAAATGTAAAAGGACAAAATAATTCCATGTCTATGAACTTGTCTCGAGGAAATAAGTGTAACTAACTAGTTCACAAAGTGCAAACTAACATTTATTCACTATGAATTTACATACTTTCTCACTGGATCCTAACAAGATCCCTAGCAATGAGGCAAAATTATCTTCCTTTTACAGATGAAGAAACTAAATAAGGCTTTGAGATGTTAAGAGATTTATCCAAGATCACACCATTAGTCTGCTGGGGACCAAAGATTATGCTCTTAATGATTGAGCATTACCTCTCATGAGTACAGCTGTGTGAATAGTCATGGAAGAATTGCTTATTCATGTAAAAATGGGAAATATCCTAATGTCCAGCATCAGGGAACTGGTTATACAAATTATACTATAGCCACATATTGGGATAATATATTCAGATATTAAAAAGTATACTAGAGATAAGTTGTCCCAGGCAGGAATTTAAGCAGAAATATAAGATAATTCCAAACGGTCCATTATATTTTATGTGAGTCTGTTTCAATGCAGCCATATTAAGACAGAACCACAAAACTGGAAATCTGATTATTTGGCCAGAATTGACAAAATCCTCCCAGTCTCCCACAATGTAGAACCTCTTGATGACTTGAATTCCAATTGTCTCCACTGAAGGCCCTGAATTGCATTATAGTACAGACAGGTAATCATAAATAAAGAATTGGGTTCTTGTAAAAACTAACTAGATTGCCAGTATTCTCTGAAGGCCTCACTTGATAGGATGATTCTGACTCTGAATTCCTATTAGACTGGATGAAGGATGATGGAGGGTATACACGAAGCCCAGGACATCCTGAGTGGTCATCCTGACTATCAGAGTTCAAACTATTTCTGACCTCCAGAGACAAGAGCTGACTGGGTAATGGACTGTCAGGTAACATACATCTGGCCTGTTGTCTTATTTTGTATATGATTTTGACATAAATGCTGGGAATATGACTTATTAAGTTCTCCAGTAGACCAGGAAAAAGATATTAATATTTAAAAACACAAAATATTGTACTTGTAAAATATAAAATTAAATGTAAAGCTGAGATACTTATAGAATATTCTCATCCTACTAGAGTTTAACTACTTAAGAGTCCTGATTTAACTGGTGTGTGTGTGTGTATGTGTGTTTGCACACGCATGCACATACTCATGGGCGTTCTCACCAATATTACGAGAAAGAAGTGATTAACGATCAGTAAACTTGTGTTAGGATTACAGTTTTTTTAAAAGCAAGACAAAGACATATTCCAAATTCAATTCAGCTTTACTAAGGATGTAAATTATTCTATACATTTAAATGAATTACTTATATTTTTAATTTCATGGCTTAAAACAGAAAGTATATACTGGTTAATGTGTAATTAATCAGACTATTAAGTTAACAAGGACATTTCAATTCTGTAACCATTCTAGATACTAGAAATTTTATTTACCCAAATTAATTGCCCCATCCACATCTGTTTTTAAGAAATTAAAGAGGGAGGTTAGGGATTTATGCCTCAGGTATCATCACTACCTACTAGTTCTGCCAGGTAATGCCTCAGCCTTTTATTTTCATTTGCCTATGAAGATTATATATACACATGTGTGTATATAAATACATATATTTATATATACATAAATACATGCATTTCCTTGTTTCCAAGCGATAAACATCTTTAAATAAGGACATACAGAGTTTTCCCTCTAATTTAAACTGTAACAGCACTGAACTTTCTGTGACTTAAGATGAAGCACTTCATTATCCAAGTCCCATTATCATCTGTAAAGAGTTGGCTGTGTTTAAACTGCACTTAACTATATTTAAAATGAAATACAACATATTTACATCTTCCCCCTAGTTTATTATAAAGTTTACACTTTAAAATTTTTAAATAGAAAATGTTTCCCAGAACTAGCATTTGTGTGTGTTCCTTTGACTTAGCTGCAGGAATCAATCAGATCATGTTAAGGTGCACAATAGGCTCTTTCTCAAGCCTGTTATTAAATATACATAAGAATAGACACTTTTTTGTGTTCAGAAATAAAGAGAAAGAAAGTGTTCCATGTTTCTGAAGATTGAAATCCTTCAAAGCTCTTTTCGTTTGCAAGAAAACAAAAGGCTATTGTAAGAAATTGAAGCGCTGAAAACAGCAGACAGCAGCAAAGTAATTAATTGCTCATTCATGAAAGAAAAAGTGTAAGTAAGAGGCAAAAGTTAACCCCTCAAAACAAAGTGTATGGCTAACAAACCAGCTATCAGGTGTTTTTAAACATGATGGTCCTCTTTGTGCTCCTGGTTGTTTTGTTTTGAGGACTGGTAGCAATAGTCGATGTCACCATACCTTATTTTGGAAAAATGACAGAAACTGCTTCTAAAGATTTAATATTTTTTCTCAGAGGAAGAGAAAAAATGCTTATGGTACTATATTGTAAAAGCCAAGCTAAGGGATATTCTATAACTAGTGTCTAACACTTTTAATACAGTATATTTATGATTATCTCTGTGAATAGATTATCTAATTAAACTACACATAAATATATATACACACGCATATATGGTAGAAGTGATTATTAAGCTTCCAAGGAGCTGTGAACAAATGCTAGAAATTGAAGACTATATAGGATTTTCTCTAAAACATTCAAATTAAGTGATCAACCTATTTAGAAAGGATTTTTCAATATGTTTCATGGCCCAGGGAATCTTGCTCCAACCAAGAGCTGTGGCTGGTAGCTCCTCTATCTACACTTGCAACAGCTTGAGCTATGCCATCTCACAGGGTTTAGGGAAATTGCTGCCAGCATAAAGCAAATAATTCCCTCCCTCCAGTCCTCAAGAATTGCAGGAAGCTGTAATTTCTCATTATCAAACCTTCTGCTCTGTACCATCCTGCTGTACCTTCAGACTGTAAGCCTTATTCGCAATCACCTTTCTGTCTTTTAAGCACAGGTGTATAGGTATTTTGATGTGACAAAATCACACCTAGTTGTCAGCAGTATAACATCTTCCCAAGGTGATGGGGCGAAATCTGAAGCAGATTGAAGGGTGACTAAAAAGTTCTCATCATTTTAATATTAAAACCTTAACTGACTTCACCTACAAAGCTTCACACATCTAAGTTAGTTGGAAAATCAAGCATCCATTTGGGTTTCACCCAAAATGTTTGTTCACTTTACTTGAAAAAGCCTAAGGCACAGCTTCCCAAATTTCATCTCTAAAAGTTAATTTAACCAGAGGGATCTTTATTGGATTGCTTTGATTTCATCTCTTGAGCTGACAGCAACAAAACAAGGACCAGAGTTTAGGTTTAATAAAAAAAAAAAATGACTTTCTATTAAAGGGTAAATCCAAGTCCCAATATATTAATGCTAATTCTATAATTACTTCACTTGTAAATTCGTGTTTAAAATTCAGAAGCCATTTTCCCATGAAAACACTGTAATAAATGGTTATTGAGTTTTATGGTTTGCATGTGAATTGTATTTGAATTGCAGGAGGTAATTATTATTTTAAGTATTATTTCTACAAGAAAATATATTCAGAGCACCCTAGAATGTCAGGGCAGGTCATTCTCCAGATCTCAAGTAGGAGCAGGAACATCCTCTCCCCCATCTGTGACCAAAGGACTTGGAATGCTGAGGACTGAAGTTAAAAGTGGTGGCTCCTGTGTCCAGAGAAGGATTTGCAGCAGAACAGGGGGTTGAATGAGTCTGGCTGAGGGACCGAAATGGGAGGCATGGAACTGAGATGCTCAGGGCCAGAGGGATGGAAGAGGTTGGCGAGGGAGATAATGACCCCCAGATGCCTAAAGTTCTGACTTCATCCTGACCAACCCCATGCCCACACCAAACTGTTTTCCACAGCAGGTGTACCATTTTACATCACTGTCAGCAAATGCATATGGGTTTTGATTTCTCCTATCCCAACATCTGTTATTATTTATCTTTTTGATCATAAACATCCTAGTGTGTGTGAAGTGGTATCTCATTGTGGTTCTGATTGGCATTCCTCTAATTCCCAATGATACTGAACATCTTTTCATGTGCTTATCGGCTATTTGTGTATCTTATATGGAGAATTGTCTATTCAAATAGTTTTCCCATTTTTAAATTGAGCTATTTGTCTTTTTATTGTTGAGTTGTATGAGCTCTTTGTATATTCTTGATACCAGACACTCATCAGATAAATGATTTACAAATATTTTCTCCCACTTTGTGGGTTGTCTTTTCACTTCCTGGATATTGTCCTTTGAAGTTCACATTTCTGGGCCATCTAAAGTCCTCCAGGATCTGGTCCCAATCTATCTTCTAGTCTTATCTTTCTTAATCTGTCATTCTACCCATTCTAACCAGATGCATTCACTTCCAACTTTTAAAAAACAGCTCAGTATGCTCACCATGCTAATGCCACTCTCTTCACTGAAATATGCTTCCTGTTTCCTCCTCAACTATCTAAATCCTATCTATCCTAAAAAGCCCACCTCAAATTCTGCCTTCCTTCTGAAACCTTCATTGATAGTCTTAGCCTAGAGTGGTCCTTCTTCCTTTAAACTCCTGTAGTCTTACACTTTCTGTTGTTGCTACCAAACATTTGGCACTTAGCATAGAATATACATACTCTTACCCTTAATAATTTTTTCAGCCCTTTTACCCAGATGAAAGTGGAGCCCTTGTTCTGCATATTTATAAGTGTTTGTCTAAGAGAGAGAGAGGTAGGCTTTTACTTTATTCAAATTTGTTTTGGGAAAAGTGCTCTAGTTTACCTTTAAAACAATGACACACGATTGGCACTAAATCAGTTCTCTCTCACAATTTTATATTTATTCCTGATATTAAATAATGTTTAGCAAACCTCCTATCTTTCTTCATAAAAATAAGTGTTTTCAGTTTGTAAGTTCTTAATGTGATTCTCAAAGAAGAATATTGGTAGGAGAACTGACTCTACTAATTTTAATACTCAAAATAAATGCACTGTAATTTATTATTATTCTTTTAATTATATATATTATTATATGCAAGACAATTAGAAAAGTCTGAAAACACAGTTATTTCCAATATTATGATAAGGCTGTCTTTTTAAAAGGAATATTATAGAAACCAACCATTAATGTGGAGACTAGAAAAACTATATGAATATGTGTTAGCTCCCAGCAGGTATACTGAGGAGTGAAGATTAAAACTAGGCTATCGTTCTGCAGGAGCAGGTTACCTAGGGTTACAGTCACGACTGACATTGTCTACAATGGAGGGATATGTCGCTAAAAATGACACTTAACCCATGGACAAATATAAAGAATGGAGTAGCGAATAAAACCTGAAGTGGTCAAGAATAATGTGAGAAAAACATTAGAGAAAATACCCCCTCTTCATATTTCTTTATTTTAAGTAGAAAGACAAACTTTCATGTTTTATCTTGACACTGGTGATGGATGTAATAACACTGTCTTTTTTTTCCTTCCTGAAAAATTGATACGTTTATTTTGGGTATTTAAGGAAGAAAGAAGTGGGAATAGCTATTCAGTTTCTCTCTATTCCTTCTTCACCAAATCAAGCAAGGGTGATATACATAACTGAGGAGGCCATGCACAAGCCAGGTGAACTCAAGGCCAAGATCTTGGTATAAATGACAGATACGGAAAAATATTTACCAAGCTAGGTTCTCTGCTCCCTCCACCTGCCCCTACTCCCCTACACAAGGGGAAAATAAAAACCTTCTTTGGGCTGGGGAAGAGAGAGTGAGGGTTAGAGAGAAAGCCAGAGAGCTACAGGTCACTGAGAGGGGACCCTGCCTCATGCCTCCTTCTCAGGCAGAGTCCCAAGGCAAAGGATTCAAGTCCTCTGAAGACTTGGCAGTCTGAGCAATGGAGATGCATGCCTTATCTTCTAGGCAGTGCCTCAAGAAATGACAAGGTCCAGAGTTTCTCCACACCCCTGATGTGATATAGTAGCAACAGAGTGGCTAAGATAACAAGTTATGTCTGGCCTGAAAGTGTCTGTAGATAGTCCATCAAAATTTGCACTTCCCAGACCAAGAGTAACATGCTGGAATTGCCACATTATCCCGTTCCCTGAGAGGACTGTGTAGAAGTTAGTTGATGGACAGCAGGTGAACCTAAGGGACCTCACGATTGTGACATAGGAATGCTATAATGGAATGCAGATTGGACCACACAATTTAGGAGTGGGGGCAGCTGGAGATATCTTGGTGGTTTCTGTCACGGAAGGAGATGCCAGCTGAGGACTAGATGGGGTTGTGTGAACATGTCAGAGGATGCCACAGTGGACAGATGCTGGAAGAAATAGGACTCTTTCTCAGAGGCATGAATGATGTAGAAGGTCCTTAGAATGTAAATGTTCCTCCAAGGAGAAGAAGAGGGAGGGAAAATTTATCCATTATTGACTAGGATCACATTTCTGTCATAGGGGAGAGCAGCAGTATGCTGGTAAATGTTTAACAGCTGGCTCTCCGGCAACAAAACAAAATAAAACAAAACACAGATTTGTAACATTTGCTGATTTCCATGGTGTAAATACTCCCTCCACAGCCAATTTCAAACCAGCAACCTGATGTCACTGAGTATGGACCCGGGAAGGGATGAACACAATCAGCTTTTGAGCCAGTACCAGCCCATTCTGTCATACCACTGGGGGAGAGTATCTGAACAGAAAGTGGGGTGTTAACACAATAAAATAAATAAAGTTAAAATTTTTACACATCTGAGTACAGGGCTTGAACTTTGTATCTGCTGAAAATGGATTAAACCAAATTTTGATCATTGCCTTCTTGGTCAATCATTTCACAAGATGCTCTTAAAATTCATTAGCATCTGGGTTAGTTTTCCTAGATCATTTGCAAAGGGAGAGCAAGGATGGGTGGTCATCCTTGCTTGTTTTCCCCTCCTACTGCTTGATTGTACAATATGATTATTGCTTTTCTAATCATTCTTACATCTTCAAAAGGAACAAGGATTTCTAAGTATTTCTGAGGCTAAGAATGGGCAATAGTAAATCCCAGGTGAAATGAAGTGGAGAGGAGATAAGATAGGAATGTTCAATTAGAAGAAGGCAGTGCACCATTACTTTTTGGAGGATTGTGGGGCTGCCATGCATTGCCAGTGTACGGTATTCTAGCCTTTCAATTCCTTAGGGAAGAGACACTACCTACATCCTAGGAGCTCCTTCTTTGTTGAAGAGCCATATGACTCCTTGTACATTTTTAACTGTGTTTCAAAAGTTTCTAAGAGTTAACCTGGGTTATAACAACCCTTCAGCTCTTTATGATACCCATAATATTGAGCTAATGACAGAGTTCTTTAAAAAGTGAGTCTCCGACTCCATGGTGATACTTTACCATTCACATACTGGAAATGGGAAAATTAGGAAAAAAGACACTAAGTAATGAAAGTGAGTAGTGAGTTTTATAAACACCCTCTAAGAAATCAGCATTACTTCTCTGTCATATTTCACAGTATTAACAGGAATAAAAGCCTAATATGTGATAATAAAAGGGTAATAAAAGGCAATTGCATATTTATCAGGAAACTAGTTGTGATGATTCATCTATCTTCTTGGTTATAATATTAAAAATACGACCACTATTTCTTACAAGAGTACTACAAAAGCTGAATGAGTTAAATTTCTCTAGGCAATTTTCAACACCAAGAAAAGAGATGCCTTTTCAAACTAATGACTATTTCATAGATGCAGTGGAGAGAGATTCAGCATCTGTAATTCTCTTTGGCCCAAGAGTGAAGAGATAAGTAGTAATCATGCCTTCAAGGTAGAATTCATAATCAAATCCTTAATTAAACCTAATATGGAAAGTCCTTAATAAATATCAAAATCTGACTATCAGATATTCTGGCAAATATTTAATGCTGTGTTCAGTATCTGCTATCTGAACATCACTGTGGAAAGAATTAAGCCTTTCTTTTTATTTATTGGGTACGAGGGACTATCAGTGTCATATTTAAATGGAGAAATATGATGTATTTTAATAACACACCTTCATATTATCCTGTTTTTGCTTTACACATACTTAACACTTTCCAGAGGAATTTCAACTCATTTTACTATTTTAAAATTTACATTAATTATGTATTAAGTGAATATGTGTGGCTTGTTCTCTCTTCAAGTTTTTAATCAGCCCTCTTCTATTCGTCCAGACCCAAACTCTGTCTTTCTTGACTCTTCTCTTTCTGTACTTGTCATCGTTTAATATACCATATAAATTATATATTTATCTTGCTTACCATGTCTCCTCGGCAAGAATGTAAGTTCCAGGAAGGCAGAGATTGTTGTCTGTGTTATTCATTATTGTGTCATCAGTGCCTAGAACAATTGAGTAAACATTTGTTAAATGAATGAATGAAAGAATGAAATATTTCATTCATGTGGATTAACCTTTATAAAACATGTACAAGTATTTAAATAGTATAAGATTCATGTATTTACATTGTAGTGAGAACAGTGTGAACAAGCAAAGGTCAAGTGTTTTTATTCTAGGAAGGCAATTGTTGGAATTCCTTCATTAGGACAAAAATATCATCTTCCTGATACCAAGTAAACACAGGCTTCTAAAAAGAGGCAGGGTTTCGGATCCTGCTTGAAACATGGAAGGAATCCATTATAGCCACATTCTTTGAGTTTGAGAACACTTAAACTTTGGCAAAATGTTTGGAAATCAGAGTAGACAGGCTAGACAGGCAGTATCGCATAGAGGTTAAGAGAGAGGCTCCAAAGTGAGAAAACCTGAATGTGTTCGGGGGTCCAGGGTGCTGTGTCTGTGACAATTTGGGCAAATCATTAAATTTACTTGCCTCAATTTCCTCATCTCTAAAATGAGGATAATTATAGTACCTGCTTCATAGGGCTATTGTGAATATTAAATGAATTGATTCATGGAAACCACTTAAAGCAATGCCTGAACGTGATAAGTGCTCATTAAGATGGAATTAGTATTTTCATCACTGTTGACTGGAAGCACTTTGAAGATAGAGGCCATCACGCAAACCAAGGGAGTTGGTGCCCTGGACACTGAGGTCAGAGAAGATACTAAGGTAGAACATGATGGGGTTGGGGGGAGGAGGATGGCGAGGGGCAGTTTGAGGAACATTTCACAGTGGATGATTCTGAAGCCAGACTGGTGGACTTTCTGATCATCCTTAAAGGCTGAAAAGGGGAGGACAGATGGAAGGAATGTATTCCAAAAGCCCACCTCTCATAATTTTCTCCAAATTTCTGATATTCCTGTAGATACTGAAGTAAAGGGGGTGAGGTCAGAGTAGAGACAGCTGGCAGGGAAGGGGAAACTGTTTTATCTGTGACTGGATAATGCTATTCAGTAGGAGGAGTATATAAAATATTCCCATTAAAAAATAGAGAAACTGAGAAACTAAGAAGCAATTTGAAATCAAGTCAAAGATAGAGTCAAATATCCAGATGACATGTCAAAATTTATCAGCCATTTGATGTTTCTGAATATCTTGGTGTCTAGCATTGTGTAGGTAAAATATCCAGCTGCTTGTCTAAATTTTTCATTTTTCATCCAGATGTTTCCATTCCTTATTGTACATGGATATATTTAATAATATTTATAGTTTAATCAGGCATTTATGAAAGCAATTATGAAGTTTGATTGGATATTCATAGTTTTGAAACTATAAAGAATGGCATAAAATGTTTGTACTGCTATAATAAAATTCTATTTTTATTTTGCAAAGATGTACTTGATTTTTCAATAGAAGAAAGGATATAAAAAATTCAGTGTAATAACAAATTTGACACATCTGTTCTTCCCGTACAGAATCCTAGAACTGTGGGGCTGAAATGCTCTTTAGGTCCCAGACTGGATGTAACAGAGAACCACCTCCATGAGACAAGAGTTTGGGCAGCGGGTATCTAAGATTGGTAGGGAGCTGACAGCTGCCTTTCTGAAGTTTTTGTCAATTAACCCTCTTTCAGGTTTTTGTAGATGCTGCTCAGAATCCATCTTTGTCCTTTCCCCTCAGGCCAATCCTACAAATATTTAGAGGAAATTCTTGTGTCTCTCCTAACTTCTCCCTACCTCAGGCTATATTTTCTTTCTCCCATCATTCTTCATATGATCTGGTGTTGAAATGCTTCTCTACCCTAATCACAGTCCTCTGTATATACACTCCTGTATTTTAATCTCCCTTGAAGACTATAACACTGGTGATAAACACGATACTCTCCCTGGAGTCTGACCAGGACAGAGGGCAAGGGGAAAATTACTTTTTCTTATTTTGGACTCTTTACAGCTCAGTACACAAGTATTCACCAGTGTTTTTGGAGTTACATTTCAGTGTTGATTTCTATTACTTGGTTTTAACCAAAACAGCTGGATTCTTTTCATGTGAGCTGCTCTCATTCTATACATCCCCCATCCTGTCAGGGGCCTTTGGTTATATGCCACCACTGAGAACATGGCGTTACTTTTCTCCCTAGTAAGTTTTATCCTATAAGCTTCTCTACATGACTCAGCCTCTCAGAAGTTTGAGTGTGTGTCTGATATGGTACCTACCTACCCTTTTCATTGTTAGTTCAGCTAAAAATTTGATGTCTTTATTTAAACATTTGATTAAATCTGAATAGAACAAAGCTAGACCTCAAGTGTGTCCTTGGATATGTCTCTCCCGGCTGGTAGCAGTGAGGAGGGCCTTCCAACCTTCACTGAATGCAATCTCTGGAGAAAATCTGTGTTTACTCAAGAGTCTGAGGAAAATCTTTGGGAAAAACAGGTTTTGTTGTGGAGTTTACAATTTAAGCACCTTAAGGGTTTCATTTATTGCTAAGAATTAACATCTAATTAATTTGATAAATGTTTCAACAACAGCAAACAAAGTAGGTAAAGGGAAAAAAAGCGAAGCAAAAAAAAAAAAAAGATTCGCTGATGCCATGTGCAAGAAGTGAAGTTGAATTGTGCCCTGATTAATTGATTAAGACGGTTCCTGTGGTGAATAATTATGTTCAATAACTGTCAATATAATTTGCAATCAATTATCACTTATAAAACCAGCCTATAGCAAACTCAGTTTTACATGCATCTTAATGCAACTGCCACATTAGGAAGCACTTCTTTCCATTTCTTTCATCATGCCCTTTATACAATGAATTATATTTGAAAGTTCTCACAGTATGTACAACAAGGTACCTTCCTTCACTTTCAGAAATTGCCTTAAAGATTGATTTTTCCTTTTTTTCTAGAAAGTTCATTGTGATTAGTAGCTGTGGTCAGAAGTCACCCAGCCTGCAGTAGACTGTTATGATGTTAACAGAGGTGCCATAAGCAGAGGCTTGAAAAGTGCTAATGTAGATGGGCCTACCTTCTTGTGCATCACCATGAGAAGAGCTTTCTCACATAGCTGTTTGCTCTTTCATCCTGGATCCCAGAATGAACACACATGAACAGAACTGAGCCCAACCTGCAGCAGGGGGTCACATCCAGTCTGACTCATAACCTGAAGCAAAGTTGCCTGCTGAGCCTGGCTTGGATGAGCTGAATCCTGTGAGCGTGAGAATAAACGTCTGTTGCTGTACGCCATTGCATTTTGGGGCTGACTTTTTAATGTAGCAATAGATAACAACACAGCTTTTCCTATCAAATACTACTTCTTAAAATATATGGGATTTTACTGTCTACTGTCTATTGCTCAAGCTTTTAAAATGTATTTGTTTTTATTTTTTATACAATTTTTAAAGGTTACACTCCATTTACAGTTATTACAAAATACTGGCTATATTCCTTGCGTTGTACAATATATTCTTAGATTCTGCATTACACCTAACAGTTTGTACCTCCCACTCTCTCACCCCAGTATTACTCCTTTCGCACCCTCCCCACTGGTAACCACTAGTTTGTTCTCTATATCTGTGAGTTTGTTTCTTTTTTGTTATATTCATTAGTTTGTTGTAGTTTTTAGACTCCACATATAAGTGACATTATACAGTATTTGTCTTTCTCTGTCTAATTTATTTCACTTAGCATAATACCCTCCAAGCCCATCCATGTTGTTCTGAATGGAAAATTTTCACTTTTTTATGACTGAGTAGTATTCCATTGTATGTATATACCACATATTTTTTATCCAGTCATCTGTTTTCTTTTTTAAAACATTTTTTTATTGATTTATAATCATTTTACAATGTTGTGTCAAATTTCAGTGTAGAGCACAATTTTTAAATTGTACATGAACATATATATAATTCATTGTCATATTTTTTTCTCTGTGAGCTACCATAAGATCTTGTATATATTTCCCTGTGCTATACAGTATAATCTTGTTTATCTATTCTACATTTTGAAATCCCAGTCTATCCCTTCCCACCCCCCACCCCCTTGGCAACCACAAGTTTGTATTCTATATCTATGAGTCTGTTTCTCTTTTGTATTTATATTTTGTTTGTTTGTTTGTTTTTAGATTCCACATATAAGCGATCTCATATGGTATTTTTCTTTCTCTTTCTGGCTTACTTCACTTAAAATGACATTCTCCAGGAACAGCCATGTTGCTGCAAATGGCGTTATGTTGTCGGTTTTCATGGCTGAGTAGTATTCCATTGTATAAATATACCACCTCGTCTTTATCCAGTCATCTGTTGATGGACATTTAGGCTGTTTCCATGTCTTGGCTATTGTAAATAGTGCTGCTATGAACATTGGGGTGCAGGTGTCATTTTGAAGTAGGGTTCATTCTGGATATATGCCCAGGAGCGGGATTTCTGGGTCATATGGTAAATCTATTCCTAGTCTTTTGAGGAATCTCCATACTGTTTTTCACAGTGGCTGTACCAAACTGCATTCCCACCAGCAATGTAGGAGGGTTCCCTTTTCCCCATTATCCAGTCATCTGTTGATGGACACTTAAGTTGTTTCCATATCTTGGCAACTGCAAATAATGCTACTAAGAACACTGGGGTGCATGCATCTTTTTGAATTAGTGTTTTTGTTTTTTCGGATATATACCCAAGAGTGGAATACTAGGCCATACAATAGTTCTATTTTTAGTTTTTTGCTGAAACTGCCATACTGTTTTCCACAGTGGCTGCACCAATTTACATTCTCACCAACAGTGTAGGAGAGTTCCCTTTTCTCCACATCCTTGCCAACATTTGTTACTTGTGTTCTTTTTGATGACAGCCATTCTGACAGGTGTGAGGTGTTATTTCATTGTGGTTTTGCTTTGCATTTCTATGATGATTAGGGCTATCACTTAAGTTTAGTGGCAATCCATCTAGTCAGAATTTGGCTGCCAGAAACCTCATTTATCTATAATGCAGCCAAGAACACAGAAGAGAGAAAGAGAGATCTCCTAGTGGCCAAAATAGATAAAATGTCCATATACTAACACTAACATATTTATTTGTAGAATTCTTCAGACACTTATTCAGATATACTTATTCTAATTTTTATATTCAATATAAAATCTTTGCTAATATGGTGTCCTAGTTATGAGAAAGTATAAGAAGCAATATAAATGTCAGATAAAGGCTTTTACATCAGGCACCTGAAACGAAAGACACAGATAGTGTATGGCTTGATAGCAAGTGGGAAAACATGGCAAGTATAGTAGTCTGGAATTTTCAGTGTGGGGTCAGAAACCAACCTAATTCTGCAGGCCCTGAGAGCATCACTACTTTCCAGCATGGCCCCAAAACAGAGATTTATAAAGATGCATACTCTTGAAGCATTATGTAGCATGCTAGAATAGGCAGAGGAAATACTGGGTCGTCTTTTTGGACTGTTAAACTTCCTTTTTAGACTTTATGGTAAACTAAAATAGTAGGTCCAGGCTTTTGAATTTTATGGCAAGTAAAACAAAATAAAAGAGGAGGGGCTCTGCATTTTTTTTTGGCAATTAATTTATCAACATCATTTCATAAAGGAAGGCTATTTTAACATTAACCAAATAGGAGGAACACGAACCTTCCAAAAAGAGGTCATTTAGCAAAGTGAACACTTTGTCAAATCTATGAGCCAGTGTTAGGGAAACACTGATTTAAATAATTAACTTCATTTTTAAACAAAGGCATATAATAGAATACAAAATTTAGATAATGATTTAAGATAAAAACGGGAGCATTTCATGCCTATTCTCTTGGACAGAAATGTTCACTCTCTTCTGCTGGTTAAAGTTGTGAAGAAAAATTTGAGTGATGGTTTCTATCATTGTTAAATCAAGTCTATGTTGGTGTATTTGAGAAAACAGAGAAGTATATTATGCATTCTAGAATGTAGCAAAAATTTCCATTAAATGGTTAAAATATAAAAGATTATGATACTTTAAATTCAGGAGTATATAACTCTGGTGTCTCATTTGTTACCCATGTATTCTAGATAGCTGAGTCATTACTGTCTACCAATCAAGCAAATCTCACCTCTTCCAGGAAACTTTCAGGGAGATGGAGCACTGAGTTAATGCATGGTGATTCACAGGGTCATAGAAATGTCAGTTTGTGTCCAGGGCTGATGTCTATTAGGAAAGAAAAGGACACAGCCTGCACGGAGGGAGTTGAAGGCCATGTCATCCATTCCCCAAGCATTCCCTGTCAGTCTGCAATTTCCTCCATTGGTGGAGTTATTATGACTTTTATAATAAAGTACTAGGCCTGGAGAGCCACATAGGCCACCAACATTTCCCACCATGTGCTAGGAGGGATGAGAGACACAGATATATATTACTCCTGTCTCAAAGAGTTTGTAATGCAGCTGGAGAGAGAAGTTGGATATAAGACAGTAATACAAAACAATAAAGACAAAGTCGTAGTTAATTAAGAATGAAATTGTGTGTTATTGTTTCCAGGATTTGTAGAAAGTTTGAGGAGACAGCTAGAAGGACTGGACTAGCAGGAAGGTTTCAGGGCCTGATGAGTAGTTCTTGAGAAAGCGTATAATTTAAAGGGGTGGTTGGAAGCAGAGAGGTCGTCCTGGGAAGGCTGCCATGTTGCAGGGTGGTGACTTGAATGGCAGGAACCCACCAGGAGCAGTAGGGAGTAATGCCAGGAGTCAAGAGCATTAGAATTAGAATTAAAGTAAGAAGAAATGAAAGGCTTTTGAGCAGGTTAAGTAATTTGATGATGAGAAAGGTTGACCTGAAGATAGGGATAAAAAGAGGACAGCAGGTAAGTGTATAAGTGAACCACTTTTTAAATAGATGGATTCTTCATTAATTTAGGCAACATCAAGGTACCCTGAAGAGATGAGATAATGGATAGGTAAGCTCCCCTGTGCATACATAGTGGAGAGAAGGGGAGATTTGAGGGTGGGCAAATGTCCTAATGATGATGGGACCCTTGGATGACCAATGCTATTTCATAATTTGACTTCTGCAATTTCGAGAGGTGCATTTGGTTCACAAGTTTTGGTGTCGTGAATCAGCCCTGGGTTCTCAAGAAAGCGAACCTCCCCAGGAAATGAGGGGAAGAAAAATGCTAGGTCTTTTGTCTCTTAAAAGATAACTAGGTGGTGGTGGTAGAAACAACGGTTGTTAGGTATGGTCTTGTATCTCTTACACCTGCCATAAGACTCTCCAACTCTATGATCTCTGTGGACAGCAGAAATGCACTTCTACTGAGGACTTTCTATATGATTTAATTTAATCAAGTACAAACACCAACCCCGTGATGTGGATATTGCTTTTCATTAACACACAAGGAGGTGGACACTCAGTAAAGGTCACATGGTGATAAAGGTGAAGCCAGGGTTTCCATGCTGGTCTTCTGACCACATATATCTTTGTCCTGCTCTGTTCTTTTTCTCTCATGACCTGGCAAGGGGAATGAGTATCTCAGAAGATCCAATTGCTGGACAAACTGAAACTATGCATAAAGAGAAATAGCATTCTGTTTAAGAACTCAAATAGCTGAAAATAAAAGTGGCACATACTCGCATACTATATGTCCATTTACACACCCCTCTTGCTTTCTAAATAAGAAGTGCTCTTTGAATTGCAAGTTTTTTGTACTTAAACATAGAGAACTTGAAACAAGATGTTTCAATTCTTGATCAAGAACTTAAAGACAGACAATAAGACAATGTTTTTCATACTGGTTCAGGGGTGGCCCAGGAGCAGGTAAAGGGATAAGGTGGGACTTACATGATGTTTGGGGACCCTTGACTCCTATCCTAGATGCTCTGCTCCTTTAAAAAAGCATTTACTTTCACACTGTGTAAGATTTCCTTTGAACAAAGGGTTATGCAGCTTGAAAAATGAGGGCCAATTTCTAAGTCCAGTTCCTTTCTTTTTTTCACAAATACCATCAGCTGAACGACTCAACTGAATTTACTCTGAAATCAAACCTGGTTTTATATTTAGTGCTACAAATGATACAACACAGAATACATTATTCTAAACGTGTAAGAAAATATGATCAAGATATTCAAATAATGACTAAATATATTCACATAACCATTCAAGTGGGAGAAAAACTGACTCCAGAGGAAAAGCAGCTGTGCTAGCCCCATAAATAACAGGCCCTGCTCCAAGATCCTTTCGGTAAATGGAGAATGAATTTACTCTTGGGAAAGGAAACGGCACAAAAAGTCCAAGTGTCTCACAGCAAGGACTCAGGCATCAGCTAGAAACATCATCATTCAGATCTTTGTGGGGGAGCTTGAGGGATGAAATAGGAGTCAGGAAATTTAAAAGACTCTTAATATATATTCTTGGATTTGCCCTCCAAACTAGTTTTTATTATTTTATGCTACCAAAGCTTATCAAAATGTTATGAGAATGCTAGTTTCTCCACAACTTTACTAACTGGGTATTATCATTTCAAAGATCTTTGCTGGCTTTAGGCCTTTGAAACAAAACAAAACAAAAAAAACCCAACCAAACCAACCCAGCTGGAGGAGGTATAGCTTTCCTCATCAGTGGTACCCCGAGTCGCTGCCCATGACAATGGGAGCACGAGTTGTATAGAGCAGGACCTAGGGAAACTGTCCGAATTTGTGCCATCTTGGGGAAGTCTACAGCCAATCCACTGGAACTAAGGCTTTCCATAGAGCACGGGTTCATTTAAATGAACATTATAGTTAGCAATCTACGGCAGTGAACAATCTGAGATAATTTGAACTTCTGACTAACCAACTACAGTACAGTGTTTGAAAAGCTGTAAAAAAAAGACTTCCTCATAATTCACAATTGAAGATGGAGACTTTTATAATTCTGCCCCAAAGTGTTCCATTTTAAACATCTTATAGGTAAATAGAAGTAAATGACATGTATTTAAATTGAATTTGTTCTCAAACCTGTTTCAACTTGAGCAATTGCTGCAATAAAATTTCCTTTAATATCTTTGTTTAACTGCCATTGGTAAAAATCCCTAAATCTGAAGCTATTTCTGAAATTGAAGATTGAACATAATTGATATTAAGTACCATTAAGCTCATTATTGGTCTTGTAAAGATATTTCTATATTCTCTGGGACAGATATCATCTCGGGAAAAGAAAGTTCATCTCTTATGTGTTTCCTCTATTCAATTCTGTTCAACAGACTATGCCATGTAACCTGCTGGCCTCTGAATATCTGAATACCAAAAAGATGAGGAACAAACCTAGTCTTCAGGAAGCTCTGTTTAGAGGAGAGAGGCATAGAAGTACATGTGCACAAATAATGCATTGTGATGTGTGCTGTGATAGAGACACATGTATAATATATAAGTGCTTTGGAAACACAAATGCAAAGTTAGTTATTTGCATTAGGGGGAATGGGATGAGAAAGGTCAGGGAAACTATAAGGGATGGCATTTCAGCTGGACCTTAATTGATGAATAGGAGTCTGTCAGGTAGATAAGGGGGCAAGGAGATTCCAGACAGTGGGAAAAAAATTCAGGGAACAGTGAGAAATTCAGTGTGCCTAGAGATACGGCCACATGAAAGGGAAGAAGGTGTATAGGAGCTTGGAAATTCCATCCTGATAAGCTGTGGGCAGGCTGTGAACTGCATATTTATTTGTCCACTGAGTATTGAGCTAGAATGTAGTTTTATTCAAAATCCTGGAGTTGTGGGATAAGCTCTCACTTCATTGCTTCTGTAAAGGATTGCATTTCCTTTCTTCTAAGATGTATACAAAACGGAAAGAAAGATTTTGAGAATGAATTCCAATAAATTTCTTTCCAACAACATTCATTTGTATTTGATTTTCTAAAAGAAACAGACATTCAGTGTATGGATCTGTAGAAATGTGTGTGATTTTACTGAAATATATATTTCTACAGAATCATAATCATTTCTATCAGATCTTCCCTATTCCACAACAGAAAGTCCTTAAAATGAATGACAAGCCAATGGTATAGCATTATCTCTACTAGGAATTCTTAGATAGTGTTTGTCAGTGTTTGAATAGTGCATTTTTGCATGGGAACGAGCAAATTGTGGGCTCTCAACAAAAAGCTTCTCAGAGAACTCTTTTGATGATGATGAATTTTATCTTTGTATATGGGGTTATGCTGGGTGATTTCGAATGCATCTTTCTCTCTCTGCTTTTCTGCCCTCCTGCTTGTCTCTCTGTCTCTCTACCTATCTACTTGTCTACACAGTGGCCATAACATCTGTAAAATACTCATATTATTTTCTTATGAATTGTAATGTCAGAAAATCCTCTATGAAGCTATGTCTCCAGCTTGATGGCTACAGCATAGTTCCAAACTGCCTGATGTCAAGATTATTATAGTCAAATATATTTTGATATTAAATATGATGACATGCTTAAAAATAATTGATTCTATTTAAGTAGCGTTTACTTGGTAGAGCACCTGATCACTTTGGGGAGGTATTTTAGGCAAAGGCTGATATTTTTATATCTCTGTCAGAAAGCAGCTGTATATGATGTTCTATGTATACTGACTGATAAAGGATCCACTGAGTTAAAATGAACAGTTCAGAGCAGACCTGGCTGAAAATGGATATAGAATGGGAGGATAGAAGGTAAGGTAGAGGCCATGACAGATTGATATTTATATATGAACTCTGTCAGAGCTTGACTCTGTCCTGGTCACATTCTATTGGTACAGAACATTTCAGCTGTTCATTTAGGGGTAGGTGTTTTATATTGGCTGTTCAATACTTTTCCAGCAGTGAACCAGAATGCTTTGAAGACTGTGTGTGTGACGTTTGTCAGTGTCCTAGGTATGCAAGATTAACTGTGACCCAGTAAGCCAAAGGTGCATCCTCTCTCCTTCTGAATGCTTTCCAGGCCAGGCCACAACTAGATCATATGACAGACACCTTTGTAAAATGAGAAAAAAAGTCTCCCTCCTTTTAGATGGATGTAGTCCAGGGAACATGGATTGAGGATAGAGCACAAGATGACTGATTTGGCATACTTTGTGCTGAAAATCAACTATATGATTATATATGATAGCCCTGCCTCCATTATCTAGTGTCAGGCATCTCCAGGGCACTGATACTTAAGAGAGAATCCCATTGCCCATTTCTGGCTGAACACCTATTACATACTTACATAAGTACAGGAATAACTAGCACACTTACTAATACGTATACTTAATTTAAATATAGTGTACATACTAATGCTAATACTTAATATGGAGGTAGCATTTCAAGTTTGCTAGATTTTCTAATTTCTTTGCTAAAGTTATGACAAAACTTCGAAAGATTTCACCCCATCTGTTTCTTATATCAATTATTCTAAACCAGAAAAAAGAGTGTGAATTCATGAAATATCTTGGTCAGTAAAGCAGATGGTCATAAGAGTCTATAGAAATTCAGTTAGCATCCCAAAGTCCAGAGCATGAAGAGTTATCATCCTGCTTGGCTAAGATGAGAGGGAGGAAATGTGTTTAGAAAGTCCTATAACAATACCAATGCCAGGTTTACTTATGTTTCACATTTTTAAAACTATTTTTGATAGGTAGAATAATGGCCCTCCAAAGATCTCTAATCTCTGGAATTGGTTACTGTTACCTTACATGGCAAAAGGAACTTTGAAGATACGATTAAGGTTAAGGACCTTGGGATGGGCAGATTGTCCTGGATTATCTGAGTGAGTCCAACTTAATCAAATGAATCCTTAACAGAACCTTTACTAACTGAGATGAGAGAGAGAGAGGGAGATGTGTCTATGAAAGAATGGTCAGAGGGTGATGAAGTGTTGCTAGCTTTGAAAATGGTAGAAGAGAGCCGTGAGCCAAGGAATGTGGCTGGCCTCTAGGAGCTGGAAAAGGCAAAGGAATATGTTCTCCTCTAGACCCCCCCAAAGGAATGCAGCCTTGCTGACACCTTAATTTTAGCCCTTTGAGACCCATTTCAGAACTCTGATCTACAGATCTATAAAATAATAAATTTGTATTATGTTAAGCCACTGAGTTTGTGGTACTTTGTTACAGCAACTATAGAATACATTTTATGTGTATAGTTCTAAATTACACATTGTAGGTTTACATTTGTTTTGGGATGCCTCTTTCCAAGACCTTATGGCATGTAATTTTTTAATTAAACGTTAATATACTTTGAACTTGGTGCATCAAAGGACACTCTTCACAGAGTGAAAAGGCAACCCACAGAATGGTACAAAATATCTGCAAATCATATATCCAATAAGGGATTAATATCCAAAATATATAAAGAACTCCTACGATTCAACAAACAACAAAAAACCCATTAAAAATGGGGAAAAGGCTTGAATAGATATTTCTCCAAAGAAGATACACAAATGACCAAAAAGGACATGAAAAGATGCTTAACATCACTAATCACTATGGAAATGCAAGTCAAAATCACTATTTATACTATTAGGATGCCTCTTATCAAAAACAAAACAAAATAAAACAAAACAAAAAACAAACAAACAAAAAATAAAACCCAGAAAAGAGTAGGCAATGGTGAAGATGTGAAGAAATTGGAATCCTTGTGCATTACTGGGGGAAATGTAAAATAGTGCAGCTTCTGTGGAAAACAGCATGGTGCTTCCTCAAAAAATTATACAGAATTATATGGTCTGGAATATTCACTCTTGAGTATATACCTAAAAGATTGAAAGCAGGGACTTGAACAGATAAATGTACACCCATGTTCATAAGAACATTATTCATGAGAACTAAAAGGTAGAAACAACCCAAATGTCCATTGATGGATAAATAACATGTGGTATATACATATAATGGAATATTATTCAGCCTTAAAAAAGAAGGAAATTCTAACATATAATAGAACATGTATGAACCCTGAAGATGCTATGCCAAGTGAAATAAGCCAGATATAAAAGGACAAAGATTCTGTGATTCCACTTCTATGAGGTACTTAGTGTAGTCAAATTCAGAGTCAGAAAGTAGAACTGTTGTTGCCAGGGGTTGGGGGAGGAAAGAATGTGAGTTATTATTTAACAAGTAGAGTTTAAATTTAGGAAGATGAAACAGTTATGGAGGTGGTTGGTGGTGATGGTTTCACAGCAATGCAAATATACTTAATGCTACTGAAATGTATACTTACAATGGTAAATTTTATGTTATACATATTTTACCATGATAAAAAATTTAATAACTTTGAGTAAAAGAAACAAAGTTAGATTGATCCAGGCACGTTTGAGAAATAGTAAGGAAAGCATAGCAAGAGAAAAGGAGTCTTTGTAGAGCAGTGGTTCACAACTATAGGAGACTTTTATCCTCCAGAGGACATTTTTGGTTGTCACAAATGAAGAGCTGCTACTGGCATCTTGTGGGTGAAGGACACAGTTGCTGCTAAATACCCTACAGTGTAGAGGATAGCCTCCCACAACAAAGAATTATCCAGCCCAAAATGTCTGTAGTGCCATGTATAAGAAATCCTGTTCTAGAGGTATTAAGTAATGTGCTCAGATAGAGTTGAAAGGAACTGATGAGAAGTGTCTTAAATGCTAAAATAGGAAGTTTAGAGTTTGTGCAACAGTAAAACATTCTTTAAGGTGGGAGAAGGGGGACTTCACAGTACTGAGAAAGGTTAATGATAGCAGGATGGATTAAACGCAAGGAAAGGTTAAGGGTAGGAGATCAGGTAGGCAGTTGTTGTAGTAATCTAGTCTGGTGTGGCAAAATCTGTAATGTTCTATGTAGTTGTATGTGCCAGGCACTGTTCTAGGGATTTACAGGTATTATCACATGTAGCCCTCATAATACCTATGTGTTATAACCATTATTTGCATTTCACAGAAGAGGAAATGAGAAACAGAGGAAGTGTTCAAGGTCAGTAAAGGATGGAGCTGAGCTTTGAACCAAGGAAGTCTGTGCTACCTCTTTTTACAGGTTGAACTATCCCTTTTAATATCTAGATATGGCTCCTTTTTTTCCTGTCAACTTTGTTGGAAAATTGGGTTTATGGTTAAGTGGAAAAAGGGGATTATTTAGACTTTACTCTCTCCTTTCTACATTAGACTGAGTTTGAGAAAGACTGAGAAAGCCAATAAAACAGCAATTGGCTTCTTGAATTTTAGAAGATTGCTTGGAGGGAAGATTAGAATTAAGAGTGGGTGAATTAAAAATATAGGTTGGAGGAGGTGAATAATCAGGGAGAGATTGCAATTTCTCACCCACCAGCTCTCAAATTCTGACTCTCCAAAAGCTTCAGCAGGCTGTAGATGCCATTCCACTGACATGTATCAAACTTGAAAAACACAATCTAGGCCAGGATTGTCACTCCACCTCCCACTCCTCAGTAACACTCACTCATCCTGAACACTTCCCACTCAATAATTCTTTCCTATGAAAAAGAAGGAAGACGGCCATGCCCTGCTGCTATGGCCTTGTGTGAGCTTGTTTAGAGAATGGAGGGGTCCATGCCGCTGAGGAAGGATAGAGGAGAGAGAAGGGGCTCTTTGCTTCACTGAGAGCACATCACACTCCACCGTTTGCATGTGCTTTGTAATCAGTATTGCACTTTGGTGTAGCTCTGAAGATCTGGAAAAGGCTGAAAATCTGCTGCTGGCTCAGTTAGTGTTTGTCCCTAAAGAGGTTTAAGACCAGGAACCCAGCTGTTTTAGTCTTGATTCTATCACTAATAAATTCTGTGATCTTGGACAACATTACCATATTCATAATTATCTTATTGCCTGCTTTTCCACGCAACATATTCTTTTGCTATTCAGAACAGGCTGCTGGAGTAGGCAAAGTAGATATTATTAGCATTTTTTTCTGGTAACAAATACTGAAGTTCCAAAAGGATAAGTGATCTACTCAGGGTCACCCAGTTAGCGTGTGACAAAACTTGGATATGAAGTGTGGTTCGACTCACTTCAAATCCATTTGTTCTAATGTCACTGCTTCTCCAACTCCAGGGTGCGTGACCATCACCTGGAGACTTTATTCAAACATATTCCTGGGACCTACTCCAAGGTATAAAATGTATATTACTATAGAATAATATTAATGATATCTTTCACTGTAATAACTCTATTACATAGATAGTGTATATTAATTTAGTCGGTCTGGGGTGGGATGTGAGAGTCTACAATTCTAACAACCACCCAGGTGCTATTAATGGTGCAGGTCTATGGCCCATTTTAAAAGTAGCACTGCTTTATACTATACCAGTGTACTTCTTTGAACCATAGTTTCCTCATCTGAAAAAGAGAGATGATAATAACTGGCTCCTTTTATCTCTCAGAGTTGCAACTGGGATTGTGGTGAATTAAACATGGCTACAAACACTTTGCAGGTCCTCCGATAAAGAGAAACAGTTTATTTCCTTGCCTCTTGAATCTGGGCTGGTTTGGTGACTTGCTCTGACAAATAACATACGGTAAACGTGACATGTGACTTCCAAGCAAGACCTTAACTAGACTTGCAGTTTCCATTCTTGCCCTCGTGGAACCCTGAAGCTACCATGTGAAGAAGGGGCTAGAACTGGTGGAGACAAGAGACCCAGCTGACGACCCAGATGTGATGAGTGAGGCCATCCAGGATCGTCCTTTCAGCTGAATGAAGCCACATGATAGAGCCAAAGAGACAGAACTGCCCATCAACCCAGAGGATTATAAAAAATGATTAACTGTTGTGTTTGGGGTTCTTTATTAAACAGCAGTAGATAATTCAAAAGGAGATAAAATAGATAATGATTATAAAAGTATTCTGAAATTATAGTAATACCTATGCAAATCTTTAAGAGTAAAGCTTTTTCATAATAAATAATAAAATCAACTGCTCTAAAAATTAACAAAGCAGGTAAAAGGTTTAAAACCAAGCTATTAGAATAAACATTAAATAAAAAAGAAATATATTAAGATATACTAATATAAATAGATAAATGAGTAAATGAACAGGAGAAAACAGGATTCTTCCATTCACCAATGAGTGTAGAGGGAGCAGTAGAGTTGGAAAATCAGCATTTTGCAACCACATGGTAAGGACTGACTAGAGCAAGAGTCATCAGTGGATGCTACATCCAGGGGGAAAGTTTGATGACAATGGTATTTGCTTGGTCTCAATGTCTTCACAGATTGTTACTCATTGCAAAAGAAAAATCAAACATTACACGGTAGGAAAATTGTACAGTACCATGACTATGTAATCAAAATTAAAATTACCAATGAGGGTCAATGGATATTATTTGCCTCTAGATATGATACCACGAGAAAGACACAACCCTGAGGATGCATAACCTGAATCTACTTAGGGGAAAACATTAGAGAAACTCAAATTGAGGGGTATTCTGTAAAATAGAAACACTAACTTGTGTTTTTGAAAAATTAAAATGTCAGACTGAGAAATGAAAGACTGAGAAACTGCTTCAGATTAAATGAAACTAAAGAGACAGGACAACTAAATGCAATACATGATACTTGACTGGATCCTGTACTTCAGGGGGAAAATGCTATAGGGCACCTTATTGGGACATTTAAAAAGATTGGAGTATAGACCACAGATTAGATGAAGTCTTGTAACAATATTACATTCCCTGACTCCATCACTGTACTGTGGGACTATAGATGAACTATTCTTGGTCTTAGGAAATGCACATTGCAATATTAAGGAGTAAAGGGTCATAATTTATATAATCCACCCTCAAATACTGTAGAAAAAATAAATAAATTACATACATGCACACATATGAGACAGAGATATAGAAAGAGTGAGTGAGGGAGCATGCAAGAGAGAGATAACAGCAAAAAAGCAAATGTGGCAAAATGTTAAATATTGATGAATCTTGGCAAAGGGTATATGAGAGTTCAAGTTATTCATGCAACTTTTCCGAGTTTGAAATTATTTCAAAATAAAAAGTTATAAATAGTATGTAAGTGAATATATTTTCAATTTCCAGTGAAGATGGACCTTGTGAGCTTTAAAAAAGAAATAAATCATAACACAAAATAACTGATAGATTTGACCACATTAAAAAGAAAGCTTCTGTAAAATCACTGGCAAAATTAAAAGAAAAAATACAGGCTAGGGAAATATTGGCAATAAAAGTGACATAAGGCAGATATAATCAAAGTTGTAAATATGAAGAGCTCATACAAATTGCAGCAGGTAAATAAAGGATACTGGTGAAAGCCTGAGTGTGGTGGTGGCTAGAAGAGCATGGAACACCCTGAGTGAGGCCCAAGCGCCTGCAGGTACTCAGGACACTGCCATCTCAGGACAGCCCTGAGAGGGGCCAGGCACTTGCAGCGCCCCCTAGCCCCCCGAGAGGGCTGTAGTGCACCCTGAGACCCGGGAACCTCAGATTGTGATGCTGTGTATGTGATGATAGATGAGACGTGGTGGGAAGGATGCATCCCCTCGGACCTCCAACCTGGTGCTGAAGCTGCCGTCCACTCCCCACTCCTGAAGAGCCATGGTTTTTCTGTCAACATCTTGACCCTACAGAGTAGCCACTGCCAATTCTGCCCCACGATCCAGCACCTGGTAGTCTACCTGCTGGATCGTTCCTGAATCGCCATAGCATTGCTACCTCCAAGCAGTGGTTCTTGCCTCCTACTAGCAAAGGTTGGAACAAAGGATCCAGGATCTTGGTGTCCAAGTCTGGCACCACAGCCCAGAAGGACTCACTGTGTACTTCTCTTACAGCTGGCAGCCCCATCAGGTCTGGTCCAGGGCCACACTTGAGAGGAAGCACAGGCCTGAAAAGTAGAGATTTGCCCCAGAACCATGCAGCCACTAAGTGGCTGAGCTCCTGTAGAACTCAGGATGGTCACCTTCAGAATGTGTGGTCAGCCCCAGCAGTGCTGCATCTTGAAGTAAAACAGCCTTTCAGTGGGTTCTTACTCTCAGTAGTTTCCCGGCTTCCCCAACAAGTTGTCGAACTCTGTCTACCCTCATTTCCATCTGAGAAAGGCCTTGGACCCCACACTCCACTCTGCCTTCCTCTCTGTGAGGCAGGAGGGTCAGAGTTCAAGATCGGATTCCTGGGGAGGCAGGAGCCACTCTAGTGTCCACTCTGGGCGTCCAGCACAGCCTGGCTAGGGGGATCTGGTGGGGGAAGGGGAGCCTTTTGTTAGACTTCCTTTCACTCCTTTTTCAGAATACGTAAGAAACCATCCTGAAGTACCTGCCATCAACTCTAACATTTGATCTGTACCCAGCTAGGTCTGGGGTACAAAGAATAAATACCATATTCAATAAATAATGTAACAGCAGCTCCGACCTTATGGAGTGCTTCCTACCTGCTAGACCTTGTCTGTGCTAGTCATTTTACCTATCTATCTTCTTGAGCCCTCTCTACCACTTTTTGAGGTGTGGGTTTCCAAGCAACTGCTCAAGATCACACAAGTTATAATAGGGAGCTGAGGATGGGAAACTTGCACCTGAGCCTGAACTTGAGGCCCTTGGGGAGAGCATTCTTGCTTGTTTCCAGTAGGGACCTCTCCAGAATCCTGGCTTCCCCAGGTCACAGGGTCCAAGGTCCTCTTTAACTATCCTTAAGACATCCTGTAAATAAAGCTGGCAAATAAAGGTGGAGGGTTCTGTTCCTCCTGGTAGCCATTTTTCTCCCCTCTGAGGAAGGAAGAATTTGAGCAAATAATTAGTATAAGAAAGGTCTCCTGGCATTCCAGCCTGGAACTAATGGGCCTGACCCTGGGACATCTGCCTTCCTCTCCTTTCCCAGGTACTGGGAAAAAAACCTTCAGTCAGAGCTTTCTCTTTCCTCTTGGGTCCAGCCACTTCTACTGCCTGGCATTTTCCACAGTCACCTGGAAAGATGTCAGATCTCACTTGGAGGGCAAGGCAAGGCAAGGCCAGGAAGCCATTGGGGCTGCTTTTTATCCTTCTGACCTGCCTCCTTCAGAATGTGTGATCTTGCTGGGCATAAAGGGATTAACTGGGAGTAGCACTAAAGCAGACTGTCTGGTAGAAAGCAAGCAGTGCTGGGGCCTGGGCATCAGAAATGGGGACAACACTGACTTTTTATAGAATCCTATTCTGCACTGTTTACCTTTTTGCTAAAAACTTTTCTAAAGGCAGTGTAGGTGTTGATGATTGTTAGAGCTGGATAATGCATTCATGGAGGTTCATTGTAACATTTTCTGTATTTAAAAAATAACATATTTATAAATTTCCAAAATAAACTATTTTTAAGCAGTTAAAAAAATTAAAATGCAAGCCAGACTGGTCACAAAAATAAAGGAAAATTTATAACCAGTTTTAAAGTTTATCCTTATAAATAATATAATGCAAATAGAAAAAATAGATGCCTTTTTACTTATGAAATTAGTAAAGATGGAAAATGATAATACTCAGTGATGTCAAGGGTGTAGCATAGTGAGCACTTATGCTGGTAACTGAAAATTTGTACAATTTGGAAAGCACACATCAAGAATTTTAAATGTGTGCTTAGTCTTGATCTAGTTACTAAAGTCTAGGAATTCATCCCATGGAAAGAATCAGAAATCCATACAATAATTTATATCTAAAGATGTTCTTTGCAGCATTGTTTATGTTATCGAAATCTGGATAGTCCAACAAGAAGTTAAATGAATTAGGTTGTACATGATGTTTGCAAAAAGTTTTCAGTAATATGGAGAAATTCTTATATTAAGCAAAACGAAAGCATATGCTTAAAAACTAAATGGAAATAAAACAAAATATTGACAGTGATCTACTAGTCAGGGTCCTAGTAGGACACAGAAGGTGCACCCAGCAGAGTTTAGGCCAAGAAAGTTTAAGGAAGGTATAGATGTTCTACAGAGGTATGGGCAGGGTTATAGGAGCCACTCACTCAAGGACTCAGCAGCAGAGGGTGGTGTTACCAGCTCTAGTTCCCAGGAAGGCAAGAGCAAGGAATGGCGACAGCGCTTGGAGAGAGCTGAAGCTGTGGAAGAGCCTAACCTAGTTCTTTTCCTACTCGGTGATCTGATCTCCCACTGGGCACATCACACGTGAAGCCTGCTAATGCAGGCCCTAGAGATCAGCCTCCTGGCCTGCAGAACCGGGCAGAGGACTGTGAAAAGTGGATCTAGAGATGCCAACAGAAATTAAGTAGCACAATATTATCTCTGGTTGTAGGACTGTGCGTGCTTATTATTTTCTTTTTATCTGTTAGCCTATAAAACCCCTGGCCCTGGTGTGAACACCCTCTGCCCACGAGGAGTTTGGTAACAAAAAGGCATACAGTTTACATATTACGTTTTCTTTCTCAAGCCATCACCGTTAAAACAATTTAAAAATTAAAATATATATGAGAAGCATATGTTTATATTTTTCTAAGCTATTTGTTATGGTGTTTTTTAGAAATTAATTCCCCCCTCCCCTTAACTCTTCTCTCCTGACTTTCTATTTTATGCTTCTTTTTCCTACATTATTTGTGTATTTACTAACTAAACTTCTTACAACAAAAAAATCTCATAGGACTCCCTGCTTTATAAATACCTGTGACTGCATAAAGCACTGTATTGTTACAGCAGCAGCAGGAGCAACAGCTTTGATTTGGTCAAGATCAATTAGGACAAGGGCAGGCCACCTCCTTTGTCTCCATACCTGGGGAAATACAGTTCTTAGAATGTCCATGGCTATTGTAGAGATAGAGAAAGATTCAATATCGGTGGAAACTCAGCTTTCCCATTTTTAGAACCATTGTGACTATATAAAGGATTTTTTTCTAGGACCGGCCTTCACACTGGCCAAATGATTATCCACCTATAATTTGGGAGCACAACTTTAACAAAAAATCCAAATTCATTTAAGCTGAGTTTAGGAATATAATACTTCAATATTTTTATTTGAAATGTGTTGATTTTATAGAAAGTGTCTGGTGTGAAACAAGTGACTATATTTTAAAATGTCCTTTATTAAAAAAAATTTCTCCATAAAGGCCTAGAATTATTTTAAACAAATAAATTTGATTTTCTTTATGGACATGTTGTGTTTCAAAAGCAATCATACTGGAGGTGTGCAATGATATATCATTTTGGCCTTGACAAGCTAATTAAAAAAAAGATTTTGGAAGAAAAGAGGTATTTTATTCACTCAGAATTTCGAATAACTTTTTAAAGTATAATTTGAAATGATTAAAACAACCCATTACCTGCTAAAGGCTTGGGTCATGTGTATTTTGACTTAAATTATTTTGCACATTGACATTGATTTTGATCATTTGCTCACTATCAAGGCCTCTCTGTGGATATTATACAGTCAAACTATTAACAACACAGATTTCAATTCACAATGTTAAAATTCATTGAAACATTGTAAGTGCCTTTGGTGTATTGAAAAATTCAGTCACGATCAACCTGTCGTGGCTTATCCCTTGGAGAAGCACTAATTTTCTCAAATGCTTTGGCCTGTTTGAGTGTCAGGAGCCTGGACCCTGAACTCCCTTTGAACTTACCTTTCTGGGTTGTAGTTCTATTTAATCAGATACAGTTTTAAAAATATTATTTTGGAGTAAATGAGATAAAACAGAGGCTGATTTCCTCTCTTTTCATTTCTTCATCTTATCACATGTATTAGTTCTGACTTTGTTAGTCATATAACTTTAATCATTACCATAAGTAAATGTGCTGCCATCGTATAATTATCAGTTAATCAATTGACACAATCCTTTTTTAAAAAATATGAAATTAATAGCTCTAACTTTTGTGTCAACTGATAACTGACAAGCAAACAAAATCAGAAATAAATCAAATGACTCATCTGGCTTCCATAAAAGCCATGTAAAATTGCTTAGTTGTCAACATATTAAAAAGGTAAAAATTTAGCACTGGATTTTTATAAATAAGTCGAAATGGAGATTACAGCAAGAATTAAACTGCTGACTTATGACAATGGCTTGAGCTAAGGATAAACCAGATGAGGAACGAGCCTGTGTGTGTGTGTGTGTGTGTGTGTGTATAATATAATATAAATATATTATATATTATAATAAAATATAAATATAAATCACTGCCATTTTGCCTTTACTAAAAATTTATGAACACTAGACTTCCATTCTTGCAAAAGGGGACCAGCGCTGGGGCCTATATTTGAGAATGTGCATATATCACAAACATGCACAAAATAAATTCATTAAAGAACATATCATGGGAAACTGCCACTAGGGTCCAGTGCTTAACAATAGCATAGCAAATTCCATTAGGTTCAAGGACTGAGAGAAGTCATCTGTGGCTTAATGTTCTACCTCTGGAGCCTCAGGATGCCCTCTACATCCATGGCTTTATCTTGGATTTATTCTTCCTTCATTTTCTCCCAGCTATGTTTGTTCAATCCAGGCTGGCAGTGTTTTTGCTGGTATAACATTTTCGAAGGTCTTGTTGGTCTTCTGTGCAATTCATGGGGATCTAAGACATCACACAAGGTCTTCCAAAGATCCTCCTTGGATAACCCCATCTTTATTCCCAACTTCTGCTGAGATGGTTGTTTGGATCCATGGGTGACATGTCTAATCTCTTTAGCAAAAGTCTTTCTAGCTATACCACTAGTATTCTCTCCAGAGAACCCTTTTTCATCTTTTGCTATATGCATAGGTTAAGAATTTTCCAAATCATGAAGTACTGATTCCATTTTGCTTAAGAGTTCCTTTTTCAATATATCTTTCACCTCTCGCATTTTCCAATAAGCAGTGAGGAGAAACCAGGCTGCACCTTCCATACTTTGCTTGGAAATCTCCTTAGCTAAATATCCAAGTTTATCATGTACAAGTACTACTTTCCACTCAACACTAGAACACAAATCATGCAAATTTTGTCACTTTATAATGAGGATTGTCTCTACTCCAGTTCCAATAACATGTTCTTCATTTCTTTCTACAATATAATCAAACCTTTAAGGTTCATATTTCTACCAATCATCTCTTTGAGGCAATCTAGGCTTTTTCTATCATGCATCTCAAAATTCTTTCAGCCTCTGCCCACTACCCAATTCCAAAATCACTTTCACAGTTTTAGGTTTTTGCTACAGCAGTACCCACTTCTTAGTACCAAAATCTGTCTTAGTTTCCTAGGGCTCTGTAACAGATAGCTTAAAATAATAGAAATATATTCTCTCACAGTTATGGAGGATAGAAGTCCAAAATCCAGGTGTCAGCAGGACAGTGCTCCTTCTAAAGGGAGTCCCTACCTTGCCTCTTTCTAGCTTCTGGTGTTTACTGGCAATCTTTGGCATTTCTTGGCTTATTCCTATTATCACTCCAATCTCTGCCTCTGTTATCATATGCTTTTCTTCCTCTGTCTCTCCACATGACCTTGTTATAAGGATACTAGTTATTTGATTTAGGACTCACCCTAATCCAGTATGACTTTGTCTTAACTAATTATATCTGCAAAGACAAAATAAGATCATGTTCTGAGATTCTGGGTGAACATGAATTTTAGGAGGACACTCTTCAACCCAGAGAACTTTAAACATATTAAATTGCCTAACGGGCCAAAAAATCAAAATTGTTCATTATAGCCTAATTAGCAATAAAGTGAATCAGTAGTCATTGAGTATCATAGAAGTTTGTGAAGAAAATTAATTCAATTTTCCTAAGGAAAAGTAAATTTCATGTGTGGTTTAGTTCACTTTCCGATCTTTAGGATTATATTTTTTATGTCTTAATTGGGTCCATTTTCTTAATCTACTGTAGAAAGACCCAATCTGGAGAGTGTTTTTGAAATTTTTGATTGAGGTTTGGTTGACTTATAATATTGTATTAGTTTCAGGTGTACAACAAAGATATTTTTTATTTGTTTCTTTCACTCTCCTCTCACTGTCCCTGTCTATCTCTTTTCTCTCTGAGTGGTTGTCATATTTGTGATTCTCCATCCACTTTTTAAAAAATAGTTTATTTTATTTTAATTTTTTTTGGGGGGAAGTAATTAGTAATTAATTAATTAAGTGGAGGTACTGGGGATTGAACCCAGGACCACGTGCATGCTAAGCATACTCTCTACCACTGACCTTCTCCATCCACTTTTAAGTTATCTTTTTATATTTGGGAAAATTCCCAACTTGTAAGTTCTGCCTACCTAAGTTAAAATTCCCAGCCCCCTTATCAGTTCTCTTTAACACTGAACCAGAAACTCTAGGCAGGCAAGGGGGGAAAAACATGCAAATTGGAAACGGAGAAATAAAACTGTTTGTATTCACAGATGACATGATCATCCATATTAAAAATCCTATGGAATTGACCAAATTTTTAAAAAAGCCACTAGAACAAGTAAGTAAGTTCAGAAAAGTTACAGGATATAAAATCAATACATAAAAACCATTTGTATCTCTATATACTATCAGTAAACAATCAGAAATTGAAATAAAAATAAAAATAATATCATGTTTCACAGCATCAAATATATGAAATGCTTAGGGATAACTATGACAAAATTTGTACAAGACACGTACAAAGGAAACTACAAAACACTGTTGAGAGCCTAAATTGTTAGGTGTATTGTCTTCATTTATCAGAAGACTTAATATTATTAAGATGTCATTTATCCCCATATTTATACATATATTCCACAGAATTAAAATTCTAAGAGGCTTTTGGTACAAATTGACAAGCTGATTCCAAAATCTGTATGGAAATGCAAAGGGCCTAGAATAGCACTTCCCCCCAAAAAAGAACAAAGTTGAAGTATTCACACCACCTGATTTCAAGATTTATTATAAAGCTACAGTAATCAAGACGGTGTGGTATTGGTAGAAAGACTGGCATATAATTATATGGAATAGAATAGAGTATCTTTTCATGTGCCTGTTGGCCATCTTTGGAAAAAATCAGGTCTTCTGCCCATTTTTAAATTGGGCTGTTTATTGGTCATAGCATTTCTTCTGCTCAGTAGGTTGTCTTTTCATTTTGGTGATGGTTTTCGTTTGCTGTGTAAAAGCTTTTAAGTTCAATTACATCCTGTTTTGTTATATTTGCTTTTATCTCCTTTGCTTTAGGAAGCAGATCCAAAAAAATATTGCTGTGATTTATGTGAGAGTGTTCAGCCTATATTTTCCTCCAGGATTCTTATGGTTTCTGGTCTTATATTTAGGTCTTTAATCCATTTTGAGTTTATTTTTGTATATGATGTTAGAGAACATTCTAATTTCATTCTTTTACAAGTAGCTCTCATTTTCCCAGCACCACTTACTGAAGAGTCTGTCTTTTCTCCACTATATATTCTTGCCTACTTTGTTGTAGATTGACCGTAAGTGTATGGTTTTATTTCTGGGCTTCTATTCTGTTCCACTGTGTTTTTGTGCCAGTACCATACTGTTTTGATAACTAGCTTTGTAGTATAGTCTGAAGGCAGGGATCATGATGCCACAATGAAATATGACCTCACACCTGTCAGAATAGCTTTCATCAAAAAAACCACAAATAACAAATGCTGGTGAGGGTTTGGAGAAAAGAGAACCCTCATATACTGTTGGTGGGAATGCAAATTAGTGCAGCCACTGTAGAAAATGGTATGGAGGTTTCTCACAAAACTAAAAACAGAATTACGATATGACTCAGCAATTCCACTCCTGGGTATATATCCGAAAAAAACAAAAACACTAATTCAAAAAGATACATGCACCCCGATGTTCATAGCAGCATTATTTACAATGACCGAGATAATGGAAGAAACCTAAGTGTCCCTCAACAGATAAATGCATAAAGAATGTGTGATACACACACACACACACACACACACACACACACAATGGAACACTACTTAGTCACAAAAAAGAATGAATTTTTTCCATTTGCAGCAACATGGATGGACTTGGGCATTATATTAAGTGAAATAAGTCAGATAGAGAAAGACTAATACTGTATGATATCATTTATATATGGAATCTACAAAATATAACAAACTTGTGAATATACAAAAAAGAAATAGACTCACAGATATAGAGAACAAACTAGTGGTGATCAGTGGGAGAAGGAAGGGGGAGGGGCAATTTAGGGGTAGGGGATTAAGAGGTAAAAACCATTATGTATAAAATAAGTTACAAGGATATATTGTGCAACACAGGAATACAGCCAATATTTTATAATAATTACAAATGAAATATGACCTTTAAAAATTGTGAATCACTATACTGTACACTTGTAACTTAAATAACATTTATATCAATCATACTTCAATAAAAAAAGTACAGAAAAGAAGACAAAGTAAGGCCTATGACAATATGTTCATGTCTTGAAAAATAAATAAAACTGCAAGAAAAAAAAGTTCTTTTAAATTGAAGCCTAAAAATGGGAAATTGCCTCTGAATATCCAGCAAAATAAGAACAACAGAAAGACTCACATGAAAGGACAGTATCCTAAAATTGAAGAACACAAGAAATACAGAAAAGATTTCAAGTGCTTCTAAGGAGAAAAAAATAGATTCATATAAAAGGGTCAGGAATGAACATGGTCTCTGACTTTTGGGCGGCAACACCAGAAGGTAGAAGACAATGGAGAAATGAATTCAAAATTCTCAAGAAATACTATTCCAACCTAGAATTATTCACCCAGCCAAATTATCAATTGAATGTAAAGAAGGAGTAAAGAATTCTATGGCATGCAAATTCTCAAAAGACTTACTTTCCATGTACTCTTTCCCACGAAGCTACTGGTGTACAGGAAAGGAGTGAACCAGAGGAATATCTGGGATACAGGAAAAAGGAGATCCAGTGTGTGACAGAGTGCTGAAGAGAACCTCTCAGATGATAGTTAAGAGCAAATTTTGTATGAATGAGGACAGCCTCTAGTACAGATCAGAGCAGGAGGATGGAAGGTTCCAGAAAGTGTGTCTTCAATAGAAAAAAATGAATCTGATCACTCAATTATGTAGAAAACATTGATCAGAAGATTTTACAACTCTTATAAAGGATTTGGAGAGACTTAGAGAAACGTACACAGAAAATCAAGCAAACAAAAAATACCATGTAAATATTAATTCCAGGAAAAAGAATAACCAAAAAAACTATTAGAAAAAAAATGTAACCGTGATTTTCTACTTGGCTGATCATGGCATCTGACTGAAGAGGCAACACAGATCTGCCAGAAAGTTTGCTTTCCATCAGCCCAAGGGTTCATACTGCCTTAGATCCCTACATGTGAAACCTCCGTCCTCTCTCAGTAGCTGTAGTCAAGCATCTTGATTAACCGGACATCACTGTAAGCCAGCATTTTAGGCATATCCATGTGTAATGTATGAAAGCATTATCATATAAGATGATTATTGTATGAAAGTTGAGGATAGTCTCTAATAATAATACTAACATTTATTGATCCCTTACTGCATACCAAATGCTCTCCTGGTTTGTCTCCATTGATCCTTGTTTATTGTGAGCTCCATTTTACAGATGAAGAAATTGAGATTTAAAGAGGTTAGGTAACTTTCCCAGTGTGACAGGGCTTGGATTAGAAAGCAGGCAGTGTAGTTCCAGATCCTGTTTTCTTGACTGCTGCTCTCTTCTGCCTCAATGCACAGTTTCTAAGAAAAGCTGAAGAAATGTATACTTAGGAAATCAAGGCAGAAAGATGGCTTCTCTGGCAGAAGTGGTGGTAGAATGAAGTGGACTAAGGTCAGATAGCAGGAGTCAGGCAGGACAGGAGGCTGACCTGTCAGTCCACTCGTAAGAATTAAGAATTGATGTGAATATTTATGATTCATTTAACTTAAGAGAGAGAGGCTGAAAAATTCCTTTACCCTAACTGAAGAGGGCAAGAACATTGGCATCAAAACAGATCTTTCTCCTGAGTCTCACTTCATCCCTTTCATGTTTTTTGACTACCATTCCTTTCACTTGTCATTCCCTTTAATCACCAGGCTTCATATTATAAGCAGAGAAAACCAGGCCTGGATTCTCTTCTTAGAACTTTCCTTCATTTACATTTGCCTCCAGGAGTCTTGGCAACTAGGCAAGGTGATAGCAACCTGGAAGCAAAGAAGGCCTCGTTCCCCCCTCCCACCCCTGGCCTCATTAAATATGGTGCCGTTCCTATGAAGAGGGCTGGGGGTGGAGGCTGTGTGGGCAAAAGATACAGCTTCCAAATGTTCTTGTAAATATTCATAAAAACATGTCAGTGTTGCTAAACCCACAGCAAACGATAATCATCCATCCCCCTACACCCTCATCTTTTTGCTGTTAATCCTTTTGTCCACTTTGAATTTCTTCCCACAATTGCTTCTCCCTTATCCTTGTGTTTCTGAACTGCTGCCAGCCACCCTAGCCTCTGTAGCCCCGCATGCAAGTCTGTGGTGCCCTTTAAAAAGCAGTGGTGCTCTGCCGCCAGCAAGGGATGTGAATAACACACACCGTCCTAGTGATGTTGCTTCTTCTCATCTCCAGTCCTTACTCTTGGGGAACACAACAATTATTCTGCCCAGGAATTGATGGGGATTTCTGAACAACCTGGCACATCTGAAACATTTTTCTGACTCACTGAGCTGGCATATACTGCTAGATCAGCACTGGCCCTGTTCCACACAGCCTGTCACCAACAGTGGGTGTTGTTGTAAGCACTAGTTTTGATTGTGGCAAGATGGGCTCTGTGACTCTCCTCTTGTTCTGTTGAGTTCAGAAAAGGCATCTGGTCTCCATTCACATTACACTTGACAAGAGTCCAAAACCTAAACGAATGTTGTTAATAAAGAACTGTAAGGAAAAAACATGTTGAGAACTACTGAGTGTATTCAACACATATCAAGCTTTGGAGCAGGGGGAGGGGGAGGAAAGTGAATGCCACTGGGTTAGGATCATCGATTAGAGGGCAGATCTCTGGGCTCTGTTCCTGGCTCTGTCCATGGACTGTGCCTTAGATTGCCTTCCTTAAATTGAGGGTGCTCAAAACTGCTTATGACACAGAGTGACCTTGCATGAGCTTAACTCTGCTGTTGGTCAACTAAGTTTCAAATGAACTAGTATTAATTGAACAACCACTCTGTGCTTAAGTCAATGGCTGTCAAGGGGTGGCTTTAGTCCTTGCATAATCTTCACTGGCTTCTCCTCTCCAAATTCTTTGATCTGGATAATTGGCATGTCCTCCACCTTTTGCACAGTACATTCAAACTTGGCCTATGCCTGTCTCCCTTTATCTTTCACAGGCATATCTCTTGCATTTCAAACTTTTGTCTTGGTCCTAGAGGACCCAACCAGCACAGAAGGAGAGTTTATTTCTAAATAGAGTTAGTCTGAATAGGCTGAAAAATATTAATACATATAAACCTTTACCCACATCCTAAATATTGGGGTCCCTGGAGCTCTCTCTTATTACTGTCTGTACCCAGGTTAGTTCCTCACAATATTCATCACGCTTCATTGTTATTTCATTGTCTTTCCTGCTACTGTAAACTTTGTGAGGCCAGAAGTATATCATTATCTATTTCCAGTGTTAGCACCATGTATAGCATAAAGTTTGTGATTAATAAATATTTATTGAGCAAATGAATAGTTGATTGAATCTGAGAATCCTTCATAGAAACGTTATACTTGAGTTGAGGCTTAAAATAAAAATAGGAGTATCAAGAAAGAAGTAGAGATTTTTAACATGACAGGTGATTGGGAGGCATTTGTGGATTTTGAGCAGACGAGTGATATATTGAGATCTGAAGTGAGATCATTCCAATGGCAGCGTGGGGGATAGTTTGGAGCAGGGGATTCAGAGCAGATGATCTTGCAATTGTCTTAGCAAACAGGGTGATGGCTATAGAGATGAAGGGAAAGAAAATGAATGGTTCAGGTGTAATCAGGAGACGGAACCAACAAGCCTTAGATGGACTGGTTACAGGTGGGTGAGGGACAGCGAGGAATCTTGGATGTCTTGGATTTCTCCACCAGCATAGGAAGCACAGAAGAAAAAGAAATTTGGGAGAAAAGGTTAGTTTTGGACCCAATAAGTTTCAGGTTCTTAAGTATCCCATTATGGGTACAGAGTTAGATTACATTATAAATTCTAGGAGTTCAGAAGCTATGTCAGTTTAATCATATAGTTCATCCTAATGTTGGTGCTTGACAAATTCTTTAGATGGTATTCATAGAATGTACTGCCAATACTGCACTGCCTATCCATCTAGGGAAACTCCTTTATACGAAACCCGTGTGTTTATTTACTCACTCCTGTAAGGCTTTATGACTAGGTTGTCCTTTAGAAGAACGTTATCTATTTTTACAGATGCTGTTTCAAAATTGATTAGTTCTTTGACCCACCCACTGAAATCATCCAACCTATTGAAGAAGCAGAATGGGACGTGGATTATAGGGTTTCAGATAACACCAAGTCCTTAGTGAAAGGTATGTTATTTCATTGCTTTGTTCTGCTTTTAGGAAAAGTGTAGCTGTGTTTTCTTTTCTCCAACTGTATAGGTCACAGCAATTTTTTTTTCCACTGGGAATTACAAGCTATAAGGAAGATTTCCAGAGTAGAATCAGTCTTACACAAATGCTAAATACAATTAATGAGGGCCTGGAAGGTACACAGAGGGTAATTAGTAGGTTATATTTGGGTCAGTACTAAGGTCATTCAAGAGATACAAGAAAAACAGACCTTTTGTCTTTCTGCAGGGAAAAAGTGAAGATATATTCATTCTGTGTATTGTAGTTTATGAAAAATGGGTTAAAGGCATTTTTTGTAATTTTATGTGTTGTATTTATCTGTGTATGTAAGATAATTTTAAGAATAAACTAAAACATTATACTGTATTCATAATAAGAGCATTGAAATTGGTAGCAAGAAATAGCATTAATTTGTCTAAATGTTTATAACTAATGTCAGAGCTGACAAAAGGGGATTCTCACTCTTAGCTTAGAACACGTTCTGCTATAAAGAATCATTCACTTAATAATCTTAAAGCCTTCACTGTACAACTATAGCTAATGAATTCATGATAACAGAACATGACTATAGTGGATCTTAGTTCCCATAGTCTATGTGGGCTTTTCAGGGCTTCCTTGTCTACTGTGAACACTAAATGAGAAGAAATAATGTTAACTCAAAGTGTAAATGTAGGATAGATATTTAGAAATCACTGAAGATAGTGAAGGTTATCAAATTGGCGAATTGCAGTAATGGATTATGGTCATGAGTTGCTCATCTACAGCCACTGTTTCAACCATCATTCTTATGGGAGCAGATTTCTACCCGGTCAGACCTTCTCTCAATAACTCCAGATCCACAGAGCCAACTGCCTTCTATATCTATACCAATTTCTGTCTAAATCGACAGCCTTATCAATATCTTTATATTTCAGTGTGTTCAAAGTTAACTCATTATCTTCTTCCAAAAGCCTCTCCTTCTTGCTGAGGTTTCTAATAAACCAAACGTTCAGTCCTGTATTATCATCCTCCTTCTCTCTTTCTCACTCATTGCTGGTATCTAAACAGTCACTTCTTAGAATGACTTGGCTTATAAACATCAATGGAAACCGACCCTTTTACTCCCTTCTGCTGTCACAGTTCTAATTCAGTGATTCATGATTTTTCCCCTGAATGACTCCAGTAATCTCTTAATATGTCTCTCAGCTTTTCCAGTCTTCTCTCTTTAATCCAATCCTTGAATCTCTACCAGAGAAAGTGTTTTAAAATACAAATCAGGCCATGTAACTCTCCTCCTTAAAACCCTGGTCTGCCTCTCTCACTCTCAAAAATGACCATTAACTTCTACTTCTCTCATAAAATAGAACTTCTAAAGAAACTGGTATTCAATCACTATTATCAGCAATTAATTAACTAAGTAGTGAGTATAACTGTCAAAACATAATCTCAGGTCTGGACATTTATTTTTCTAAAATTTCAATTTTTAGCTCTTATTTCATCAGAAACTAAATTTAATCAAATTGGATCTCTTACCCAACTTCCACCTCCACCCCACCCCCCGAAGGTTGTGTGTAGAGTCCAGGCAGGTTATGAAGTGCTGATGCTGGTGGTGGTGGGGCATGGGATATGTCTGGTCTCAAGTTGCCCAGACTTGCACCTCTAAGACTCCTCATTCCTGCCTGGGCTCTATTTACTGTGCATTCAAATGGCTACACCCTCCTGATCAAGACCACAAGCTACTCTGACTTGGCTTTCTCTTGACTACTTCTACCCACCCTCAGGAAACATTTAACTGGAATTTCTCTTGTTCCCTTTCCTCTCTGAGATTAGGACAGGGGTTGAGCAGACCTTTTCTCAGGAAATATCAATGTCTTAGTTTTCTCTATTTTACTTTTATTATTTATTTATTTATTTACTTTATTTCTCTCTTTCTCTGCCCCAAGGGATCAGTTTTTAGATCAAACTGACTTTAAACTTTGTTCCTAAATCTTTTGGCATAAACTTTATGCTCTGAGTCTTTCAGAGATTAGGGTTTTGAAACCCCAATCCTAATTGGTTCTGACGCTTTCTACTGCAAAAAAACAGAATACCTAACTAGAAAGTAGCCCCCACAATAAAAGGGTCTGTTGATCTCATATAAGAGAAGGTTCAGGGGTACGAGACAATTCTTGGGTTGGTTTATAGCATAGCAATGTCAGTGATGATTCAGGGTCTTTCCTTCTCTCTGCTCCCTCATCCTTTGTATATTGGCTTGGTTTTCAAACTTGTTTCCTTATGGTCTCAAGATGGGTGCCTCTCTCTCTTATCATTAGGGAGGAATAAATATTATATGCCTCTTTAGAATAAAAAGATGCTGTAGGATCAAGCCATCCACGGTGTGATTGTATATAAAATGTTTATAACCCTAGCAAACAGGCAAATTAAAAGATCAGGACAACTTCAATATAACAAATGACACTAACATGAACAACATTTCTAGATTTGTCTTTAAATTTAGAGTCATGTACGAAGGGTATTATTTAGCTGGCTTACATAAAACATCTCTGCAAAATACATGTGTTAATCAATTGCTATAAATGCTGTGTGTACACACTGGTAATACATAATAGTCAACAAAATTACTGAAGGAAAAAAAAGGGTAAGAACTTGTTTAATATATAACCTCAAAGCCTAATGCATTAGAAACTCATGCTTCTATGTGAAGGTTCAAATGTCATGCTTTAGTTTGAATGACAGAACACTGGTTTTCTGGAGAAACCTTTTCCCACACCCTCATCGGTTTACTTTGCTTATGATAAACTTGTCCTCACTTTTGCTTACTTACAAAGCACTTTATTTTCATCCTTTCATCTTTACCTCTCTGATGATCATCCTATAGGTTGCTAAGCCAGGTCCTGTAGCAGCCAAGAATCAAAGCATCTGATCTCTTTTCATAATCACACTGAATCCCTGGATAGCTATATATTTTACTCCAGAAGGAGGAGATTGTTTATATCTGGCTCTCATCCTTCCTTAGTTTGCATTATAACCAGAAAATTATGCACTCTTGAGCTGAACCAGCTCACAAAATAACAAATGAGTAATGATACTTGGCTCTTGCTTTCCTTTTTTAATTTTAAAGGACATAATGTGTGTTATCTCAGAGAATGTCAGTTTGCTGATTCAAATTTGGCCATGTGGTTGAATCCAGCCGCCCTTTATAACTACTTTTTATATATTTTAAATTTCTTTCACATTCCAAAAAGCATAAGTGAATGCATTTTCAAGGCCAAAACTGGGATTCCTGCTTGGATTCTTGTTAAGAACTATTCCAATCTCAGAATGAGCTTCTGTAGGCCATGACCTTTTTCTTCATACACTCCAGAATCTTAAAATCTGTGGCATATGGGATCCCTACATATCACCTGCCAAGGAGACTAAACTAGCTGAGAATGAACTCAAATACATGTATTTTTATAAAGTTTCAAAAACGAGCTCCTAATACTATCCTTTGTCAATCATCTACTTACTATTTATTAGATTTCTATAGCACTTTTTCTCCAAAGAGCTCAATGTATCTTAAACACATGTTACAATGCTCCTTAAATTGATGTTACCAAATTTGGCATTATATGTGAGAAATAGTGCTAAAATTATGAATTCCAACTGCAAATCATTCAAAGAATGAAAGGAAATTTCAGCATCACTTAAAAATTGTACATATATATATGATGTGTTTTTTTCCAGTCCTGTTAGCTCTGTCAGAACCTCTTTCCAAAAGAATTGTAGGGTTAGATTTGAAACAGTGAACGTTACCTATAAATACAGGCACTTAACTGTTATTTGAAATGTTAGTTTTCTTGTTTGCAAAGGATCTGATGTTTCCTTTGATTTCTAGAAATACAACAATAGTCTTTCTGTCTAAATGTCAAGTGACAGGCCCAACAAGCCTTGGATGTTTATTAGGTTGGACTTATAGGGGGTTCCCAACTCTTCTGCAGTTAAAATAGTATTTCTTTCCTTTTCTTTTTGCCATCCGTGCTGAAGCAAGACTGAATACAAGGAAGTTGTCACCAACGAGCTCTTGTCCCCCATATAGCAGAAGGAGGAGAGTGTGAGGCTGATGGAGGCAATTACTATCTCTCTCTCCTCAGAAAAGGGAAATAAACACATTATAATCTTTAAGTTAGAGGTAATTCAAAAAGTCAGAGGCAGGCAATGCCTTCTAATTTAGAGACATTTTCTCTTTCTTTTCCACTGCCTCCCCAAACTACAACAGTAATAAAAGAAACCCCACAATCAAAGAGCCAACTCCGACCTCTTCATCCTAGAAATCCTAAATTGGGGGCTTCAGTTGCATTCTGCTCTGTTCTTTTCTTTCCCCTCTTTTTTACTCAGGTGGATTGCTTTCAGTTGGGGCAGTCTTCATTCCACATGAGCTTTGAAATCATATCCTTGGATCTGTATAGAACGTCAGTAGTTCAAAGTATTAGTAGCAGCCTTCCATAGTAATGCTGCCATTAGATCATTATGACTATTCTAAGGTTCTGCCTGTGAGCATGGCATGAATTTTATATTTGGAAAGAAAATCCTCCCGGGATACCACAAAGCTGCACGCAGGCCTTGCCCCTTCTCTCAGGACGTTAGGATTGGCTGCCCTGCCTCCGTCTTGTGTTACGCAGAAATAAGTCCTGCCGTGTTTGTTTCACATAAGAACCCCTTCAATTTGTTTATAATGATCTGAATGATATTATTAGGTGAACAAAGCCACTCAATGGTGACATTTATTAACCAGTCATATCATCTGTGTTTAAATCTCGTATTACATTTCAGGGAAATTGTGTGAACCTAATTCCAGCATAACTTTACTTTGGGGACCACTGCTTTGTATTGAGTTTTAAATAAAATAGAAGAACATAGAAAGCAGGTTTTATTTCCAGGAGAGCATTTCACTTAAGAGGTTTAGACTGAGCCAGATTATGTATAGAGGCCCAAAGAAAGGTGGATGTTGGAACGCTTCAACCTTGCGCTGGCTATATGCATATGTGCATGAGTTACGGGATATGGTTTGTTTCTAAAGAGGGATTATGGGAACTGGAATGAACGGTGCTGGGGAAGTAGAACAGAGGTATAATACAATGAATGGAAGAAAACCATGTCTATAAAAATGAAGTCTTTGTGTGTTGGCTGGGAGAATGATGGATTTGCTGTGACACCTCCATGAGGATGAGTGTGCATGTGTGGGATAATGCCCATTGTCTGGGAAAAAGGTATGCAGATATGGGTGACTGTGGTTAGGTATGTGGGTGAATTAGAATGTGGAGAAATTAGAATGTGATTGAAGGCTAATAGCCTGTTTATGCGAGAACAACGAAGGCTGGCAAGTGTGTATGATCTTGAATAATGATGAAATTATGTATTTTAAAATTTCTTATTGTGGAAAATCCTAAATATTACCCAAGAGTAGAAGAACGGTGTAACAAATCCTCATATACCAATCACTTAGCTTCAACAATGAACTCATAGTCTACCTTGCTGCATCTTCACTTTCCCTCTCCCCCATTACTACTGTATTAAACACACTGCATCTTTGCATCCGTATCTACTTCTGCATGAATCTATAAAAGACAAAGAATCTTTAAAAAATCATAATGATGGTACCATGTCACACCTATAAAATTAATCTCTTACTATCATCAAACATCCAGTCAGCCTCCAAATTTCTGATTGTCTCACATTTTTTATGATTAGTTTGTTCAAATCAGAATGTCAACAAAGTCTGCACATTACATTTATGTCTCTTAAGAACTTTTTAATCCTTAAGTTATGTTTTTTTTTTCCCTGTGATTTGTTTACAAAAATGAGTCATTTTCTCTATACGGCTTCCAACATTTTGGATTTTGTTGATTGTATCTTTTTTTAATTTCCTATGAAATAGTGGTTAGGTTAAGAGGTTTGATCTGACTCAGGTTTGATTATTTGGCAACAATACACCATACATGGTATAGCACACTTCCATGAAGAGACACATAATGTATGGCTATTTCTATTTTGGGAAATGTTAGCAGCCACGCATGTTTTTGCCTAGATCCATTACTTCATTAAGGGTTTGCAACATGGGATTTTCTTCATTTATTGGCTGGAATATGTCTATAGAGAGGAACTTTTCCTCAACAACAATTATTTCTCCCTGAGGCACAGTTCACACAAGAAAGGCAAATTAAATGCTTGATTGTTTCTCTTTATTTGGGTGGTCTCCCAATGGTCTCTAAGTTCTATGAGGTTTGTTTCCTCTAGTACCATTACAAATGCATGGATTTTAACATATTTGATTCCTTTCAATCCATAGCACTTATCATCATCATCACCATTATTATTTTTGATGCTCAGGTTGTCTCATTTTTGGCTAGAGGGAGACTTTCCAAATTGGCTCCTTAGTTCTTTGATGCTGTAGCTTTTAAGAACTTTCCTGCCTTTGGGCATAACTGGATGTCCCAGACTCAACTTGTACATTTCTTACACAAGGCCTGGAATCAACCATTTCTTTAGGAAGCCCTGGTGCCTTTTAGTGGGAAATGGAAATCAGGGGTGGTCATCACTTTCAATTTGTGGTTTATGGAAGGGTTTGCATTCGGGCTTGCCAATATTTCTGAAGTACCCTGTGTTTGTTCAACTCACATTTGTTCAATGATAATATTTCCGATTGTATCAGGATGTTCTGTATTGTAGGAAACAGAAAATTTGATCCAAGATTACATGAAAGGGAATTTTCTTTTCTTCTTCTTTGTTTCTTTTTCTGTAGGTGAAAAACCCAGAGGTTTTCTTTCTGTCTCTGTTATATCTTTCTTAATGCTGGCTTCATCCTAAAACTTGGTCTCCTGTTGGTCCTGAGATGGCTGCCAGGACTGCACGTTTCCACATTTACACCCAGCAAAAGCCATCGTTGTCTATTCCTTCCCAGAAATAATCCTGAAATTCATCCTGAATGGAAATATTTAGTTGGGTCATGTGCTTAAGGCAGAGCCAAAAACTTGCTTTAGCTGGATGGAAAGTGCTGATTGGTTTAACCCAAATTATATATTCCACTTGAATCTTCAGAAAGAAATTAAAATTGTTGGAGAAGAAAGAAAGGAAGAGAAGAAATGGATGCTGGAAAGGGTCTAACAAATATCCACCATTACAATATAGGATTTTCTTCTTTCATCTATCCATCTATCAGTTCAGCTATTTATGCTATCCTAGGTACTATTTAAAGCATTATGAAGGCAAAGAGGAATAGAGTTTAATCTCTGGTCTCAAAGAATTTGTAGACCAGCAGAGGTAGGCATATTATCCTTGGAACAACCATGAGAAAATGCTATACGGGGTACAGTGTGGTCTAAGAGATGAAGTAATCTTTTCTACTTGGGCAGAGAGAGAGGTCTTTTCAATTGCAAAGATTTCATGATTCTGTGATTATTTTATGATAGATTTGTTATATTCCATGGAACCTATATTGGAAGGCTCAAACACTGAAACATTATGAAAATAATATTCCTTTTCAATGATGGATTTATCAAGAAAATTCTTTCACATCTATAGCATGAAGGTTATGAGCTGTATAAGAACTAATGTCTGGAATTCTTTTTCCATATTGCCAGAAGGGATAGAATATTAGTACTCTTCTAGAGATGAGAGAAACTCATGCTCCTAGTGCAAAGCTGATCTTTCTGAGCTGGTTCAGACATCATCAGAACATTACATATTTATAATTTCAAAGAAAACAAGATGCCAAATTCAGATTGTCCCTTTGGGCTGACCACTTATTTAGGTGCGCTGTTTTGGATTACAATATTAAACTTCTCTACCACATGAATTACAACAGAGCAGAATCTGGTAAATGAATACTTCTTAATCTCATCTAGGCAGGTCTCATTTTAAAGAGCAAAAGAGGTCCTCTGTGGACAAATTCCACAGCAAAATCTCTGGGTAATAAGGTAATGCTGATCAGAAGATCATCAGTTGAAAAATAAATTTAAGAGAGCCTGATCTAACTTAGTATAGATGGTATGGCAAGGAGATCATTAACTAATTTAAAATGGAACATACCTCAAATTTCTTTTACTAATAAGTACCATTATGTAAGACTCTAATGATGGGTTACCTTTTCTAGTTTACCAGCTGGTGTTGAGAGCCTAATAAAAAATTACAATCACAACTTACTCTGTAAAATAACTTTAACTTTTAAATCCATGGAGTGTCACCTAATTATTTTTAAATCATCAAAGTGATCCATGCTTTCCTTTCTCAACCTACTTTTCATCATTAAAATGGCTTGTACTTGTTAATTGACCATACCCTGCCTTAGTCTCCCATTCTTATTCACTTTTATGATTTATTAACAATATCTCAGAGACCTACCACATTGTATTGCATAAGGCTTACTGTGGTCAAGTTTGCCCTTGAAAAAGCCCTGGGGGAAAAAACAAACAAACAAAGCCAACAATCTTAAACCCAAACCCAACCATCTGTGCTGTTAGATGGGGCGTTCCTGATGCAGAGCATTAGTCCTGGCTGAGAGTTACCACAGAGTACAATTGTTTATGCTGTGCCACTGTGTAGTGCAGACAATACCACACAATCAAAGCCTTCACACTCAAACAGACATCACACTCTGTAATTATATTTGTCTGACAGATTATTATAATTGTACATGGCAGGTAGTGTAAAGCAGCTCCTTTTTACAGCCTAAATAATGTGGCATATTCTGCATACTCTAAATCAACCTTGCAGAAGGTAAGTTATGAAAGCTAAATGCACGTTGAGTGTTTTTATTTACTCTTTCAGTTAGCATCTTATGTGGTGCTAGACAGCAAAAGAGCATTACCTTATTTTGCCTGGTAGTATTTCACTTAACACTTTGTTGTGCAAAGTTTCTTTCCGGATGACAATTTCTTTCATTTTGGCATACTCAAGGCAACTCCAGCAATGATTATTTGTAATTCTTTTCCTCACCCAAACTGACCAAGTACCAGATCAGCCTGGGCTAAGTCAGAATGAGGATAAAATGTATTTCTTTAAAAATTTAAAAAGAATTAATTATAAACTTATTTCTATGGTTTCTTTAACAATGAGAATAAAACCAGCTTGGGGAAATAGCCATTCAGTTGTCTGCAGAACTGAACTTTCTAACAGACTTCTAGACAAAGAGACATGTCTTATGATAGAGCCTTTTAGTGCTCACAATGTCTGAATCTCCTTTTCATCCAAGTAAATGGGAGGATTACATTTCTCTACCATCTTGCAGTTAGAGAGGGCCTGGCTGACTAGTTTTTGCAACTGGTTGTAGGTGAAAGTGATGGATATCATTTCCTTTGCCAATATGTTCTTAACAATGTTGAGACCTCCTAGGGCTCTCTGACCCTGCTGGTGACGAAGGAGTTTGCATGTTCCAGAAGGAGCAGATATTAGAAGGTAGTGCCTCTGTCAGCCCCAATCCCTGAGTAGCTGAAGTTGAGCTTCTACAAGCTGGGTTTTTCATTTGTTACCTCAGCATAATTTAGCCTATCCTGGCTGATACATGACTCTTCAATACTTGATTTGTTTAAGTTGGCCACATTTTAATTAGATTTGTGATGCTATATCAAGTTGTCATAATTTCTACACTATGATGATTCTGTTCCAAACATATTCCTGATAAAATCATAAAAGTTACTACACACTGAGTGTGTGACAAATGCTGTCATTGAATAATTTTTACCTACAATATGGCTAATCCTCATAAAAATTTACAAAAATGAGATCACTTAGATTAAAGCAGGTAAGTGATTTCTAAAGACCACACAGGAGTATTGTTCAAAATCAGTTCTGTCTAGCTCCAAAATTCATACTTGTTCTATTTCACTGTACTGGCTCACTATTTATTGCCTGAAATAGTGAAATGTGTTAAAAAATAAAAGTATAAAAAGTAAACATGGAAAGTAAAGATATTTGTATTTCTTAACATTTTATAGTATTCCATTTATTTACTGTCTGGATTGATGTGTGGGGTTAGATGCTATATAAGGCTAACCTTGGAAAGCAAAGCATTGTCTTCAGACACTGTTATTCTAGGAAGAAGACATGAAACATATATAAATGCATTCACATAAAATGGCTGATATTTTAAATGATCAATCTAACTATGAAATTTTGACACATTTGTCTAAGAACTTCTTGGATGTACTCTTAGGACTGACGTCAGTTTCATGTGTTCGTATCTAGGTGCTATAATACACAGCATATCATGTGTTCTAACCCATTTATGACAGTTGTGCTACAGAAGCCTTCTTCACATTTTTCTGATGACAATATTTTTCTGGTATCTCTAAGTCTATCCATTGATCTAGTTTTTTGTTTAAAGAGTAACAGTCACTGAGGAGTTTTTAAAAATCAACTTATTATTAATTCATTCACACAGGCTCCCTCTACCACCAAAATGTTCCTGAAATAACACACCAAAGTATTAAAAAAAAATCCCTTACTCTGCTTTACATATTTCACTTTCCTAATCTGTACCATTTGGTATGAAGCTGCCCTAAATTGCCAAGTTCTCACTTATGGTACCCTGTCCCTGGCCTCATTTGATTAGATAAGAGGTGGACCCTTAATTTAAGGGGAGTAAGTCCATAGTCATCTAGTCATAGGTGACTTTGGCCTGGATGGAAAAATGATCTGGGCCAATCAGATTCATTTCTAGGAGTCAAAGATTAGGAAATTAAAAAATCTAAGCCAGTACTGATGATAACTTGTATAGGAGAACTTATCTAACTGCCTGATTTTTATGGAGAAACAAGTATTATAAACTTCATTATCCAGGAATGTGGATAGGATTCCTGCAATGTGCAAGGGTAATAGAAAGCCAGGGAAGGGATGTTCTTACTGAGAGCAGAAAGCTTTAAGGTGCAGCAAAAAGATTCCATGGAAGATGTGGCAACAACCTTATATTCTGTGGAGCATTAGATCCCATTAGAAACATTAGATGAAGACATTCTCTACTGCTCTGAGATATGAATCTGCTAAAATATTACCACAGCCTAGAAAGTGGGCCAGGAAAGGATCTGAGCAGGTACCTGGACCTATGACTTTTGGTAGAAAATGGGCTTGGTAGCATACAATTGTACATATAGTTCATAATTTTTTTTAATAGTTTGAAAATTTGACTTTGACCCAACTGTGGAGATTAAATAATTTGGAGAAAAAATTTCATTAATGTTAGAAATTATAGACATGTATTTGATTCAACTATTTTTATTACCTGTTTTATGAAAATTATTGTTTGCACAATTGGAGAAAAGTCAATAATTGCTCACATTTAATTTGATAACCCACCAAAGATGGGTTGATGATGTTCAGAGGTATGGGATAACTGTACTAGACTAAGATCAGAAAATCAGGATTGAGGGATCAGGTCTGCTTAGAACTTTCAGTGTTGCCTTGATAGTCATTCATTCCTTCTTTCATTCATTTATTTATTCAATTATCTATCTATCTCTAACCAAGCTACTTGGATTTGAATCCCATCCCCGCAAACTGACTAACTGTGAGGCCTTAGGCATATTAGTTATGCTTCCTCATTTGTAAATAAGGATAATACTACCTATCTCATAGAGCTATTGTGAGTATTAAACATATAAATATAGTTAGAGCAGAAATCAACATGCAATAAGGTTTTGGCTAGGGCTGATATTAGGGTGAGACAAGACAGGCACCTAGAGTGAGAAATTTAAGGAGGTGCTTATAAAACCCTGAGAGTGCTTCCTTAAATTTTGTTTCCCAGGTGCCTCTCCTGTTCTACTCTAGTCCTGATTCTAAATTGAACTATTATTATCCATTCATTTATGCATACTTTATTGTGAAAAGGCATAAGGAAGATTTTGATATGGACACAAAAAATAGGGATATTTGGAGTTCCTACCCCACGAGCTTTTGTGAGGATCATGTGAGATAATTCACATAAAGAGCTCAGCACAGTGTCTGGCATGTACTAAATATTAAATAAATGTGTGCCTTAAGAAAAAAAGAAGGTAATGGACTAGGTAACCTCTAATGTTGCCTCCCACCTCTAAAAATCTGTATTTAGACCTAGCCAGTTAAAATGTTGTTAATTACTGATAGCTGCCTTGAAGAAAGGCAGCACCAACATTTAGCAGTGTGACTCTGTGGGGGTGGGATTATTATAGAACGCAGGAAAAACATGTTCTCAGTCTTTAGGGGCTCACAATCAGGCTGAAAAAAGGCAGGTGAATAAGTAAAACATATTCTCATACATATGTAACAACACTATCTATAGCCAAATACACTTTCCATGGGGAATGGCATGCTGTTGAGATGGAACTCTTTGGAAAGCTGCTTTTCATTCTAATCAGTCAGGAATGATTTTGAGAAGGTGGCCAGCTTTGAGTGTTCTTTGAAGTATTCACTGGGAGAGGGCCATTGTTTAGTCTGATGGGAATTTGGAAGGCTGTCTGAAGGCTGGGAGATAGGATGGGTGGAATCTTAGATTTAGAGCTGAATCAGTGAAGAACTGAGAAGATAAAGGTAGACATACTAAAAAGTGAAATGATGGAAGAAAGGAAGACAGTTTAGCATGAAGATATGCAAGAGTCATATTGGATGCTCTTGATGGACAGGTCCTAAAACTTCAAGGGGAGGTGACGAGACTCTTAAAGATTGTTAATATAACTGATCGTTTGCCCATCTCATTTATCAAGATTAGCCTCTAGGCATAACTGATACCTACTGGCTGTTATCTAAGGGCCCACAGAAGTATAGAACTGCTGAAAATCCTTGTGATTTGGCTCAGATTGGTACAGAGTATACTTTTGCCAAGAGAGATTTGTTAAAATTTCTTGTTATTAATTAATTGGCCAACAAGCTGAAAAGGTTCTTATGCCACTCAAAAGTAGAGTGACATCTTTACACAATATAAATTAAGTATTGCTTCTGATATTTGAGGAAGATACAGGAAAAACATAAACATTTCCTGATGGCTCTGGCTTTGAAATAAAGACATACCCAGTCTTAAATATTTCTGCCATGGCATACGGCATAGTGCAAATTATATAGTAGGTGCTCAGTAAGTACTTGTTGAATGAACCAATCAATAAATGAAACGTTTTTGGATTGGGTGGAAGTAACTGTGCAGTGTTTCTTAAATGTGTATATTATTTCATATATTTATTCTCAGGATGATGTTCCAGAAACAAATTACATGAAGTGTACATTATGGACTTACAGAAGTAAAATGTTAATTGATATAGATGCAATTATTTTGAGGGGTTTTGAGGCTAAAGGTGTGTATGTGTGTAATATATTCTTAAAATTAAATAGAAGTCAACAGAAAAGTCTGAGTCACTAAATTCACAAGAGTCAGAGGCTTTAAGAGCTGCAAAATGTCTTGTGAGGAGTCTAGATGAATAGACTTAGTTATTCAAAAAGAATTTGCTGTAACTGGGTTGTAGAGGCAACCTTAATGTCCAATCACAGGCAACACAGTGTTCCTTAATGCAATATTATACAGTTATTAAAGTGTTATTGTAGTTGGAGAAAACTTAATCACATGGAAAGATGTTAATAAGACATTAAGTGAAAAAAAGAAACTTAAAAACCAGTATGTGCCAGATTAACTCATTCAAACACGCAAAGAAGCAGCCTGGAATAATAAGATATAAAATCAATAACAAAAAATCATTTCTGAGAGATAGCAGAATCATTGATTTTTTTTCCTTCATGCTTGTATTTTTTTTTTACAACAAACCCAGATTTTTTAAAATGCTATTTAATGATTTCTTAAAATAAAGAGACCTAAAGGATCTGCTAAAATTGGAGATGCTACCCTCTGTTTCCATGCTGAACTCAATGTCAACCTATAGGTGCCTCTGACCTTGGCATTACTTATACCAATAATTTTCCCTTTTACTTGTGCATGGATTTAATATCTCCTGTTATTTTAATACATCCACATCCTACTCAGCCCTGAATTTTACTTCATAAAATAGATTTATGAACTAGATATCACACATGCTTTCTGGTACCTGAGCATATTTTTGGTTACCATGAATATTCATGAGTATAGCTCACAGTAGTCCCACTCTCCTCCATAGCCTTCAAAACAACAAGGGCAGTTTCTGGAATAATAAGGTCATATGATCTGTGAGGATAGTACCTTTGTTGATGGATGGAATAAAATAGAGAAAGGTCAGAGAGAAGACTATTATAAGGGAACATTTCAGAACTGACCAGGGCCTATAGAAAGGTCAAATTAGTCTGCTTAACATTTTAAAGAAAATGACTTAATTTGTTTGCTTAATACAGTGTAAGTACCACTGTCAACACATATAGTGTTTTAACATTATGAGCTTATTAAAATAGTACATCTGTGGAGAACATTCAAATCTTCACACAATTACGCCTGAACCTAATGTACAAGTGAAAATAGGCGATGGTAATAACATCGTACAACACTGGAGACAATTTCTCAGCCTGCAGGTACAAAAAATGTTACTGATTGCCTGAGCTTTGTGCCAGCTCCTTTTCATCTGTCTGCTTGCTGTTTTTCATTCAAATTATAACACCTTTTCCTCTAAGATAAATTAACAGTTTTTTTTTTCTAGTTTTAAGTTTAGATCTTTCGAAAAGCTTAACATAAAGTAGAGTCATTAGGCTTTGGTAAGAGGCCAAATTTAGGCAAAGCAGATACAAAAATACTTTATGTAAAATAAAAATTCAAATATGGGATGCATGCATGGAGCTGCCTGATTGCTGTATTTATGAGGGCTTGCAGGTTTGTTTTAATTTCTTTCTGCATTCATGAATCCTTGTTTTTATTTTTTTGCTGTCTTTTTTCTTACTGTGGGGGCTTTGTGTTTGGCTTTCATTTCCCCTTCCTGGTCCTTTTTTAATGAGGAATCAATTATTTTCTTATCAGTCATTAGATTTGTTTGAAAGGTGAAAAGTAGTCTCTATTCATAAGTAATCATTAATTTATCTGAGGCAGAGTTATATCTTCTTGACTTTGAAGAAGTATAGGTGAGCATCTTGATTTGGAGGCACAGATCAGAGAACATGAAAGAAGAAAGTTGGTGAATAATCACATCTGGAGCCCAAAGCCTCTCATTTCAGAGGTATTAAAGCCCACACAGCCCTTTCCAAGAGGAATTGTCTTTAAAATGTGTCCAGGTAGTGGAGGCAGTTGGTAGGCAAATGTTATCTCAGGTGGAGGACATTTCAGTACTTTTCCTGACAACTTAGTTGGTTATGTTGTTATTTCCCCAAGGTTTTAGGGATCCATATATGAATCAACATTTATCATTAAATATCCACTATGCAATCACTTAAGATACGTATATAAAAGCAAGATGAACAGTATTGCTTTCAAAGAGTTCTAATCCCGATATATTAATACCATGTCATTGTATGAGACTTTGCAGATTTATTAATTTGATGCTCACAATAATCCTAAAATGCAGGAAAAGTAGATACAATGATTTTTAACTTATAGATGAAAAACTGAGTCTTATAGAGGGCAAAGATCATACAACTAGGAAGTGGCAAAGCTAGGACCTGATGTCAAATCACTTGATTTTTGAGTCCAGCCAACTTAATGGTTCTCACCTGGAATGAAGTGGGGATTACAAATACTGAGGTAATAGTTTAAAATGCTCATTGCAGGTGCCTTCATACATTCTGGCATGTACTCATAGGCTTTAGATAATGATGCCCTCCTCCACACGTTTTAGACTATGGAGGAGGGTGAAGTGAGGTGGGTAGAAAGGAAGTCTCATAAATACAAATTTAAGTGTGTGTGTGTGTGTGTGTGTGTGTGTGTGTGTGTTTCTTCTCAGATGTTTTTGATATTCCTGCTCTACACAGCTGAACCTACCTATTAGGAAGCATGAGGTAAATGTTTTCATGAGAAAAGAATATAAACCAGGATACAGTAAGTGTCATTTGGGTAACAGACAAGGGGTTGCATTCTGGCCCATTTGCCTCCTATGTGAAAGCTTGTTTTTATATCCCTGCAATACCTGGTACAGGATCTTATTTTATTAGCTTCTGAACAAATTTTGGGCAAATTGAATACAAGTCTTGATGTTCTCTCGGAGTCTGGCATGATCAGGCCCAGACCCTAAATTAGTTCCCTTGAGTTTGGGACTTGCTCCGATCACTTGGGATTTTTCTCTAATCTGTAACAGTTACACTAATCGGATTTAAAACTGACTGAACACTTTTATTATAGCCTGCCAGAGGTATGCATTAAAATTTAACACTGTTTCCTCTTTGAACAGAAAGTACTTATGGTGTGATTATATAGGATTAGAATTTTTCATTAAAAAGGGTTTTAAACACTTCGGCAAGTAAAAGGCAGAATCCTATTTAGTGAATTTTTAAAGGTGGTGAAAGTAAGCAAAGTTTAACAGAACTGTTTTTCCTCCCCTCACATAAAGCCCCCTTTCACTGTGACGTACCATGCATAAATCATGGCCTTATGACTTGTAAAGGATTGCCACTTGCAAAGAGCAACCGAAGACAAAGCCTGTTATAAAATGATGGAGAGATTATACAGAAACCTAACAGCAGATCAGAATGTTTCACAGCCTTGAGTTTGGAAAATATCTCAATTATAACTATAAGTGATTTTATAGACTCCACACTTTGAACTGGGGGAGGTACGTGAAGGCCTGTGATCATCTTAAGAGGCTTACAGCCTGGATTCCTGAAGAAAGTTCAAGGTCCAGGAATCTGAAGGCGGTTACTGATGTTTGGAGTTCTCAATCTGTATGGCTTACAGTGGTGGATGGGTGCCTGGGGGCCTTCTCTATGGGGCCTGGCTCTTATGGAGGTTGGCAGATGTGGTGTCACTTAATACTACCCCCACTGCCACGTGCAAAGGCAGAAGCCGCAGAATACAAAGCCCAGGCCTTTGGAAACAGGAAATCTAGCCAAAATATTTAACCAAGTAATATTATCACTGCCTTTGAAATGGCTTATGGTATGCATTTTAGTTGGGTTCAGGAGCACACGTACCTCAAATAAAGAACTTGGGTTGAAATAAATCTACCTCAGATCTGTTTACCCAGCAAGATCTAAAGATTCCATTTTCCAAGCATTTCTGAAATAGGAGTTGCTGGATTTGGAGCAAGGCAGCTCAGTGGCAACAGTTTAAGTTTTCTCCGATGTGAACTTTGATAGGAACAGAGTGGCTACTAGAAATGTTGTGTGTACATTCTCATTTATGGCTAATTAGAAGTATTTTTGTGACTGGATATGGGGAAATGTGTCATCGGTGTCAGAACACTGCACTGCACAGTTAATAAGACTTGGCACTAAAGCCACGTGTATCATACTTGGGAGAAAACTTTGATGAAAACAGCTTCAGAATGGTTGTGTATACATTCTCATTTATAACTAATTATAAGTATTTTTTATCTGGTATCTAGGAAGTGTGACATAAATGTCAGCAAAATGTACTATACTAACAGTTGCATCTCAATTAAGAAACAACTAGATTACCAACATGAACTTGCATCCTTTTGGAAGAAATGAGGTGACCAGGAAGCTGTGGAGAGAATCCTTCAGGCCAAGCTTGGGAAAAGGACAAAGTTTGCCAGGCCTACCCTGTCCCACCAGCATCCAAGTGGAATCTATGGGGGCTATTTTCTCTCTTTCCTTTTTCTTCTTTCCTTGTCCTTGTTCTCCTTCTTCCTCTCTGTCTCCCTCCTTTTTTTCCTTCCTCTCTTCTATTTTTTTCTTTCTTCCTTAGCTGCAGAAGTGGAGTGGCTGTGTGTGAATGGTCACCCAGCCATGACAACAGTGAAGCATATCTCCTCCTGCCTAACTAAAGGCTATAACATTTAAGACCTCAGCTACTTTTCTTTCTATAATCAATTATAAAGAAAGGATAGTAACTTTATATAGCATTTACTAGATGCTAGGCACCACTGTGAAAGCCTTACCTGTATTTCCGATTTAATTTTCTTAACAGCCCAATGAAGTAGGTACTGCATTTTACAGATAGGGAAACTGGAGCACCAAGAAATGAAATAACCTGCCCAAGGTCATGCAATCATAAGTGACAGAGCCAAGATGTGAATATAGTTGTCTGGCTCCAGAGTCTGCAGTCTTAACCAATATGTCAAACTGCCTTTTCATTTTTTGTTTTGTTTTGGTATTTATTACTATAATGTTTTTCTGATTATATAATTAATCTATGTTTATTGTAAAATTTAAAACAAAAAAAAAGTGTGAGAAAGAAAGTAAAATGCTACCTGAAATTTGATATCCCAGAGATGATTACCCTTAGCTCGCTGGTGACAGTCATTTTTCCGTCCATTATAGGCACGTACTCATATTTGTATGGTTTTACCTGAATGGAATATTACCTCCTACAGGTGATTTTTAAAATGAGGACCTCTTTTTCCTTATTTCACTAACCTCCTCCCTTCCATTCCTACACTCAATCACATTTAATGAACTAGTATGTATCCTTTAAAAAGCTTATGTATAATTTAAAAATAAATGCATACAGATGCATTTTCAAATAATTGTATTTACATATAGATTGGAGGATTTGGGGGAGGCTATTTTTTTGTTGTTGTTGTTGTTTTATTTCGTATTACATAACTGCTCTGCATCTTGCTTTTACCAAACAGTAAGTCATGGAAATTTCTCACATTAACTGGAATGACTTACCTCATTCTTTTTAATAGTTGCATACTATTTCATCGTATGGTTTCTTTTACATACTCCAATGACAAAATTCTGCCTAGTTAATATTTTTCTTCTACAGGTAGTTTCCCCTCGAAAGCAAAGCCCCAGACAAAGGCTCGTATGCCTGCTGCCCATGGGGGAAGTGATCCAGGGACGAGGAGTGAGACCCGGGAAAGGAAACCAAGAAGGCAGGAAAGTCAATGCAAACGTACTTCACCGGGTTGGTGGCTGGGTGGGCCACCAGATTCTTGTCTGAGGGGCCTTACCGAGTGAACCTTGGGCTTTCATCCTTGGGCCCACATCTCGCTTGGCCAGGAATGGCTGCTCAGGGCAAACCTCCGCGGCGGCGGCGTCATCGTCAGCAGGCTGCGAGTGCGCGGGTGCAGACCGGAAGTCGGTGCCGCGGGCAGGCGTGGCCCCGCCCCACCCACGCTGCTGGAGTTGCCGCCGCTGGTGTGGCTGAGGTGAAAAGTGGACTGAGAAAGTAAGGCCCCCGGTAGAGAAAGTAACCCCTGCTTTCCTCGTTTTTCCTGCAACGGACAGATTCTTACTCTGTGTTGTGACAGTATCAGAGGTATTGGTGCATCTTTGCGGCAGGCTTGTGAGGTAGGTATTTGACGTAGGGGACAGGCAGGCCCAGAGAGACGACAAGGGAGAGACTTTTCGTACCGTGTTCTTTGTATTCCCAGTGGTGAGCGCAGCGTCTGCCACTTAAAGGATGTTCATTCTGTACTTTTCAGGGGATGCTGTTGAAGTAATTTCGTCAAGTCACACACCTAATAATACATGGCAAATTTGGCAGTTAAACCGGGTTTTGATGCCTCTGAAACTTCTGTGTCTTCCATTAAACCAGTGGTCTTAATTTTTTTCTCATATACAGCCTAAAGGAATTTGGTAAAACTTGCACACTTTATAAAGCAGAATATGTAAGCTTGTTCATCCTAAGTTTGAAACCTTATTTTTTAATATAAAGAAGGAAATACTAAGTATTTTATAAAGTGAAATGAGGTGAAGATAGGCTACACTTAGTACACTTAGGCTGTTTGTATTATGATATGCTAAAATGAGTCTTAACTCCGTATTGATTAGCACTCACTGACCATGAAAAAAAATTGTATAAGGTTTTATCTGTAGATTTTATCCAGTATAGCTTAGAAAAATCTTGAAAACATTCCAGTTACATTTAAAGGAATCAGCATCACTACCCTAAACTGCTTCAGTTCTGAATTCAGAATATTCCAACATTGGGCAAGTTTCTCAATACAGAGATTTGTTTAAAATGGGGGAAAATCAGGAAGCTCCATGGGTTTAAAGTTCAGCAATTAATTATTAGAGGGGACTCCTAGGAACCAGTATTTCCAGTCTTTTTTTTTTTTTTTTTTTTTTTTTGGTGCTTGGGAGGTTTCCTCTCAACAGAACAATGCACCATACAAAGGTTTGGGATGGATGGAGGGATTTCCTGCCTTGACTACTTCTTCTTTGAAATATATTCTTTTTCTGACTTCCTAGTTTTTTATTTTTAAAAAAGATGACACATGTTAAAGACAAAAAATCCATATAAAAGTACAAAGAACACAAAAAGCACCCCAAATCCCACCACCCAGATAAAATGTTTTTCTCTCCTCTGCCTTTGATGTGACATTGTGTTTTTGTGGTTCTTCTCCCTTCCTTGTCTTTTGGGTAACTCCTCTTCTTCCTCCCTATATCTAATTTAATTCCTAAAACAAAGCATATCAACCTCATTTTACTGATGTAGAAACTGATCTCTCAGTGCCAGCAGAGATCTCTGAGTTCTGTGATCTGTGATTGTCAGGTTAAGTCTGAAATAAAAGGCAGGTAAATGTCTCTTCTCTAAACTTCTAGCCGTGATAACCTGCGTGTGGGTAGTCAAGGGCTGGCACATCTGTCTCTCAAATTCAAGGACAGAATTCTCTTGAAAGACGTTTTCTCTCCAGCTTTTGTGTTTTGTTTCTGTTGGACAACAAACAAACAACAGAAACTTTAGTGTAGAAAATAAGCACATCCACAGTAGCTGCCCTTCAAAAAAGACTTTGGGCCAGTGTAGTTTGAGGATGAAACCAAATCGACTACTTATCAATTCTCCCTTATTTCTCTTTCTGGGATTGTTTTCTATTTGTCTCATTTCCATTAAAGTATATTATGATTTGACAAATAGACCGAATACTCAAAAAAGTGCATTATGTTTCCAAAATATACTGTCTTCTCACAGTCATTTAAAGTAGAGTATACATTGAAACACATATAATTAAATAGAAGAATGAAATTATATTTGGAAACTATTAGCTAAAAAGCCTACCTTTATGTTTTTCATCATAATTCTTAGACCTTGCAACAAAGAATGTGTTTCTTTAGCTACCTGGGAGCAGGGCTTTCTATGTGCCTCTTCTGAAGTGATGAGATTTACCTTCTGACTATTGAAAATGATGTGGTAACAGGAAATTAAAGGGAAAAACAAAGCGTGGTCTCCGTGTGCTTTGCTTAGTCCTGGGTTCCAACTGGTCCGTGAATTATGGGACATTAGTATACCAAAGGATTAATCCTTCATTAACAATGTGTAATCAGTTGGGAGTACTTGTGCCACAGGGCAGCACACCAGTGGTTATCTTGCAGAAATGGTCTCAAGTCATAAATTAAGAGTTATTTGGAGAAGACAATATGCTCTTCTCTATGCTTGAATGCATTTGAGTCAGGCTGAACGGAGCAGTCTTCCATCTGTGAGTGTGTGCAGGAAGTCCAGGAGCTTTAAAAGCTGAAGTGATCCCTCTCTGGCAACTCTGCCTGTACCTGTTTTCTACTGCTGCCTGACCCACTACTGTAAAACAGCTTTCATTTTATTATATCTCACAATTTTATGGGTCAGGAATTCAGGCATTTCTTCTGTTCTTTGATTGGCATCACTTGATGACATTCAGCTGGTGTCTGGGCTACTCTGAAACGTTCAAGACAACTTTGCTTACATATTTGGTCCCTCTCCCCCTCCACACAGTCTCAGGGCCTTGCCATATGATCTTTGCATCAGAGTAGTTGGACTTATGTGTGACAAGTAAGTGGAGGTGGATGCTGCTGGTCGGTCTCTTAAGGTCTGGGCCCAGAAATGGGCTCAGCATTACTTCTACTGTATTTTGTTGGTCAGAGCAGTCTTAAGAGCCCACGCAGAGTCACAGGGTTGGGGTAGAGATCTTACCTCTTAATGGGAGTCATGTCAAAGAATTTGGTACTATCTTTAATTTGCCTTAATGTGTTCTTTCCCCTACTGTTAAAATCAAGGAAGAGGGAAGAAGGAAAATATTGGGAAAAGCAGTCTCAGAAGGCTTCTTGCCCAGACCATCTCAGCCTTGGGGAAAGAATGGAGGACTTCGGCACACAGGTAAGCTCAAGCAGTGTATTTAACTTGGGAGATAAAATGTCCAAGTGCCCTCTATCAGCTTCCTGGTGAACTAGCCTCTGAAATGTTAAAATACAATGAGTGGCGATTTCCCAAGGTGAGAATGCTGTGATCCAGTTCCTTTACTTGCAAGTCTTCCCAACTGATTACACATTGTTAATGAAGGATTAATCCTTTGGTATATTGGTGTCCCACTCACAGATGGAAGGCTGTGTGGCCCCTTTGCGGCACCTGCACTGAGCAGCTGGTGTGCAGGAACATGGCCACATGGCTTCAGGAGGAGCTTTTGGCCACAAAGTGGTGAGCATCCTTAGCTTCATCTTCCAAGGAGGAGTTTTTCCAAGGTGTGAGGAGGGAGAGAGGGTCAGTGGAGCGGGATGAACACACCAGTTGCCTACCTCTTTTTAAGAGGGGAAGTAGAATTTGGGGATAAATTCTACTATTTTGCTTCAAGATTGCTTTGTATCAAAAGATAAGAACAGAGAACTTTAACTTAAACCAAGGTGTTGCCACAGCATGATTGGTGCAAAAGTGTCTTTTCCCAGTTTTGTGATAAATCACTCATTATGGTATTGGAGATGAGAATGTGGACTCTGGGGGAGGGGTGGTCATACTGCTTGGAGTTAAATTCCAACCTCAAAAGTTGCAACAGTGTGTGATCCTGGGCATTCTTTTGTTCCTTTATCTGTACAATAAGAGTAATAACAGTATTAAATAACAATGATGATGATACTATATACTCACACCGTGGGACTCATGTGAACATTAAATGAGATGATGCATGGAAAACTGTTAGTACAGTGCCTGACACTTAGTAAGTGATCATTACATAGAAAGTGTTCAATAAATGTCAGCTTTTATCACTGTTATTATGGCAACAGCCCCCGCCCTGGTAGTGGAACATGAGGGCACTGGGGGACTAAAGAAAGGGAGGGGTGGAAAACCCAAGTAAGACTTCTCATTCCTCTCTCTCTGGTTATGGCCACTGGGGTATAATGTGATCTATAAACTCTTCTGTCTGTTGACATGCCAGCAAATGATACGTCTCTCTGATCTACTTAGATTTTCAAGCTTAATGTAAGGGCCCAGGTGCTGGAGGCTCAGAGCAGAGAGAGCTGAGGGCTGGGGGCTGGGGGCTGTCCTGGCCTTTACAAACCGTTGCCACTCTAATAAATAAAGCATTCACTCAGAGAGTCTGAGAGCTGGGGAGCCACATTGCGTGCAAATCCAGATCAGTGGCTGAGCTTCTTCCAGGTTGAAGCTAATCATATCTGACATGTTAGAGTAAAACTACTTTATAAAATCAATATTAAATTTACAACCTTTGACATCCTGGGACATCAAAGATAAAGGGGAAATAAGCCATAGAGTAAACAGTCCTCCAGCTATGCCAGCTGCTCAAGGAGATGGGGAGATGTGGGAAACTAGGAGCCCAAACATACGCTGTTTGTCTTGTTTTTGTGTCAACGTCTTGACATCAATAAAAACATTAAAAAAAAATGACACAAACGTTTACACACAGAGAGGAAAGGGAAGCAACAAGGAGAGCTCCACCAATCCATCATACTCCCAGAATCATTCCAGAGTGGAATGATTAGATTCCTTCTCTGACAGTGAGATGCTGCAATTATAGGGCAAACATCATTTTGTGAGGCTGGCGAATCCCCTGCTGAAAATCCTAACCTATGGAGCCAGGGACCGTGCTCTAATAAAAGCCTGCACCTCCCTAGTAGGTCTTCCTGTAGTCACTGGGATTCAAATAAAGCTACAAAGGACACTTGGAAGTAGAGTAAAACTATAAAGGTCATCACAAGGTGAGAATGTGTTCTCTGAGTGCTCCTCAGGGGGTACTAGCTCTCAGCTGCTCAAGTCTGGGCTGGGATACCTGCCTTTGGAAAGGGGATCTTAATTTTGACATCTAGAAGCAGAATCATGTTAGTTCTACCAGGAGGAGTTGTTCAGGGTTAGAAGACCCTGCAACTTTCAATATGAGCAAGATAATGAAGGACTTCTTAATCCCTTGCATCCAGAAGCATTTTGTCTCAAGGAGTGGTCAGAGAACTGTATCACCTCCACTGTGGGTCTGAGCACCTTGAGTTCATTATATAAAATTGCAAGTGCTCTGGGGAAGGTGGAGTGGGGCAGACAAGGCCAGGCAGCTCTGCTGGTCTAAGCAGACTCTTCTGTGGTGCTCCCTCTTTTGGAAGAACAGCTTATGCCTTGGCTCACCTGCACTCAATGGTGTGAATCTGAACTTACCAAAATAGATGTTTAATTCAGTGTTTCCATCTATGAAAGCTATAAGGGGAATAGCAGCAATGCTATTTTTTCCCCTCCCCTCTCCCTCTCCCATCTGACCCTCGAAATAAATTGATTTGTGCCTCTCTGCATTGTGGCCATTGTGAGGTTGCAGTGGTATTTTTGGCGGGGTCTTTGGATTTTGTGTGGTCCTATGATCAGAGACAAGCACGCTAAGACCAAACCTGTCAGTAACATTCAGTTTCCATCTGCTTTCTGAATGCAAAATAAAACATAAACTTTTTTTTTTTTTTTTGGAATTCCAAAGAAACAAGTTCACCAGGTCAAAGACTAGGAGATGTGTGTCCGTTGGTGGGTCTTGCTGCTGTGTATGAGTGTGAAAGTGTGGGAGCTTGTGACACAATGGTTGAGAAAAACAAATGCCTACTTCAGTCTGGTATGTGTAGAAAGTGAAAAATTACTGTAGTATGTGAAACAATTTTGCTCCCTTTGATTAGGCTGTAACCTTCACAAGTTCCTAGAATGGTGTCTGTCATGTTGAATGTGTTTGTTTTGTTTTCTTTTTGTGAATAAATGAATTAGAATTTCCTAGATAAATTGTGGGAGGAAACTGATAATTGTTTAGGGCTTAATCTGTGCCAGGCACAGTAGAGTAGACCCTGTACTCATGCTTTCTTACAGTACCTCTGTAGCAGTTTTTTATTGCCACTGGAACAAATTATCACACAAATAGTAGCTTAAAACAATATACATTTTTAGTATTATGGTTCTGTAGGTCGGAAATCTGATACATCTCACTGGGCCAAAAATCAAGAGGTCAGCAAGGCTGTGTTTCTTTCTGGAGTTTCTGAGGAAGAGTTTGTTTCCTTGCCTTTCCCAGCTCCTGAAAGCCTCCTGTATTCCTTGGCTTGTGGCCCCCTTCCACCATCATCAAAGCCAGCAATGGCAGGTCAAATCTTTCTCATGCTGCCATCTCTCTGTTTCTTGTTTCACTGTCACATCTTGTGACACAGCTTGGAAAGGGTCTCTATGTTGAAGAACTCATAATTAGATTGGGCCCAGAATAATCTCCCAGGATAAAGAGTTTCTACCCTGCAGTCTCTTTTACCTGGAAAATAACATATTTACAGATTATCAGGCTTAGCATGTGGACGTCTTTGAGGGCCCTATTCTGCCTACCACAAGTTCTGTAAGGTAGATACTATTAACCCTATTACAAAGAAGAAGAAATTGAGTCACAGAAGAATAAATTGAGTCTCAGAGAAGTTAATAACTTGCTTCAGGTCATACAGTGTGTGATAAGGTTGAGACTCCAGTCCAGGTCCATCTGTCTCTGAAGCCCAGGCATTTCCTACTGTGCCACACAATTTCAAGCCATAAGGTAGCATGCTGCTGGTGGGCTTGGGCGTGGGATCTGGTGGGGTGGGGGCTGGAACAGAAACTTGCAGGAGAATTCTCAGAAGAGGCAGGGCAGAGAACCAGGGAATTGGATTCTATTGGAAATGTTCCTTTGGAAGAAGAAATGGATTTACACTTGAAAAGAGGAAATTAACTTCTCTGAGGGAAAAGTTAGTTTAGAAGCAGGGAATCAAGTCTGAGACTTAAGTAAAGCTCTATCTTCTTTCCTAAGGCCTCAGGGACCCTAGAGATCCTGTATCGTATGTTGTCCTGTTCCTGCTTGGAAAGAGATTTACTAAGCCAATTCCTTCTGAGCTGTAGGGCCTCAATATGCTGCTCCTCCCAAGAGTTTTACATGTAAAAAGAGGGTGCCATAACCCAAACTTCTGGATTTCTTAGTTTTTTAAATTGATGAGAAGCTAATCAGGGCAATATAAGTTGGCATTTGTTATCATGAGCTAAATTTGTTGTAATAGTAGACTTTCAATCATTATGGCACTTGAGTCAGGGGATATTCTTGGTTCTTGGAGCCTTCCAGGTACCAGGTTGGTTACCACCTATTCTGTATGCTTTAGGAAAACATGTGGGTAATAAAAACATGAAAAGATTGGTACAAAATTCAAAAGAAAAAAATTCATACTGGGGATTTGCTCATAACACAAAACCATTAGGGAACATAGCTGATGGCATGAAGAAAGGTGGTTTGAGGAATTGGGTTTGATGGGGGCCTTTGCCAGAGATTGGACAAGAGGCTACTCTAATAGTTGATGTTCAACCCCTTTTCCATTTTTGTAGGATAAAAAATCATAAAAACCAACCTTCCTGAATTTCATTTTCTGATGCTAACAGGACAGAATAGCAATGACATTCCACAAAAGATAAGGATATGATTTATAAGTGAACCAGATGGTTCTGATCTCATCTTATTGAATTGTTATCTTTTGAAGAGTTCCTTTTTGTGGATTATAAAGAGAATGTAATCACTTTAGAAATCCCCAGAGAGTTTCATAATGAACCCTACTTACATTGTGTTGACACTAATAGTAACTATAACCGTGATCTTCAAATCCCCATGTAGGAGGCAGGGTTATTGAAATTATAGCATGGGCCAGTGAATCATTTAAAAACATACTTTTAAAAATGAGCTTTATGCTGACCAAAAGCCCACTTAAACCAGTTTCACTTACAAATATGAGATGATATATTAATAATGAAATCAATATAGTTTAACTCATGAAAAATAACATTTTGCTGACGAGTTTTGCCCAGTATAGTCTATATCAAATTCAGAAACTAAGTAAACCAAACATTTATAAGACTGATTCATACTGTGAAAAAAATGTGATCACAGCTTCATATCACAAAACTATTAAGTTCTGTTCAAGTAATTTCCTCTCAGCATTTCCTTTCCTCACTTAAGGTTTCCTTCTTAACCAAAAAGCATCAAATTAGGGAGCTTAAATGACTGAAGTATTAACACTCTCAGGAAAAAAAATGATTGCCTTTCAGAATGGAGGGAAAAAAAACCCTCACTAACCTACCTTACCAAGGCAAATGGCTACAAAGTAACAGGAACAGAGGGTTTTTTTGTTGTTGTTGTTTTTGTTGTTATATTCTTTTCTAATAGTTTGGTTTTCAATTTGAAGTTTCTTTAAAATTAATCCTTTAAAATCGTTTCCAACAGTGAGCAATTCAGCAAGTTCAGAGAACAAAATGGCCAGTCCTTTGTATCCTTGAAGATTGGATTTAGACTTGTGGGATTGTATTGAAGTAACTTTTGCTATTTCAAGTATAATAAATTATAAGTCATATATGGTTCAATTAGCATTCCTGTGAATAAATCTAACATTTTCTTTTATGCAATCTTAGTTTAATTTGGTATGCCTAATTCATTTTCACTGCATCTCTGTTTGAATAAAAATGAAATTTTGAAATTTTATCTATCTTTTCAACTTTTGTGTTTATTCATACCCCTGCCCCCACAGCTCCTGAGTAATTTGTTAAGTGAGGCAGATGTATATTGATGTGGCAAATGTGTAATGCTCCCATGCCAGGTATAGAGAAGTCTCCCAGAGTTTGGACTTCCATCTCAAAGTTCTCAACACGTTGCCCTGGGCAGCCATTACCAATTAATTGAAGTAGACATTTGAGTCAAAACCTTCATCATAGCAGTTAGTTCATAAAATAGAACCTGCTTTAAATATTTTCAGCTGGAATGGGATGTAATGCAGGGAATTAGGTGCTTACATAGTTGCTGGAAGACCAGAGGAGCTGACTTGAGGCTTGATCTCCAGGAATGACTCTCAGACCTCTACAGAGCTGCGTTCCCAGTTCTACTGTTGCTATTAGGAATGGAAGGAATCAGGAAGCTGGAGGTGAAATTCTGTAGTTCCAGAGCACACTACTGTAGCTGCAACCCAAGGATCAGAAAGCTGGATCTTGAAGCCTCCAGCGCCACCCAGGAGGCAGTTGACTGGATGGGGAACACAGAATATGGCTGCTCCCACCACTCATGCAGCTGCCTCTTGACACCCAGGAAGCTGGGAACTGAATTCTGGACACAAAGCAGAAAACCTGCCACTATGCCCTTGCTTGCCTCCTTTTAGATTGCACATAAATGATTTAATTTGGAGAAATGTAATTTGTATGCAGAATTCTGGCTTCAAAGAAGTCTGAGAGATGTAGTTTTTGGTCTGGGAAGGCATACAAAGTCAGAACATACATGGAAAGTATATCCTTGTTGAAACCTTCCTGCTCTCTCTGTCCTTATTGGAGTCTCACTATGAGGAGATACAGAACTTGTTCACAGGATAACAGGCAAATTTATGGAGCTGGCTTTTCTTAAAAGATATGCCAGGACTCTAGGGGATTTGATCTCTGACTTCTACTAGGTAATGATAATTCTAGCTTCTTATATTTAATTTCTCCTTTCTCCTTAGCAAATCATTTTGCACAGGAATTTAATTTTAGTTCTAGAGCAACTTGATGTCACTAAATTACTTAGATCTTTGCATCTATTCCTGTTTTTATCTTTCACAAAAAGGAGGATATTTCCTGTCTTTAATCTATTATTACCTGAATTAATAGGGACTAACTTTGTATATTTCATGAAACAGCTTACTATTGCTAAAATTCAATTAATGCCACTTAACTTAGAGCAAAAAGAAAATGCAAAATAAGGAAATATATATGAATATATTACCCAAATATTATATATCTAGGCATGAATGTGCTCTTAATCTGAAGTTGAGAGCAACATCTGTACCATCCTGAAAAAAAAAAAAGTTAATTCAGTGGGAAGCAAAGAAGTAAAAACACAGCATTGAAAAATATTGTGACTCTGTAATCCATCCATTATGGCCACGTAGGTAAAATACCTAACTTTTCTTAAATACCCAAAGTTTGTGTACTGATATCTGTCATTTGTATGGTGCCCTGCAGAGTTTTTGATTACCAAGGCATCCTTGTAAGCACAGGTGACAGGATCAGCATAGTCACAACATGTTTCAGTCATGGCATGGTGCAGAGTGGAACTCAAACCCAGGCCTTTGAACTCAATAAAATTTTTTTTCTGCTACACTAAGAAAGATCAATACTCTTCTTCTTAGAGGAATGTTAGTACACACTAATAATTTGTAGCCAAATCTTCAGTCCATTTAGAAAATATGAAGTGGCTGAAGACAAATCCCCATAACAATATAGGTTAACATATGCTAAATATTAAGCATTTAGCTTAACTTTTGCAATTTTATATAACTGGCAGAGGGATAGTTATATGACTCTTGCATCTTTTGAGTTTTTAACCTATTTTGAAGTATAATGTCTGTTTAGATACGGTATTTTAATAGCCACTTTAGATCAACTGTTCATTCTTATGGAAATATGTCTTTTGTAGGAAGAATATATGTGTATAAAGCATGGAGTTAGAATGTTTTTAATCATACCTCTCATTGTAGTAGGCTCATCCCCATGTTTGTATTCCATATGCAACTATTCCTTTCAGTGCTGCTCTACATACCTGCCTCCAATCCTGCCTTTGATATCACCATGTACAGTTTCTTCTCACCTGCCACATCTTGTAAGATCCAACTGCATTTTAGTAGTTTCTGCTGTCTAATCTCGCTTATCACATACTTGGCCTGTAGGGCAAGCACATTGATACGCGGTTTATCATTCCTACATTCTTTCAAAGTGACTTCCTTCTGAAGGCAGATAAGTGTGAAGGGAGGCTACTCAGTCCTTCTGACCCTAAACTATTTGATGTGAAAATGAAATACATCCTTCTTTAGGCTATTTTAGGCCCCCATGAAAAAAGATACAATTTTTAAGCCTAGGAGAGTTTAAAAATACAGTGGGGGCAACTTGAAAAGTTTTCACAAGGCAGGGTTAGCCTTGAATGTAAAAGGTAAATCAGAACTGAAAAAAAAAATCTTTCAAGAGTACTTCTGTATTAAATTTATGTTACTTGCTTAAGTTCTTAAACTAATTATCTCTACTCTGTTACTACCTCTTTCTTTGTCAGGAAACTCCACAAAGAAAGTCACTCAAATAAGTTACTTAGAGAAGTTTCTTTGCTTTCTTTCTTTCTTTTTTTTCATTATGGAGGAGCTAGGTTTCTCACAAGTACTCTCTCTTTAAAAAATATACGGTGCCTGTAAAGAAAGAAGCAGGATGGCTGGCTTTAGGTCAGAAGTCATTTGCATTTAAGAACCCTGTAAATGTCTGACTAGTACAGTTGGTGGGAATGAGATTCTGGGAGATATAATAAACGGGCCAAGGAGTGCTCTTAGGTGACAGTTTCTGATGGGTTACAAGATCACATCATGTCCTAGTTTTTGGTCTCTGCTACTAATCTGTTGTGATGTACAGCAGGTTCTGGTATACAGAGTAATTCAAGTGCTCTTCTGTTGGGCATATGGTGCTTTTAAGAACACTCCAAGGGTTGATTTGACTGCTCCTGTTGATAAAGGATGGCACAGTGGGAAGAAAAGGAAGCTATGGATGGTGCGTGGGATTCAGGAGAGGAAAGGATTCATATGAGAGCAGAGCTGCTGAGAAAAACAACATGCAGTGACTTAATTAGAAAACCAATTTTGCCATTATTTCAGTTCCCACAAGTGTCACTGTTTCTTATGGTAAAATTTAATGATATGTAAATATATACATATATGTATATAGTATGCAAATTATGTAATGTGTGCTTTATATATGTACGTATATATGCATATATACATATACATACAATAAATGGAAAACTCTCATGAGGTAGCAAAAGGACAAGATTTAACCCCACCATTGAACGGGTTGGGGGGCAGGGGGAAATATTTGATAGCAAAAACAAATAATTCTAGAGGAAACTTGGAGCAACAGAAAAATCTTCGAGAAAACACAGCTTGGCACTCCTTCATTCCCTTCTTAAAGATAGGGGAAATATTACATTTTTCTCATCTACAGATTCCATTTACTGGCAAAAGGAGTGATTTTGTATATAAAATTAACAGGGTAAGTTTGCACTTGAAGAGTGTCATGCTTCAAGAATTTACTGTTGCAGGAAGTTGTATAACAGCAAATAGAATCAGAAATTGTCAGAACAATAGGAATATGGCCGACCAAATCTGTGCAGTTGTAGAAAGCCCTAATGCTAGATTTTAGTAATTTCAGGCAGAGCACCTGGGAACTCTGCAATTAGAAAGTCAGCTCTGATAAAAAAAAAACTGACCAAAAACCAACCAGGATGAAACAGAGGAGGAGGACTCAGGACCTCACAGGACTAACAGGTCAAAAAAGAAAATGCTTAAAGCAGGGCTGTGATAGACATTAACTGGCCATTCTCAGCCACGAGTTTTTTAAAACCATGGCTGTCCAACATATGGCCTTCAGTGAATCAAATTAATCCTGTCTGAAATTGAGTTGCAGTTCACCTGAGATTTTGAAGAAAACAAAATGATTTTTCCCTAATTACCTAATTTCTCCTTCCTAACCAGCTGACATGCTTAGCAAAAAGCTGACTACTGCTGGGTTTTACACAGAAGGCTTAGATCAATAATTGTAATTGAAGCCAGAGTCGTCAGTTATATACTTGTGAGTTGTTCAGGTTTAAGTCCCTACTAACATATTATGAAAGTTGGATATTATAAATGATTGTGAAATGAAGCAAAGTTAGCATAAATCAATCTTTGGTAGAGATTACTCATGCTTAAGTTGAGGTCAATATTTGCTAAACTCACTATTACTTACTAAATAAGTAAGTAAATACGTAAATAAATGTCACCTACTATTGAAGACATGATTGTGCTTCTAGACCAATAGCAGAGAATGAGGAAAAGGGGAGATAAATTTAAGTTCTCCTTATATGTCAGGAATGGCTCTAGGAGTTTTTCGTATATCTCTGCTTGTAATGCCCTCCAAAGGCCCACAATACATAGATTACCACTTTACACACAAGGAATCTGAGGCATAGAGAGCTTATATATCTTGACCAAAGTTCCACAGTTTGGCGAGGAGCATAACCAGCTCTTTGAACTCATGATTCTAAAGTCCATACTCTTAATTATGCCTATATGTTATTTATATTTTCTTGCATATGTATATTTATGGATACAGTAGTTCTTTCTTAAACCTATATACTTGATTTGTTAATGTAAATTCAGGTCTTCTAAGCTAATTATAAAATAACAAAAATGTTAATAAGATTATCAATTTAAAAATATGTTATTATATGTAATTAATTATAACAGTATTCAAAGAAATAATGTTTTTGTTCCCTAGAAAGTTGTTAGTTTAAAGAATCCAACTAAGTAGAATGATTATTTCAAGGAGGTAGGATAATGTGTGACTTTTAGTTTCTCCTTTGTGCCCTTTGTATTTTCTATTTTTCTATGATGATCATAGATCACTTTTTCTAAGGTATCATTATGGAGAGCTACCTGAAATGTAATTTGTTATGTCCTTTTTGGATACCATTAGTAAACCAAATAAGCACACCTTGCTTGAGCAGTGTCCCTTCCTTTTTGAGTGTTACCTGTTAAATTTACTTGGTCAGCTGTCTCATTTCCAGTTTCAAGGACCTTTGTACTCAATTCAATTCAAAACACTTGTTTGGGGCAGCCTATGTAGGAAGTGGTAAATGATAGGTTCCAATTGTTAATTCAGAGCTGAATGTCAAAAAACAATAATTCGGCCTGTATGAGATTTTTGGAAGTTACACATACATTATATCCCAAAGAGAGTTTGTATAAGTACAGTTGTTAATGCAAGAGCTCTAGGGCCAGATGGTTTAGGTTGCATCCCAGTTCCATCATTGGTATGTATATAATCCATGGTGGAATTTTAAATCTTCTGTGGCTTACCTTAGTCTTCTGTAAGATGGGAATAATTATAGTACCTATACTTCATAAATTTGTTGGGAGAATTAAGTGAGTTAATATACACAAAGCACTCAAAATAGTGTCAGATTCTTCATAAGCACTCAATAAATGTTAACTATAGTTTAGCCTAGATGGACATGTATCACAGGAAGGAAAGAACTAGCTCACAAATTTCTACCAGGACTTGTATTATATAAATACTAAGTAAGTAAATTGAGAGACTAGATTTTCTCACAGAATACAAACTAATGCTCTTAGAATGAAATAACTTGAAAGCACAGTATATATCATCTTGAATTCATGTTTGATATCTGTACATTATCTCCAGGCAGGGAGTGTCTCTACAAGAAGTCTGTCCTGAGCCCCAAGAGGCTGTCTTAAAATTATATTTCGCTGTGCCCTTTTTCTGTTCCAGATAATCTGCTCTGGTTATCATGAAGTTAGTCTTACATCCTCCCTTCCTTTATTTTATCAGTAGGGGAAAAGTTGAAAGTGTGTGGGAAGAGTGCAGGCAGCTAGAGGTTTGTCTTTTAAATGCCTAATAATAATAGCTGCCAATAATTGAATGTTTTGCCATAAGCTAGCACTGATCAAAGCACTCCCCAACAATTAATTTAATCTTCTTGATAAACCTATGATATATATATATATACACACATATACACATATATTTGTGTATATACATATATATGATGACATGTATTATTGCCTCTATTTTACAGATGGGGAAACTGATGTCCAGAAATCAGTTACATAGCTAATTAAGAGATGGAGCTAGGATTAAACTCTAGGCAGTAAAAGATAAGTCTGTCTTTCCTGTCAGATCCATCTGGTCCAACAATGAACACAAATAATAGAAAAAGTGAATATAGATACTGACTTTGGGCACAGAGGTTGATAATCAAAATATTCACCAGCTGGTCAACTCAGGCACTAATTCTGACTAATCAGAATGGATGCCAGTGGCAAACAGCTGGCATGGCCATTTGAGTTTGAACTGTCTGAATACCAGCTGTAATGTTTTAGGGAAAAAGGAGTAATTTGCCAAACATATAACTCAAAAATGTTTTAAAAATTGATTAAATTACAAGGATTACTAAAGACCATATCAAGTCCAATAAACAATGCAGATGACTTTATGTTCCTAACACATTACTCAACTCTCAGATGCCCATCAGCAAAATGGCACATTTTAAAGATGGTAGAAATGTTTGACTGTGTTCTTCCCACAAATAATGCTGTTCTTCTTGCTGGTACCACGAGCCAGTGGTAGCTAGGTTCAGGATGGAAAGAGTGGTCTTGAAGTGGCCCTGTTTTTCTCTAAATCTGTCTCACTATCCATCCAAGAAGGATTAAAATGGATTTTTATTTCAATTCATTTCATTGATTTGGCATGTTTGGCATTACATAGGTAATAGGATGACGAGTTTTATGTTACAATACTGGGTGGCTGAAAATACTGTCCACCCAGAATCAAATGATGAATAAATTAGAGAACTCCTGTTTAATGTACTTTGATAAAAACACCCACATTTAGAGCTCCCATTTTTACTGCAACTGTACGTGCAGGCTTTCTTACTAAGCTTTTCTCCTACAATTGTGAAGCCTGTTGCTTCTGGCACTTATAGCCTGAAGTGTAATATTAAGTTATAGAAGCAAAAACATCTGGGTCCTAGTCCTGGACCTGCTTCTGACAGGCCTTGAACAGGACAGTTACTGTGTAAGACAGCCCCTACCCTGGAGAGCTCTGGGACGACTGAACGACATCGAGCAAGTGCAGCCAGTACTTCCTTCCTGGAATAGGAACAAAAATATTAAAATATTTGGAATTCCTACATTCTCTTGACCCTAGCAAATTTTTGAAAGTGCCATAATCCTTAAAAATACTTATACTTAGTTGAGAAAAAAAGTGTTAGTTATTATTATCCCCTTTGTAGGGAAGGAGTCACTGCGCTGAACATGCAGCACAGTGCAGCAATTGTTAAGGTGGCCATCGTGCCCTGCTTTGCCGCTGGGTGTCTCCTCTCTGTTTTATCTACCTGGACATGTGTGTGGCCTAGTCTGGCGTGGCTCCAAGCCCTAACCCTGTCATAAGGAAATTATATTTATGGCCTGAGAAGCTCATTTTAAGTTTATAGCTAATGAGGTACATTTCTTTGTTTCATTAAAGGTTTTCCCATTCAGATTTTAGATTCCCTTAGAGTTTTCTTAATAACATGATAGACCCCAGCTTTTAGACTTATTCATTTGGCTGGTTCCCCCCCGGCTCCTACTTGTCATTTTCAACAGAGACTTGTAGATGTTTTAATTTTTGACCTTTTCACTGTCCAAGTCTCAAATCACCAACAACCACAATGCTCTACTTTACCTGGCATCCAGCAACAGAAGGAAACGATGCTTCTTTTGGAATTACTACTCTGTGCATTTTAAAGTCTGATTTTCAACTTTTGGGTGCTCTTTTTTTCACTAATTAAAATTGCTCTGGGCTTAAGTGGACAATGATGTGGGCTTATGTATGGTGTAACATACAGTGAAAGCAACGGACAACAGGCGGAGCCCTGAGGGACTCAACATAGGCCAGAACAGCTCATGGAAGATAAAACATAATGAAAAAAGTTCACTGGAGGCACAGTTTAATTTTGTCAGGTTTTTGGCACCTGGTTTTTCAATTAATGCTGTTTCTTGAATTTTGAAAGAAATCACACACAGTTTTGCTCTAGGAGCACTTAGAGCAAGAACAGCATCACCCATCTCTAAAAATATTTCCCAGTAGGTAAACTGTTAAGAAAGTATGTTTGTGTTCACACTTTGAATAGGAATATTTACTATTCAGACTCTGTAGTTGAAATTTTTTTTTAAAATCAAGTAACCAAATTGGCTTTTTGTGAGATAATGACCAAAATCCGGGCACTGGGTCAGCACATTGATAGCCAAGGCAAATGATCATTAATTTCAGAGCCTTGAAATAACCTTCACCGAACCAGTTTATAATATACTGAAATTTTTTTGTTTATTTTAATTCAAATGTACAATATTTCAGGAGGAGAACATGTTAGAAATTAGTTTCTAAAAATCTGAAAGACAATAAGTATTTGATGGTGTTTTGAAGCTTTAATGAAAGCCTCTTGGATTCATTAAAAAAGTGAATTCAGACAATTCTAGTTAGGTGGATGAATGTCTGAGCTAATGGGCTTAATTAATGTCACTTTTGTTTTTCCCTAGTCAAACTTACTCACATTCAGTGTATATTTTATAATAGTTTCTTTTTCTGAAAAAAAAAATTTGTTTTTCAGGATAGGCCAGATATTTAGGGGTCTTTGATATAAGGTAACTTAATGGCTTAGCTCACCAAGTCTTTACTAGGTATCAGTTAACCCATTATTTCATGTGCTTACCATCAAGCCTACAGTTAGACTTTTGGCTTCTTTAGTAAGTGACCCAACTTTAAAAGAGGACAATTTATCCATTCTGGACAGTGTTAGAGATAAAGGAAAACATTGCAAATTGTTTTATTTATTATTTTCTTGCAACTAGAGTAGGGTTATTTAGAGTAGGATCATTTAACAAACACTTTTTTCACAGCTTTTAAAATTCTTATCATGCATATCATTGACTTTTGCTGCTTAATTGTTCAATATTTAGCTCATTCAGTGCTGCCTGATGAAAAAAACCCTATACTTCTCTTCTCTTTGCTGTCATGAGATGATTTCTATGGGTGATAAAACTGAGGATGTTTGAGAGACAAATGCAAGGATATAAGCTGGCTTGCTTTATGACACTTGACACCTTGACGTGGTTTCTAGGGAACAGCGGCTGCCTGCAGAGTCATTCTTGATTCCAACACCTGAGGTGGGGGTGGGGTGGGACTCCAACACAGTACAGGCTGGTCAGAAAATTGGGAGCAAATGACTGTAGTTAGTCATCATTTACTTTTTCTGTTGTTTTGGGGAGGAATTTTATCTCAATTTCACAGAGCTTTAGAAAAAGGATGATATATTTCTGTATCACTAAGCATGGAGAACCTGTTGACATAGTTTATATTATTACAGTTTCATATTATGTTTGAAGCTTTATATGCTTCCTTATATTATTTTTTTCCCAGGATTAGATTGTACCAGGATTTGTGCTAAGTTCTAGGAAACCAGCGGAATGTTCTACTGGTTTACATCTTTATTTGAAAATAAATTTCTTTTTTTTTTTTTTTGAAAATGAGTTTCTGAAGGAATAATTAACAGACTTCAAGATACCATAGGCAGAACCCTTCATGATGATTTTAAATGGTAAAGGTCCATTTAATGCGTTTTTCCCCCATTTTGTACTTCCTAGTCTCTCCTTTCTCCTACCTTTTCGGATTCAAAATTGAGGCAATAGGATGAGGAGAATGAAAGAAGATTTTTAAGTGTTCAATAACATCGCTTCAGCACTCTGCATATATACAGTAATAGATAAGCAGAGAACTGGAGGCCCAGTGGCTCCTTCCTGAACTACACCTGTTCTTGTCAAGAAACTCTACAAATCCAGAAGCACAAAGTCAGTATTCTTTCTAAATTTTTTTTTAATTGAAGTATAATCAGTTTACAATGTTGTGTCAATTTCTGGTGTACAACATGTTTCAGTCATACATATACACATATTCATTTTCATATTTTTCACTATAGGTTACTACAAGATATTGAATATAGTTCCCTGTGTTATACAGAAGAAACTTGTTGCTTATCAATAGATATATAGTAGTTAGTATCTGCAAATCTCTAACTCCCAATTTTTCCCTTCCCACCCCCTTTCTCCCCTGATAACCATGTTTGTTTTCTATGTCTGTGAGTCTGTTTCTGTTTTGTAAATAAGTTCATTTGTGTCAGCTTTTTTCTAGTTCCACATTTAAGTGATATATCGTACAGTATTTTTCTTTCTCTTTTTGGTTTACTTCATTTAGAATGATGATCTCCAGGTCCATCCACGTGGCTGCAAATGGCATTATTTTATTCTTTTTAATGGCTGAGTAGTATTCCATTGTAGCAATATACCACAAGTTCTTTATCCAGTCATCTGTAAATGGACATTTAGGTTACTTCCATGTCTTGGCTATTGTAAATAGTGCTGCTGTGCACATTGGGGTACATGTATCTGTTTGAATTAAGGTTCACTCTGGATATATGCCCAGAAGTGGGATTGCTGGATCATGTGGTAAGTCTATTTTTAGTTTTTTTGAGGAGTCTCCGTACTGTTTTCCATAATGGATGCACCAAACTGCATTCACCAACAGTGTAGGAAGTTTCCCTTTTCTCCACACCCTCTCTACCAGTTATTGTTTGTGAGCAAAGTCAGTATTCTTAAGTACTCATCAAAGCCCCCAGAAACAAGCTTTCAAAATTTTTTGTCTGTTCTTGCTTCTTTTCCTTTTTACCCATTCCTCATTTTTTGGCAGGTACTCTTTATTTCCCCTTATCCTATTCTGTCTAATATGCAGGTTGCTTGAGTTGGAAAGGGCTAAAAAAACTCAGTAAGGTGAATTTTTAAGAGCAAGAAGGTGAAAAGTATGGCCAGAGATTAGGAAAGAGATAAATGAGAGAAGCACAATTCGTGAATCCCTCTTAGACTTTGAGTCAGGGAAGAAATAGTGGCTTCAGTACGTGGAACTATTTTACTTAGGACTTTGGGAGTAGTGATACATCTTAATGTTTGGAAAATGTTGGACTTTTTTTCATAAAAAATAAAATACTATAGTTTGATATATTAACATGACAAAATATAATCAAAACATCTGTTAGCAATGGGAATAAATGGCATGAACTCCATTATAAGTACCAGAGATTTATGGAATAATCAGAAAAAAATTTTGAAGGCCTTAATATGACAACATATGTTTCACAGAAAAGAAATAGCTTAGTAGGATCAATAATCCAAATTATTTTGTATGCCGTCAATTCAAATTAAAAACAAAAAATGAAGCATTTATGCTAAAATATATCATCACAAAGGGAAAATGGATTCACCTCCTAATTCCTAGCTCTCCAGCAACATGGAAAGTATTAACTTAGAATTTTGCTTCTTTCCCTTCCCCCATCTTTTTGAGATGACACCTGAAACTCAGTAGGACCTTAAAATTAAAGAATAATGCACTGATGGTGAAACACTTTTCATTTCTCTAAATAGATTTGAAAGTAGAAATTCACTAGAACTGATAATTTCAGGGATCCTGATGCCAAGCATGGGTGTCATCAGCCAGGTTTTTGTGTGAATATTGTCAATGGCTGTTCAAGCTTTTGGGGTTTAGCCAAAGCCAAAACATGTTCTCCATGCTGTTGCATTTTTATGTTTGGTTAGCATAACTAGATGCTCTATAAAAGAGGTAGAGAAGGCAAGGGAAAATCCAACAAGGGGAAACAAAGTATTTGACCACTGTCCTCTGTAAGATAACAATCTTCAGGATATATAATCATAGAAAAATCATAGAAACATCAAAGCAAAATTAGAGTGAGAAACCTAGACAATGTAGGCTCTAAGGGTGGACATTTATTCACTTCTGACACCTGTTGACCCTTGAGCTTCATGAATAAGGCCATATAGTGGCAGTCATTAATCTTTGTTGAATGAATAAATGAATGACCAAGCTGGGACACAAGCTTGTCTCACTCACCAAAGGAGCTGTTTGTTAAGCCAAACAGCAGAGAAATTGCCTGGAGCTACAGAGAAATGAAGAAAATAAATGTAAGATGTGGTATCTTCCTTCAAGTTAATATCCTCTTCTGAGAAATTCACTTTCCTTTGGTGGTCTGATGTCTTTGCTTGATTTGATTTTTTCACTCTCTTTGCGACCATCCAGAAGTACTTGATTTATGCGAGTAGTGGCAATGCTTGTGCTAAATGGCCATTTCTCCAAAACCACCCACAAATGTATTTATTAAGATATTAAGGAGGATTTCACAACACAATACAGCTTTGAAATAGCAGACACACATTGGCCTGAATCTACACATTAAATAGAAATGGAAATGAACTCTCAATTTTAGGTTTGGATGGGGATTTGAGAACCATGGAATGTACCTTTTCTTGATGAAGCATTATTATTTTATCTGCTCTTGCCCTGCTTTATTTTCATAATTTAAAAGGGCAACCTTCCATTGTTTCCATGCATTTTATTTCACAGGATGACAAACTAGGGAGATGAAGGGAATATTCCTTTGTGAGAAAGAGAGTTTGTGCAACTAAATGACTTATCATTAACCATCTTAGTATTTTTAAAAGTGTAATACATATTTTGAAATGGACACCCTGTCCAGAAAACTGCTTCTTCCTCTCAGTTCTTTTAACTGCTGGTAGAATCTAAAAGATAAATGGAATCTATTACTTCATTTATGTGATTTTAAATCACAAAGTTGTGTGATTAAATGAGATACTGCTTACTTTAGAGCACCAGAAGGGCATTTTAGAATTTGTCTAGAAGGACTCAGGAGGGAGTGATGCTAGATATGGCTACAAGTGCTAAATTCTGCAGTCAGGATGACAAAGTTGTAATGCCAGTGAATCTAAATTTAGAGTTCACATCTATAGAGAGCCAAACACACCCACAGAGATACTCCTGGGTCTCTGTAGTTAAGAGTATCCTGCTAGAAACTTACATGTATATATAAAGTTAGACTATGCCTTGAGAGTGAATAACCAACTATTTAAGAGACATTTTATCCCCTTGATTCACCAGTGTATATAAGAATGTAGTTTGGATTGACTTCTCATATTGAATCATTCAAGAGTATGAATCATTCCCAATATGACATTGAAACTTTATTCTTTTCTTTAGGATGTATAGCTTCCATAGAAGAAGGTAAATAATGCACTCTGTATGAATTGTAAACCAATTCAAAGCCATGTAAGTTGCAAGTCAGTTACAATTCTAAACAGATAAGGAGATAAGGTGGGCAGATGGTAGGTCCAAAGACTATAAAACCTGTAATAAGAGGAGCCCAGAGGGCTTATAAATAACTAAAAGAAAGTAAGCATTTTATTCATAAAACAGGAAAAAAAAAAGAATAAGGTGAGCAGAATACAAAATGACTCATCAGCATAACTTTGGCTACAATACTGTATGCCTTGGTTGCTACTTAAATTTTGATCACATGAACACTGCTGGGAGTGCATGTGCACTTTTTTGACCTGTACAGGCATTTTGATAAATTACCTTCCAAGCACCTGATAAGACAAAACTTTGTCATCTTAGCCTTTGAGGTAAAAGTCAGACCAGGGACTAAAAAGACCAGAAAGAACCCTGGGAGAATGGAGGTCGGGTCCAGTTGTGGATGCAGAATGAGGTTAATAGCAGAATGCCCTGGAGATCTGTACTAGAAAAGATTTTTGTTGTTGAATATATTTATTAACCACTTATAAGATGAGGTGAATAAAGAAGTGATATTATTCAATGACCCTACATTTTCAGTCCAATAAGAACCACAAGGGACTCCAGCAAGACTTAACAAAACTAGGTAATTGGACAATATGATGAAGATGAAATTTGAAACAGGCAAGTGTGAGGTGATGCACACCTGAAAGAACAATTTAAGCTAATCATACACAGTGATGGATATTGAATTAGCCATAACCTTCCAAGAAAAAGATCATGAGCTTTGCTCAATGTGCAACAGTCCTAAAAATAAGGCACTGGAAGAGGAGTGAGAATAATGTGGAAAATATTAAGGTGCCATTATATAAATTGACAGTCTTGTCTAGAATATTATGTTGAGTTTTTGTCACCTCGTAATAAAAATGGAATGAAAGAAACAGAAAAATGCTCTGAAGGCCAGCTAAACTGATTAGAAATTTAGGAGAAGCTTCATTATGAAGGAAATATTTTTATGCTGCATTTAAAGACCTCCTGTTGCAAAAATCCTGTAGTGATATAAAAGACAGGCATTTATGACTCTCAATAGCATCTGAGGTATGCCCATTAAAGAGAAAATAAGCACTTACATTTTGCACTGTAGTTTCTAGACTTGAGTAATCAAGACATTTTTATCCTCAAATAGTGTCTTGAGTCCACTGAGAGTAGTATAAGTTGGTGGCATCTTTTAGGGAAAAAAAAGAACATCTCCTTGGAAAAACTCTTTTATCTGGGCCAGATCTGATGCTTGTCTGTGCTTCACATCTTTAGTGATAATTGATGTTGATAATGATAATTCCAAGTCACTGCATGATTCTTTAAACACTTTCAAAATCAGAAAAAAACCCTTAACAAACACACAAAACACACAAACAAATTTTATTCAATAAAACTGAATGAATAAAATTTGATCTATTTTCCTAAAACTTGGGCATTGATTTTTGGTCAGTATATTAATTTACTAACTATAATATCTATTTACTCAGCACATTCCACCCTTGGCCACCAAAGATAAGTTATTATAGTTGCTTACCAGTCTCTATTTAGCTTGACAACTCCATCCAGGTTAACAGTAAAAATGAAATAATGATGAAACAACGAATGATACTAAAAAAAAAAAGAAAGGTGAGGTACTGATCCTCTTCTCTCTTGTTGCCTGGGGACTTGGGAATGCGGGTGGATGTTGGAGAGTCAGGGTTTGTATCTCCATTATTTTCTTTGTATGTACTCACCCTCCCTGACTGGTAGAATTTGCTTTGGAGAAGGAACTGAGAAATAATGTGCAAGATACACTCAAAAAGAATTGAATCTAGTATTTGGTAGTGAGAGTAATAACCAAGTTAGGCTGACTTAAGAAATGTTATGATTGTCTACACTAGCTTGGCTCATGATTTCTTTTCCTGGGAAGTCTATTTATATGATGAGTGACATCTTGGGAATTGTTTCTGCCAGAATGACATAGACTCTTTAATGCATCAAAGGATAATCTCTACCCAGTATAACCCCCAACAGTCCTTTCCATAAACTAGATGGAATGTATTTCAGCATTCTTCTTTTGTCTCTGAAAAATCATCTGGGTTGCTCTTGTAGAAATAACAAAGACCAGCCAAATGAGAGCAAGCAAAGGCCATTTATTCAGAGCATGCTATAGCGAGAGAGTCAACCACTTCTGTGTGCTTTAGCAAAGATACAAAGGCAGGTAGAGGAATGGGAAAGCTTTATAGTAGAAAAAAATGGAAGGTTTCAGGTGTGTTCTGATTGCAGGCTGTTGGCATGGAGATGCTGTAGATGGACAAACTAGATGTGGGACATCCTATGTGATTGGTTAGGGGTACGTATTTGTTTTCCTCTGGTTAGTTCTAAGATGGAAGCAGGGACAAAAATTAGAGAAGCTGTCAGTTATTAAGACCTGCATGTTTGGGGCTGCCTGTTCTAAGGCTTATTGTTTGGTTTCCTAGATTGTTACTAGAGATAACAACCTGATTTCCTACAAGTCTGATTTGTAGGAGGCCAGCTATTATAGATAATGAGTTGGTTTTCTGGGCAAGTTGCTTCAAGTTGTGGGCCAGAGTTCTGTTTTTATATATGGTCTGGCCTTTGTCCATTTGTATATTCAAGTCTCTCTCTCCATAAAACAAAAATGAAGTTCAGATTTTGAGAAGATTTAACTCTTGAAAGCATCAGACTTCCATTTTAAAAAAATTTCATTTTTGCAGAGGGAGGTAATTAGGTATATTTATTTATCTATTTTTAAATGGAGGTACGAGGGATTGAACCCAGAACCTTACGCATGCTAAACACACACTCTACCACTGAGCTATACCCTTCCCCAGACTTCCATTTTTGAATAGCGTTTTTAGTTTTCTAATGCCTAAAATAAATCATCACTAAGAGAAGAAAACCTTTGGGAGTCTCAGATTATGCCTTGCTTATACTCTGGGCAAGAAATGACATGAATTCAGAACTTTCATTCAAATAAGGAAACTCTGAATTATAGAATTCAATTTAAAAAAATGACCATACTTTAAAAAATAAGGAAAAAAGATTACCCTATGTTTAAAACTTCCTCTTTTATTAATTAAAGAGGATAACTTTTGAGTTAAGTCCCAGTGTGAATAAGGCTGTCTTGAAAGTTGTAGTAACAAAGTCAGGCCACTAGGGCACCATTTTGGAAGGTTGCTATTGATATTCCAACAGGCCAAAGGAGCCTACATAGTTTAAGAGCCCTAGCTTCCTTTGAGGATACAGCGTGAACCAGGATGACTTGCTTTAGCAATAAAGAACCTTTGACTGATGAATTTTACAATATTCAGTATCCTAGGTTGAATGGTTTTAAGCCAGTGCAAAGAACTAATTTTTTTCTAGGTGCTAGTGCTGACGTTTAGCCACGTATGATATACTAACACAATTAACTAAAATACACCGTTCCTGAAATGTGCTACAACCAAATGCACTATATTTTTCATATGATTTGCAATTTCCATGGAGAGCTCATTTGGATTACGTTTATAATATTCATTTAGCAAACTCCATTAGCAATGTTTACAAGTGCTTATGGATCTGGTAAATGAGTTTGCGGATGTGCTGTGAACGAAGCTAAATGCATCCATTTGTATATGGGATCTAATTCATAAACTCATTCCAATCAGATAGGGTGTATAGTACATTAAACTCTAACCTGGGAGTCTGGATTCCTTTATGGTTCCTACATGGTTTCTTAATATGACAGAATTGATTAACCTTTTGGTTTCTTGATTTTCACGGGAGGAGGAAACTCATTGAAAAACTGAGCGTAAGAATCCTTAAAGGCAAATAAACAAACAAATACACAGAATAGAGAGATGTTGATTCAGTCTCTTCCTGGTTGTAAATTAGGTTTTTAGTGGAAAACTGTTTAGTACACTCAGGTTTTTAGAACGCTAATCACATTAATGGGGATGTTAACTTTTTGAATTATTCTGGTGACCTGAAAAGCTTTCTGCATCTTGCGAAAGGGCCTATCCTAAAAACTGTAAGTGTCTGCATTTGGAGTGGCTGATTCTTTGATGGGAAATGTCTGGAGCCCTGTTAGAAAGGCTAACAAAGGTCCTTTGTTAGACCATTGATGATTTGCATGAACTTTGGGTTTACTAGTTCATTGACATCCAGATTTCTAGGTCATTGTTTATGCTAGGTCAAGACAGGGATGATATTGTGGGACCTGGGGAGATGGTAGGTCAGTGATACTCAGACCTGTATAGATCTTCCAGGATTAGGAATAAAGCCTATAATAATAATAGGTAATATTTACTGATGTTTATGATCGGCTCTAAGCACTAATCCTCACAATAATTCTATGAAGGCAGGGTACTATGATTTTTATCTTTATTTTACAAATGAGGAAACCAAGGCTTAGAGAAGTTATGGAATGTGTCTTAAGGTCACACAGCTACAAAGCAGCAGTGCCAGAATTTGAACTCAGGTGCTCTGAATCCAGATTCCCTGTTCTTTACCACTGTATGGCAGATAACTGATATATTTTCCTTAGAACTTACATTGAGATACAAAACTGGCTGTAACAGAAGAATCAACAGTCTTTTCCAAGGTTATAGACTTGTTCTTTTGGATAGATATTCTAATTTTGGCTTACTTAAGATGTAGGGTAAAATTTCCCATCTCAAATCTTATTAATATCCAGAAATTTCAGTCATCTTTGATATGATAAGAAACTTATCAAACAGTGCCATCCAACGAGGATATTTTCTTGTCTTCTCTCAAAATCAAGTTGGGAGTTTCAGTTATTATTTTAAAAATTTTCACAAATATAGTTTTTTTTTCATAGAACACAGATGCTCTTAACTCCCTAGCAGTCACCATCTGTACCTCAATTTACATTTCCCAAAACACTGGTGACATCTGTTTAAATGCCAATCTCTCTCCAACTTAGTAGGATTTTAGCTCAAAACTGGTATTCTATAAGTGATTTGGAACTTCAAAGTTAAACTGATTTTAATCAAAATGCTCAATAGCTACAGGTATACAGGCTTTATCTGTCTCTTTGAGAGAGTTTTCACAAAATGGAGTCAAATATTGAAAGTGATCTGTCGTTTCCAGGGGAATGTGGGACCATTTTGTCAGGTTAGACTTTTCATCTTTGGGAAAAGGAAGGGAAAGGTTCTAAGTTGTCATGGAGAGAATTCTGGGTGATTAGGAATTCTCCTCAAGAATCCCTGCCCCGATTCCTTTCTGTAAGTTGGTTCCCCTTTCGTATAGGGATGTCTGACTTTCTTCAATGAATCATTATGTGTGGGGAGGCATAGAAAACATGTTTGGGGATAGACATAGTGTGGGAATAGGGCTGAAGGCTGGTTGAACAATGGGACTGAGAGATAATCATGAACTGTGGGGTACTGATTTTTTTTTTTTAAAGAACATATAGAAATTATGTCCCCAAGGAAGCATTGTTCCTTCACAGTAGGTACCCAGGGAAACTATAAACTTAATCCAATGATGCTATAATTATTCAGAACATTCTTAGAGTTAATTTGAAGTCAGGAGCACATTTTTAGGGGGAAATTCTCAGTGATATCAACTCCTTAGTTGAGAGAAAATTTGATTTTTTAAAAAAAATCCAAAAGTCATCTGGAATGTAGTGTTCCTATAAAGTGGACTTAAGGGGGCAATTTTTCCCAAGTGGCTTACAAACTCATTCTCAGAAGGCAATTTCAAAAGATGGGCTTTGGACAAATTATAAACAATGGAAGCATCAGAGACTAGATATGTAATTCCTTGAGAAGAATTCTCCATTTGAAAGTATGAGTTTGGTCTTGTTTGTGTTTTAAAAACAGATCTGGGCTTTAGATCCGGCTTCATATATATTTCAGATGTGTGACCTGGGTTACTTAACCATGTTAATCCTCAGTTTTCTCATCTGTAAAATGGAGATAATTATAGTAGCTACAGCATTGTGAGGATTAAAGAAGGTAGTGTATATACCCAGTGCCTGGCATATGGTAAGCACCAATAAAAGTGATACCAACTCATACATACTGTTCTTCATACCCTCAAGGTAGATACATGGATTCCAATCTCATGGGCTGCAATGTGAGATATTCGAAGGAGTTGGAGCTATGTTCTACCATTTATTTGGCTATAATCGTCCTAGCCAAGTCATTTAACTTGTAGAGTCCTGACTTCCTTCTTTGTAAAGTGGGTATAATAATACTTCTCTTCCCAGATTACCATGAATATTATAAGTACTATACGTAAAGAATTTAGAGCAATAATTATGATTATTATAGAAAGGAATCTTAGAGGATAAAGGCCTTTTAATTAGGTCCAGATGGTTCTACAAAGATGATATTAAGCTTAATGTGTACTAATACTTGCATTTTAAAGTTGACAAAATTTTAAATGGCAACTTGGCAATTTTTCAAGATGGCAAATATCCTTGGGCATGGCTCCTTTACACTTGTTTTTTTTGGGGTGTGTGTAGGGTAATTGGGTTCATTTATTTTATTATTTATTTAATGGAGGTGCTGGGGATGGAACCTAGGACCTCGGGCATGCCAAGCATGTGCTCTACCACTTGAGCTATACCATTCCCCTTTATACTTGGATTGGTTAGTTTCTAGGTGCAGACCTAGATTATCATAGGTTAGTTTGTCCCACTTGTATCTCTGAATGGATTTTATAAGATTCCTAGTGTTGCCAACCTAAGGCCTTACTTAATTCTAGAGCCCAAGGGAATGTCGCTTCCATGGTTAGAAGTTTTTCCTTAACTATAGACCAAGACCTTAGAGAATAGCTTCAGTTGTGAAATATTTAAATACATCTTTTAAAATGCAAATAAAAATTTCAGCATTAAATTTTCCCCCAAGAAGTCGTCAAGAAATTCTTACAAAGAAGAAAATCAGAACCTGTAGCAGCATCTCTCTTTCAAGGGGAGAGAATATTTTTTTCAATTTACTTGGCAAAAATGTCTCAGTTTAAATGAGATGTCTGACTCATTTCTACAGCCAAATATTTCTGAAATAAAAGTTTGGAGTTACAAAAAAATCCATTTTAATTCTGAAATAGGCTTAAAACTTGCTGATTTAAATCAAACCAAAATGTTTAGAAACAAAACTGTAGTTAAATAAGTGGTTTTGCAAGAAAAATTAAAGGAGTAGAATCTTTTCCTTGAATTGAATCTTACAGAGAAGTCTAAAATGAGAAATAGACAGAAACAAGGTTACTCTAGTTGAAGAAAGAAGGGAGAGGCCTACCCTTTACCCACCTAACTTGTCCTTCCTTCCCTCCTCCATCTCCCATGATCGTATGACACCTTCCCAGAATCCCCAGTGTTCCCAGAAACACAGTTTGCACAATTTGGGTTCCCCTAGTCTAGGTGTTGCTTTGGTTTGATCTGTGAATCTGTTTAAGAAGTGAAAAATAAAAAGGCACTTTTCATGCATAGAGCATTAATCCTGTCAGCTGAGTAGACAGGAGATAGACATGTTTATACCCTGATAGTTCAGTTCTCTCTGCTTTGCCCAGTGTTTGGGAGTAGGGGTTCTGAAGATAGACAAGTCTGTCTGCAAGTTTTATTTCTGTTGGTGGTAAAGTTTCTCCTAGGCAGATTTTCTCTAAGGACTTTCAGATCAAGAGGACAAGTACCAGTCTTAAAACGTAGCTCTACTGATGTTGAATAACATTAGCCATGTTTGTACTTTGTCAAAGTACAATGTCAAAGCAGGGATGAGGTTGGAACTAGGATGCTCTTAGAATGCAGACTCTTTGCAACATATCCCATCTGATTAGGAAAGATTGTTTTGCCCTTGATAAATTGCTCTTGGTGAGGCAGGGGATGGGACAGTGTCACCATGGCACGGCCTCTGTCTCATGCCCTGTAAAGTTTTGATGTGGCTTGTGTAGAGATTTCCTCAGTTGTCCCTTAATTGACATATGGATTTCCAACTGCTGGAAATAATTCCCACTCAAGGAGTATAACTGGAAGTCCTGCATAGGTGATGACCCCTGACCCCAAGGTAGATGGAAATTGTCCCTGAGTGCGTGGGGTCTTATGACAGAGAGAGGGAACTGCAGAGGGGATGCTGACATAAATACGACACTGGGCTGCTGGTTCTTTACCTCCTGGCCCTGAGCTAGTCAAAGTAGCCAAGTTAAAAGCTAGAAACACTCCCTTACACCATATACAAAAATCAACTCAAAATGGATCAAAGACTTAAACATAAGACAAGATACAATAAACCTCCTAGAGGAAAACATAGGCAAAACATTATCTGACATACATTTCAAAAATTTTCTCCTAGAAGAAATAAAAGCAAGAATAAACAAATGGGACCTAAATGAAACTTACAAGCTTCTGTACAGCAAAGGAAACCAGAAGTAAAACAAGAAGACAACCTACGGAATGGGAGAAAATTTTTGCAAATGAAACCGACAAAGGCTTGATCTCCAGAATATATAAGCAGCTCATACGACTCAATAAGAAAAAAATAAACAACCCAATCCAAAAATGGGCGGAAGACCTAAACAAGCAATTCTCCAAGGAAGACATACAAATGATCAAAAGGCACATGAAAAAATGCTCAATATCACTAATTATCAGAGAAATGCAAATCAAAATTACAATGAGTTATCACTTCACACCAGTCAGAATGACCATCATGCAAAAATCCACAAATGACAAATGCTGGAGAGGCTGTGGAGAAAGGGGAACCCTCCTACACTACTGCTGGGAATGCAGTTTGGTGCAGCCACTATGGAAAACAGTGTGGAGATTCCTCAAAATACTAGGAATAGACTTACCTTATGACCCAGGAATCCCACTCCTGGGCTTGTATCCAGAAGGAACCCTACTTCAGGATGACACTTGCACCCCAATGTTCATAGCAGCACTATTTACAATAGCCAAAACATGGAAACAGCCTAAATGTCCATCAACAGGTGACTGGATAAAGAAGAGGTGGTATATTTATACAATGGAATACTACTCAGCCATAAAAACCGACAACATAATGCCGTTTGCAGCAACATGGATGTTCCTGGAGAATGTCATTCTAAGTGAAGTAAGCCAGAAAGAGAAAGAAAAATACCATATGAGATCGCTCATATGTGGATCTGAAAAACAAAAACAAAAACAAACAAACAAACAAAACAAAGCGTAAATACAGGACAGAAATAGACTCATAGACAGAGAATACAGACTTGTGGTTGCCAGGGGGGTGGAGGGTGGGAAGGGATAGACTGGGATTTCAAAATTGTAGAATAGATAAACAAGATTATACTGTATAGCACAGGGGAATATACACAAAATGTTATGATAACTCACAGAGAAAAAAATGTGACAGTGAGTGTGTATATGTCCATGAATGACTGAAAAATTGTGCTGAACACTGGAATTTGACACAACATTGTAAAATGATTATAAATCAATAAAAAAATGTTAAAAAAAAAACAACCTAGAGTTTTATGTCCCAGGCCCCTGACAAGACTCTCAAAGAGAGAAACCCACAGCAGAGTTCTGCAGTTCCAGTCCCCCGGGCTTAAGAGGAAGGTGGGTATGGCTCTCCTTTTCTTAGGCTGTGTATATTTGGGAAATTAACTTCAGCTCTGTAATTAAACTTTGGTTTTCATAGCTGTGAAGTAAATTCCAGTGTTTCTCAGACTGTCTGTGCTGAAGGACCAGATTTAAAAAAAATTTCCAGTCTGTCTTAGACTGATGCTTTCGTATAATACGATAAAAATGAATTCCTAGAATTATTTTTTTTATTCTTAGGGTTCACAAGACATAAAATTACTCTGTCATATTGCTGTTAAATCTTCTGAATATTTATTCTCAATTTCTGGAGTTTTTGTAGCAGAACAGTAATAATTTGTGGACTGACACCATTAGCAATTTGTAGACTAGAGTTTGAGTATTATTGATACAGACACTAATGGTACTCACCATAGTGAGTATGGGGGTATTATTCTAGCTAAATGGAATAGTACATCTATGTAACAACCGTTGTCATAATTTTTGTATTTACTATAGATTTAACCCTTAGAAAAGCATTTTACCACCAGCAAATCCCTGCTCTTATAAAGCTGTAACACATAGGTTTTCATAAAGAATACGCAGGAGGAGAGAAAAGGAATGGCTCAAAAATTACCCTCTTTTGAGAGACTGAGGTATGGTAGGTTTCAGGAACACCACATGAAGGTTCAAGTTTTGGGAGCTGATCTATTGGGCAAGTACAAGTCCTGAGACTGCTACTTTAAAAACGTGAACTGAAGACATCCAAAACAGGCCCCCAGTTTTGGGGGAGAATTAGACCTGCAGGACAGTCAATCAGCCTGATGCTCCAGTGATGAGGAGGGTCCTGGATTTCATTCCCCTTGCAAGAGCTGCTGGGCAACTGAGCAGCACAGGTTTTAGCACTTGGGCGTGGAGGCACACAGACTCAGGGCTGAAAGTCTCCTGCCTATTGCCAATGTGACCATAGATGAGGTTATTTTTGCTCTCCAAGCTCCCATTTTCTTCTGTGTAAAGTAGGGACTAATAATAGTGTCTGCTTTTCTTAGTGCTGCTGAAAGAATTAAATGAAATAATTCCTATTAGTACTCAATAATTTTTGAATGAATAATGATGGTTTTAAGGCCAGAGTGAGCAGCTCAATTTTAGCCAAGCTATGCTAGCATATGGCCAGATTTTACTTGGCACGATGGACCGAAGGGCTCGCTCTCTTGGACACAGTAGAGGAAAAGAACCCCAAACCTCAGTATACCACTTTTAAAAGGTTTCTGACCCTTGAATTATGACTTGTCCTGTAGCTATCTAACACTCTCTCTCCTTCCCTTCACTCCAGCTGTGAAAGAGATGGTTATAATATGGAAAAATGAATCAAAGTCTCCTCATCCAAGGTGAGGAAAACTGCAGGGGTTGAACAGAAGTCTGGGGAAGCAGGATCCCCCCTTTTTCTCCTATATTACACAGTGTACAGAGAATATCTCTGATTAAAATTCTTAACACGATTTCAAAGCATCACCTTCCTAGGTGGATGACACGCAAAGGCAGGCACAGAGATGGAGGAACGATCTGACTCAAGTGGCTCATTTGTAAGAGCTTGAGTAACACTCCATAATGAATTTGCTATTTACTGATACAGCAGTGCATTCATTTGGCATTAATGGACAGGGCCAGTGTACAGTCATAGTTACTTTATTTAAATTCAGACTTTGATGCCAGGCAACTAAAATGCTGCAGAAGGAAAGTGATATGCCAATTTCAAAGGTACTTACTGCCATACCATCTAGTAGCTGAAAAAGAGAAAGAAGATATGAAAAATAAGATGAAACTCTAAATGCTAACTAATGATGATAGCCACCAGTCACATAGTTTATTTGTAAGGCACAATTAGTGAAGGGAGATTTCCTGAAGGTGTCAGCCCACAAGGGCTGAACATAAGCTGCAAGATGAGCCAGTGGCTCTCAAATATGTCTCCTAAGTTGCACAATTAAGGGGGAAGGTTCATTGGGTATAATTTTAATTAAGCTTCAGTAGGCTTTAACCCTCACCCTACCCTCACCCCCAAATGCTTTAGTTATTTCTGGGGTCCTCAGGCCAATTGGTATTTCCTGTGTGCCCTAGAATGAGCCACCTTGGATGTTTGTCTCCTTGTAAAAGGGCCTTGACATTGACTCTGTCCTGGTGGCCTCTGTAGGAATGCTGCCTTGCCAGTACAACTTTCCCTGGGGGGCTGTCTTGACCATGCGGGCTATGATTTGTGGCAGAACTGGCATAGTAGTCTCCATCACACAGTCTTTCATAAATAGATCACCTCATATCTTATAGTAACTCCTCTCTTAGAGAATCTCAAAATCAGGCCATCAGGCTGGGTTTTGTGTATATAGGGCAGGAAGGCAGGTGAAAATAGAGACCATGTCATTCCTTGCATTGACTTCATCTGACTTCTCCCAGGGACTCTAGGAAGTCCCCAGGAATAGTACTCATGCACATAAACATTGGCAGAATGGAGAAGATCATCCAGCTCCATTTGCCCAAAGCATCTGGTTCCAGGCTCCAGTGCAAAGAAGAGCACCCCTAGGATGAAAAACAGATTAAGTGCTATCTATCATTTATACCTTCACATGTATAAGTTTCTAAGATTCTTTTCTAGGAGCACACTGGGTAGGAGAGGAGCTGGAGAACATGGCTCTCCTGACATGGAAAAGACTGGAGTGGAGGGGCAAAATGTTGAGGGTATCACATCCAGCTTTGATGACTTCACAGTTGTACTCTAAGATAGCCATGCTCACTCTCACTATTAGCAAAATTTAAGAGAAGTCAGGAATAAGCTGGGTAACTGTAGCTAATGTAGACCAAATAATGAAAGGAAAATTAGGTCCGATCATTTTCATTTGAGTCAGCCACTGTGTGTGTTCTGCTTTGGTGTATGGCATTTCTAACACTGGGTCTGAATCAAGACCTCCTTTGAAAAATTGATATGGAAATCCTTAGTCAGAAACTGATTACCTCTCATTTGCATATTATAAGCAGTGTCTTCTCAAAGGAAAGTCATACATTTCCACCTCTGATGCCACAGGTCTTGTCTGGAGGTATGTTTCAGAGGAGAGCTGCAAAGGCTTTCTGTGATTTTGACTGAAGGGAACACTGTGGTCCTTCTCTGAAATCTATTTTTCTGATGTCTAGGTCACTTCAGCTCTAGGCTTGGCTGCTGTAGGGGTGGTGGAGATGACGCATGTGGAGACCAGGAAGGTCTTATTCAAGGCTGGCCTGTGCCTCACTCAGAGTCACTTGGCTTGACTCTGAATCTTTTCCAATGAAGTGAATCCAGGGAGGTTGTGCAGACAGTTGGAGACATAAGTACAGTCAGGGCCAGGGTTCCTCCTTTTGTCATTAATAAGGTCTTTTTAAAAATGTTTTTTTCCCCCTCAAGGACGTCACACTTTGACAATTTTATTTACCAAATAGCATTGATCCAGTAATAATTGCTTTATTTTTCTTCTTTATTTAGATGATCTAGGGATAACTGCCAATCAGAGGTTTTGCTTGACATATGATAACCCGTGTTATTGATTTGATACAATGCCATGAAAATTAAAACAAAAGAAAACCTAGTGTGTATATTTGTGTTTATTTTAGTGATATGTATGTTTTCCAGTAGGTTTTCAAAATACTAAACATAATTCACAGATGTCTGTTACTGCCTTTACTCAATCCTTGAAAAATGCCAAAATTTAGGAGAACAGGATAGAAAAACTTTCTGGGGTCTGTCTACCAGAGTTGATTTATGGAGAGCCATATCGTGCTTTTGGAGACTTTGGGGCTTTTGGAATTTAGCAACATTTTAGGATGAATGATGGAGGTATACACCTACTCCTCAGAAATGTTCTGGTTCAGAAGTTTTGTTTCAGAAGTTTTTTTTAAAGAGCCAATGGCTGTTTTCAAGCAACCCACAAGACTGATTGTTTAGCTGACTCCCTTTTGGGGTCCCTATTGGGATTAAACAGGTTCTACCCAATGTTAGTGAGCTGCGTGGGCTAATTCAGCCTATGGGACAACTCCCAGATAAGACCTTATTTATCAATCTCTTAGCAAAAAGAAATATACCATTATAATGAAATGTAGAGTGTCACTTCAGCCACTTTCATAGGCACCTGGTGTAAGTTGTCATCTACATTTGCCAAATAGAAGAATGAAAACAAATGAATGAGTTCAGCAGTTTGCCTCCATCAAGGAGATGTCTGTTAAGGTGTTTGTACCTTATAGACGGTTTTGAAGACATTCATCTACTAGTATATACCTATAGAATCTCATGTCATCTTTAGAGTGATGATGGAAACAGGATGTAAAGTGGGAAAGGGACTTAGATTATCTTATTTTAGAGAGGAGAGTAGAACCCAGGATCCATGAAATTACTGACCGTTTGTAGTTAATGCAGGTAAGAGACTGTCCATACAAAAGGTTAACTTAATATATATATATACCCACACACAGACACACACATACACAAGCAAGTACACAAAGAAGACTTTTTGTAAGCTGATCGTGGCTCAACTGCCTATTTAAACCAAACATACATTTGATTGTTTTTAAATATTGATGCCTTTGCTGTTATTACAAAACACTGAGTAGGAGTTCACACAATGAGGGCGACATGTGAATGTGTCAAGCTAATGTCAAAACAACAGCCTTGAGCAGCATCGCAGTCTGACAGGTTTCAGAATGGAGTGACTGCTGACTGGACTGCTCTGAGGCTGAATTAGGTCTCTCCTCATAAGGACTTTGCTGTTTTCTTGGGTGTCTGCTGCCTGGAGTCACGTCAGACTTCACTGATTATATCCCTGTGCAGAGAGGGAGGGCATGAACTTTGCCAACAGGAGGGATGAATATGTATGGTGTTTTTCTTTGGATCAGGCTGACTGCGACCTCTGCTGAGAGGGACTGTGTGACAGTGCACTTGACTTCCTTAGCATGAGGCCTGCCAAATAAAGCACCTAGGTTGTACCTCTCATATAAGGACAGTCAACCGATGCTGCTCTTCTTAGTGCCTGGAAAGCACTTCTTTTACACTAGGGCCACTGAAAATGCTATTTCCTTTGGCTGAAATAGTTCTGGCTCCCCCTTTATACTGTGCTGTCTGACACCTGCCCATGGTGTAAATCTTGGCCTAAATGTTGTTTCTTCAGGAGGCTTTCACTGATTTCTTAAACTAAGTTAGGAGGACTCTCTGATACATGCACCCATACCACTGTTCACTTCCCTATTGTAGTCATTAGGGTTCTCCAGAAAAATAGGACCAACAGGATATGTGTGTGTATGTGTGTGTGTGTGTGTGTGTGTGTGTGTGTGTGTGTGTGTGTAAATCCATATATCCATTTATATGGCAAAAGAGAGGCAGGACTGGGATTTGGTGGGGGTTGAGAGAGAGAGAGATTGACTTTATGGAGTTGGTTTATACAATTATGGAGGCTTAGAGAATCCAAAATCTCATGGGGCTGCTGGCAGGCTGAAGACCCAGGGAAGAGCCATTGTTGCAGTTCAAGTCCAAAGGCTGCCTGTTGGCAAAATTAATTCTTGGAGGGAAGTCAGTCTTTGTTCTATTAAGGCTTTCAGTGGATTGGATGAGACCCATCTGAATTACAGAGGGTAATATGCTTTGCTAAAAGTTCACTAATTTAAATGTTAATCTCATCCAAAGCACATCCCTACAGAAACATCCAGAATAATGTTTGACCAAATACCTGGGTACCGTGGCCCAGCCAGGTTGACACATAAACTTAACCATCAGATCCACATAACACTGTCCAATCTGTAAATGTTTATGTATATGAATGTTTGCATTCCTCACTAGACATGAGGACATGAACTGTGTTTGTTATGTTTTTGATATGTTTCCAGAACTCAGCACATGATCAAGCACAAAATAGACTCTTGTTGAATATTTAATTAGTATTCATTCAACAAACGTTTAAGTACCTTTCATGTGCCAAGTGCAACTATGCCAGGGATAAGCAGGGACCAGGACAGGGAAAATCTTTGCCCTCATGGAGCTTCTACTCAAGTAGGAAAATCTAAAAGGTGTTTTAACAGGGATGTAACCTGATCTGATTTTTGTTTTAAAAATATCACTGTGGCTGCTGCATTGAATGGACCGCTAGGGTGGGAGAAGGGAAGGGTGGCAGCAGCGACCAGGTAGAAAGCCAATCGCATCAGCTTGGGTAAGATCTGGTGGTGGGTTGGACTAGGCTGGAAGAGGAGACAGTGAGGAGAGTTTAGGTTTGTGATGTATACTGAAGGTGGAGGTAACAGAACTTGCTGATTGATGTGGTAGTGGGGTATGTGTGAGAGAGAAATCAGCAATGAGGCCTAAGTTTTGAGTCCAAGTAACTGTGAGAATGGTATTTCCATGTACTAAGTGGGAAGCTTGAGGAAGGAGCAGGTTTGAGTTTGAAATAAGGACTTGTGTTTCAGAGGTGTTGAGCTTAAACTGTGTGTTTGATATCTGACTGGAGAGGATGAGAGGGTCGTTAAATATAGAAGTCCAGATCTCAAGGAAGAGGCCCGTCCTGGAGGTGTGGCCTGCCTTTGGAGCCCTGGGGTGGGAGATGATCATGCAGGAAGCATGCAGGGATGTGAAGTTAAGAGTGCCAAAGACCAAGCTCTTGGGCACATCATCACTTAGGGTTTGAATAGAGGAGGAAAGATCTGAAAAAGAGACTGAAAAGGAATAGCTTGGAGGTAGGAGGAAGAGCAGGAGAGTTTGGTGGCTAGGAGCCCAGAAGAAACATTGTTCCAAGAAACAGGGAAAAAGCGTCTCTGTCTGGAGCTGAACAAATGAATTAGGTCTCACAGTCTCTGAAATACTCAAATAACCCAAAGAGTTATAAAACATGCTGTTGTGTCCCTGAGCCTGTTTGGGGAGATAAGTCACCCACATTTGGCTGTTTAGAGTATTCCTTGAAAGTTATGGTGGAGAAATTGCCTGGGGAAAGTAAGATAGAAAGAAGAGAGTTTTTCCCCCTTCTGGGATTAGCCACCTTGTGCTCAATGAGAAAAGAGAGCAAATATGTTTGTTTATTTTAGCACTTTTAGAAAGCCAGTTATGTACCATGTACTGTTTAATCCTCAAAATAATAATTATGTGAATTAGGTCTGAAAATCAAGGTTTCAGGGCAATTTTACTTGTCTCTCTTTCTCCTGTTTTCATCTTAAGAAGTCTATACAACTTAAGTACCTTGAACTGAAAAGAAAAAAGAGGAGTCCTCTTAGAAAAATATCAAACAGGGAAAAGAAACCTGAAGTTCAGAGTTTACATTAAGATTAGTAATAAGCAAAGAACAGAATCATATCAAGTAGTATATGGGGATGATGGAGGGTAGACCATTGTTAAGAGTGAACATTTATTAAGTACTTACTATGTACCAGGCACTTTCTAAATACTTAGCATGAATTAATTTATTTAATATTTATTTACAGTATCCTGACATAGGCATTATAACTATCATCCCAAATGAGGAAACTGTAGCACTGACAGATTAAGAAACTTGTTCTAAAACAAATAGCTTGTTAGTGATTAAGCCAGGATTTGGATCTAGCTGTCTGGCTGTGGAGACCACATGCATAACCTGTATGTTTCATTGCCTCTGGTAGCCCATAGGACAACCTCAAAAAGAAACATGAAATGGTATTGGCTTTGGCGTCCAGTTGAAGGTCAGGAGAATGGTAAAGTTGCAATGGAGGTGGAAGTACGATCTCTGAGATTTGATGACAGAGAAGACTGGAAAATCTTTTCAATGATTAGAGATCTCTGAAGGGGTAAGAGGGGTGTGTGTGTGTGTGTGTGTGTGTGTGTGTGTGTGTGTGATGTAGAGAAGCAGTAGTATCTGTCTACACCCGTCAGGCTGTTTTAGTAACTCTACTAGCTCTGCCTAATATTTGCTCCAGTGCTTTGAAGGGTACAGACTTTTCTAAGGAGGCAGGGTGATGACAGCCAAATTTCCATGTTACATGCATATCTGAGACAGGAATAATACTGACAGCTTGGTCCATCTTGCTTTCTTCTGAAAGTATCTAAGCATGATCCACAAAAAAAACTTTGTGGTTCTATTTTGATGTGGTTATCAAACCAGCAGGTTGATAAGATTGGTAAGAAAGAGGGCTAGAAGAATAGTAGGGAGTTCCAATAAAGGAGAAACCAGGGGTATCCACTTGTTCTGGGATTGATATCACCCCTCCTACAATTGTCCACACTGTTAGTCTCTCTCACTGTGACTGGGCAGGAAGGATGGAGTCCACCTACCTGAGCTCTCAGAAGCAAGGCCTGCTACCCTAGTCCTGATGCCAAGAGATCTGACTGTCTTCTCTTTTCTTCTGCTCAGTCAGCTTGTAGAGAGGAAAGATCAGGCCTTGGAAGACTTGCTGCAGCTAAACAAGTCTCTACTCCCATATCAAGGAAGATCAAAATCATGGTCTCCTCGTATCAATGTATGAAAGAAAAAAACTACTCAGTTATTTTTTTTTAAACAGGGAAAAGAACTAGATTGCTAACTAAGTGTTACCAGAATTCAAATAGGTGATAATTGCAAGAGAAAGTCTAAATGGGCTTTTATTTTACATTGAAGAGTAAAAAAGCCATTGGTGTTTCAGAATCATAACTCTTTGTCTTCCAGTGTGCAGAAGACTCTTTTGGAATTCTATAAAGCCGGACCCAAAATATCATTCACTATTCACTTGAGGTTGTACTGGGATGGCCATCTAATTTTCCCTACGTTTCTTCTGTTCATAGATAGTCTTCACTTGAGCCTCTGGTACTACTCCTAACAGAAAGCAGTAATTGCATTCCCCAACAGCATGTGCTTTGATATGATGAGCAAGTGAATGCCTTCCTCTGTGGTGGCCAAGTCTTGCAACAGAATCCTCACTTAGACTAGTTTCTTCAGTATAGTTCAACTGACTTTTTAAAAAAATTTTATTTTATTGAGTTATAGTCAGTTTAAAATGTTGTGTCAATTTCCAGTGTAGAGCACAAATTT